>NC_133328.1:227137793-227737793 GCF_042186555.1 Aquarana catesbeiana
TAATTTTGCCAACTTTTTGTCCTAATCCCTCAAGTGAAAGGGAATTTTAGATTTCATACTTTAGACGTCAGGAGATGTATCCTACGTTATTTAAAGCTAACGAAGAGTTTTAGAAAGTCACTCTTTATTTCTTTGTGGAGCAAGAAAGGGACAGAAGGCATCTAGACGCACCATTGCCAGATGGCTCAGAATAGCTATTACTCAGGCCTAGAGGTCGACCGATATATCGGCCGATATTTGGTGTTTTTTACTTAATCAGCATCAGCCGATTGTGCTGATAAAAAAGGCCGATATCAGCGGACTTGCAAATGACTTCTGTAATAGAAGTCAATACAAGTTGCCTGAAAACTTCTGTGAAGAGACTTCTCCCTCCTGTGCAGCCTGCCAAATCTGATAAAAAGAACCTGAAGGATACAGTGTTTACACTTATGAATGAACTGAGCTCTGTGTGTAGAAGTTCTCAGTTTAACCATTTAAAGACTAAATCTTTTCTGACACTTGTTGCTTGCAAGTAAAAATCCTGTATTTTCTGCTAGAAAATCACTTAGAACCCCCAAACATTATATATATTTTTTTTAGCAGAGACCCTAGGGAATAAAATAGCGGTTGTTGCAATATTTTATGTCACGGTATTTGCGCAGCGGTCTTTCAAACGCAATATTTTTTGAAAAAATATACTAATTTTAAAAAAAACTAAGCAGTAAAGTTAGCCCATTTTTTTTCATCCAAAAGTTTTTTGATTACCTGTTCTTGTGTATTTAATATTTAAGATATAGTTTTTTATTTATTTATTTTTTTATCTATATTCTACATACAAGTGAACTGATTGGAGGTTTGTTTTGTTTAATAAATGTTTAAATGTAAAAAATTTTCTGTATCATTTAAGGTTGCTCTCACACTGGAGCAAGCATGCGTTGACGGTAAAACGCTGCTAGTTTTAGCGGCGCTTTACCGTCATTTTAGCGGCGCTATTCGGCTGCTAGCAGGGCGCTTATAACCCAGCTAGCAGCCGAGGAAGGTGTTAAATGCGCCGCTGCCGAAACGCTTTGCAGGCGCTTCGGCAGCGGTGCGCATTCATTTCAATGGGCAGGAGTGGTGGTATACACCGCTCCAAAGATGCCGCTTGTAGGACTTTTTTTTTTAACATCCTGCCAGCGCATCGCCTCAGTGTGAAAGCACTCGGGCTTTCACACTGACTGCAGGGGAGCCGATTTTACAGGCACTTTACAGGCGCTATTTTTAGCCCAAAAGCGCCTGAAAAACGCCCCAGTGTGAAAGGGGTCTGTTAGATTTTATGAGATGAAGGGGAAAAAAATCGGCCTAATATATTGGCCCAAAAAAATCGGCATCACATATCGGCCACCGCGATTTCTAAATATCGGCCTTGGCCAGAGAAAAACCCATATCGGTCGACCTCTACTCAGGCCTACAGGCTGGCGGGTAGAGAAGCCCCCATGGGAATTAAAGCACACTCTACCAGAGCTATGGCAGCTTCATAGGTGGAAAGAGCTGGAGCAATGCCAGAGCAGATTTGCAAGGCAGCTGTATGGTCCAGTTTCACCACATTTGTGAAACACTACAGGGTGGATCTGGTATCAGCAAGTGAGCAATCCTTTGGGCGAAAGGTATTGCAAGCTGTTGTCCCACTCTAAGTGGTTAGTGCTTGTCTATCCTCTCAAAGTGGCAGTCCTGAAAGACTGGGAGGGAAAATTAAAGTTGCGCTTACCGGTACGTCCTTTTTTTTTTTTTTTTTTTTTTTTTTTTTTTTTTTTCCAGTAGTCTTTCAGGACAGCCCTAGTACCCACCCGAATTTTTGGGGGGTCTTGAGCAAGACCTAAAAAGGGGCACAATAGTAATATGTGATAGTATGTTAACGTGTCCTTGTGTCTCTCCAGCTAACCGGAGTGCTCTAGAAAAACTGAGGCTGGCAGGGGAGGTGTAAATTTATGGGGGCTGGTGCAGTGTTTCCAGGGACTGTCCTGAAATACTACAGTAAAAGACTTTACCGGTAAGCGTAACTTTAATTTTTTTGTTTTTGATTCAAGATGCGCCAAATATTTTTACTTGGCAAAAGCTCTGTACTGCAATGCTGTACTGTCAAGATGTTCATGCTAATGAAGCCATGCTGCTGTTGCAGTATGTGGTTAGCATTGTCCTGCTGAAATATGCAAGGCCTTCCCTGAAACATCTGGATAGGAGCATATAATGCGCCTAAACCTGGGTATATCTTTCAGCATTGATGGTGCCTTTCCAGATGTGCAAGCTGCCCATTCCATACACACTAATGCACCCCCATACCATCAGATGCAGGCTTTTGAACCAAGTGCTGATAAGCCAAAGGTCCCACATTGTGCCCATAGTTTCCAAAAAACTTACATTTTGATTTGTTTGGCCATAGAAGTTTTCCACTTTCAACAGACCATTTTGAATGAGCTTTGACATGGAGAAGATGGCTGTGTTTCTGTTCAGATATGGCTTCTTTGCATCATAGAGCTTTACCTTGCATTTTGGGGTTGTGACTTTTTGGAAGTATTTCTGAGTCCATGCTGTGATGTCCATGACAGTCATGCCTTTTTTAACCACTTAAGGACCGCCTCACGCCGATGTACGTCGGCAAGGCGGCACGGGCAGGCAAAATCACGTACATATACATGATTTGCCTCCCGCGGGTGGGGGGTCCGATCGGACCCCCCCCCGGTGCCCGAGGCGGTCCGGTTTTGTCCCCCGGCGATCGGAGGTGAGGGGGAGGCCATCCGTTCGTGGCCCCCCCCTCGCGATCGCCGCCGGCCAATCAGATCACTTCCTTTGCTGCTGTATGCTAAACAGCAGCAAAGGAAATGATGTCATCTCTCCTCGGCTCGGTATTTTCCGTTGCAGCGCCGAGGAGAGAAGACTTCACTGTGAGTGCACAACACTACACACACAGTAGAACATGCCAGGCACACAAAACACCCCGATCCCCCCCTCCCTGTCACAAACTGACACCAGCAGTTTTTTTTTTTTTTTTTCTGATTACAGCATTGGTGTCAGTTTGTGACTGTTACAGTGTTGGGACAGTGAGTATTACCCCCCTTTAGGTCTAGGATACCCCCCTAACCCCCCCTAATAAAGTTTTAACCCCTTGATCACCCCCTGTCGCCAGTGTCACTAAGCAATCATTTTTCTGATCGCTGTATGAGTGTCGCTGGTGACGCTAGTTAGTGAGGTAAATATTTAGGTTCGATGTCAGCGTTTTATAGCGACAGGGACCCCCATATACTACCTAATAAATGTTTTAACCCCTTGATTGCCCCCTAGTTAACCCTTTCACCACTGATCACCGTATAACCGTTACGGGTGACGCTGGTTAGTTCGTTTATTTTTTATAGTGTCAGGGAACCCGCCGTTTATTGCCGAATAAAGGTTTAGCCCCCCGATCGCCCGGCGGTGATATGCGTCGCCCCAGGCAGCGTCAGATTAGCGCCAGTACCGCTAACACCCACACACGCGCCATACACCTCCCTTAGTGGTATAGTATCTGAACGGATCAATATCTGATCCGATCAGATCTATACTAGCGTCCCCAGCAGTTTAGGGTTCCCAAAAACGTAGTGTTAGCGGGATCAGCCCAGATACCTGCTAGCACCTGCGTTTTGCCCCTCCGCCCGGCCCAGCCCACCCAAGTGCAGTATCGATCGATCACTGTCACTTACAAAACACTAAACACATAACTGCAGCGTTCGCAGAGTCAGGCCTGATCCTTGCGATCGCTAACAGTTTTTTTGGAAGCTTTTTATTGAACTGGCAAGCACCAGCGGCCTAGTACACCCTGGTCGTAGTCAAACCAGCACTGCAGTAACACTTGGTGACGTGGCGAGTCCCATAAGTGCAGTTCAAGCTGGTGAGGTGGCAAGCACAAGTAGTGTCCCGCTGCCACCAAGAAGACAAACACAGGCCCGTCGTGCCCATAATGCCCTTCCTGCTGCATTCGCCAATCCTACTAATTGGGAACCCACCACTTCTGCAGCGCCCGTACTTCCCCCATTCACATCCCCAACCAAATGCAGTCGGCTGCATGAGAGGCATTTTTATGTCCTCCCGAGTACCCCTACCCAACGAACCCCCCCAAAAAATGTCGTGTCTGCAGCAAGCGCGGATATAGGCGTGACACCCGCTATTATTGTCCCTCCTGTCCTGACATTCCTGGTCTTTGCATTGGTGAATGTTTTGAACGCTACCATTCACTAGTTGAGTATTAGCGTAGGGTACAGCATTGCACAGACTAGGCACACTTTTACAGGGTCTCCCAAGATGCCATCGCATTTTGAGACCCGAACCTGGAACCGGTTACAGTTATGAAAGTTAGTTACAAAAAAGTGTAAAAAAAAAAAAAAAAAAAATATATAAAATAAAAAAAATTGTTGTCGTTTTATTCTCTCTCTATTCTCTCTATTGTTCTGCTCTTTTTTACTGTATTCTATTCTGCAATGTTTTATTGTTATTATGTTTTATCATGTTTGTTTTTCAGGTATGCAATTTTTTATACTTTACCGTTTACTGTGCTTTATTGTTAACCATTTTTTTGTCTTCAGGTACGCCATTCACGACTTTGAGTGGTTATACCAGAATGATGCCTGCAGGTTTAGGTATCATCTTGGTATCATTCTTTTCAGCCAGCGGTCAGCTTTCATGTAAAAGCAATCCTAGCGGCTAATTAGCCTCTAGACTGCCTTTACAAGCCGTGGGAGGGAATGCCCCCCCCCCCCCCACCGTCTTCCGTGTTTTTCTCTGGCTCTCCTGTCTCAACAGGGAACCTGAGAATGCAGGCGGTGATTTAGCCAGCTGACCATAGAGCTGATCAGAGACCAGAGTGGCTCCAAACATCTCTATGGCCTAAGAAACCGGAAGCTACGAGCATTTTATGACTTAGATTTCGCCGGATGTAAATAGCGCCATTGGGAAATTGGGGAAGCATTTTATCACACCGATCTTGGTGTAGTCAGATGCTTTGAGGGCAGAGGAGAGATCTAGGGTCTAATAGACCCCAATTTTTTCAAAAAAGAGTACCTGTCACTACCTATTGCTATCATAGGGGATATTTACATTCCCCGAGATAACAATAAAAATGATTAAAAAAATAAGATAAAAAAGAAAAAAAATAATAAAGAAAAAAAAAAAAAAGCACCCCTGTCGCCCCCTGCTCTTGCACTAAGGCGAACGCAAGCGGCGGTCTGTCGTCAAACGTAAACAGCAATTGCACCATGCATGTGAGGTATCACCGCGAAGGTCAGATCGAGGGCAGTAATTTTAGCAGTAGACCTCCTCTGTAAATCTAAAGTGGTAACCTGTAAAGGCTTTTAAAGGCTTTTAAAAATGTATTTATTTTGTTGCCACTGCACGTTTGTGCGCAATTGTAAAGCATGTCATGTTTGGTATCCATGTACTCGGCCTAAGATCATCTTTTTTATTTCATCAAACATTTGGGCAATATAGTGTGTTTTAGTGCATTAAAATTTAAAAGTGTGTTTTTTCCCCAAAAAATGCGTTTGAAAAATCGCTGCGCAAATACTGTGTGGAAAAAAAAAAATGAAACACCCACCATTTTAATCTGTAGGGCATTTGCTTTAAAAAAATATATAATGTTTGGGGGTTCAAAGTAATTTTCTTGCAAAAAAAAAAAACTTTTTCATGTAATCAAAAAGTGTCAGGGCTTTGTCTTCAAGTGGTTAGAGTGGGTGATGTGTGACATAAGCTGCTAAATGTTGTGCATAAAATGCCAGGACAGTTCAAAACCCCCCCAAATGACCCCATTTTTGAAAGTAGACACCCCAAGCTATTTGCTGAGAGGCATGTCGAGTCCATGGAATATTTTATATTGTGACACAAGTTGCGGGAAAGAGACAAATTTTTTTTTTTTTTGCACAAAGTTGTCACTAAATGATATATTGCTCAAACATGCCATGGGAATATGTGAAATTACACCCCAAAATACATTCTGCTGCTTCTCCTGAGTATGGGGGATACCACATGTGTGAGACTTTTTGGGAGCCTAGCCGTGTACGGGACCCCGAAAACCAAGCACCGTCTTCAGGCTTTCTAAGGGCGTGAATTTTTGATTTCACTCTTCACTGCCTATCACAGTTTCGGAGGCCATGGAATGCCCAGGTGGCACAAAACCCCCCCAAATGACCCCATTTTGGAAAGTAGATACCCCAAGCTATTTGCTGAGAGGTATAGTGAGTATTTTGCAGACCTCACTTTTTGTCAAAGTTTTGAAAATTGAAAAAAGAAAAAAAAAAATTTTTTCTGTCTGTCTTCATTTTCAAAAACAAATAAGAGCTGCAAAATACTCACCATGCCTCTCAGCAAATAGCTTGGGGTGTCTACTTTCCAAAAGGGGGTCATTTGGGGGGGTTTTGTGCCATCTGGGCATTCCATGGCCTCTGAAACGGTGATAGGCAGTGAAGAGTAAAATCAAAAATTCACGCCCTTAAAAACGCTGAAGGCGGTGATTGGTTTTCGGGGTCCCGTACGCGGCTAGGCTCCCAAAAAGTCCCACACATGTGGTATCTCCATACTCAGGAGAAGCAGCAGAATGTATTTTGGGGTGCAATTCCACATATGCCCATGGCCTGTGTGAGCAATATATCATTTAGTGACAACTTTGTGCAAAAAAAAAAAAAAAAAAAAGTGTCACTTTCCCGCAACTTGTGTCAAAATATAAAATATTCCATGGACTCAATATGCCTCTCAGCAAATAGCTTGGGGTGTCTACTTTCCAAAATGGGGTCATTTGGGGGGGGTTTGTGCCACCTGGGCATTCCATGGCCTCCGAAACTGATAGGCAGTGAAGAGTGAAATCAAAAATTTACACCCTTAGAAATCCTGAAGGCGGTGATTGGTTTTCGGGGTCCCGTACGCGGCTAGGCTCCCAAAAAGTCCCACACATGTGGTATCCCCGTACTCAGGAGAAGCAGCTGAATGTATTTTGGGGTGCAATTCCACATAGGCCCATGGCCTGTGTAAGCAATATATCATTTAGTGACAACTTTTTGTACATTTTTTTTTTTTTTTTTTTTTTTTTTGGTCATTATTCAAACACTTGGGACAAAAAAAAAATAAATATTCAATGGGTTCAACATGCCTCTCAGCAATTTCCTTTGGGTGTCTACTTTCCAAAATGGGGTCATTTGGGGGGGTTTTGTACTGCCCTGCCATTTTAGCACCTCAAGAAATGACATAGGCAGTCATAAACTAAAAGCTGTGTAAATTACAGAAAATGTACCCTAGTTTGTAGACGCTGTAACTTTTGCGCAAACCAATAAATATACGCTTATTGACATTTTTTTTTACCAAAGAGATGTGGCCGAATACATTTTGGCCTAAATGTATGACTAAAATTGAGTTTATTGGATTTTTTTTATAACAAAAAGTAGAAAATATTTTTTTTTTCAAAATTTTCGGTCTTTTTCCGTTTATAGCGCAAAAAATAAAAACCGCAGAGGTGATCAAATATCATCAAAAGAAAGCTCTATTTGTGGGAAGAAAAGGACGCAAATTTCGTTTGGGTACAGCATTGCATGACCGCGCAATTAGCAGTTAAAGCGACGCAGTGCCAAATTGGAAAAAGACCTCTGGTCCTTAGGCAGCATAATGGTCCGGGGCTCAAGTGGTTAATGCAGTGCTGCCCAAGGGCCTGAAAGTCATTGGCATCCAGTATAGCTTTTTGGCCTTCTCACTTGTGCAGATTTCTCCAGGTTCTTGGACTTTTTGATTATGTACTGTAGATAATATAAAGTGAAATTTTCATGTTGAGGAACCTTATTCTGTATTTGCTCAACAATTTAGACCCCGCTTTTCACAGATCAGTGAACCTCTGTCCAGCTTTACTTCTGACGCTTTTTGACTCTCTCAAATTCTTTTTATACTCCATTATGTTACTGACTGGTTGCCAATTAACCGAATTGCAAAATGTTCTTCCAGCTCTTTCTTGTTAGTACCACTTACACTATTGTGAAAAAGTTTTAGGCGGGTGTGAAAAAATGCTGCACATTAAGATTGCTTTCAGAAATAAAAGGTGTGTGTGTGTGTGTGTGTGTGTGTGTGTGTGTGTGTGTGTTTTTTTTTTTTTTGTTTTTTTTGTTTTTTTCAAACAGCTCGGAGAACTAACCACAAATCTCTGGATGTAGGCTGCCTTAAAACCTTTTGTCTCTTGTAATCCCAGATAGACTGTTTTAGGGCTCTGTGGGGGCCAAACTAACGCTTCCCGGGCTTATTGTTCTTTACCCTGAAGATAGTCCCTAATGACTTTGTATGTTTGGGGTTGTCCTGCTGCAGAATAAATTTGGGGCCAGTCGCACACCTCCCTGATCTGATATGGAGAAGTATCTGCCTATATTTCTCAGCATTGAGGACATCATTGATCCTGACCAAGTCTCCAACTTCATATGGAGAAATGCAGCCCTAAACTTACAAGACACCATCACCATGCTTCACTGTTTGCAGACGCAATAAGCCTTATTATAGGCTTACCTGTAGGTACAAGTAAAGCAGACTTTTTAATGCAGCTTTAAATAGGATCAAAGTCTAGAAACCCAACAGACATTTGAGTGTTTTTAGGAACATATTAAATAAAGGCATTAGTATATTACCCACGCGCCGACCGCCTAGCGCAGATATACTGCAGCAGAATGGCACGGGCAGGCAAAATCACGTACCTGGTGCCCGAGGCGGTTGGCTTCGTTAGGGGAGCGATCCAGGCTGAGGGGAAGACCACTCATTCGTGGCCACCCCCTCGCGATCGCTCCCAACGAATGAGAATCTAACTCTGCTGCTGTATAGTAAATAGAAGCAGAGGAAGTGATGTCTAGGTCTAGGGTACCCCCCTAATAAAGTTTTAACCCCGTGATCACCCCCCCCCCCACCCCCGTTGCCAGTGTCACTAAGCAATCGTTTTTCTGATCGCTGTATTAGTGTCACTGGTGACGCTAGTTAGGGAGGTAAATGTATAAGGTCGCCGTCAGCTTTTTATAGCGTCAGGGACCCCCATATACTACCTAATAAAGCTTTTAACCCCTTGATTGCCCCTAGGTAACCCTTTCACCAGTGATCACCGTATAACTGTTACGGGTGACGCTGGTTAGTTAGGTAATAAACGGCGGGTGCCCTGACACTATAAAAAATAAACTAAGAAAGGTTTAGCCCCCTGATCGCCCAGCGGTGATATAACTTAGGTTTTAGGGTCAGATGGGGTCTGCGTCGCCCCAGGCAGCGTCAGGTTGGCTCCAGTAGCGCTAACATCCACGCACGCACCATACACCTCCCTTAGTGGCATAGTATCTGAACGGATCAATATCTAATCAGATCTACAGATCTATACTAGCGTCCCCAGCAGTTTAGGGTTTCCAAAAACTGTGTTAACGGGATCAGCCCAGATACCTGCTAGCGCCTGCGTTTATTTTTATTTTTTTTTATTTATTTCAGATACTTATATAGTGCCGTCAACTTACGCAGCGCTTTACATATACATTGTACATTCACATCAGTCCCTACCCTCAAGGAGCTTACAATCTAAGGTCCCTAACTCACATTCATACATACTAGGGACAATTTAGACAGGATCCTATTAACCTACCAGCATGTCTTTGGAGTGTGGGAGGAAACCGGAGTACCCGGAGGAAACCCACGCAGGCACAGGGAGAACATGCAAACTCCAGGCAGGTAGTGTCGTGGTTGGGATTCGAACCAGCGACCCTTCTTACTGCTAGGCGAGAGTGCTATCCACTTCACCTTCTGTCCCTGTGGCAATGGTCACAGGATGGTTGTCGCTTTATTCTCTCTATTCTGCTCTTTTTTACTGTATTCTATTCTGCAGTGTTTTATTATGTTTTTATCATGTTTGCTTTTCAGATATGCAATTTTTTATACTTTACTGTTTATTGTGTTTTTATGGTTAACCACTTATTTTTTTTTTTTTCAGGTACGCCATTCAGCTGCAGCGCGGATTTATATATCTTGACAGCAACAGCTCCGATATATAAAGCTGTGACTCCAGCGGAGGTGATATATGCCGAAGCATGGGGGCAGCAGGGGCCGAGGAGCGATTTGCTCCTAACTTTTGGGGCGGATGCCCCCATGCTTCGGCATATATAAATGGTGCATGTATGCCCATCATTAGAAGTGGGTGGATGAAGGGAGGTATTCTAATGGTGGGCATACCCACCAATCAATTTTTTTTTTTTTTTTTTTTTTTGTTCAGCCCACAGGCTGCATGAAAAAAAAATTACAATATATGCCCAACAAGGACCAGCAACGTACTGGTGTGTTGCTGGACTTTGAGTGGTTATACCAGAATGATGCCTGCAGGTTTAGGTATCATCTTGGTATCATTCTTTTCAGCCAGCGGTCAGCTTTCATGTAAAAGCAATCCTAGTGGCTAATTAGCCTCTAGACTGCTTTTACAAGCAGTGGGAGGGAATGCCCCCCCCCCCCCCACCGTCTTCCATGTTTTTCTCTGACTCTCCTGTCCCAACAGGGAACCTGAGAATGCAGCCGGTGATTCGGCCAGCTGACCATAGAGCTGATCAGAGACCAGAATGGCTCCAATCATCTCTATGGCCTAAGAAACCGGAAGCTACGAGCATTTCATGACTTAGATTTCGCCGGATGTAAACAGCGCTATTGGGAAAGCATTTTATCAAACTGTTCTTGGTGTGGTCAGATGCTTTGAGGGCAGAGGAGAGATCTAGGGTCTAATAGGTACTTTTTTTGAAAAAAATGGGGTCTGTCACTACCTATTGCTATCATTCCCTGACATAACAATAAAAATGATTTAAAAAAAAATGAAAGGAACAGTTTAAAAATAAAGCAAAAAAAATAAAGGAAAAAAAGCACCTCTGTTCCCCCCCCCCCCCCCTGCTCTCGTGCAAAGGCGAACGCAAGCGTTGGTCTGGTGTCAAATGTAAACAGAAATTGCACCATGCATGTGAGGTATCACTGCGAAGGTCAGATCGAGGGCAGTAATTTTAGCAGTAGACCACCTCCTGTAAATTTAAAGTGTTAACCTGTAAAGGCTTTTAACCACTTGACCACTGGGCACTTAAACCCCCTTAATAACCAGACCAATTTTCAGCTTTTGGTGCTCACATTTTGAATGACAATTACTCAGTCATGCAACGCTGTATCTATATGAAATTTTTGTCCTTTTTTTCACACAAATAGAGCTTTCTTTTGGTGGTATTTAATCACTGCTGGGTTCTTTATTTTTTGCACTATAAAAGAAAGACCGAAAAATCTGTAAAAAAAAATGCATTTTTCTTAATTTCTGTTATAAAATTTAGCAAATTAGTAATTTTTCTTCATATATTTTGGCCAAAATTTATACCACTACATATCTTTGGTAAAAATAACCCAAATCGGTGGATATTGGTCTTTGTGAAAGTGTTAGAGTTCAAAAGCCATGGTGCCAATATCTGAAAATTGATCACACCTGAAGTACTGACTAATTTCTTGAGACCCTAACATGCCAGAAAAGTACAAATACACCCCAAATTACCCCTTTTTGGAAAGAAGACGTTCCAAGGTATTTAGAAAGATGCATGGTGAGTTTTTTTGATCTTGTCATTTTTTCCCACAATTCTTTGCAAAATCAAGTTTTTTGTTTTTTTTTGTTTTTTGTTTTTTTCTTCACAAAATTATCATATTAGGTTATTTTTCACACACCGCATATGCATACCACAAATTACATCCCAAAACACATTCTATTACTCCCGAGTACAGCGATACCACATGTGTGAGACTTACACAGCGTGGCCACATACAGAGGCCCAACATGCACGGAGCACCTTCAAGCGTTCTGGAGCACCCAGGCCAATTCTGACATTTCTCTCCTACATATCAAAATCATCATTTATTAGCTAGAAAATTACATAGAACCCCAAAACATTATATATGTTTTTTTTATCAAAGACCCTAGAGAATACAATGGTGGTCATTGCAACTTTTTATCTCGCACGGTATTTGTGCAGCAATTTTTTGAACGCTTTTTTTTTTTGGAAAAAAGTTTTGTGCTTTAAAAAAAACAGTAAAGTTAGCCCAATGTTTTTGCATAATGAAGTTCCGAAAGATGAAGTTACGCTGAGTAAATAGATACCCAACATGTCACCTTTCAAAATTGCACGTGCTTGTGGAATGGCGCCAAACTTCGCTACTCAAAAATCCCCATAGGCGACGCTTTAAAATGTTTTACTGGTTACATGTTTTGAGTTAGAGGAGGTCTAGGGCCAAAATTATTGCTCTCGCTCTACCGATCGCAGTGATACCTCACATGTGTGGTTTGAACACCGTTTTCATATGTGGGCGGGACTTACGTATATGTCGCTTCTGCATGCGAGCACACAGGGACAGGGGCGCTTTAAAATTTTTTATTTTTTTATTCATTTTACTTTATTTTAGTTTGATGCTTTTTTCCCAAAATAAAAAATTTTGACCACTTTTATTCCTATTACAAGGAATGTAAACATCCCTTGTAATAGGAGTATGGCATGACAGGTCCTCTTTACAGTGATATATGGGGTCAATAAGACCCCACATCTCACCTCTAGGCTGGGAAGCCTGAAATAAAAAATAAAAAAATCCTGGCTTCGATCGTAGCGGTGAGTCGGTAGAAGCACCGGAGGGCGGCGGGAGGGGGGGTGACATCCCCTCTCGCCTCCCGTAAGAACGATCAAGCAGTGGAACAGCCGCTATGATCGTTCTTACAGTGTAGGAAATCGCCGGCTAAAAAAGTTGATATCTGATGCCTGTAGCTGCACCCATCATTCAGATATCCCTGCACAAAGTCAAGTACGTTGTATGACATGGTAAACGGCCGCGATCAGCAGCCATTTACCGGGATCCGTGATGTGCCGGGTCCTCTGGACGCGGCGGTCACTGATGTGTTCGGATGCACGCCCCAGGGGGTGCGCGAGAGGGGAATTCTGAGAGGACGTCATAGTACGCCCTCCCAGAGTTGAGCAACCGCCCTGCAGCCGTCATTCGGCTATGGGCCAGTTGTTAAGTGGTTAAAGGCTTTTAAAAATGTATGCAGTTTGTCGCCACTGCACGTTTGTGCGCAATTTTAAAGTATGTCATGTTTGATATCCATGTACTCGGCCTAAGATCATCTTTTTTTATTTCATCAAACATTTGGGCAATATAGTGTGTTTTAGTGCATTAAAATTAAAGTGTGTTTTTTCCCCAAAAAATGTGTTTGAAAAATCGCTGCGCAAATACTGTGAAAAAAAAAAACACCCACCATTTTAATCTGTAGGGCCTTTGCTTTAAAAAAATATATAATGTTTGGGGGTTCAAAGTAATTTTCTTGCAAAAAAAAATTTTTTTTTTCTTTCATGTAAACAAATAGTGTCAGAAAGGGCTTTGTCTTCAAGTGATTAGAGTGGGTGATGTGTGACATAAGCTTCTAAATGTTGTGCATAAAATGCCAGGACAGTTCAAACCCCCCCCAAATGACCCCATTTTCAAAAGTAGACACCCCAAGCTATTGAGAGGCATGTCAAGTCATGGAATATTGTATATTGTGACACAGGTTGCGGGAAAAAGACAACTTTTTTTTTTTTTTGCACAAAGTTGTCACTAAATGATATTTAGTGACCATGCCTCTCAGCAAATAGCTTGGGGTGTCTACTTTCCAAAATGGGGTCATTTGGGGGGGGGGGTTGTGCCATCTTGGCATTTTATGGCCTTCGAAACTGTGATAGGTAGTGAGGAGTGAAATAAAAAATGTATGCCCTTAGAAATCCTGAAGGTGGTGCTTGGTTTTCAGGGCCCCGTACGTGGCTAGGCTCCCAAAAAGTCCCACACATGTGGTATCCCCATACTCAAGAGAAGCAGCAGAATGTATTTTGGGGTGTTATTCCACATATAACCATGGCATGTTTGAGCAATATATCATCATTTAGTGAAAACTTTGTACAAAAAAAAAGTTTGTCAATTTCCTGCAACTTGTGGCAAAATATAAAATATTCCATGGACTCAACATGCCTCTCAGCAAATAGCTTGGGGTTTCTACTTTCCAAAATGGGGTCATTTGGGGGGGGGGGGGGGGTGTTGAACTGTCCTGGCATTTTATGGCCTTCAAATCTCTGATAGGTAGTGAGGAGTGAAATCAAAAATGTACGCCCTTAGAAATCCTGAAGGCGGTGATTGGTTTTCAGGGCCCCGTATGCGGCTAGGCTCCCAAAAAGTCCCACACATGTGGTATCCCCATACTCAGGAGAAGCAGCAAAATGTATTTTGGGGTGCAATTCCACATATGCCCATGGTCTGTGTGAGCAATATATCATTTAGTGACAACTTTTTGTAATCTTTTTTTATTTTGTCATTCAATCACTTGGGACAAAAAAAAATAATATTCAATGGGATCAACATGCCTCTCAGCAATTTCCTTGGGGTGTCTACTTTCCAAAATGGGGTCATTTGGGGGGGGTGGGGTGGGGGTTGTACTGCCCTGCCATTTTAGTACCTCAAGAAATGAGATGGGTAGTCATAAACTAAAAGCTGTGTAAATTCCAGAAAATGTACCCTACTTTGTAGACGCTATAACTTTTTTGCGCAAACCAATAAATATACACTTGTTGAAATTTTTTTTGGCTGAATACATTTTGGACTAAATGTATGACTAAAATTTAGTTTATTGTATTTGTATTTTTTTTATAACAAAAAGTAGAAAATCTTTTTTTTTCAAAATTTTCGGTCTTTTTAAGTTTTTATAGCGCAAAAAATAAAAACCGCAGAGGTGATCATACACCATCAAAAGAAAGCTCTATTTGTGGGAAGAAAAGGACGCAAATTTTGTTTGGGTACAGCATTGCATGACCGCGCAATTAGTTAAAGCGACGCAGTGCCAAATTGAAAAAAATGCTCTGGTCAGGAAGGGGGTAAATCCTTCCGGGGCTGAAGTAATTTAAAAAATGCCTGTGTCTTAGGCTAGTGCACGAGATGTAAATTACCTGTCACTCACAGCAAGGGGGAGAATTTGACAGTTTTTCTCAGTTTGTCAAGATTTTTCTCACTGAACAATAGAGAATTGCTCAGAGATGGATTAACTCTGTGTGACAAGACTGGGCTCAAATGATAGGAAATCTTATACTCTACAATATATCAAAAAAAAAAAAAAAAAAATTCGGGTTTACATCCACTTTAATGACACCCCCAGGTTGGTTTGCATATCGCAGTGCAAACTGTCAATTCAGACAAATCTGATCGCATGGGTGTAATCACCCATGCAATACGATTCTGGTGCGGACAAAAGGGTCCTGCACGAGTTTGGTTCTGAATGCGATGCAAATTCAGCCGTACAGTGTGTGGCTGAATTCTCATTGCAGACATCGCATGTGATCTGCACAGCTGTGCGGAGCGAATTGCATGCAATATCTGGCATCGCTGCAGTGTGAATCGGCCCTGAACCTTACAAAGTGAAACGGAACACAAAAGCCAGACGAAGAGGCTCTCTGCCTCCTGAGTATCCTATTGGTCCAGCAGAAAGCATAACAGGCTTCACGCAGTACATAAATGGAGGAGATCAAATTCCTGGCAAACAGGGCAGGGGCCCTGTTGTGAAAATAAAATGGAAGCTGCCCAATAAGACCCGCATCCAGAGTAATAAATGCAGGTAACAAAAGCACTTTAAAGCAGGAAAGCACTAGCATGCGAATCTGAGATTTTGAACAGATCTGGAAAACCTGACCAATCGGTGGCCCCTGAGAACTCTCCTATACCAAGTTAGCACTTTACCAACTTTGCTTGAATGGGATCACCAATGCTATGCAGTCAAGGATCCAGCACGTTCAAAAGTGTTGTCTATATCCACTTTATTAGTTGTGTTTAGGAGAGTTGGCAGCATGGCTTATGAAAAACCTAAAATAAAATCTGCTAATGCTGTAAAATATGTGGGTAGCATCTGCATGAGGGCTGCATAGAAATTCTGGTATTACATAAGGCACTGTAGTTATCTAATCTAACAGTATAATTATGTTTATGTAAACTTTTCAGTATAATGCTCAGATTTTTTTTTTTTTTTCTAAAGGAGGACTGACTGCAAGCAGAATGCATGCATTTTACATGAACTCTGAGTAGCCTAAAGCAAAGACAGCCAATGATGGTTTTGAGTTGCGTAAAAAGCAGCACAATGTGACCCGCAGCACATATAACATAGCCAGTTTTAACCACTTGTCCTCTGGAAGATTCCACCTTCATGACCAGGGTTTTTTTTTTTTTTTTTTTTTGCAATACGGCACTGCGTTTTGTTTTAATTGACAATCCTGTGGTCATGCATTGCTGTACCCATTTCCCCCCCCCCCCCACAAACAGAGCTTAAAAAGGAAGAACTTCTGTAGAATAGTTTATTGTCAAGGTGCCAAAGGACATAGACAGGATGTTACAAGAACATTGGTAGACTGGTTTCACACATAACTTGCTTGTTCACAACCTATTGTGTGCTTGATGGTGGGTGACGCTCAGGATTACCTGGTGTTGGCATAAACTGTCAAGGAAATGGCGGCCAGACGTCACACTACAGCCCCGTACACAAGGGCTGACTGTTGGGAGACCTCAGCCGATTCAATAAAAAACGGCCTACATTTGGCACGTGTGTAGGTCAGCTGGTCCGACAGAACCCGGCCATTTGCTGGATAACCAGCAAATGACCAGCTCCTGATTAGCTGAACGGAGTGTTTTGATAGGGGGGGCCATTCCCCTGTCAGAACACAACAACTCAGCAGGGGAGGTTGTTGTACTAACATCTGGATTGTTAGTACAGCGGCTCCAGCCGGAGCTGTCAAGTTTGTTTGTTTTGAACCCAGCAGGTTGAACAAAAAACTTGGTGTGTACCAAGCTTATTTGCTTTGGAGTGAGACAAGTACACACTATAGAAGGATAAGCTTTCATATCATTTTAAAACCACTTTTAGTACCAGGAATGCCTGCCAAGTGCCCCTTGGTGGCAAATTCCATTGCATTTTTATTACACATTTGCTAATTTTGTTTGGTAAATTATTTATTTTTTTTTTTTTTTTAGATGATGATGTTGACCTAGAGGCTCTTGTGAATGATATGAATTCTTCTCTGGACAGTTTGTACTCTACATGCAGCAGGGTATCGGAATCTGTGCCACTTCTTAAAAATGGACAACTTAATCGAAGCCAGCTATCAAACTCAGGAACCAACAATCTTCCGTCCACGCAACAGAGACAGAAGATGCAACGCTCCCAACCAATGCAAATACAAGCAGTCAGGTTGTAAACCTAATAATCATGTTTAATTCAGGATTGTCTTGACATGTCTTCTTAGCCAACTTAACCGGTATATTTAGTGTTTGGTGCAGTGGCTTTTTTTTTTCTTCTTTTGTGGGGGCAGCTAACAAAATGAAGAGAAAATGAAATGTACCTAGAGCATTTTTTCCATTTAGTGACCTTTTGCCACAGAAGGGAAAAATAAAACAAAGGTACCCTGTAAAAAGCTTAAAGTAGACCTATAGGCTTTTGTGTTTTTCATTTTGAACTGGGGGAGGGTTAAGACCTATCATCATATCATCATTTTTATTTATTTATTTTTTTGCGTTCCATTGGAGAGATTTATCCCCTATATAACCAAAACCGAAACCCTGCAAATTAAAGGGGTTGTAAGGTCAGAAGGTTTTTTTTACCTACATTTTATGCATTAAGATAAAAAGCCTTCTGTGTGCAGCCCCCCGAGCCCCTTCTCTGTCCAGCGATGTCCATAAGTATCTTGGCTGCCCAGGACTCTCCCTCATTGGCTGAGACACAGCAGCGGCGCCGTTGGCTCCCGCTGCTGTCAGTCAGGTTAGCCAATCGGAGGGGGCGAGGTCAAACCTCAGCTCCCTGTCTGAATGGACACACGGAGCTGCAGCTCGGCTTGGGTGCCCCCATAAGCAAGCTGCTTGCTGTAGGGGCACTCAAAAGGAGGGAGGGGGCAGGAGCACAAAAGATGTTAGAGAAGAAGAGGATCTGGACTGCTCTGTGCAAATCCACTGCAACAGAGCAGGTAAGTAAAACATGTTTTTATGGAAAAAAGACTTGGTCTCGCTATTGGACAGGGTCAGTTCTAGCCTGTCTGATGTGGGGTGCATTAAAAGATGGGAGGTCAGCAGTTTGTAAGTCTGTGTACAGGGGTCAGCAGGGCAGAAGACGGGGTCACCGAGTGAGGCAGAGTTCTAAGGTCAGTAAGTAGGTAAGGCAATGTTCAGAGGTCAGTAGTAAACCTAAAGCCGCTTTCATAGGCTAAATGGGGATGATGTCAGTCTCATGCAAGGCAGCTTCATCAGCTGCAGCATTGCCAAATTTCTGCAGCCTACTGCACATGCGTGATTAACTGTGCAGGCGAACATGCAGGCGGGTAATTTTAATGCAGAAGAGACAAAGCATGGCTCTTCTGCATTAAAATACTGTTTGTGACCTGTGTTTGGCGTGTCATTAAAGTGGAACTTTAGGTAGTACATAAAAATGGGCAAACTCCATGTATTTGCCTGCACTGGATTGCATGGTAGATTAGTACAATGTAAAATCTTGTTGCTCTGCGTTTTTTGTAGTACATGCACTACTTTTGCTACGGTCCAGAGAAATTTCAGCCGCTTCAGATAATTAGGCTGAAATGACACTGTATCTGGATTGCATGTTTCTGTGATTTTTTTTTTTTTTATGGTGTAAATGGGCCCTTAAAACTGCAGTAAAGTTCTTTAAAAAAAAAAGTCCACCTGCAAGTTAATGTTATAATGTGCTAGTATGCACTGCATACTAGCACATGGCATGCTTACCTTTAAAATGAAGCCCTCCAGTGGTGCGCTGACAGGGCTTCCATCTTCACCTGGTTTTCCTTCTGGGTTCTCTGGCTTCAGTTTTTTGAATGGCCGAGGCGTGATGTCGCTCCCGAGCATGCGAGTCAGGGTCATGGCAGGGGGCTCTGAAGGGACGGCATGCGCCCCTGACACCACTGGCTGCATCCTGTGTGCATATCTTCTAGATGGTGCAAATTTAGGAGATATTAACTGTACCTACAAGTAAGCCTTTATTATAGGCTTATTTGTAGGTAGAAGTTCAAAACTAAACTTTCACTTTAAAATGGTTCTTAACCCACTTTAGCATTTTCAGGCAATCCCCTGTGTGCTGCAATGCCTTCAGTGTCTGTTTTTTAAAAATGCAGTGCTCTACCTGATTTTAGAGTGACGCTCACGTAACTGGCCCCCTCTCCCCTCTCCTGATCTGACAGCTACAGCGGGAGGAGCCGAGAATCCCTCACTGACCTCAGTCGGGTAGAGATATGGCCAGTCATGTGAGCGCCAAGCAGTGGTTGGAAATTAGGTATACGGAGGCATTTTCATTTTTATTTATTTTTTTAATAAGGCGCAGATACTATAATTTTAAGGCAATCCCCTGTTAGAGAGACTGCATGATCTAAGGTTATTTCAGCAACCGCAGGGGAGGGGCGGGCACTGGCACAAGCAAGGGGGGGGGAGGCACGTAAACTGACTACAGTGTTGTGGCTCAGCAGCCATGATGTAGTCAGTTTACAGGGGAGGGCAGGATCAGCCAGGTATTTCAGGTAATGCGAAGGTCAAAATTACACAGCCCAAGCACCTTGCGGTTATTCCTACTTTGAAGGGACAGGATCAATATTATTTTTTTTTTTTTTTTTGGGTAACAAACACTTTAAAGTAGAACTCCGGGCAATTTTTTTTTTCCCCATGTCCTTGCTGATCTACCTTCACCAAGTGTGTTATGTATGGCTTGCTGGCTGCAGAATGAGGAGTGTGATTTATGTCGAAGTGGGCGAGTTCACATTTACATGTACAAGCCTAGTGTACCCTCCCACATTCACTCCAATCCCAAGAATTCATGGGAAATGTAGTCTGATTACAGTTAGCGAGGGAGGAGAGGATATGCTGCAATCCCTGTTCTAACACCTCCTCCTTGCCAGAATACAGGCTGCATTTTTTTTGAATCGCAGAGCTGACTTTCTGAAAATTCCAACCTTCATATCTCTTAAACGGTAAGAAATTTCACAAATGTGATAACTGTTTAGTGTTTTGGGGGGTGGGAGGTGATAATACTGAGCTTCTGCTTTTAAGCCTCATTCACCCAGGTGGTAAAAACAGGTGGTTGAGCTTAGTTTTTTTACAGCCCCTAGCCTCTTGCCTAAAGTCTGAAAATACACTGGAGGAGGCTGTTCACATACTGCAGCAAATTTATTGCAGTGTTAGGTGATCCTGCTGCTGCTTGTCAACTCGTCACTCGGCTATTCAAGTCAATAGGACTGCAATGTAATCATAAGAAAAAAAACTCTTTGCTTGCAGTTGCAGCGCATTAGCCCCATTATAAAAAAAAAATATTTTTTGGCATTTGCCACTAAAAAATAAGCATTCAGGATGTGGCAAGATCGCCTCCTGAATGTCGGACCTTAGGCACACTTTAAAAAGTGATCATCACGGAGAGCTTTCCAGAGCATTAGCTGGTATGAACCATGCAGGAATGACTATCTCTGTAATATCACCCATATATACTGCTGTCCTTTTTGACGTGGTGACAGTAAACGGGACAAATGAAGATGGTGAATCTCCCTAATGGGGCCACAGACACCAATAACAAGGTGTGTTAATCCCTCTCCACACTATCCAAAACTGGGAACGTTTTTGCCATTTCTTTAACCACTTGCTGCCAAGCCAAATCTGACACGTCACACATGTATGTAAAAATCTTTACTAGATAATTACTTAGGACCACCAAACAATTATATATTTTCTGAAAGCAAAGACCTGCAAGTTGATTGCAAAATTGTCGCATGTTTACACAGCGGTTTTTCAAACTCTCAGATTTTTTTGGAAAACTACATTTTTAATTTAGTGCATACAAACACCATATACCCAATTGGTAAAATATATAAAAGATGTTATGTCAAGTAAATGGTAGGGATGCATCGCTATCGATGCTGAGTATTTTCACGAGTACTCATACTCGTGAAAATGCTCCCGATACTGGAAACCGATACTTTGCGGTGCAATTTGCATCCAAACAAAATGAGCGGGCACAAATTGCACTGCAAATGCATGCGATTTAAACAGCAATGCAATTCCTGTCCAAATTGCGTGTGGTTTCCTGCACAGCGAGTTTACACAGGAGTGGTGCGGGAAACCTCCCTCCATGATGGGTTCCACCAATTTTGGCTCCCAATCTGACTGTACATCTGCAGCTTGGGCTCCTCCTGCCTCTCCCATGGCTTTGTTCCCAGCTTCTCTATCAGCTCTCTCCCCCTAGCCTGACAGTACAGACTACAGGGATTCTAATTGGTCAGCACAGTCACATGGACAGTGCTGACCAATCAGAAGCCATCCAGCCTGTACTGTCAGCACTGCAAGGAGAGGAGAAAGCTGTGGGGATTTCAAATACCCGGACCCGGGAAGTGAGTTTTTGGTGTCTGACAGTGGGGGATCGTGGCAATCTGGTACAGCGGGAGGGAGGGGGGGTCCAGTGGATGATTGAAGCAGCTGGGGGGAGTGAGCTGGGGGAGATACAGGGAACAAAGCCATGAGAAGCACATGGAAGAGAAACCTGTTATGCAAGGAGGTTTCCACACTACTCCTGTGTCAACTCGGGCTCAAGATCACTATGGCAAGCCTGTGTTCACACAGGAGCAGTTGCTGTTCAAATCGCATGCAATGCTTTGTAGTGCGATTTGTGCCCATTCAGTCTTGTATAGATGCAAATAGCATAGCAAACTAGCGGTACTCTGTATTGGCGAGTACTTGACCGAAATTATCTGTACTCGGTAGAGCTGCACGATTAACCGTTAAAATCGCAATCTCGAGTCAACCCCCCTGACTATGCTAATCAGCCATTTCTGTGATTTTATGTAAACCGTGCAGAGCTGAGCTGTCAAAAAAAGCCAACAAATGTTTATCCACATTCCTCAGCACTGAGAGATGGCGAAGATGCAAGGTATCATTTAGCTCTTTTTAGATCAAAGGAAACCAGGTCAGTTTAACCACTTAAAGGATATGTAAAGGTTCGTGTTTTAAAAAAAATGTCATACTTGCCACCTCTGTGTAGTTGGTTTTGCACAGTGGCCCTGATCCTCCTCTTCTGGGGTGCCTCAGCGGTGTTCCTCTTCTCTTCCTCGGGGCACGTGTGGTGTGGTGTGTGTGTGTGTGTGTGTGTGCGCGCGCGCTCCCATGTCCTGCTGCTGCGTCCATTGACAGCAGGACTCTGCCCCTGTGTCATTGGATTTGATTGACAGCAGCAATCAATCCAATCAAGACCCGAGACACCGACTGGAGCTGGTGTGTTCGTCCCCGTCGCTGGAAAGACTGGGTTCAGGTAAGTAAAAAGGGGGGGGGGGGGGGGGGGGGGGGGGGCTCTGCATCACAGGAGGTTTTTCACCTGAATGCATTAAGTTGAAAAAATCTCGAGGGTTTACAACCCCTTTTAAAGGCTAAACCTTGTCTGACACTTGTTGCTTACAAGTTAATCAGTATTTTTGCTAGAAAATTACTTGTAGCCCCCAAATCTCTACCCTCTACCTTTTATTTTTTTATAATGTGAAAGCTGTTACACCGCAAAAAGGATCATGAGATTTAGCCTATAATTCTACTTTAAGGCATTTCCAATCAAAAATGTGCTACTATATCATGTAGGAAGGCATGCAAGATAAACGCACGTGTGTTTTTTTTTTTTTTCCCCCGAATAGTTACCTGATTGTATGAGAAACTAGGAAGTACCCTGGGCATCTTGTCAGTAGGAAGTACTAGCTGGTGGCAAAATCATTAGTTTTGAAAAGGAATACGAATGGCTAAAGAATATGGGGTTGGAACTAAATGGGGATGCACCAATATATCAGCTGCTGAAAATTAAATTATCAGCCAAAAAATAGGGTTATCAACGTTTTTGCTGATAGAAAAAAAGTGCAGCTAATGGCATGCTGCACCCTATTGACATTGTTGCAAAAATGCCGCACCCCCCCCCCCCCCCCCCCCCCCACATTGACTTCAGTGCAAAAAATCCAGCTACATTACATTTAAAATGTCTTTTTAAATTGTCCATTTCAGTTTTTGGCCACATGCATTGTGAATTTTCATTTCGGTGAACCACTAGAACTAAACCTTTCAGCCAAGGAAGCTGTCTGCACCTCTGATCTTCAACTGCCATGGAGCTGCATGTGTTATCAGTTAGACACCTTTCACACTGGGGCGGTTTGCAGGCGGTATTGCGCTAAAAATACCGCCTGCAAACCGCCCCTAAACAGCCTCCGCTGTTCAGTGTGAAAGCCCGAGGGCTTTCACACTGAAGCGGTGCGCAGGCAGGACGGTGAATAAAGTCCTGCAAACCGCTTTTTTGGAGCAGTGAAGGAGCGGTGTATTCACCGCTCCTTCACCGCTCCTGCCCATTGAAATCAATGGGACAGCGCGGCAATACCGCGGCTATATAGCCGCGCTGTATGAGGGATTTTAACCCTTTTTTCGGCCGCCAGCGGGGGTTAAAACCGCACCGCTAGCGGCCGAATACCGCTGCAAGAACGACGGTACAGCAGCGCTAAAAATAGCGCTGTTGTACCGCCGACGCCCCCACCGCCCAAGTGTGAAAGGGGCCTTATGATACCAGCCTTTCATGGTTTCTCAGTTTGGTTGAGAGCACAAGCAAACATGACAGTTGGCATTCCCCAGCATGCCAGAAATCTTTTAATTGTTTTGAAAAAAAAAAAAAAATTCAATGAGTTTAGTTCAGTTTTAAAGTAGTTCACCTTTGGAACACCTGATTTTTAGGGTGGAACATGTTCCCAGTGATGCTGCCCCAACCCCATCCTTTCCCCCCCCGCAGCTCTGTGTGTCCGAACAAACTACAATAGGACTCATTGTGCTCAAAGGAGCTGAGGAGTACCTTATTTGCCCATTAGGGGCCCCTGGAAAGAGGTTTTAAAGTGATTTGTAAAGGCTTGTTTAAAAAAAAAAAAAGTTATACTTGCCGCCTCTGTGCAGTTGGTTTTGCACAGAGCAGCCCGAGTCCACCTCTTGGGTTCCCTCTTTGCTGCTCCTAGCCCCTCCCTCCCCTGAGTGCCCCTGAGCCAGCAGCTTGCTACATACAGGGGGCACCCAAGCCGAGTTAGCGCTCAATGTATCCATTCAGACAGAGCCCTGACCTGGCCCCTGGCCCCGTGCCCTCTCCCCTGATTGGCTGACTTTCCAATCAGGGGTGTACTGGGTGGCTGAGGGGATCGTGGATATCGCTGGAGAGAGAAGCTCAGGTAAGCAATGAGGGGGGGCTACTACACACAAGGTTTTTTATCTTAACCCATAGAATGCATTAAGATAAAAAAAACCTTCTGCCTTTACAACTCCTTTTTTAAAGGTGTTATCAGGCAGGGCCCAGATCCACTGGAGAATCCTCCGTTTTCTTGTGGACCAGCTGTGGCCCTGATTGCAAGGTTGATACTTTTTATTATGCAGTTTGCTTCCTGGTTGGCTTGGCACTTATCGCCATAGCCTATAGACATGACTTGGACAGATAAATAAAATACCTCAAATATCTGTGCTGCTCTAAAAAATATAGTTTAAAACGAAGAGTATTTTCAAAGATGGTAAATAAAACAAAAGAATATTTCAAAATGCATGACCCTGCAGAAAAACATGTATAAAACAGTATTCTACAAATGGACACCCTATAAATAAAATCGCACAATTTTCCCAAATGTCATAACCTCTGGTCCCTGAATACTGTATGCCAAAAATGGAAGGAAATCTTACAAAGTACCCTAAACTCACAGGGCCTGGTCATAAAAATAAGACAGATGTTTATGCTGTACGTAAACCTCAACAATAAACTATCATATTCTCACTCCCTTTTGGTCTACTAAATATAGCATTAAGCATTTTATTGTTAAATCTGTTTGGTAAGTGCAAAAAAATGCCTGTTCTCTTGTAAGAAATCTTGCAAAATGCCCAAGCAATTTGCAGTGCATTATTTATACATGTCAGCCAGAAGCAGGAACAAGCCCATATGTTCCATATACAGTATGTGAAGCAGGGCTAAATAAATGAGGTTACAACACTCTACTGCCATTTAAGTATTAGTAGAATTCTACTTTATAAACACTACAAAGGATTTATTGTAAGTAAACCTATTTACAGTGCGAAAACCTAGGTTTGGGGCTGAGGGGGTTGTGATCAGCACAAATATGGGCCCAAACCACTATGCAATTGTAGCCCACCTATCTATTTTTCCAGGCAGAATGTACTGTACAGGAGAAAATCTACAAAAGTTGCCAAAAACACTAGATTATAAACATGCAAAACTGTAATATGCTGACCGCATCAGAATAGGTAATGGTATTTTTTTTTTTCCAAAAAAAATCTAGAATATCCAACCTTCCATCAGGTAGGTTGTCATTTTAGCTGCGTTTCAATGAACAGAGATGGAAATAAATATATCCATCATGTACCGATGGTATCTATGGGATCACTATTCATGTGAAATCTTCTTTAAAGAAGTCCTCATATTTCCAGCAAGTCACATACAGTGATAGGATTCATCCACCCTACTTGTATTGACCATCAATAACTATTTATCTTTGTAATTTGCTTTTATATTGTACAGTGGGATAAAATAAATTGATTCCCTGCTGATTTTATAAGTTTGCCCACTTACAAAGAAATTATCTAATCATAGGTTTAAATAACAGAATATCAACCAAAAATTCAGGAAAAACACATGATACAAATGTTATAAATTGAGTTGCAGTTCAGTGAGTAAAATAAGTATTTGATCCCCTACCAACAATACTGCCTCAACAGACTGGCTACAGTATGTGCTCATTTGGTACACAGATTAGTCCTGTCAATTTTAAGAAGGTGCTCCTATTTGCTGTGTGTAAGACACCTGTCCACAGAATTTTTCATTCAAAACTCCATGGGCAAGATCAAAGATGTCAAAGAACAGGGACAAGATTGTAGACCTGCACATGTTTGGAATGGGCTACAAGACCATAAGCAAGAAGCTTGGTAAGGAGACATCTATTGGAGCAATTATTTGCAAATGGAAGAAATACAAAATAATCATCAATCGTCCTTGGTCTGGAGCTCCATACAAGATTTCACCTCATAGGGTAAGGATGATCATGAAAAGTGAGGTATCAGCCCAGAACTACACAGGAGGAGCTTGTGAATGATCTCTAGGCAGTTGGGACCACAGTCCCCAAATCATTGGTAGTGCCATACGCTGCCATGGATTGAAATCCACAATGTCTGCCTCAAGAAGGCACATGTCCAGACCCACCTGAAGTTTGCTCATGAAAATCCTAAAGAGAAGGATTGGGAGAAAGGACTGTTGGATGAGACCAAAATCAAGTTCTTTGGCATTAACTTGACTTGCCATGTTTGGAGGAAGAGAAATGCTGACTTTGTCCCCAAGAACACCATCCCTACAGTCAAGCACGGAGGTGGAAACATTATGCTTTGGGGCTGTTTCTTTGCTAAAGGAATAGGCTGACTTTGCAGCATTGAGGGGCCAATGGACGGGGCCATGTATTGTAAAACCTTGGATAAGAACTTTCTTCCCTCAGCCAGAACACTAAAGATGGGTCTTCCAGCATGACAAGGACCCAAACCATACTGCTAAGGCAACAAAAGTACATTAACCACTTGCCAACCAGCCGCTGTCATTATTCGGCGGCAGATCAGCACTCCTGCGCGAATCGCCATAGCTGTACAACAGCGCGCTCATTGCACGCTGCGGGAGCAAGCCTGCGAGGCGGGCAGACTGTTTGTCGGCGACCTGCGATCGCCTAGTACAGAGGCAGAACGGGGATCTGCCAGTGTAAACAAGTGGATCCCTGTTCTGCCACATGACAGATCTACTGTACACAGTGATCGGTCATGTCCCTGGCAGCCCACCCCCCCCCCCTACAGTTAGAACCCACCTAGGGAACACATTTAATCCCTTGATCGCTCCCTAGTGTTAACCCCTTCCGTGGCAGTGTCATTTTTACATTGATCAGTGCATTTTTTATTTAGCACTGATCAATGTAATGTCACTGGTCCCCAAAAAGTGTAATTTGGGGTCAGATTTGTCCGCTGCAATGTTGCAGTCCCTCTAAATTTTTTGTCTCAAATTTTTATCATAGGTGTATTTTAACCACTTGCCGACCGCTGATTATACGTCCTTTGAGGACGGGTATCATTGTTATGGCAGCAGCTAGTTGCCATAACCCTGGTATCCTCGTGTCGGCTACAAGATAAGTGGTCTCTGTGGCGGATTTGCCGCGACATCACCTTTATCGGTGGCGGGAGAGGGGGGGCACCGCGCTCCGGTGCCCTCCGCCGCTTACTGGAGCCATGGGCAGAGGCGATCGGATCCTCTCGGTGGCTGTGCATGACGAGTGAGGGGCAGATGGGCCCCCACCCGTCTCCATGACATTGCAGGGCGGAAGCGACGTCAAAACGTCACTTCTGCCCATAGCTCTTAAAGGGCCATTTTTTAAATCCTTTTTTTTAATGACTTTTGTTTTTTATTGCATTTTAGTGTAAATATGAGATCTGAGGTCTTTGACCCCAGATCTCATATTTAAGAGGTCCTGTCATGCTTTTTTCTATTACAAGGGATGTTTACATTCCTTGTAATAGGAATAAAAGTGACGCTTTTTCCGTGTAAAAATAAAAAAGGTAAACCTAAGAATTTTTTTTTAAACTCGTCCCGCCGAGCTCGTGTGCAGAAGTGAATGCATACGTGAGTAGCGCCCGCATATGAAAAGTGTTCAAACCACACATGTGAGGTATCAATGCGATTGGTAGAGCGAGAGCAATAATTCTAGACCTCCTATGTAACTCAAAACATGCAATCTGTAGAATTTTTTTTAAATGTCGCCTATGGAGATTTTTAAGGGTAAAAGTTTGTCACCATTCTATGAGCAGGCGCAATTTTGAAGTGTGACATGTTTGGTATCAATTTACTCGGCGTAACATTATCTTTCACAATATAAAAAAAATTGGGCTAACTTTACTGTTTTTATTTTAATTAAAAAGTGTTTTCTTCCAAAAAAAAGTGCGCTTGTAAGACTGCTGCGCAAATACGGTGTGACAGTCTTGCAACGAGCGGCATTTTATACTCTAGGGTGTTAGAACCCCCAAATATTATACTTTTTTTTTTTTTTTCTAAGTTATTTTCTAGCAAAAAAAACTTTCACTTGTAAACGCATCTAAAAAAAAAAGAGGCCCGGTCCTTAAGTGGTTAAATGATCCAGACCCTTCATTTCTTTGTAAGTGGGCAAACTTGCAAAAGCTGCAGGGAATCAAATTTCCCCACTGTATTTTCAAGCCCATCCTAATTCTCCTATAATGAGGGGCGCTTTTTTTTCTGTTTTTCCATGCAGGCGTCTACAGGAGGAACAACCACGTACATCATCTTTGCCAGCAATTCCAAATCCATTTCCAGAGCTTTGCACACCTGCAGGTTCTCCAGTACTTGCACCAGGATCATTACCTCAAAACCAGCCTGCCAGCAAAAGAAGTGTAAGTATCACCAAAACTGAAGATGCATAGGCTCAGAATAATTTCCTGATATACAACTTTCATATGTAGTGAGTCCCTTGTGGGAAATGTAAAGGTTTTAGATTTGATAGCATTGTTCATGGACTAAATATTCTAGCTCATTTGGAGAACAATTGGAGTTTATTTTAAGTAGGTCTAGCCTCACACTAGAGAATCTATCATGGCATATGAGCAGTATGTAGCAGTTTTCTGTAGAGAGGGAAAGTTGACAACTGTACTTTGTCCAGTTATAGCACATGGGTTAATGCTGGCTCTTGCAGCAGCTTATAATTTCCTTCCTTTCTCTCGTCTGTAACTTTGCTTTTTGGGAATGTCTGTGTAAGCTTCTAAGGCAGTGGTTCTCAACTCCTGTCCTCAGGAACCACTAAGAGGCCAGATTTTAAGTATTACCTTGGAGATGCAGACTAGAATACTGCAATCAATATCACCTGTGATGTATTTCAGTTATTTTGCAAACCTGGCCTGTTAGTGGGTCCTGAGGACAGGAGTTGAGAACCACTGTTCTAAGGCCTCCTCCTGTGTGTAAGTGTGCTGAGCAACTAATTGCTACAGTCATATGGTGGAAAGTGCATGCTGACCCATATACCAAGAAGTCTCTTACCCTGGTAAATGGAGCAGCAGGAGAATAAAGTTGTTAAAGTAAAGCTTGTGTGTGTTAAGGGAAGCCTCTGCCATTTGTACAGCGGGTGGGTTCTGGCTGGGGGGGGGGGGGTGAAGAAAATCTCTGCATCCAATGACAGCGAGCAGGTTAGGGCTGCTGGGCAGGGAAAGCCTCTGCTGCCTATGACAGCGGCCGGCTTCTGGCTGTTTGAAGGCACCCAAGCTGATCCCCTCCGTCTATCCTAGGTGCTTTTGTATGATGACATGTGGGATGGATGCGAGAGGAGGGCTGGCTGAGGTCCGCACTAGAACAGTTGGATCTGCCACAGTAGCTTGCATATCGCCAACAATTTTTGTCATCCTGAGCACCCAGTGGCATGCCCCCCCAGCCATGTGCCCTCCTAAACGTCACCTGCCAGGCCATACCGAGCCCCCTGTATATTGCTCTGCTGACCCCCCTGTCCTCACCACATTCACTGCCCTACTTTTCCCTGCACACTACCCTACCTACTACTTTCACTGGTCAGAGCAGAAAGCCACCGGAATGAAAGTGAATGCCGAGTTTCTGGCTGAAGCCAACTTTTAAAGTGTGTGTTTGGTTTTTTTTTTTTTTTTTCGGTTTTTTTTTTCCTCCTCCATGCTGTCCTTTTCATTGGGGGCTTGCTAGTTGACCTAAAGAGCGCTGCGCCGCACCCCAGGGAACTTTGCTCTCTTCCTTGTTGTCCTGGTAGATTGCCACCTCTCAAAGGTTGCCTACCCCTGTCCTAGACAGCTTCTGGAACCTCTTGAATTTTAATCAACCTGACCAATGGGTTAGTTGGTCCACAAAGGGATACATTTCATCTTTTCTCCAGAGATGAACATCTGCTCCTTGTAGAAACATTTTCTGAATTTATACATTTCTGTATTTGATCCTCTTCTGATGGTATCGCTACACAGTCCAATCTTTGACCAATCCGTTGTTGGAACTAAAGTACAAATGTATAGTTTGCAAAGAGTCTAGTATGCTCTCTGCCACAAATAAGGTTGTGAGAATGTTGTCAATCAGAATGCAGCAGTACATGGCAAATGTATGAATACACTGGAGAACCTCTGGGGGAATCTAGAATTGAAAAGGACCTGGGTGTCCTAGTAGATAGGCTCAGCAATGGCATGCAATACCAAGCTACTGCTAATAAAGCCAACAGAATATTGGCATGCATTAAAAAGGGATCAACTCCAGAGATAAAACAATAATTTCTTTATCGTACATCGTGGGACACAGAGCCTGAGTAATAACTTAATGGGTTATGGGCCACCGTCAAGTGTTGACACTAGTATACTCCATACAGGAAGTTCACTCCCCTATAACCCCTCCTTCCAGGAGTACCTCAGTTTTTTTTTTTTCGCCAGTGTCTAAGGTGTTGGTCATGAGTGAAGATGTGCTGAGGAGCTCCAGGAGGGATCCATGCAGGATTTAAATTCCTTCATTGTCCGGATCCATCCAAGCCACTGAGGCCACAGGATGGTACCCAGGCCTCGCATAGAAGAATGAGGATTTGCCTGTAAGCCTCTTTTTTTTTTTTTTTTTTTTTTTTTTGAGGCCTGGACCCCAGGAACCAGGACTCTTTTGGTCATGCTACATTACCTAAAGTTGCTCCTGGGGGGTGCTATACAGGTCCAAAGGAGTGGAACCCCTATAATAGGGACCTGGTCTTTGAAGGTTTACTAACGCTGCCTGCCGTGATGGGTGAAGTTTGGATATGTTTGTTTCAGCAGTATCCTGCAGCCAGTAAAAGGTAAGGGAAGAGGCTTAGGAACTGCAAAGTCCACCTATGCCTTTTTTTTTTTTTTTTTTCCCAAATGAAAACATTGTAATGCCTTAAAGTCTCCTCTAGAGGGAGTAAAGATACGCATACCTTGTTACGTTGCTCCTCAGCAGCTCTGTGTCCAGCTACAATGGCGTATGTGTCCCAGTAGCAGGAGGGGGTTCGTAATTGAACAAGATGTCCCCCCCCCCCAATTGGGGAAACCAAGGGGCTGGGTGTACAGCATTTTTTATTATGTAAAGCTGTACTACATCCTACATTTGGGTAGTGTTGCATGTCTGAGTAATTGGAAAAATGTGACAGCGCTAAACTGATTCACTTATGACGCTCTTATGAAAGTCTCTATCAGAGCAGCTGATACAGGAGCACTGGGGCACGTAAGGGGCGTATACAGGCATTTCCAGTACAGGAAATACAATTGTTGTTCAGCATCAAAAACTGATCTGTATGGTAGCATTTGTTGCTAGACTATTGCTCAGCAAATAGTATTTGTCTTAAAGTGCCTCTGCTTTTGGGCTTATTATGACTTTCAGAGCTACCACAAAGGTGCCAAAATTTCCACCCCCAGGCGCTGGGAACTCCAGTCATGCCTCCATACTGTCATCCTCTCCGGAGATACCAGATATGGCAAGCCAGGGTGAGTCACTGGAACCTATTGGTGGTGCAACTGCTTCTCACACTTCAGCCCTTGTATACGTGACTGAAGATGCCTTTTCCTCTGACCTGCAGGGCTTAGAAGGAAGATTAGCAGCTTTAATAGCATCCTCCATCCAAGTGGATAGGAAGTGTGCTAGATCCCCTTCCCCCACCTCAAACCCTTTACCAAGGGAACAGTGAGCACATGAGGTATCACCCTCAGGCGATCATGTGGAAAAACAAGCCGTTTCCTCTGCAGAGGGATAATCTACAGTTGATGAACCTTTTACAACCTCGCAATCAGAAATTGATGGTACAAACTTACGGAGATGGTTCGTTTCACTTTCATGCTACCCCCTAACAGTCAGCTGAAAGTTTGGTCTCTTCCTTGGGTTCTTTAAAACCTTTACAGCCTTGTCATGCATTTCCGATACAGGCATTACTAGAAAAGCTTATTTATGCTGAATGGCATCACCCGAATAAGCATTTTCTCCCTCCAAAGATTCTCAGTTCTCTATCCCATGGAGAAATTTGCAAAATAAAAATGAAAGGAACCAGCAGTTGACGCTGCGATTTCCAGTGTGAATAAAAACTTAACTTGTCCAGTAGACAATGCACAAATGCTTAAAGATCCAACAGATTAAAAAGTTGGAGTTTGTTAAAATCCTTTTTTTTCCTTGGCAGGGGCCGTTACTCAGCCTGCAGTCCCTGCAATAGGCATCTGTCAGTCCCTAAAGGACCAGTGCAAAGAGGCCCTTAGGGAGGTCCCTGCACGACAGGCCCGTGAATTGGCCGAACTACCAAAGGCGCTATGTTCTGCCATAGACGCCATGAAAGACTCTATTCTCTAAGCGTCCTACCTTGTGCTAATACACATGCGTAGGACCCTGTGGTTAAAAAATTGGTCAGCGGAAGCACCTTGCAAAAAAGCTTCTTACTAGTTTCCCTTTTCATGGGGAGCGATATTTGGGAATGATTTGAATAAATCCAAACTATTTCTAGTGGGAAGAGTACACTTTTGCCAGTCTCCTGCGCCAGGGGCATCCGCCTTTTTAGGCAGTGGAGCGACGGCCTCCGCCATCAGACTCTAGAGGAAAATCTCAGGGTTAGACCCAGGCACAAAAGAAGACCTGGGGGCTGGAAATCTGCAAAGCAGAATACTAAAGCCTCATCATGAAGAGGTGCGCCCCCCCCTCCCCCACCCCTCACCAGAGTGGCGGGAAGACTTCTGAAATTTTCAGAAGTCTGGCATAAGGAGATTCAGGACAGATGGGTCATCTCCATGGTGTCTCTAGGATACAAACTAGAATTTTGGGAGTTTCCACTGTCTCGTTTTCTGAGATCAAACGTTCCCAAAGATCCAGGGAAAAGGCAATCTGTTTCAAGCATTAGACCGATTATTGGCTCAGGGGGTGATCATACAGATCCCCACAAAAGATCAAGGTTTGGGTTTTTATTTAAACGTGTACCAAAACCAAATGGGCGTGTCAGACCCATTTTAGATCTAAGGAATCTCAATCCATTCCTGAAAATCTGCTCCTTTCGCATGGAGTCAATCAGGTCAGTAGTTTCTAGCCTACAGGGAAGAGAACTTCTGGCATCTAGGGACATGCAGATATGCATCCCTGATGTCCCTATGTTTCCTGCTCACCAAAGATTTCTGCAATTCAAAGTAGAACAGCAGCATTTTCGGTTTGTAGCCTTGCCCTTCAGGCTAGCTACAGCACCTCGGGTGTTCACAAAAGTGCTGGCCCCACCTCTAACCAGGCTAAGGGCACAGGGCATAACAGTCTTGGCAACAACCAGTTACCTGGAAAGTCTAGGTTGGATTCTCAACCTAGAGAAGTCCGCCTTAAAACCGCTAAGAAAGCTGGAGTATTTAGGCCTGATCATAGACACAGCCTAGAAAAGGGTGTTCTTGCCTCCGGCAAAGATCAGCTCCATACGAGAGCTTGTGCGGATGGTCAGGTCGAAAAGAAATCCCTCAATTCGCCTTTGCATGAGGTTGTTAGGAAAGATAACTTCATTTGATGCAGTTCCCTATGCCCAGTTCCATTCGAGACTGTTGCAAAACAGTATCATGTCTGCTTGGAACAGAACGATCCAATCTTTGGACTTGCCAATGCAGCTGTCCCCGAGAGTGTCCCAAAGCCTCAGTTGGTGGTTACTAACCCAGAATCTGCTGAAAGGAAAATCCTTCAGACCAATTATCTGAAAAGTAAGAACGACAGATGCCAGCCTTTCAGACTGGGGAGCAGTACTAAGACTGTCCAAGGACAGTGGTCAAGAACCAAAAGAGCCTTGCTCATCAACATCCTAGAGATTCGGGCAGTGCATCTGGCTCTGGAAACCTGGACCTCCAGGTTAAAGAATTGTCCTGTCAGGATCCAATCTGACAATGCCACGACTGTGGCTTATATCACCAAGGGGGGGACACACGAGTCTCTCAGCTCAGGGAGGTGAACCATATTCTAACTTGGGCAGAATAGAATGTCCCATGCCTATTGGCAGTTTTCATTCCGGGAGTAGAGAATTGGCAGGCAGACTTAAGCCACCAGCAGTTATTCCCGAGGGAATGGTCTCTTCACCCTAACGTTTTTCGGGCTGTTTGCCAAAGATGGGTGACTCCAAACGTAGATTTTCCAGCGTCCAGATTCAACATGAAGTTAGTCAACTTTGTGTCCAGGACAAGGGATCCACTCCCATATGGAACAGATGCGCTGGTAACCCCGTGGGATCAGTTCTCGCTGATCTATGCATTCCCCCTATTCAGTTGCCGCCACAACTTCTTTGCAGGGTCAAGCTGGAAAGAAAGCTGGTAATTCTGGTAGCACCAGCATGGTCCAGAAGGTCATGGTATGCAGAAATTGTAAAGATGGCAGTGGAGGGTCCATGGCCCCTCCCATTAAGGCCAGACCTGATCCCACAGGGGCCGATATTCCATCCTACTTTACGAACACTGAATTTAACAGCCTGGCTATTGAAACCCACATTCTGAAGAAATGTGGGCTTTCCAGGTCGGTTATCTCTACTTTAAATAATGCAAGGAAACCATCTTCCAGAACTATATATTAGAGTTCAGAAGGCTTATGTTTCCTGGTGTGAATCCAAGGGTTGGCACCCTCTGAGATATATCATAGGCAGAATTCTTGCCTTTCTACAATTATGCCCTGTACACACAATAGGATTTTCCGACGACAAAATGCATGGGATTTTTTCTGACCTCAAACTAGTCTTGCATACACACGGTCACACAAAGTTGGTTGGAAATTCCAAACGTCAAGAACGGGGTGATCTACAACACGTACGACGAGCCGAGAAGAGGAATTCAATAGCCAGTGCTGCTCTTCTGCTTGATTCCGAGCATGCGTGGCACTTTGTGCGTCGGAATTGCCGACAACTGATTTTGTTGTCGGAAAATTTGAGAACCAGATCTCAAATTTTGTGACGGAAATTCCTATGGAAAATGTGTGATGGAGCCTACACACGGTCGGAATTTCCGACAAGGTCCTATCACACATTTTCCATCAGATCCTATCGTGTGTACAGGGCATTAGGCGTAGAGATGAAGTTGGCCCTGAGTACTATTAAGGGCCAAGTCTCAGCCTTATTGATTTCTATCTCGAAGACTGCTTGCTACGCGCTCTTTAGTCCGGGGTTTTATGCATGGGGTGATGCGGTTAAATCCTCCAGTTAAATCACCCTTGAGCCCTTGGGACTTAAATTTAGTTTTGTCAGTCAAATCGAAACCAAATCTGTCATCTTCCTCCTCAGTTGGCACAGTTTTCTGATTACACTTCCCAAAAGGTACTATTTTTTAAAGTAGAACAAAAAGGCACTATCTATTTTTGGATAGAGTAAGAGGGCTATAACCCATGTCGTTTTTTTTTTTTTGCCATGTGTGTCCCATTGTGGAGATTTCTCCTCACTTCCGGTCCCATAAGCAAAATAGGGAGAGGAAACCCTCGGCTTACCTGTAAAATCCTTTTCTTGGAGTACATCATGGGACACCGAGCCTAAGTAATTAATGGGTTATGGGCCACAATCAGGTGTTGACACTGGTATACCCAATACAGAAAGTTCACTCCCCTATATAACCCCCTCCTCCTTCCAGGAGTACCTCAGTTTTTGTAGCCAAGCAATATACTTTACTTTTTTTCTTTTGTTGATGAAGGGTCTACCTGGTTCTCCCATACAGTACACCCCTGCCATTGCCATTATGCCCACCCTCCACACCTTGTGACCGTATCCCCCGTTAATAGACTGTGGCACTGGCTGACCATTCAGGTTTGCACAAACTGCCATGTGATTTTATCGGCAGCAGCTGTGTAATGTTTGTTTTTGCCTTGAGTTTGACTTTAAGCTTAGTGTAACAAGATTGAAATCTGCTAAACCTGCCTTGGTGTTTTTAAATTGAAACTTGTGTCCTTCTTCTTCCTTTTTTTTTTTTTTTTTTTACTATCATAAGATTACACAGACCTGTTATAAACTTTCACTTTTGAGATTTTATTTAGCTCTGGGGCACATTTTATTCAGGCCTTTACTTGCTAATGAGCAGTGACAGGTTTTGGAACAATTGGCAAGAAGTGCACCTCTGACTTTCATCCTGCCAGTTCTACCCACATGGAGATCCAATCTGGGTGGCTGTGTTGACCTAGATTTTTCCTGGAAAGCCCTCTAGTGCCATCATTCTATCCCTCAGCAATGCAAAGCTGTGCAGTGGCTCACTGGAGCTTTAACAGACAATACGGATGCTGAGGTCTTTCTTGAGATCTTGGTGCATAGAACTGTATAGTTCAGCGTTTATCATAAACCTTTCCAACATGCATAATCTTGTAGAAAGAAACTTATTACAACTGTTTTTTTTATTATTTTTCCCTTCCAATCATAAGTATCCAAGCAACATTGCATTTATATTGATTTAGGTTAATATGGGGACCTGTTAATGTGGAAAATTATTATTAATCAGGATTTATATAGAGCCAACAGTTTGAGCAGTGCTTTACAACATGAGGGCAGACAGGACAGTTACATTAAAATTCAATACGGAAGGAATCAGAGGGCCCTGCTTGTTGGAGCTTACAATCTAAAAGGTAGGGTCAAGTAATACAAAAGGTAATAACTGGAGGATGTGCTGATGGAGAAAAGAGTAGTTAGGTGGAGGCAGGATAGAATTCTCTGAAGAGAAATTTTCAGGGATCCCCTCAGCCATCCAGGACACTCCTCCTGATTGGCTGCGACAGAGCAGCGGTGCCATTGGCTCCTGTGGCTGTCAGTCAGCCAATCAGGGGAGAGAGGGGTTGTGCGTGTCTGAATGGATACACAGAGCTCTGACTCGGCTTGGGTGCCTCCTGTAGCAAGCTGCTGGCTTAGGGGCACTCAAAGGAGGGAGGGGCTAGGACCAGCAAAGGGGGACCCGAGAAGCGGAGGATCCTGGCTGCTCTGTGCAAAACCAAACTGCACAGAGGCGATAAGTATAAAATGTTTTTTACTTTTACAGTCACTTTAAGCCAGACAGATGAATGAAAATGGCTTTAAAACTTTTGGTGGATCTTTCACGCTTTTGTGAGATAACTGGAGGGATTGCTAAAGTGTTTTGACCATTACTGTATAGATAGTGGTTTGTGACTGACCTTACTGAGGAAGGGAATCCTATTTATCTTGCGAGCAATATTTTTGTTAGCGTTCACTTGTGGTTATTGGTTTAAAGGGGCACAAACATTTTCTTGTTGTGAGTGCTGTTTACACCCACTTGGTGAAGGGGTGTATATATTTGATAAGTAGAGATGGTGGCATAAACTGGATTGGCCTTTATTTTTGCGTATAACCTTTTTAGGGGATTTTGGGTTTATGCAAGCATACTACACTATTGCATCTTTTCTCTATACCATTCCTAAGCCAACTGTATTGACTGCATGAGTTTTTGGAGTAGAAAGGTGATAGTCGAACATTGGGAAGATTTTATTCTTGATGAGCTAACTATAACAGTTTGGTTTGCACAATAGTTTGTTTTACAAGTTATACACGCTACACAATTGAGATTTTTTTTTTTTTTTCTGATAACTTGTCTCTAAACAAAGTAGTAAACTGAGCCTGTTGATCAGGAAGTGGATCCATTGAGTGAAAAAATACAATGACTCTGGCCTGCTTCAAAAAACCCACTTGGAAAAGTGTCCTTTGACTTGCCTATTCATAAGGGATCAATATTTTCTAGTGAGCTGCCACCCATTTAACTCACAAGGATCTTGGTGGAGGAGTTGTGATTGGAGGAAAAGGATAAATTTACTTGAAAGGATGTAGTTTTCGTTTAAGACTTTATTCATACTTCATGTTGTTTGTTATTTAACGATTATCCTTTCACCTTATTTGTATTATATATACACACTGTTATGCAGTTACTGAGTAGCTCGGGGACAAAATTGCTCATTAGATTGTAGGGCACTAAGGGAGTGATAGAATTTTACCAGCACCTGCACCAGGGGATTAAGGTATTTTCTTATGTAGACAGCACATGGTTATAGTGCAATTTGAGTGCACGTTAGTTGCAATCATATGCACACTGCTAATCCCGTAGTCTCTAGTACATCTAATGAGTCGGGGGGGGGGGGGGGGCAGCTAATTACAGAGCAACTGAGTCTAACATCAATAGTTTGTAAACTGGGGGGGGGGGGGGGGGGGGTCAATTTGCTGATAAAAATAGTGTGATTAGTAGTAACCAGCATGGATTTATGAAAGATTGTTCTTGCCAGACCAACCTATTAACATTCTGAGGAAGTGAGCTGTAATCTGACTAAAGGAAGGCCTATGGATGTAGTGTGTCTAGACTTTGTCAAATCATTTAACACAGTATCCCATAAACGCTTAATCCACAAATTGAGGTCTAATGATGTTGATGAAAGTATATGCACCTAGATGCACCAATTTTTAGAAAAATTGAATTTAGGGCAGAAATTGGTGTGTTGCACAGGAGGATCACACCAGTTTTCCCTTCCCAATCGAAAGGTCCATCTCTTGAAGCTTAATATCAAGTCACCTGTAGGGACTATCATTGTTTGAAAAGTCACATGGAACTAAGCCCAGTCTATCCTCCCACTAAATTTTTAGCTTTGAGAATCTTGTAGATGATTCAGGAAATCATAAACAAGCTGATGAAGGGGGTAGTTTAGTAATTCAGAACAAGATTATCTGACCCCAACATTATATCATGTTGAGGGAAGATGCACTTCCTGTTTTCCAGCAATCCCTCAAATGAAAGGTGTAAGCGGCTGGTAGAGATGGATTGCTCAGCAAAAAGGAAAAACTATTTTGGTCTCCTAATGCAGCACCCCCGTATTTCTACCACTTACCAAAGATACAAAAGTCTATAGTGAACTGTAACAAAAAACTGGATTATGTTGAACAAAGTAAGCTTCACATGAATAAATTCAGAGAGAAGGGTTATCCTGAGAACTTGATAGAGGGAGCCTTTAAAAGTATAGCAGACCATCCACCTCCCTCTTGTGTGAATCCTCCTGTCTTTTGACACAAAATTAAGGTTTATTACAAGTTTCAATAGTGACGGTAAAGCCATTTGGCCATATTAAGAAATATTGGCACATGTTAAAATCTGACCCAAGATTGGCCTCCATTTACCATTGGTCTCATTACATTTAGTAGGGTGCGTACACTAAAAAAACCACATTGCACCAAGTAAATTCGAGCAACCTGGTAGGTCAAAGAGCACTAATATTAGATCATTCTTTGATAAGAGTTGGTATTTTTTAATGCAAAAAATGTGGCTGCTTGACATACAAGTTCGTTCAACATGGGTAGACCACGTTCAAGGATAAATCTGGAAGAGTATATAATATCAGGCAATTCATCACGTGCTATACCCACTTTATCGTGCGCCACCCATAAAAGTTACAAGAACAATGATGCAACACAGGCGAACACTGTCTCTTTAAGCTTTTTTTTTTTTTTTTTTTTTTTTTTTGAATAGGAGTTAGTTGTCACAATGGGTTAAATTTTTAGTGGGTGGGTCAGGAGTTTATCCAATTCCTGTCTCCTATAGAATTTCCCAAATCAAGGTTCCTATCGCATGACCTGACAAAGGGACAAAGGGGTGTGCACTGAAACAAGTAGTCAAGACAACTAGCTGTTCTTTTGGCCCATCTATAGTTGGGTCCATTATATATTTGTACAGAGGCGCAATTTTCATACTTTTGGCTCTGCATGCCACCAGAATGAAATTAAAACAACCATCCAAATTAATTTTGAAGTACAGGCTTTCAGCTGGGTTGAACATAAATATAAAGTACAAACTTTAGGATCTGCAACCATTTTTACAGTCCCCTCATTTTCAGGGGCTCAAATGTAATTGGACAAATTAACATTTTTATTTATGATTATGCATTTTTAATATATTCTTGAGAATCCTTTACTGGCAATGACGGCCTGAAGTCTGGAACCTGTGGACGTTACCAAAGACTAGGTTTCCTCCTTTCTGATTCTTTGCCGGGCTTTAACTGCAGCTGTCTTAAGTTGTTTGTGGGTTTTTCTGCCTTTAGTTTTGCCTTCTGCAAGGGAAATGCATGCTCAATTGGGTTGAGATCAGGTGATTGACTCGTTGCAGAATATTCCACTTTTCCTTCAAAAGCTCCTGGGTTGCTTTTGCAGTGTGTTTTTGAATCCTTGTCCATCTGTACTGTGAAGCGCCTTGCCAATCAACTTTACTGCATTGGGCTGACAGTATATCTCTAAACACTGCAGAATTCATCCGGCTGCTTCTGTCTTTTGTCGCATCAAACGCCCAGTTCCACTGGAAGCCATGCATGCCCATGCCATCACACTGCCTCCACCATGTTTTACACATGTGTGCTTTGGATCCTGAGCTGTTCCAAGCCTTCTCCACACTTCTTCCTTTTTTTTTTTTTTTTCCTTCCTGTCATTCTGGTACAGGTTAATCTTTGTTTCATACGTCCAACGAATGCTTTTCCAGAACTGGTCTGGCATTTTTAGATTTTTTTTTTTTTGGCATAGTCTAATGTGACTTTTCTATTCAGGCTTATGAATGTAGACTTTTACGATGACATGCCCACCTCCTGGAGAGTGTCCTTCACTTGTCTGGATGTTGTGAATGGGTTTTTCTTTACCATGGAGAGGATCCTGTAATCATCCACCACTGTTGAAAATATATATAAAGGGCAAAAATAGATCAAATACCAAATAATAATGTACAGTATTATCCTAATTGCATAATAAACCATCAAATGTCCATAATAAACAGATGTGATCAAATCTTGTGTATGCTCCAACACCGTGAATTATAAAGCACAAATGTGCTTCAAGAATCTTGCTTTTATAAAAGTGCTTCCCCCGAAGTGATAAAATGCGCTCACCAGATAGCCTCGGCCACAGAATGACCACAAAGCGTGACTTTTTTTTAGAGAAATCCTCGGTTCAATGGTATATCTCCAAGTATATCATTTCAATCAGTCATGTGTAGGGGTAGCTGAATCTCAATTCAATATGCATGTTTTAAACGTAGGTATCTTCACCTTATGTATTCTCCACTGCATATAACCAACTTGCATCAAGTATGTCTGTCTGTGAAATGGCTCAACCACAAAGACCCACAGAAGGCAGGATATAGTGTGATACCGCTAATTTTATTTATTGCTTAAAAATAGCACTTATAGTCCAACATAAGATCACAAACAATCTGCTTGAGGGGAAGCAGAAGCCTGCCGGACGCTGCTATATGACTGGCATGCATTTCACGCTAGAGCATGCGGCGTCAGGGAGTGCCCCACTGATGTGTGCTCTAGCATGAAGTGCACAGAAGCGAGGCCTGACACTCGTAACATTAGGAGCCCTTTACTTCCGCCTGGAAAGCTGAGACGCATCACACACACCGCCAGTCATATAGCGGCGTCCGGCTGGCTTCTGCTTCCCTTCGAGCGGATTATTTGTGATCCTATGTTGGACTATAGGTGCTATTTTTGAGCAATAAAAAAAATTAGCAGTTTCACACTATCCTGCCACCTGTGGCTCTTTGTGGGGGAGCTATTTCAGACATGCTTGATGTAAGTTGGTTATATGCAGTGAAGATGCCTACGTTTTAAAACCTGCATATTGGATTGGGATTCCGCTTCCCATACACATGATTGTTTGATTGGAATGATATGCTTGAAGGAGATATACCACTGAATCGAGGATTTCGCTCGATTATAATTTTTTTTTTCATCACGTATTAGTTTTCACTAATTTTAGGTGCAGCATTGGTATATAAATATTATAATTTTGTCTGATTCTCACTGTGGTACCGACAACCCAACACCTTCCCTTTTCATCCACCACTTTTGTCTTACGTGGACGTCCAGGCCTTATGTTGCAGAACTCGTAAGTGTTATTTCCTCAGAATGTACCAAACAGTTAATTTGGCCACTCCTAATGTTGCTGCTATCTCTGGGTTTGTTTTTGAAGCCTTCCAATTGGCCTGTTTCACTTGCATGGACAGCTCCTTTGAACGCATTATTGTAGGTTCACAGCAATAGATTCCAAATGCAAATACCACACTTGGAATCAAATCCAGACCTTTTACCTGCTTTAAGAAATAACAAAGGAGTAGTGACCACACCTGGCCATGAAACTGCTTTTGATTCAATTGTCCAATTCCTTTGGTCCCTTGAAAAAGGGCATGACTCATCTTAAGAGCTGTAATTCCTTAACCCTTCCTCCAATTTGGATGTACGTACCCTCATATTAAACCTGAGTGTGCACGTTCAGACCATATCCACTATATAACTATAGCTTGAATAGGTTTTGGAAAATACCAGGAAAAATCTAAAATTGTGCCTGTCCAAATATATCTGGACCGAACTGTAATTGTGATTGCTGCCAGACCATCCAGCAATTTGTCCTTCCAGCGGCTTTGCCTTGGGGTTTCTGCCAGTTTGAAGTCACATCTGGGTCAATACCCACGCCACTCCCGACCCACAGTACACTGCAGTCTGAGCCTTGGCAGACACTGGAATTTCCTCTGTTTGTCGGCAGTCAGGTGACGTCCAGGATTAATTCCCCACACCATGGGACCGGGTCTGGATACACCCCTGACTCTGCTGTATGAAGGTATGTGGTTGCTTTGTTCCGATTTGGCAAGCTGACAGTACTACTTTAACCTTCTATTTGCAATATATTGACTGTACCATTTGGCTAAATTTTTTTTCCTTTTTTTTTTTTTTTTTTTTTCTGCTATGCATGGCATTCTAGTGACCTTGGAGATAAGTGGTGCTCCTGAATGACTATTTGCGTATTCCTCATACACGTTCATATGAGTAGTGAGCTGCCTGGATCTTCTCATAAACCATCATTCCATGTGTGCCCTTAGTGCCCCTGCCCTGTGTTTGCTTTATGTATCTGGATAGAAAACTGGTTACAGGGGCAGGTCTGGAGAGTGGTGATAAATGCACATCTTCAGAATGGTCTGGAGTTCTAAGCGTTAGCATTTTGCGTTATAAGCATCTTGAGCTTTAGTGTCTAGGAGCAGAAAAACTAGGTAGGATTTATTTTTTTTTGGAGTGTTTTCCAGCAGAAAAAAAGCTAAATGCTCTGAACTGTTTCTAAATGCTCCTAACAGTTTTTTGGGATTTTTTAGTGTTTTATTAGCCTTTTTGCAGTAAAAGAGAGAAAAAAAAAAAAAAAAAAAGCTAATACTTCTAAAAGATTCTAAATGCTACTAGCATTTTTTTATCCTGCATTTTTTGGTAGTGTCCATTGAGCCAAATAGTTCAATCTCAGTGTTGATGCTAAGCTAGGCAGGATAATAACTTCACAACAGGATATAGCAACTTTATTTTAGTGAGGTCTTCCTGTAGAGGGGTGGGTAAAAACATGGCAAATGAGGTTCAGTGTGAAGCAATGCACTTGGGGGTTAAAAATAGGAATGGCAGCTACACGCTAGGTGAAGAACCTCTGGGAGAATTTGACGATGGAAAAAGATATGGGGTTCCTAGTTGATTAAACTTGGCAGTAACATGTATTAAAAATGGATTTACGCAAGGGGTAAAACTAATTCTACCACTTTATAAAACACTAGTTTGGCCACATCTTGTTTGTCGTTCTGGTGACCAGTTCTCAGGAGGGATGTGCTGGAACTAGAGTCCAGAGAAGGGCAACAAAACTAGGACTGGAAGATCTCCGTGCATCTGGAAAGTATTCACAGCGCTTAACTTTTTTCCCATTTTGCAATAAGGCTATAACAAAATGTGTTACATTCATTCTTTTCCTCAAAATTCTACTAACAAAACCAAATATTGACAATGCTAAAGGTTTGTTTGAAATCTTTGCACATTTATTAAAAGGAAAATCACATGCAAGTATTCACAGCCTTTTCCATGACACTCCTCAAAATTGAGCTCCGGTGCATCTGGTTTCCATTGATCATCCTTGAGATGTTTCTACAACTTGGAGTCCACCTGTGGTAAATTCAGTTTATTGGACATGATTTGGAAAGGTACACACCTGTCTATGTAAGGTCCCACAGTTAACCGTGCACTTCAGAGCACAAACCAAGCTGTAAAGTCCATGAAATTGTCTGTAGACCTCAAAGGCAGGATTTGTATCGAGGCACAATCTGGGGAAGGGTACAATAACCTTTCTGCAGCATTTAAAGGTCCCAATGAGCACAGTGAAAAATTTAAAGGTTCAAAGATCTGCTAGATATAGCCACATCCCTGAGACACATGGGAAAAACAGTTTCCCCCTCTGCAATGGGACTTTAATGGCGTAAGAGTAACAAATATTTGTATTAAAATGCAAAGTTTAACCACTTCCTGCCTGGCCTATAACAGGTTGATGGCTGGGCAGTGGTTCTGTTATCCTGACTGGGTGTCATATGACGTCCAGCAGGATAACATGCCGGCGCACGCCTGCGGTGATTGCGGCATGTCAATCTGACACACAATCTCCGATTGTGGTAAGGAGCCTCTGACAGATGCTTCTTGCCACATGATCAGCTGTGACCAATCGGAGCTGATCATCGCGTGAACCAGGAAGTGCCGTTAAACTGCATTCCTCGGTTCGCACTGATGGGGAGAGCTGATCGGCAGCTCTCCACTGTCAGTGGGGGGTCTGTGCTGTTAATCAGCATAGCCCCCATCAAATGTGCCCATCAGCTGCCAGCAATGCCCCATCAAAGTCTGTCAGTGCCTGCCACAGTGCCCAGCAGTAACACTTGTCAGTACCTCATCGGTGCTGCTCATCAGTGCCTCCTATTGGTGCCCATCAGTGCTGCATATCGGTGCCGCCTCATCGGTGCCCATCAGTGAAGAAGAAAACTAAATTTTATGACTAAAACATTTTTATATTTTTTCAAAAATTTGGATCTTTTAGTTTAGCAAAATATAACCCCAGAGGTGATCAAATACCACCAAAAGAGCTCTATTTGTGGGAAGAAAAAAAATAAAGTTTGGGTACAGTGTTGCATGACTGCACAATTGTCATTCAAAGTGCGACAGCGTTGAAAGCTGAAAATTGTCCTGGGCAGGAAGGGGTAAAAGTGCCTGGTATTGAAGTGGTTAATTTTACAAAAAGTAGAAATGTAATTATCAAAAATACAGTACGCAGTAAAATGCACATATTACCACACTATTTGTTCACATAAGTTATTCAATGTTTAAAGAAGTTTTTGTAACATATCCATGTTTTGGAGCCGCTTGACTCCTTCCTCAGGGGCAGTCTTTTGCAATTCGTGTAGGTGCAGTATTTGTAAATGTTTAGGTCATGTTAAAAACATTCATCAAACTCACTATGTATTGGTGGCTCCTGTAGCTGTGGGTTTAGAGACAATACTTGGTGTCCTCAAATCCATGAACCCACACAGGCCATAGTCCATAAAAACATAACCATTTCAAATAAGTGCAATCTCCGTTGACCTGTATCCCAAACCAAACAATACCGTGGGGAAGATGGAAAAGGTCTCCAGAAGCAAATCGCAAGAGCCCCAAAAGGCTATGCACTGGGACAATATGGTGTCACTGAGGAGAGAGTAGACAATCAAGAGTATGTATGTGTATGTATTGAGCAAAGGCTGTGAATACTTATGTACGTGTGAATTTTTTTTTTTCCTTTATTTTTAATACATTTGCAAAGATTTCAAACAAACTTTTTTCACATTGTCATTCTGGGGTATTGTTTGTAGAATTTTAAAGAAAATAATGAATTTAATCCATTTTGGAATAAGGCTGTAACATAAAATGTGGAAAAAGTGAAGCGTTGTGAATACTTTCCGGATGCACTGTATTCTCCTTGGCGAAGAGATGCTTAAGAGGGGATATGATCGCGATATACAAATCTCAATGCTGATTCCAACATTGGGAGGAAACTATTCAGTCTCGGGTCATTCAAGAAGGCACGTGGCCACTTAATGAAGTTGGACAGGAGAAAATCCAATCTTAAATGGCTTAGGGTTTTGTTTTTTACTGTCAAAGCAGTAAGGACATGGAACGCCCTTCCACAATTGGTGGTTTCAGCAGGAAGTGTCAAATTTTAAAATAAAGAATAAACTATACACGCTCACCTAGGTGGACTGGAGTCTTTCTTCAACCTTACCAACTATGTAAGCTGTTAATCAGCCAGTATATCCTCTCCCCTTCCAGGTTTTAATTTTTGCTAGTGTCTTAGTGAATGGACATCTTCATCTCCTGGGAAAAGCAAATCATTACATGGTTTCTGTTTGCAACTGGGAGCTCTCAAGACCACCGCTGCATTAATTGGGACTTAAGTGAATCTGGCCTGTGTAGGGGACCTCCTTTTGGATTTCCCCCAGGGATCTCCACTATGGAGATTATGCTACAACACTTTTGTATCTGTCATGGGTATCCAGAGAGGCCAGCACTGCAATTACATTTTGTGTTGTGCTCTCTGGCGTGTCCAACTGGTCTCCAGATGTGTGGGTTAGTGGTGCTAAAGTAAAATTTTTCAAATTTTTTGCCTTAATGCACTCTTTACTTTAAGGTTAAAAAAAACTCCCCACTACTTCTCTCCTGCCTGTTGACACAGCCTGGCTTGGGAGAGTGCCCGCACAGGTGCCCCATAGCACACAGCTTGCTGAGGGGACACCCACAGGAAGGAGGAACTCCAGAAGAGGAGGCAAGGGACCGCTCTGTGCAATTCCATTGCACTGAACAGGTAAGTATAACCTATTTTTTTAATTTTGATAAACTATTTTGTAGTGTCTCACTGTACACCATGTCCTTGACTGAGAATAGTTTCAATCTCTCTGCCCCTATCCTGCTTTGTGTTGAGTCCTGCCAATGTCTCTAACAATTAACAGACCTTGACACTGCTCTGGAACAATTCTTCTCTCCAGGAGTCATTGCCATTGTTTCAAAACAGGATTGGGACTTTAGGGTTTTCTACTCGCATGTTTATGGTTTCCAACATCAAGATACTCCATTCTTGATCTGAAGGCACTCAATGTCTATATTTGAGTGCAAAATTTCAGCATGGAATCCACCAGGGCAGTCATTGCTTCCCTTCAGGGAAATGTACTGTCTGTCTGTGGCTATAAAGGATGTTTACTTGCATGGCCCCATCTTTCCAGTATCAGTGCTACCCGTGTTTTGCTGTGGCACACCATTTTCTAATTCAAGGTGCAGTGGAAAGTCCAAAGTTACTGACTGTACAGTAGAAGGTTTTTTCCTCTTAGATGGGATTTTAAAGGGCGGAAGTCTCAAAGTATAACTGATATAATAAAATCTTGATTTTTTTATACTCTAAGGTTAAAAGTATGACATATACTGAGTAGAAGGCAACATGTAAAAACAAAAATGGATGCCAAAATTTTACAAATAATGGTAATACAACCAGGATATACACAACAAGTCGACAGAGCTACACTTAACCCCACAGAGGCTGTATCAGCAAGGAGCTAATTGACAGTGCAGGCCCGACGCGTTTGGAGGTTTTTATAAGGATTGCGACCTCTTCTTCAGGGGCTGGAGGTAAGGTGTATATCTGTCTGAGGAACATTATTGTAGAAAAAAGACAAAAAAACACACAATAGAAAATATTATATATCAGGAATAATGCATATATACAACTATTTACATGGTAAGGATATGGTATAATTGCAAAGAAATATTCTAACCATAATATTGCAGGATCAACATCACATGGCATCCAGTTTAGGAGAGGGGGAGGGAGAGAATGGTTGGCCACCGGGGTCCAGACCCGAATAACAGCGCCGCTACCGCGAAACCAAGACCGCCAGCAGATCAGGACCGGACACAAAGGGCGTCACGTCCGTCAGCTAGGTTGTGAATTATCTTGTCAGCTAAAAACCAAAAAGGGTATGTATAATGGAAGAAAATTGTCCCAGAGAGGTGCTCTAATAGTTGATTAAATAAAGGATTCCCCCTAATAAATTTGAGGAGAGGGGCTCTAATGAGTATTTTATTGTACATAACCCTAGTCTTCACACGACAATAGGTATCTCTAAGCTGGCTCCTAGAGCGGGTATCCAACAACTGACAAGGGACTATAGGAGGTACTATGAACTGACAGCAAGAGAAAAAGAAAAAAGGAGAAAAATAGTATAATAAAAAATAATATATATTACTCAAATATTTTTCTCATGTAAGCAGACATTTGCAGGAGTCCCATAGACGTACCTATTAATGCATAGTGAATGGTTAGTCCCTATGCTGGCTCGCATAAAAGTGTTGTCTATAGTAGCCGATTGATCGTAGATGCCGTTACTGACTGTTGGCCATTGCCTAAAGTGCTGTTCAGTCTCTCTTGTGGGTCAGTTAAATTCTGAACTTTTAGAAGGTGGTGCTGGTACTGACTCAGTTGGTAGTATCTAGGCATTTCCCTAAATGCCAGTTTGCTAGAGTTTTCATTCTGTAAAACAAACCTGAATCTCTGCTCTCATGTTCATCTTTTGCAGTCCAGGGGTCCTTGTTACATGAGAGTTCTGGGCTTTGATGGCCTCCTTCAAGGCAGTCCCATATGCCCCATTTCACTAGCTTTGCAACAGAATTTGGCTGCATGAGACAAGATTGTCTCTGGAATTCACATTTGCCCCAGGGCAAAGTTATCTTTGGCCAGGTGGCTCACAAGTCCAGGCTTTTAGTCGGGAATGTCTTCCTTCACTAGGTCTGGAAGATTCTTAATCGGATGCCAGCCGGATAGGCTGGGGAGGTGTCCTGGACAACCTTTTCAATGAACCTCTTGATGTCAATATCATTCAGCCTGGATTCAGTCAGTGCCTAAGCAATGCCATACAATAACTATCGGGCAGCAACCAGAAGTCTTGTGGCTCTGTAAAGCCAACCTGATTCTCTTGGGCAGAACTTTACATTCCTGTCCTGTTAACATGCACATTCTAGGTGTTGAAAATTGGCAAGTGGACTTCACTAGTTGACAATGTCTGTACTCAGGAATTCTCTAGTTTCCAGGTCCAGGGATCCTTTAGCCATGGCAGTGGACGCTCTGTTTCTGATGTATGTATTTCATCCTCTGCAGCTCCTTCCTCACCTGCTCCACTGGATTGAGATGCAAGGCATTCCAGTGATATTGCATCAAACAAGAGGGTGTGTTGCTCAGTTCTATATCAGGTCCCTGGCAGACTCTCTCTGTGGGCTCTTCTAGAGCATCTGAATCTTCTGACCTGTGGAGTGGTTTACAATCCAGTTGTGTTCTTTGGCTTTACTGACATGGCTGTGGAAGCCAAGGGTCCTAAAGAATGGTGATCGATCAGATTCAGTTGTTCCTATGCTTGTAAAAGCTACGAAATTCACCTTTTTCTAGATGTACCATTGAATACCGGAAACTATTAAGGCGATTTCATCCCCGTTAGTAGAAACAAAATTATGCCCGTGCTCAAATCCATATGTCCATCAGGTGCCAAAGGGGTGTGATCACATTCATACCAGGTAGTAATGTGGGATTTTTTTTTTTTTTCCCCCTTCAATCCGGTCTGGACCATCAAGTGTTGAGCACTTCAGTGGCCAAATTCCATCCCTAATGATTGCCTCCCAGGTGCTGCTTGCCTCATTCTCTGAGTAATTCTGTACACAAAGGCTTTGATCAGTTCTCCCCTCTATGAACACTTGTGACTCTCTAGATTTGCCCTGAACAATGAATTTAAATACTGTAATAAACCACTGCATTGAATAAATACTGGTTGAATTAGTAGAGTCAAAAAATGAAAATATTGCACTACTTCTAAATATTACACTAAATTATTACATACCTTAACCTAATGCTAACATAACTACAACCTAAAAATCTGAATCGTAAGTTCAGATTAACACTGAAGAATTATAACATTTGATGGCAACAGGCAAAAATGATTTCCTTTGTGGCACCGTGGTGCTTCGTGACTATACCAATCCATCACTGAAGGTATTCAGACTGACTAGTGTGTTGTGGAGTAGGTTGAAGGAGTTGTCCTAGATTGGACATACCTTGGACAGCATCCTCCTCTGACTGTTAGATTTAAAAAAAAATCCACGTTCAGTTTTACAAGGTGGAAGTTTGGCCTTAGCTGATGCCGACTTCAGATGTAAGCTGTGAATTGAAACAAGCCCCAGTTTTTTTTTATTTGGGGGGGGGGTTTTGGTTTTTTATATATGCTCTGGTCTCGAAGGCCTGTCAATGTTTTGTTTGCTGTTGCCCACCCTTTCGTTGACTGATTCACATATTCCAATTCTTTGATCCTGCATCCAAAATGACGTGTAAAATGCTTTTCTCAGTTGATTAAGGGACACAGGTCCCTCCCCTCTTTCACACTATCCCATCTTCAGTTGCTTTGCCAAAAACTGAGACCTGGTTGTGGGAGGGATTATATTGCCCGACTGATCCTTTTCAGTGTCCAATTCCCCTGTAAGTGTATCTCATCTGGAGTCCCTTACTCAACTCCAAGAAAGGATTATACAATAAGTTGTTCCTATTTCTGTCTAAATTTTTTAATTTAAAAGTAGCAAAGGAACACTTGCTATGCAAGGTAAGCCGATGCTAATCATGCCCTTAAGCTCCTTTCACGCCTGGGCATTCCGGAATTGCGGGCAATTCTGCCCGAGATTCCAGAATCGTGGCAAATTGTGGGACGCATTTGAGATGCCATTACTTCCAATGGCACCCCAAGCATGGTGCGATTTTGAGCTTGAAGCAGGAGCTTTTTGGCGTCAGCAAAGCAATTTGCCATGATTGCAGTGCGATTTATGCCATTAGAAGTAATGGCATTGTCAAAACGGAGGACTCGTTTGCAAGATTCTGGAATTGTGGGCAGAATTGCCTGTGATTCCAGAATGCCCATGTGTGAATGGAGCCTGAATGCTGTGTCTATTGAAGGTGAAATATGTTCAGACAATGTACAAAAGAATATAGTACAACACAACAGCTGTCATTCTTCCATTGTCTAGAGCAACCAGATATTTATATAATTTTTTGTTTTGTTTTGTTTGTTTTGTTTGTTGGTTTTGTCCACATTTTTATACTGTATAATGGGCTGCTTGCATGAAAACACAAATTGATGTACTATAAATCTGGATCCACTTCAATGCAACTTGGGGTATTAAACCAGTTTGCAGTGATCCGCAGACTGTTTAGATTTGTTTTTGTTACATTTAAAATAATAATAAAAAAGCACATCTTGCTTTTTTGACGCATGCACAAACAGATGTGGGCCTAAGTCGTGCAAGTGCTGCAGCTAATCACATGTTAATTTCTGCTTAACTACCTACTTTAAATTAAAGTGTTAGTTAACCCACATGTGCAAATCACTGCCAGCCCCTCTATTAGAGCCTGGCATAGCATACACTAAGTCTTTTTTTTATAAAAACAAGCATTGTAATCACCTATTTAGGTTGATCTTCAGGCCGGTCAAATGACTCACGGCCGCTGTTCACATCCTATTTATGGCTTCTGCAGGAGGGGCCGAGATCTCCCCTCTAACATGAGCCGGGGAGTTCACATGGCTGCTAAGCACCTCACCCAGTAGCCCTGGAGACCAGCCGTGAGTCGCGTGACCGGCCTGAAGATCGCTCTAAAACTGTATTTACAATGCCCGTTTTTATAAAATACTTATACAGTGTGCTATGCCTAACTATATTGTAAGGGCTGGCAGTGACATTTTTGTAAACTTTTATTTGTACTAATGGTGACAGGAATGGGGTGGAGACTGACACAGACAGAGCTAGGGGAGAGCTGAGAGCAGAGCTGTGGATGACAGTGGGACATGCACTGACCATGGTGGCCAGGCCTGATTTTCGTGGTCAGCGCAGAGGGGGATACAGGAAGTGGCAGGTTCAGGGAGGTTTTTTTTCTACAGTTTAAAGAGGGGCAGATTACACAGCACAAGCACTGTGCAGTTTAATCTGCTTTAAAGTTATCCTGACTGGGAGTCATATGACATCCAGCAGGATAAGCTGCGATCTGACAGACGCGAGACAATCCGCGGCTTTCCAGCGCAGACCCCCCACCCCCGTGGATGCCTGCCCAGGACCACCAGGTATGCCACCCTAGACCACCAGGGATATGCCAATCAGTGCCCAGGCAGCTGGCAATCAGTGCCAATTTAAAAATGTCTGCCAGTGCCACCCATCAGTGAAGGCGAAAACTTACTTTTGTACAAAATTTGTTAGCAAAAAAAACGCATAAGTGATAAAATACCATCAAAAGAAAGCTCTATTTGTGGGAACAAAATGATAAAAATTTTGTTTGGGTACAGTGTTGCATGACCGCGCAATTTTCATTTAAAAAGTGACCGCTGAAAATTGGCTTGGTCAGGAGGGGGGTGGGGTGTGTGTATGTGCCTGGTATTGAAGTGGTTAAGGGACCAGGGTCAAATTTTTTTTTTTTTTTTGTTGGGTTGAACACTTTAAATGCGTCTTTATTAGTTGAAAGTTACATCTTGGTAAATTTTTGCTTTTGCGCAGCTTTTTGTGCACCTTTCTGAAATATTTAGTTATCCATGAAATATCGTTTAATTCATTTGAGGAAAAAGCTTTTAATACCCTCTGTACATATGTGTTGAAAAATGGACAGGAAAATGGCTTGAGCAGTTAATGCAAATCAATCTACCTGCATTTGCTCATTGGCACTACAGCCTAAACTGCTGTTCTTTTTAATGTTTTAGTGTACATATACATTCATACCACAACAGGTTTTTTTTTTTTTCTGCTGACCCCATCTGCAAAGGGAAATAGTTATCAAGCACACCAGAAGTTTAGATGCTTAGGTTGCATGTGGATGACATCAGCTGCTTCCAGGCAGGGCTATTGTGTGTGCAGTTTGGCACAGCAATCAGGATTCAGAGTACACGCATGCTTTTGGCAGAAATTCCCCCCTCCTTTTTTTTTTTTTTTTTTTTTTTTTTCTTTCTTTCTTTCAACTTTTTATTATCTTGGGGGTTTGGATATTAACATGTGGGTGGTCATAAAACATGTTTTTTCTGGGGTGGGAATTTTTTTTTATAAATGCTTAAAAAAAAAAAATCTGGCAAGTCTGCAAGAGTGTGTGGGAAATGATTACATCAGTCAGAGGAGAACTACGATTGGTCTGCAAAATGTGGTTTGATTCACAACCTAAAAGATTGACTGTGTAACCCTTTGAGAGGAGGTCTGGAAGAGTTGCCTGCCTTTCCCCAGGAACAGTGCCATGTAAGACTGGCTACGTGACAGGTACAGTACAGTAATCCGTTGACACTCTGTATTCTACCCTGAGTGTGCAGCTTTTAGTCTGCAAGAGGGGCCTGGAAAGCAAAAAAGGAAAAATATAAATATTTCAAGAGGCAATCTAGACTTAAAATGCCATCTTGTTCTCCTGATTGCTGCCTTTTACATGCAGTAGAGGTAAGATTTTTCATATTAAAATTCTGATGATATCTTCATTAGTTTGTTTCACTCGCTACACTGAGTGCATTAGTATATAATATATGCACTTGTATATTCACCTACATATTTGTGTATGTAGTACATATATCATCTTTGTTTTAAACCCATTTGAGCTCATCCTTGTGCACAAGTTTAAATCCTATAGAAATTATTTAACACCTTTTTAGTGTGTGTGCATGCATGTGTTTCACATTATAGCTTGGGCAACCTTCTTGTATACATATGTGAATTTATAATATGGGCATTTTTTTTAGATCTAGATGTAATTCTGCAAAGGTGCAAGACTTTCCTTGGTGCCAGTTGTCATGCATGTCATAAATATGATCTTGCAAAGGGAAAATTACATAACACAGATAAAGACGTGCATTGCAGGATAAGCAGAACAGTATGTGCTGTGTAAGCATAGGACAGAGTAGCTTTTTAAATTGCGTAGCCTAATTGCAAGAGTCTAGAAATTTGTAAGGAAAGAATATAAAAATGTTAGCAATGCAAAGATATTCAGTGAAGCCTAATTTTCAGGTTGCAATTTTTATGACTGAGTGATACAATGGATGCTCTTTAAACCTTACAAAAAAAAACACCAGTATTATACAAATGTTAGTTATAGCATCAGATATCTCATTTTTTCCAGTTGAACTTTTTAAATGGGCACAAATACCAAGGATATAACCAGTTTTTAAACTCAGCCTTTTTAGAAAGTTGAAAAAGTAACAAGATTCACATATTACTGCAGCGCAAAGTGATAGTACAGCTTAATTAGTTCACAGGATTCTAAAGTTTCACCCATAGTGGTAGCATGATATGTTCTTAGCACAACGACCTTAGTGAGGCAGAAGACAAGGCAAGGTTATTAGTAATGCATTGCGATAGAACATCAAGCTATTAAGTGTGTCCTTTATGTTACAGGTTGTTAAAGTCTTTAGTGAAGATGGGACAAGCAAAATGGTGGAGATTCTAGCAGACATGACAGCCAGGGACTTCTGCCAGCTGCTGATTTACAAAAGTCATTGTGTGGATGATAACAGCTGGACGCTGGTGGAGCACCACCCTCACCTAGGATTAGGTAGGGAATGGTCAAGGAAGGTGATCAAGATGTAATACTGCTATATTTTGTTTTACTGGACTTCTACAAAGCATACATGCTAGGCCTACTTTTATGCAGGTTTTATATTTTTCTTTATGCTTAACATAATTTTTATTCCATTGTAATTACACTATACTATAACTGCACTTTACCCAAACAATATTTTCCCTGGCAATTGCCGTATAGGATTCTGTTTATCGTTCTGCATTTGTAAGGGCTTTCCAATTTTAAATGGAGTCAGGGTTCATTTACCAGAGGCAAACAGGCTGTTCACTTTGCAAGGAAATCTTCCCCAAAGCTTAGAATGCACTTTTACTTTTTTGCTGAGACTACCCAATCACAAGCAAAGAAAATAAACAGCATTTTTGCCTGCACATGATTAGATGATGGAAGTCAGCAGAGTGTCACCTCATTTGCTAAGCTATGGCGAAAATTCCCATGGAAAGTTTTTAGCTTTCCTTGTTAATGAACAGTTCAATTGCCCTGTGTAAATCAATCACACTGTTTTCAAATAGTGTTCATCCAATATGCAGCAACTACCTTGATGTATAATTTCTGATTACAATCAATGGGTAGATAAAATAAGATCTTTCAATACAGTTATATTAAACGTGTGTATATAATGGCTTCAAATTTTTCAGTTGTAATTATAAACTGTTCTTTATTTTTATTCCTTTTTGTCACCTGTTGTGAAAATGCAAATGTCAAATTAAGGTGTGGATTAAACACATTTTAATTTTATTAGCAAGCTTTAAAGGCTATTATAACGTCAGAGGGATTGGACATCGCCAAAGCTTTTTTTTTTTTTTTTTCTACATCTTTTAGTGGTAAAAATGCTGCATTCCAATTACTTTTAATAAGCAATGTTTTTTGGTTTCTGAACTGCTTTTCTGATGCAATTTTTAACCCTAATGATTAAATAGAACATATTTCTAGAACATAATTTATAAAATTGTTACTGAATGCAGTGGACCTTTCTTAGAACTACAGAATGGCTTTACCTTTAACTGGTTAAAAATATTTACTTTGGAGTTACATTTAGCTTACTTCACTGAGGAGAAAGCAAAAGCTCTTGTTAACATGCTTATTATCAGTGTTGTGTAGTGGTGTTTTTTTTTTTTTTTATCATCCTGTAAACCACTTGACTTTATTTTTTCTACTTAATGTGTTCCTAAATTACACATGCTGCAGTGCCAAATTTCACAATACAAAAGCTACACATAAGCTGTATTTATAATGGCTTGAGCTGGCACTGATGGATCAGTGCCTACTTCAGCAAGCTAGGCAGCAAGCCTTAATGCACACATTGTGATATTTTGTGACCAAATTTAGCAAATGTAGGGGAGATGGTGTTTGTGGAAGTTACAAGGAAGGAAACCTGAGATCAAGTTTTTGCTAGTTTTGTTGGCTTTTCATTTGGAATTGGAGACAGAAGTATGCTCGACACTGGAAAGAGGTCAAAATGCCCAGCGCTGGTGAGGAAAAAGCTTAGTATCAGGGGAGGAAAAGGGGGTAGGCTTGGAGTAAAGCAGAAGCATTGGTGGACATCAGATTTTAGTGGATTACCTACCTGACCATACTCTACAGGCACTGTCAGAACTATACAGCTGCTGCTGGGATTAACATTAGATTTGTACTTGGATTTAGATGTACTGTACTTTGAGGTTGTACCAACAAGTAACTAGGATGTACAGAATTTCTTTTGACTCCAGGGTTTTCTAAGACACATTATTCAACTTACCTGCAATGAGACTTGAGGTGTTGGCACTCTCCACACTGCTGTCCTGGGGTTACTATACCCTTTGCATCACTACACTGTGCTTCCTGTCTAGTGAATAGGTCACTAAACAAAAGTGCATGCTCATAGCCTTAGACCCACACACATCTTTTCAAAAGTAATGTGCACACTCACTAGATCAATCTTTTACAAAGCCAAAAGTATATGTGAAGCTAAAAGGTGTTTTTTTTTTTTTTTTTTTTAAGACAGCAGGTAAGGTATTCCTCCTTGGGACTAATTTCACATTAATGCTGTGCATTAATAAGCAGCAGAGCACCACAACCTTTTTTCATACATGAGCATTCATATAAAAAATGCTAAAAATAGGGCTGTTCAATAAAAATGTAAAGGGCAGTGATGTTCAAAATCAAACCAGAATGCCCAATATATAATGGAACTGAAATAAAGGTAGTTAGACATGGGTGCGCCCCCAAAAATAGACAAACATCTATACTCTATACTTGTTTGTTTTTGGTGTTTGTTTTTTTTTTTTTTTCTTTTTCTTCTTTTTTTTTTTTCTGTTTCTATCCAGCCTAAGACTTGCCTAACTGCAATTTTTTCCCCCATAAGCTTACACAAATTGAATACGGCTTAGGGGAGAAACTGGCCAGAGACATGAAATAGTCAAATTTTTGTTTGCGCATTCGTTGGTTCTCTGTCTATGGCAACTCAAGACAAATACAAAAGAAATTTGATGCACCTGTAAATTTCATATCCTGTGTACAGGACACAGTAGTTGATTCTCAGACCAGGGGTTATGTGCCACTATCTTCAGGTGATTGGTCACTGGTAAAAGCTTTGCTGGGAACTGTTCCCCCTAATGTGTCCATATAATGCCACCCACTCTGTGAGGCTCCAATTTTAACAAGCAGTAAAAAGATCAGATAAAGGAGAGGGACCTGTGTCCTGTTCTATACTCGGGATTTCAAATTTACAAGTACATCAAAATTCTGATTGTATAGAACAGGCCACAGGAGTTGGTTCTTATTGCTTGGTGATGTCCCATGCCTGAAATCAAGGGATAGGCAACAAAAACAGCCTAAATTGCAGCAAAAGGTCCACAGAACAAGGGTCCACTGACTCCAACAGACTGAACTGCAGGAGCACCTTTTTATAGCTGAAGCATGGATAAGCAGAGGCACAAACTACCAACTGTCAAAGTTTTCTTAAAAATGAGAACAAAAACACAGTGGCCCTGTGACTCTTAAGAACCAATGCTAGGTGCAGTAAAGGACCCAAGAACCCCAACCTCCAGGGAAAATTAGTGCAGGTAGTTAAAGGGGGACAGAAGCTCTAATTAGTTCTAAGATCTAACTCCATCCATAGACCTACTGTAAGTACTGTGTCCTCAAGATAGGACACATGGAGGGAGAATGGCATTCCTAAGGGAGGGGGGGGGGGGGGACAGCCCCAGGAAATTCCTGTGTAGCATATCAAAAGTGAGCACCCTAGGTAGGTTGCACGGGGAGCCAAAGTAGAACTATTGCACAGAAGCCTCCCTAGAGGGGCACAAATTTTGCCAACTTCCTGCAAAAGGGAATACACAAGTTTGGAGCCAAGGTGTCAGGATATACAAGGTCTAATCAAAACCAGTAATGAGCTGAACTTCCCTGGGTTCATTTCTGCAGGGATCTGCCAAACGACAAAGAAGTTTGCATGCCAAGCACCATTTTTATTTTATATTAAGAAACACCACACGGACCCCAAAGTTGCCCTAAAATGCATATTGGAGCCCTAGGAATCTGTTGTGTTTTGAGGAATCTTAAGCTGGATATACACTAATATACACTTTTCTTTATTTTTCCCTTTTTAGATTTACCAAAACCATATAATATGAGGTCAAACCTAAACATTTTCAATTTGTATGCAATCAGGCAGGCCCTGGCACTACATAGTTGAAAGTAAATCTAAAGTTTAAATCTAAAAATCTATTTTTTTTTTTTTTTTTAATTTTTGTTTGGTTGTTCCCTCAAATGCAGTTTTCTTTGCCGAAATTTTTTTTCTTTGTAAATATGAGTAAAGTAGAGAATTTCTTCTAACAGTTGTCCATCACCTAAGGACGCTAGTAAAAAAAAACAAAAAACTGGAGCCTCTTGGAGTGGGCAGGGTTATATGGCTGTATAACTGCCAGTAGTTAACATGTGCTGGTGCCTGCGCATGCGCCTAAGTCAGCGGGTCCCTGGGATGAGAAGGGGGCCGATCACAGCACATGGAGGAACAGTGGGAGCGTCTCCTAGCTGTAGTCTCCAACGCCGCAGCCACCGTTCAGAGCCATGACGAGTCATAGGTCCTGTTGGCGCCTTGTGGGCTCACAAAACCATGCACCATCGAACAAAGCAAACCAAGAAAAACCATAAAACATACACAATGAATTATAAAAGCAATAGGCAATATCCAGTATAGCATACAAACAATTGGGTAATATGGCACACTCTGGATATGGCTATATGCTACTAACAAAAGGGTATGGGGTAAAGAAATGAACTGGACAATAAAACAAGTCCACATAAATCAATAAGTCCGTGTAAGGAGAACAATGTGCTGTCCTTGAAGGCTGCCAGTTCAAAAGTTAAAAAAAAAAAAGCTGGTGGTAAGTAGGCTTGAGTTTTTTCCTTGGCATTCCCCAGGCTGTTACCAGTTCAAAAGTTGCAATCGAACATGGGACAGACAAAGAACAGCGCCTTTTATGTGTGGCAAGTTAGATATTTTAATAGTTAAGAATAAGCATAGAAACCCTCATAAACAAGCGACATTTTTCATATACCTATGCTGAAAAATGCTGCTGGTCTGAGTTTCTAAGCTTATTCTTAACTATTAAAATATCTAACTTGCTCCACTTAGAAGGTGCTGTTCTTTGTCCTATATTGGATACTAGGGAAATCAAATCACTTCAAGTTATATAATGCAATTTCCCAGGCTAATACATTTACACTGGCATATATGATCTTTATTGATATGTCATAGGCATGTTGCAAAACCTTTTATTGGATAGTTTCCAACATTTTAGAGGAAGCAGCCAGCATTATGGCAGAATATCTACCCTATTTAGAACTTCATGTTTTGATAATTTGTCCCATGGACCTTTGTTCGACCAGTGTTAAATTTCCAAAAAGTCCCTGTCCTATTTATAGTTTACCTGAATCTGAGGACCTAAAACGACCTCATCAAATGGGCATTTCGTTAAAGAAATGGTTTGTAGGACTTCACCTCATTGATTCCAGGTGGATACATGGCATTAAGGCGTTAAATCCACTTTTCCTCTGGAGAATCCTTTTATTTCAGTTGCCACTCTTGGGATCCTCTGGGATTCCCTCCAAAACGAAAATTGAGACAGGTGGCAAATCTTTCATTTGTATGTGTCTACTCACTGTAGTTGGCATCTTACAGTTCTGTGTGTATGTATATCTCTATCCTCTATCTCCATTGGACAACACAAAGTGGGTATCAGTATGTATCCAGGGACAAAATGTACATTTCCCACATTAATAAATGCCATTTAAGTTGTCTTGTGTCCTGTAGCTGGAGAATAATGGCTACGAGTTTATCACGTAGTAATGTAGCTCATTTAAACACAATTTCAGGATAATTTCCAGTAGATTTTTAAAAATGGGTTTTTCCTATAGTAGGTGCCATTGATTCGACAAAATATTTCTAAATTCATGTTTGAAGAATATTTAGAACAGTAGACCTGCTAGAATCGCACATTTTAATTTTATATAAAAGGGTGTTGCATTCTTGTAGCACTTTATTATATGCCTTCCGCAACAATGACTTGCTATAACCCCTTCGTAATGGGTGTGAGCGAAGCTGTAATGCTTGGTGCTTAGATACAGTAAATGAGTACAGTTACGTCTTAACCGAATACACTGTGCGTAAGGGATGCTGCAAATAAGTGCCGGTGGATGTGCGCTTGCTGCGTACAGCAAGATGTTGCCCGCTGCCTCCTTGCGAAATAGATTTGCTAAACAATTATCCACATCTTTGAAAATTTGTTGGTCCAGGAATGTGATCTGGTGTTGATCACTACCGACCATAAATTTCAGATTAATTTTGGTCTACAAACGCCTGGAGATGGTCATTGGTGCCGGTCCATACGATAAAAATATCTATGTAATGCATCTTGCATAATGCATGATTGGTGTATCTACATGACTTGCCTGGAAAAAAACAGTAGAAGTAAACCAGTTGTGAGTAAGAAAAAAAATCGTAGTACCAGTATAAATTTGTTGAACCTCCATTGTGCCTGACTTTGTTCTCATAGGAATGTGCATACTGTCCCCACACCTTGATCGTGAGATGCTGGAGTATGCCTCCACATCCAGTGTCACAAGCAGGGCATCTAGAGGGACCAAAGGTCCCTCAATCTGTTTTCAAAGGGTCCAATGTGTTCCTTATGTAGGATGGTAACTACACCACATGGGGCATTAGGAATAATCAATACGGCTACTTGTGTCTTTTTTTTTTTTTTTTTTTTTTGTAAGAGGTCCACTGTCCGCTATTATAGGTCTTCCAGGGCGCAGGACTGGATCCTTGTGTACTTTTTGAGTAGTGCATAAGTTGCCTTTCTAGGAAATTGGGTAATAAGATATTTGTAATTTATCCTGGTCAAACCGGCCTGATGAGCAGCATTAATAAGCATTTGACAGTCGATCTTAAACGAGAATGTCTGTGGCGCTGGAATGCGTCGGTACCACTCTTAGATGTCCATTCACATCTTCATATTGTGTTTTCATCAGCAGGATGTTGCCACCTTTATCCAATGTTTTAATTTCTAGCCCTAGATGGTTTTGTAGTTTGATAATGGCTTGATGTTGTGTACGTGTTGGATTACTTGGAGGGGGTGATGGTCATACGTAGGGTTGAAACTAATTGACCTAATTGATTTATAATAGATTGTGAAAATAGTTGACATCTATTTTTCTAATCGATTAGTGCCTGAGAGCTTGTGAATGTGAGGAGCAATGCCTCATGGGACATGTAGTCCTGGCAAGGAGAAGGAAATGCTTTTAAAAGCAGAAGGTTTTTACCTTGCTATAGGGGAACTTTATATTCTACTTTGTGGCTTGCTATAGGGGCACTCTGAAGACAGGCGGAGCAAGAAGCGCCGACGGGGCACCCCAGAAGATGAAGTATGAGTACTGATACTACTTTTTCCTCAAATACTCCCCAAAATAAGTTACTGATACCCATTTTTAAAATCTTGACAGGTTTTTATTTTGACAAATAAAATTACCCTTTCTTTAGCATTATGAAGAACAGTTCTTCTGTGGCTTTGAAATTGCGCTATTGAAGTCAATGCAAGAACAATGGAATTGTTAAAAATGTATCAGTTTCAGTGCCACACTAGTGTATGTATGTATATATATGTATGTGTGTGTGTGTGTATATATATATATATATATATATATTCTCCTGGGGGACAGGTAGCAGGTACATAGCTCCCTGGGATGAGCAGTCTTTCAGGCACAGATACCAAATCCAGTGAAATAGTGACAAACAGTGCAGTGTTTATTTGTGATATATACAAGTCTATATACAGGTGCTGTACGGTGTTTCAAAAAAACAAATGGGAACAAAAATGGTCAAAACAAAACCTAGCCGTTTCTCGGCACTAACTAAACAATATTTACAGATCCTAACTACCAGGCTGAGCAAGCATACAGCTTGTCAGCTTCCACATAACTTTTTGCTCTCCTACACAGAAGTTGTCTGAGTATCCCAGGCCAAGAGCAAAGGCTGTGTGCTCAGGTGAGCTTAAATTAGCCTGGGGGAGAGGACCAAGACCTGAACTGGACCATGGATCAGAGATCCCTGAACGTGTATGAGAGGAGCTTGGGAGATGTATAAACCCCGAACAGGACTTTTCCTGGCTCTCTGGGACGCTCTGCTACATTCCTCCCCCCTTGTTTCAACCCCAGGGTTGGAACGCCTGTAGCCCAACAGGAGTGAACACGGGACAGGGCATCTACATTTCCCATCTCAACACCTGGCCTGTGTTTTACAGTGAAGGAGTAATCCTGTAGAGCCAAAAACCACGGGTTCACCCTTCTATTAGTCTCCTTCTTTTGGGCCAGGGGAGCATGGTTAGTTAACTCAAACTGGCATCCTAATAAATAGTACCTGAGTGCGTTGACAGCCCACTTTATGGCTAAACATTCCTTTTCAATGACTGCATACTTTTTCTCATGGTCATTGAGCTTTCTGCTTAGGTACACCACAGGGTGTTCTTCCCCATTGTGTACCTGTGACAGTACTGCCCCGATACCAACATCAGACGCATCTGTCTGAACCAAAAAATCTTTGGAGAAATCGGGGGAGTACAGTACTGGTTGTGCACAAAGAGCCTTCTTCAGGACTTGGAAAGATTCCTCTGCTACTGAGGACCATTTCACCATTACACAGTCTTTCCCTTTCGTAAGGTCTGTCAGTGGGGCAGCTATAGTTGCAAAATTTGGGATAAATCTTCTATAATACCCCGAAATGCCAAGAAAGGCCCTGACCTGCTTTTTGTTTGCAGGACGTGGCCACTCCTGGATGGCTTCTATTTTATTCACTTGAGGTTTTATGACACCACGGCCAATAGTGTAGCCCAAATACTTGGCTTCCTCTAGACCAGTGGTTCTCAACTCCAGTCCTCGGGACCCACCAACAGGCCAGATTTTAAGTATTACCTTGGGGAGTTGCAGACTAGAATACTGCAATCACTGAGCAGCAAGTGATATCACCTGTGATGTATTTCAGCTATCTTGCAAACCTGGCCTGTTGGTGGGTCCTGAGGACTGGAGTTGAGAACCACTGCTCTAGACCAATGGCACATTTTTTTTGGATTTGCCGTAAAACCTTCTTTGAAGAGGGAATCAAGGACAGCCTAGACACGGGGCAAGTGAGACTCCCAGTCAGTGCTATGTACCACTATGTCATCTAGATATGCTGCTGCATATTGTCGGTGGGGTCTTAGAGTCCTGTCCATGGCCCTCTGAAATGTCACGGGGGCATTTTGCAACCCAAAAGGCTTTTTTTTTTTTGTATTGAAAGGAATCCTCGAGTCACAAATGCTGTCTTCTCTTTGGCTCTACCAATCAGGGGTATTTGCCAATAACCTTTTGTCAAGTCCAAAGTGGTCAGATAGCGAGCCTTGCCAAGTCGGTCTATAAGTTCGTCCACTCTGGGCATTGGGTACATGTCAAACTTTGTCCCTGCATTAAGCTTCCTGAAGTCATTACAGAACCTCCAAGTGCCATCCGGTTTTGGGACTAACACGATGGGGCTAGACCAGTCACTATTGGATTCCTCAAATGACATCTAGCTCCAACATTCTTTTAACTTCCTCGCTGATCTCCTTTCTCCTTGCTTCAGGAATTCGGTAGGGTTTGAGCTTGACACGGACCCCAGGTTCAGTAACAATGTCATGCTGAACTGCTGAAGTCGTGCCAGGTAATTCTGAAAATTTCTCTCTATTTCTTATCAGGAATTCTCTAATTTCCTGCTTTTGGGAACATGACAGGGTGTCTGGAATAGTGACCTTGGGGATCAAAAGGGAGTCAGCACCCTTAGGCGTTACCGGGAGGGACCTCTAGTTATTCGTGACATAAATGGGGTGCCCTGGTCTATAAGGACTTCTTTAGGGATTCCAACACGACTGAACACCATAAACAGCTCTTTGGAAATGTTTTTAGCAGACGCGGTGCGTAAGGGAATGGCCTCGGAGTAACGGGTAGCATAATCCATGATTACAAGGATATGCTGATGACCTCGGGCAGACTTGGGGAGTGGACCCACAAGGTCCATGGCAATCCTGTCAAAGGGCACTTCAATAATGGGCAAGGGCACTAAAGGACTTCGGAAGTGTTGTAGTGGGGCTGACATCTGACACACAGGACAGGATTGACAATAATTCTAAATATCCTTCTGTATCCCGGGCCAATAAAACCTGCGCAACACCCTTTCAGTAGTTTTCTCAACCCCTAAATGACCTCCTAGCAAGTGCCCATGGGCAAGTTCCAACACCACCCGTCTGTATGGCTTAGGGACCACCAACTGTTCAACCACTTCATCATTTTTTTTATATACACGATACAGTAAATCCTCATTGCTGCTAAAATAAGGAAAACAGAGCCTGTCCCCTGATTTGACAGGTACATCATTAATCACCATTACATTTTCCCAGGCCCTGGCAAGGGTTGGGTCTTTTCTCTGCTCGGTACCAAAATGTTCCCTGTGTACATTAAGGTCAGCAAACTCCAACGTAGGCTCAGATTCAGCAGATGGCTGTCCAGCTCCACTGGTTGTGGGGACCTCCTCAGGCTCCTCCAGCTCTCCTGTCATAACTGAGAAAGGAAAACCCGGGGAGCCCTGAGAAGAGTCCCCTGAACCCACATTGTCAGTAGCGCCCAGGAGTTCTGGCTCTGTCACGGAGTCAGCTACTGTGACCGGGTCGGGATGATCCCACAGTTCCCAAAACTTAGGAAAGTCCCTACCAACGATGGCCTCATGCACCAAGTGGGGCACAAGTCCGACTGCATGGGTCACCGTACCTAAGCCAGTTTTAAACTGAACAGTGGCTATAGGATACTCGCGGGTATCCCCATGTATACAGATCCCAGCAACATTTTTGGCATGCAAATTCACAGTTTCAACCATCTCAGCTGTAACCAAAGTCACTAGACTTCCAGAGTCCAGCAAGGCCGTAATAAGCTTATTATTAACAGTCATTTGGCACATGTGTTTTCCCATACTTGGTGCTGCAGCGCATGAAACAGCAGCAAACATAGACTGCCTTCTAATAGATCACACTGCATTGGTTCATCTGTCAATGGACAGTTTGTTGCAACATGTCCCAGTTCTTGGCAACGAAAACACCTGAAGTTTCCCCTGTTTGGTTTGCTGACAGGCAGTAGCTTCCCTTGTTTGGGACGCCAAACTTCAGTCCTGGCACCAAAAATCCTCCCCCCCCCCCCCCCCCCCCCCCCCCATTTCCTTGCCATGCTTACCACCCACTTCCCCTGGAACAGTCTTACCGGTTGCCTGGGGAGACAGTGGCTTTGGGTGGAAAGTCCGTGCGGCTGTAGGGGTGGTGACCAGGCTCTCTGCAGCAAAGTACCTTTCAACAAGTTCCACGAGGTTGTCCGCCGAGTTGGGGTCTCCTGGACTCACCCACTTCTGCAGGGGAACTGGTAGTGACCTCAGGAACCGGTCCATGACCACACGCTCCACTATTTGTGGCCCAGACAGGGACTCCGGCTGTAGCCATTTCCTCACCAAGTGAATTGGGTCGAACATCTGCGATCTTGGGGGGCCTCTCGTCTTGGAAGAACCAGCTGTGGACCCGCTGTGCTCGAACTGCTAAGGTGACACCAAGTCGCGCCAGGATTTCCCGCTTGACCTTTTCATAGTCTCCTGCTTCTGCTGACTCCAAATCATAGTAGGCCTTCTGTGATTCTCCAGACAGCAAGGGGGCGACCAGTCCTGCCCACTGGGTTTTGGGCCAACCTTCCCCCTCAGCGGTCCGTTCAATTGTTAAGAGAAAGGCCTCTGGATCATCATCTGCAGTCCTTAGAAAGAAAGCGACCCACATGGATGGCTGAGGGCTTGTCTCCAACATTAACTTTAGCAGGTGACCACTGTGCTAGCGTCTCTACAACCGTAGCCAGGGTTTTCCTATCCTCTTTTGCATCAGTGGCTAGCTGTTCAAACAGCCTCTGCGATAGCTCCTGTACAGCACCAATCTGTTGGCACAGTGCCTTGGTTTGCTCCTGTGCTATAGCGTTTGCTTGTTGCTGTGCAGCATTGGATATCACCAATTGTTTTAGGATCTCCTCCATGTTTAGTCACTCTAGGTACTGGCCTTTTAAGTAGTAACTTACTACAGCTGGTCGCATTCTCCACCATATGTAACCTGGGGGACAGGTAGCAGGTACAAAGCTCCCTGGGATGAGCAGTCTTTCAGGCACAGATACCAAATCCAGTGAAATAATGACAAATAGTGCGGTGTTTGTGATATATACAAGTCTATATACAGGTGCTGTACGGTGTTCCAAAAAAACAAATAGGAACAAAAATAGACAAAACCTAGCCGTGTCTCGGCACTAACTAAACAATATTTACAGATCCTAACTACCAGGCTGAGCAAGCCTACAGCTTGTCAGCTTCCACATACCTTTTTGCTCTCCTACACAGAAGTTGTCTGAGTATCCCAGGCCAAGAGCAAAGGCTGTGTGCTCAGGTGAGCTTAAATTAGCCTGGGGGAGAGGACTAAGACCTGAACTGGACCATGGATCAGAGATCCCTGAACGTGTATGAGAGGAGCCTGGGAGATGTATAAACCCCGAACAGGACTTTTCCTTGCTCTCTCTGGGACACTCTGCTAATCTATCTATCTATCCATCCATCCATCTATCTTCTGTCAGAGTAGATTAGATATCTTTGTTCCCTCACCATATAGCTGGTTATATTTACCACTGCACACAGATATGTAAAGTTAAAAAAAAAAAAAAAAAAAAATTCTTTAACTAAAATTTTTAGACCACACGTTTTATTTATTTTTTTCCAATTGCCCAACGAATTGATTACACATCGATTAGTTGGCATCACATCACTCACTGTAGCTCTGAGGAAGGCCTAAATGTCAGTTTGTAGTAAGGCCTGGAAATTTCTGTGCCTCCCTTTTTTTTTTTTTTTTTTTTTTTTTTTTTTTTTTTAAGTTTTGGGCGGAGTGGTTAAATGGGATACTGTAACTGTAGTTTCTAGATCCTCAGTTGTATCATCGGAGTCATGGTTCTATTCTAATGACATTAAATCACAGAGGGCTAAAGTCCTGCCCGGTGAAATGTTTAGAACTATCAGTTCCTTTTCCAGTTTGGCTCTAAGGAGGTCCTGATCAAACATAAATTTGTAGGTCAAATTCCTAGCAAAGAGGTAAATGTCTTTAATCGTATTTATCTAGATTGGTGAAAGGACAGAAACTTAACCCAAATTTGAGTACATCCAATGCTTGTTTGGGGGGGATAAGGGGTGAGGTTCAGTATATTGAATTCTACATTCGGTGTTGAAGGAAAATGTACTGATTGTGTTGCCTTGGGTGAGGTGAGGGTCCAATGTACTTTAGTGAATACTTGAAGTTGAGTGGCAGGTAATAACCTTGTCGTGTGTTAAAAATTGGATAGGAGTGATGCTGTGGTAAAAAAAAAATCATGCTTGCCTAGGTGGATGCAGTTCTAGCTCCCTGAGCAGCTGTTGGTCACCACTGTCTGCTCTGCCCCTCCAGCGCTCTCTGGAGCGCTGGGATGTGGAGGGAGTAGCAGCGGCTGGCTCAGGCTCTCTGTGGCTTACTGATGTGGTGCCTGTCCAAGCATGTGGGCGGATTGATGAAGCTAACAGTCGCACATACCACGGCCTAGAAATTTAACTAATCGGGAGTCTAAATATGATAAGAGCCTGCCCTAAAATCTTTTGATGGCATCAGCACCCCAGTCCTTTAGCTGGATACACATACAATTTTTATTGAATTTCTTTGAGATTTACCTTTAACTATGTAGTGCAAGGGCCTTACTTGATGGCATACAATTTGAAATTGTTTAGGTTTGACCTCCTATTATATGGCTTTGGTAAATCTAAAGGAAAGTTGTACAATAGAATTGTATAGTGTGTGTGGCCAGCTTTAATGGCAGTGACAGTTGGGGTCCTGTTGCCTACCCAGATCAATCCAAATGGGATTCCAGTCAACAGAAATATTCCAAGTCTTTGGAGCACCTCAACATTGCTTGCCAGTCTGAGCTGGGCAGATTTCCCTTACTGCTCACAGTACAGAAGAGCGCCATCATACCCCAGTATGATAGCACTACAAAAACCACCTATAAAACAGCAGTCCCAACAATGTCGCCTGACAAAATATCAACTAAAACGATTCCAAAGAATGTTGGAGAATGGACATAACTCTTTACGTCACTACAGAGAGACTATAAACTGGCACCATACCTGAAAGTGCTACAATACTCCAAACACAGACCCCAAACTTGTACAGATTGAGCGCCCACAGCCTGAAAATCAAATCGGGAAAGCACAGTCAGACCTACAAGCCCAGCGAAAGACTGTGCCAGCAACGTGGCCAGGGGGTCCTGGAAGGCCTATTTACTACTGTGGTGCCCCAAGTACTCATCATTGAGAGACTTGCTTCAGAGGTTCTCTGCGCTCATCCCAGATTTCTTGCTATATAAAAGAGTAACCTTCAAATGCTACTTGGAGAAAAGGAGCCAATAGTGAATAGCTGCACAATGTGGCCTTGGGGTTGAGTTACTAAAGCTGGAGTGCAAAATCTGGTGCAGCTGAGCATGGTAGCCAATCGGCTTCCAACGTTGGCTTGTTCAATTAAACTTTTGACTGAAACTTTTAGCGCTCTGGCTCCTCCCCTGTGAGTGCCCCTATAGGAAGCAGATTCCTATGGGGGCGGGGCACGCACGCTCCCTGCGTCTATTGACACGAACAGCGGGACTTAGCCCTACCGCCTGCTCCCTTCTCCCATGCTTTGACAGTAAACCCAGTGAGACTGGAAGTAAGGGAAGAGAAAAGCTGCAGACATGCATAGCGCTGGCTTAAAGGCTCAGGTAAGGAAAAGGGGGGGACTGGGGGGGATACTTGTGCATAAACCTTTTTACCTTCATGCACGGAATGCATTAAGGTAAAGATTGTTTAGGCTTCAGAACCACTTTAGGAGTTCTGTACATGGACTAATCCTACTTTCCTCTATCCCCTTTTTACCCCCCCCCCCCCCCTAAAAAAGCTTCCCTAGAGCTATCCTCCCCATACAAACACACAATTGCTTTGACAATGCTAAAATGTATTTTGGGCCTTGAAATTAAATACATTTTGAATTGAATATCAACTGACCATTTTTTGGCTGGCCATATGTGTAGGGCCGGCGGCAGCCACTTTAGTGTGCCAGGATGGGGGGGTGGTAAAATGCCTCCGGCCTGTGTAGACGGACCCCAGCGCTCCATGCCATGCATTCCATTCACCCCCTACATCCCCCTCATATCAATTCCGCTCATTCCTCTAGTGTCCCTTCCTCTCCCTGATCACCCCAGTGCTTTGCCCCCCTCCTCCCTTTGTTCAGCCTCTCCAGCGCTGTCCCAGGATCTGTGCGTCTTCTGTTTCTCACTGTGTGGGGACTCTCTGTGGGATCAGAGCGCTCCCTCGCCAGGACTCCACTCCTAACATCCTCCTGCTGGGATGCGGCTTTATATGTGTCTGCAGACAGTGCAGCCTCAGCAGCAGCGAGAGGAGGGTAGAGAGCTGGGACGAGCAACTTCCAGCTGGACATGCGGCATGAGATGAGACAGGGCTGCAGTATGCTTACCATGGTGCATGGGGGCAGCTAGAGGTGTTGAACGATCTTCCCGACTGGGGCAAGAGCTACACCAGGCAGACGGGGTACAGCACCTTGGGAGCACACAGCATAGCAGTGGTTCAGAAGGTGAGTAGGACTAAATGGGCAGTGGGGACACATCAGGAGACGGCAAGGACAATATACACCACCCTTTCCGGCATGCTATCCATAAAGCGCTGCTCCCATGCTATATATCCATATACCGGAGCGCAGTATAGCTGCTGACCTTCCACTCTCTGATCATTAACCTGCTCTGGAGATTACGTTGCTGGATCATAGCAGAGGAGTATTAGAGGGGTTCACCAGAGACACCACCACAGTATTTTCCTACGTATCAGAGGCAATCACAGGGTTACCTGGAGCCTCCTAAATTAAAGCCATAGTTTCGGGGAGGGGGGGTGGGGTGGGTCACAGGCTGGAGAAGTGACCGGCATTAAAGGGATCATTAGTACCGCCGGTTATAGCACCCAGACCACCAGTACCGTTGGTTTCAGCACTCAGATCACCTGTACCGCTGGTTTTGGCAACTTGGTCACCAGTCCCCCTATTTTTGGCACCCCACTCACCAGTTTTCACAACCAGATCATCAGTCTCTCCGTTTTTGGCACCCCGATCACCAGTCCCTGCTCTTGGCACCCGATCGCCAGGAGGGATCTGGCTGCAGGGATCAACCGAGACCCTGCACCAATGCCCTACCACAGATTTATTAGAAGTGGGGACATGTTCAGGAGGCATGGCTGGTGCTGGGGGGGGTGTTTATAATTTTTTTTTTTTTTTGCTCAACCAACTGGTTGAATCACTGACAGAAAATGACTATTCCCCCATCCACACACTATCTTGATGGGGTAATCTTCCTGCTGAACTATTGTATTCTGTCAGCAGGGAGAATTCAGGCTATTGCCGGCGGTACTCATCGAGAGACCATTTTCCAGCAGGCTGGTTGTACATAATACAACAAGCCTGTTCATAAATATATCAAAATGTATCTGGTGCTGGCTGAGCCAGCTGAATTTCAATCCATGTATGGCCGGCTTCGCTTTGAGACTAGTGAGACAAAATGTCTGCATCTTCTCAAGATCTCCCTCCCCCAGTCATAGCAGTGTGGAGATCAGTGGGAAGAGAAAGCTGAGCCGAGTGAAATGCTAGTTCATGTGTCTGACCAGCCGCTCCAGGCACACAGAATGCACATGATACCCAGAAAACATGGCTCAGCAGTTTCATTGCATATTAAGATCATCCATGTTAGCCATGATATCTAAAGGAATTACATTTTTAGTGCTGAAGGTGAACTTAAAGCGGAACTTCAGTCATTTGTTTTTTTTTTGTTTTTTTTTTCCAACTTTCCATCTATTCAATCTTCTGCCCTTGTTTTAACTTTGGATAGTAAAACATTTTTTTTTCTGTCCGTAAATATCTTGTACAGCCTGTTTCTTGTCTGGTAAAAAGCCTAGGCTTATGACATCATGCACGGCGCTCTCTCTCGCGAGTTTGCCAGGAAGGGAGGTGTGTGTGTGGGGTGGGGGGGGGGGGTGAGTTATAAGACGGCCAATTGGAGGTGTGTCTCCTGTGTGTCTGTGTAAATCCAGGAAGTGAACAGACAGCAGCTGCCCACAGTTAAAATGACTACAACCAGACTTGAAGGGAGATTTCTGCAGCATGTTTGGCCAGAATAGAATTGCAGTGTATAGATAATAAAATATGCAAAGTGGTTGAAGGGAGGCTTCAGCGTAGCAAATGTTATTACAAATGTGAGTTTCTCTTTAAGCCTTTAAATTTGTTTTCCAACCTAATGTCTGTTAACCTTGTTCGTGCTGGTACATGACACATGAGCTTTTTTTTTTTTTTTTTTTTTTTTTTTTTTTTACACTTGCAATGGACCTGCTCACCTCCCCTTGCAGAGCCCAGGTAAAGCTTGATACATGTGCAAAAAGCTTCAAAATCAGCAGTAATATGCTCTGCTCAGGTATGAATGCAGGCTTAGAGTCTAGCTCTTAGTTATGTAACCTTTTTAACTACATTTAGAGACCGATATGAATATTGTACTTATAGAACGGGTAATAGCAGCAAGCATAATGTAAATTCAAACTACCAGCAGTGGGTTTTAAATGTGTCCTGGTTTTTAATGGCTTTGCCACATTCTGGAAGAGCACTAGGTCAAAAAGAGTTGACTCCCATAGTGATGTAAATTTCAATCTGAAGCCATGTGCTTTACAGTAATGGCCTGTACACACGATCCGAATATTGTACGAAACCTGTCGCCGAGGAAGAATCGTGCGATTTTCGGATTGTGTACACTACTTTCGAGAGCCGACCATGACAGTTTATCCGATCGGACAAGCATGAAAATTTTCCTCGTACAATACCAGATTGTATGATTTTCGTTTAGTCAGTATAGTTGCCGTCAAATACATTACAACATGACATCACTTCCCTTTTTTTTTTTTTTTTTTTTTTTTTTTTTGCTGTACGAGAATTTTCATGACTGGTTACCTATTTAATTTCTACTTGCGACTAGACTATTAAGAGTAAAGTCGTACGATTTGTCGTACAATATTCGGATCATGTGTATGGGCCATTAGACAGAAAAATTTGGGGGTAATGTGTCCATCCCAAATTGTCAATTTAGCAAACAAAGAATACCAAATTGGAAGTGGGGGTGTTTGTTCTAAATCTTTCCTCCCAATAACCTATCGTAAGATTATAGCCTAACTTGACACATAATTGGCTGTCATAGCTGTACCCTGTATATGCCTTTAGATGCACTTTAACCACTTTTCTGTACAAATATTTTCACTTTTTCGCTCACACCTTAAAATCTATTTCTTTATCATACATCACGGGGCACAGAGCCATAGTAGTTACTTTGTGGGTGTTATAGGCCACCTTTAGGTGATGGACACTGGCACACCCTAATGCCTCATACCCACGATCGGATTTTCTGTCGGAAAATGTTCGATGGGAGCCTTTTGTGGGAAATTCTGACCGTGTAGGCTCCATCGGACATTTTCCATCGGAATTTCCATTGCACAAAATTTGAGATCTGGTTCTTAGATTTTCTGACAATCAAAGCCGTTTGCGTAAATTCCGATTGTGTGTACACCATTCCAATGCACAAATTGCCACGCATGCTCAGAATAAATTACGAGACGGAAGCGCTCGGTCTGGTAAAACCACTGTTCGTAATGTAGATGGCACATTCGTCGTGCTGCAATTTTTTAAATAGAGAATGCGCTGTATTAAACTTTCTTTAGAATGCTAGAAGAATGAAGTTGTTTTGCTGCTCATATTCAGAGTTCTCACAAACTGATTTCTTATATCTCATGATCTCATGAATATTTTTTGTTTTTAGTCACATTTCCATAATGTTTGTCTTTTTATTTATATCAAGATCTGCATTTTTTTTTTTTTTTTTTTTTTTTCCTCGTGCTCTCCATAATATTTCTCGTTTTGTGTCAAGTTACCACAACACCATTATTATCTTGTATTTTTTTTTTTTACCTCACGGAGGTTGGTTGGTGTCCCTTGTTAATTTAACCTTTGTATTTTTGAAATGTACCTGCCTACTCACAAACTGTCCTTTTTTGAAGTAAAACACATAGGCAAGTATTTGTGAAAAATAGCCATTTATTATGGGTCATAACAAAAAAGAAAAAAAGGGGAGGTACCTCTGATTCTGGCAGGCTACTGGGCCTGGCCACCTCCTGGCTGCCACTTTTCATGGCCTCCTCCTGGCTGAGGCTTACTTGTGTATGAAAAAGGGACATGGTTTTAGTTTTTTGTTCATCAATCACACACAATTTTCAGCTCATGACTGTTGAATGTTAATAAATAGAAAAGACTATAATTCTGATCCCAGTGTTCTTGTCACAATCATTTGTGGCCACTACTGTCTATTGATATGTAAAACACTTTGCGAAATCAGAAATATTTAGAAAAATGCTATACCTGACTCAAGCTGGGCTCCTCCATATGATGCTGCCTGGAAGGCCCAGGTTGGTCGTCAGAAGCCTCAGCTGGGGGGGAGGAAGACTGGAAAGGGCTAGGTTCTGTCTGGTCTGACAGAAAATGCAGTCTGATAGTACCACAGCCTGGGTGCATAAATGTCTGCTGCAGCTCCTGATCTCAGGGAATCCTGTACCTTCTTGCGCTGCCTATTTCAAGTGCTCCTCATGCCACCAGTTAGGGCCTTCAAATAGGGGATGTCTGCTGTGGGGATCACCGGCTTCACAAATTCCAGCAATTGAGCCAGCGCTGCCTTCCTCTTTGGTTTGTTATAAAACGGGTGGTTTACCTGCCACAGACAGGGCAGCTCCCTGTACATATCAATTAATATGGGGATAAAGTCCTCATTGTTGACTAGATCCATTTTCTCTGCAAGACACAACACAAGACAAACCCTAATGTCAGACGAAACTCTCCTAATCTTGGCACAATATAGGCCTTAATCTATAAGCAGTATAGGCCACTGATGCACCAACTTAAAATTGTACCTTTTTGTTATAACGCTCGTCGCTTCCGTTACTTCGTCCTCTGCTCACAGATCGTACATACAGTGCACGCGAGTTACGCTTTATATACACTGCACATGCGTGAAACTCCGCCCGCCCCTGACGTTCTTTGTAGTCTATTCCTCGCCCTTTCTGCGCAGTGGGAGAGAATATGGCGGAGAGACCTGTGCATGTAGAGGAGAGCAGCAACGACGAAAGGCCGGAGCCCCGATCCCGGAGGAGACTGAAGGCTTCAAATGTCCTTTGTAGAGATAGACATCTTGAAGAGGGCCGACTATGACGGGAAGCATGGACCTTACCCAAACCCAAATGTGAGAGAGGCCAAGATCATGCCTAAAGTTGTGAGGAGTCTGCAGAAGAATTTTGAGGTATAGCGATCCAAGGATCAAATGAGGAAACGCTGGTCAGACCTGAAATTCAGGGAGCACGATCAGTACGGAAGATTCAAGAGTCCTGCAAAAAAGTAAGTGTTTTGTTGTGTGTTGCTATTAATGTTCGTGCTGTCCCATGTGCTTTTCTTTACTGTTGTACATTTTTTAAATGGCTACTTTGATGTTCATGGGCACAGTAATCGGTTGTGGGAAACATTGTTCGCCCACTTTAAGATGTTTTTGGCAGATACAGGTTAACTGCATTTGTTCAGGCCTATTTGTATTAAAATAAGTTTTTTTTTTTTGTCTAGATGGGTTTATAACTAGAATGAAATGTAAACTTGATTCAGTGTAAGGAGAGAACACTCAGCAGCTGTTTACACATCTGGATGCAGGAGCACTAGTGTGGGACACCAGAACAAATTTTTTTGGGTGTCCCACACAGGTGCTACAGTGGATACTAGGGGTGTCTCCATGTGTGATATTTTAACAAAGTATTCCAGCTTGAGAAAGCAAATAAAATGTTCTTCAGCTTGGAACTCTGCCAAAACAGACAATTGTACGACACTTCCAAGCAATGTTTCATATTCCTATTTCTGGCATCAAATATCTGTGTGCTAATTATACCTATTTTTTATTCACATTGGGGAGAAAAAACTCAGAACATCTGAGGACACCAGGGACCCCCCACCTCCTAAAGGGGAAGTCACCAAAACACAAGCAGAGAATGTGGAGGGAGATATTTATGAAGTGGGTGAAATTGTCACAACAGGTGAGTGTCTGAGACCACAGCTTCAGGTAAGATATCTATGCCTGCATATTTATAATACATGGTGTGTTTGGTTTTTTTGTTTTTTTTTTTTTCTTTTCTTTTAGGTAATGTGGATGTTGTGGAAGAAGAATCTAATTTCACAAGTGAAAGTGCCCAGATCCTCATCGAGGAGAGAATGGGGTGCAATCGTCATTTAGAAAATATAAAGGAAAAATGAATGATCAACATCAAAAGGAAGAAAATCATTGATGTTTTAGGCAGAATATAAAAAAATAACAAAATTGTACCGTTTTATTGTGTATTTTTGAATTTAAAAAAAAGTTGTAAAGTATTAGAAAAGCCAAATTTTGAAGATGCACACAGTGTGTCTACATGTACTATCTGCCATCAAGGGATATCAATGTACTCGTTTTGTGGGTGCAATCCCTTCCTCCCAACTCATTTAGGTGAGAGGAAGGGGTTGCACCCCCAAAACACGTCCATTGATCCCCCATGATGGGAGCTAGCACATGTTGACATTAGGCATGGGATCAGAAGGGAAATCCCCATTTTGACTCAATTTGTGTGCATCTTCAAAATTTGGCTTTTATAGGGGTGACATCACCCCATCTGAAGGCAAGATCAACACAGTCTGGACATACTAATGTCTGATATTGCCTTCACTTTATCAAAGTTGAACTTTGTAAGTTCCTGAGTTGTGTATGTTATGCTTTGAAACATGCCTGTTTAATCAAAGAAAGGATCTTTACAATGTGAAAAAAAAATCTACACTAAAGATGTTTGTTCAAAAAAACGTTTCAAACGCACATGTGAATGTGCTTTGAGTAAAAATGTTTTCTACTCAACAATGTGTGGCTTCTTCTTTCAATGCTCAATAGCAATTTTTGCAGTAAGTCGGTGTTTACAGTGACAATGGGGGTTATTTACTAAAGGCAAATCCACTTTGCACTAAAAGTGCACTTTCATGTGCACTTTTCAGTGTTGGAGTGCAAAGTTTATTTGCCTTTAGTAAATTACTCCCACAGTGCTTTATAATTTGCCACAATTACGCCATTTTCATGACTCCACAAAATTCATTCATGGTGCTGAAAATGATTAAAATTTGCCAGTAATGCATTACATTAACAAAAAAAAGGTGTGTAGCAGACCCACAACATAGTTCGCTGAAAAAGAGATTGTCACCTCATGTATCAAATTACATTTGCAGTATTGAAGAAAATGTCCAAAAAGAAAAGCCCATTGGAGAACCTAGGAGACAGCTAAAAGAAACCCAGGCAGTAAATCAAAGGAATTCTCTCATTTTAAGTTTAAAAAATTGTTGATTAAAATGTTTCTTAAACAGTTTCTGGCATATCATTGGCCCCCCTACCCTTAAAGTACTCGATTGACTTCTGTCTTACTTCCCGGGCGCTTTGGGGGGGCAAGCCAGGTCGGCCAGCTTCAAGCACAGTCAGGGTTTCTTCTTGAAGTCCAGCCTGAGGCCACATAGTTCATTGAATTTCTCCTTAAATATTTGTGTAGAATGCAGCATGGAAGGATTATATGGTTAGGTTTATATTCCACCATGTTGGTTGGCGTAAGGAGTAGGCAGAACCGGCTGGCCATTATCCCAAAAACTTTCTATACCACTCTTCTGGCTATGACCAGACGGTAGTTATAAACCCTCTGGTCCGGGGTGAGGGTCCTCATGGCTTCAAAACGGTCGGCTGGTCAGAACAAACTAACGGAAAGCACTGAAAAACAAAGGCCGGAGCTGAAAATCAGAAACTACCTTCTCTTTTTAGAGAGCTGGACCCCGGGATCCAGTGTTTGTTTTTTTTCAGTCATATTTTCATGGTGGGGTGCTTTACAGGCCCAGGAGTGTGGATCCCCCGATTTAACAAGAGGCCCTGGTTCCTGAAGGTTTTTTAAACTGAGCCCACCGTGAGTGGTGAAGATTGGGTCTATTTGGTTTACCGCAGAACCCTGCAGCCAGATAAAGTAAGGTAGATTCCTAAGTCATTTTTTAAATTCTTGTGTTTTCTCTAAGTATATGTTGCTATGCTTAAAGTTGCCATCGGGGGCTGTCAAGAGCACGTAACCATTCCATGCTTGTCAGTCTTGCTCTGTCACAAGCTGCATGCTTCCTCCGAGACCAAGCTCCAGGTAGGATGTGGGAAGCGGGGGTTTTCTCTTTTCAGGAATGTCCCCCCACCGCTTCTTTCCAGGCTAGAGGCCATGGGTCAGTTTTGCGGTATTCGCACCACTACGGCGGCTCTCCATCCACCTGCCCTCCTTACTCCTACCCCCCCCCCAGGCCCGTGCGTGAATTTTTTTTTTAAAAGATGAGGGGCAGCAGAAGGGGTTGGCGGAGGAGGGGGGCGGAGGATCAGCGTGGTGTCGGCATGGTTCAATGCCTACAACGCGGGCTATGCATAGCTATAAAGGTGCACTTTCTGCAGGTGCACACAGCTAAAGGAGGGACACAGAGCAGGTTGATGGCGTGTGAGTGACACAGGCATTCCCAGGCACGTTTACTTAGCATCAGACTGAGCCTTGATGGCAGTTACATAGTTTGCATTTGTGCTTAGCACTATGGGCAGAAGGAAGTGCAAATACCTTGAAAAATAGGGGCTCAAAGGGATTGCCCTCAGGCTCTGAGGACCCCCCCCCTTGCAATGCCATCTCCTGCTGAAAGACCTAGGGAGGCTGGTCAGAGTGAGCTGTCAGGGTTAGGGGTTGCAACTGCTTCTGTCATTTCAGCCCCTGTATATATTACTCAGGAGGTTTCCTCAACCATGAGTGGATTGGAGGAAAGATTTGTGGCCTTAATTGCATCTTCACAAAGTGGAAGAAAATGCATTAGGTCCCCTTCTACCACCCAGTACCCTCAAACAGAGGAACTCTGTGAAAGGGGAGACTAATCCCCCTCAGGGGACCGTGAAGAGACTGACTCCTCTTCTGAGGTATTAAGTGGGGAAGGACCCTTTTCAGATTCACAGGGTGAGAAATTGCTGGTGCATTCTCTTACTGAAATGGTCCGCTCCACATATGTTACCCGTAACTGAGTTGATTGAAAATCCCACTTCTTTGGGTTCACTGAAGCAGCCTCAAGCTGTGCATGCTTTTCCTGTTCATTGCTGGAAAAGCTTATTTATTCTGAGTGGGATCACACCTAAACATTTTTTCCCTCCTAAAAAGTTTTCAACACTTCATCCTATGGAGGAAAAATTTACAAAGATGTGTGGTATCCTCCGTGAATAAAAGTTTGACTTGTCCTGTTGACAATGCTCAAATGCTTAGGGATCCAACCGATAAGTTGGAATTCCTGTTAAAAAAAAAAAAAAAAAAAACATTTTTCCTTGGCAGGGTCAGTAGCTCAACCTGCAGTGGCGGCAACTGGGGTATGTCAATCCTTGAGAGACCACATGTAACAGGTGCTCAAGGTTTTCCCTTAACTGCAGGCCCAGGAGTTAGCCGATCTGCCAGCGGCTTTGTGTTTTGCAGTTGACGCATTCAGAGATGCTTTCCTTCAGACCTCGCAACTTGCGCTTGGGTTGGTGCATATGTGTAGAATCTTATGGTTGAAAAATTGGTCAGCCGAAGCGCCATGCAAAAAGCTCCTGGCTGGGTTTCCTTTCTGCGGTGAAAGGCTGTTTGGGGATAATTTGGACAATTATATCCAAAAGATTTCAGGTGGGAGAAGTACCCTAAGAAAAGGAGTTAAACGTCCCTCATTTAAACGGGCTCTTTCTCCAGTACCAGGGGCATCAGCCTCCAGGCAGTCGTGACGGCCTCCACCGTCAGGTGGTTCAAAGAGGTAAAACTCAGTCAACCCCAGGGACAAAGTCCTGGGGGAGGAAACCTACAAGACAGAACACTAAAGATCCTTTATGAAGGGGTGCCCCCGCTTGTTCGAGTGGGAGGAAGACTGCTACAGTTCTCAAAGGTCTGGCAGGAGGATTTTCAGGACAGATGGGCAGTCTCCAATAACTCTAGGTTACAAACTAGAGTTCTGAGAATTCCCGTCTCCTCGTTTCCTCAAAGACCCAGAGAAAAAAAAGTCTCTCCTTCAAGCGTTGGAGCGACTTGTCGCTAGTTCCCATGGAAGAGCAGGGGTTGGTTTTATTAAAAACTTTTCCCGGTGCCAAGACCAAATAGAGATGTCAGACCCATTCTAGATCTCAAAGATCTAAACCGGTTCCTAAAAACTCGATCTTTTTGCATGGAATCAATCTGATCAGTAGTCTCCATCCTATAAGGAGGAGAACTTCTGGCATCAATCGACATCAAGGATGCATACCTGTATGTACCTATTTTCCCTGCTCATCAGAAATATCTGCGTTTCGAAGTGGAAAAACTTCATTTTCAGTTGTAGCTCTAACTTTTGGTCTAGCTGCTGCACCTCGGATGTTTATGAAGGTCCTGGCCCCTCCTCTAGCCAGATTAAGGGCCCAGGGTATAACTATTATAGCTTACCTAGACGACCTGCTCTTAATAGATTAATCTGTAGCCCGCTTATACCAAAGCTTGGTCACAACAGTCAACTACCTGGAATAACTAGGTTTGGTCCTTAACCTAGAGAAATTGTCTTTAAAACCAGTAAGAAGACTAGAGTACTTGGGTCTGGTTTATAGATGCAACTCAGAGGAGGGTGTTTTTTACCCCAGGCAAAAATCAGCACCATAAAGGAGCTGGTTCAGGTAGTCAGGGCGAAGAAGGGTCCTTCTATTCGCCTTTTTGTATAAGGTTGTAGGGAAAGATGGTGGCTTCATTCGAAGCGGTTTCCTATGCTTAGGTTCAATATAGACTGCTGCAAAACGGTATCCTGTCTGCCTGGAAAAAGTCCAGGTGCTAGATTTTCCGATGCATTTATCGCCAATAGTGCGTCAGAGCCTCGGTTGGTGGTTGATACCCGAGAATCTGCGGAAAGGGAAATCCTCCTTACCGGTTACCTCGAAAGTGGTAACAGATGCCAGCCTTTCGGGTTGGGGAGTAGTTCTGGAAGAGACTGTCCAAGGGAAATGGTCCAGAGCCGGGAGGACCTTACCCATCAACATTCTAGACATTCGCGCAGCGTACCTAGCCCTTAAGGCCTGGACATTCAGGTTGCAGGGTTGTCCTGTCAGGATCCAATCTGACAATGCCACAGCAGTGGCTTATATCAGTCACCAAGGGGCCCCCAGACGTTGTGCAGCCCAGGGAGAGGGAAACCAGATCCTAACCTGGGCAGAAAAGCATGTGCCGTGCATTTCGGCAATCTTCATTCCAGGTGTAGAGAACTGGCAGGTGGACTACTTAAGTCGCCAGCAGTTGTTCCCAGGGGAATGGTCTCTTCACCCCGACATCTTCTTGGCTATATGCCCAAGATGGGGGATCCCGGACGTAGATCTGTTTGCGTCCAGGTTCAACAACAAACTCGACAACTTTGTGAACAATGAGGGATCCACTTGCATGCGGGACAGATGCGTTTGGTGACCCCGTGGGATCAGTTCTCACTGATTTATGCATTCCCTCCTATTCTGCTGCTACCATGGCTTCTTCTCAGGATCAAGCAGGAAAAGAAGTTGGTGCTTCTGGTAGCCCAAGCGTGGCCCAGAAGATCTTGGTATGCAGAAATATTAAAGATGGCGGTAGGGCCCCCCATTGTCCCTACCACCATGTCCAGACATTCTGAAGAATCGTGGGCTTTCAGGCTCAGTGATATCTACCTTGATTAATGCAAGGAAGCCAGCTTCCAAGTCCTTTATTATAGAGTCTGGAAGGCATATGTTTCATGGTGTGAATCCAGGGGTTGGCATCCCATAAAGTATGTCATGGGTAGAATCCTTGCTTTTCTGCAAATGGGGTTAGAGAAGCTGGCCTTGAGTAATATCAAGGGCCAGGTCTCAGCCTTATCGGTATTGTTTCAACGTCCGCTTGCTTCGCGTTCTTTGGTCTGAAGCTTTATACAGGGGGTGACGTGGCTTAATACACCGGTTAGAGCACCCCTGAACTCTTGGGACTTGAATTTAGTTCTGTCGGCATTACAGAAACAGCCTTTTGAGCCGATACGACATATTCTCTTGGTCCTTTTGACAAGGAAGATTGTTTTTCTGGTAGTCGTTTCCTCTGCAAGAAGGGTATCAGAATTGGCGGCTCTTTCTTGTAAAGAGTCATATTTAATCATTCACAAGGCTAGAGTAGTATTGCGTCCTAGCTTTTTACCGAAGGTGGTGTCAGGTTCTCCTCTAAACCAGGATATTATTCTGCCTTCATTTTTTCCAGAACCCTGTTTTACGTAAGTAAAGTCACTACTTTCTCTTGATGTAGTGAGAGCGGCCAAAATCTATTTGGAGGCGACTGCTCAGGTTCAGAAAACGGATGTTTTGTTTGTTGCCTGAAGGTCCTAGAAAGGACAGGCAGCGTCAAAATCTACTATTGCTCGGTGGATTCGGCAAGTAATTATTCAAGCTTATGGTTTGAAGAGGAAAGTTCCACCTTTTCAAATCAAAGCGCACTCCACCAGGGCTGTTAGTGCTTCATGGGCAGTGCATCACCAGGCCTCCCATGGCTCAAATCTGCAAGGCTGCAACTTGGTTTTCAGTCCATACATTCACCAGATTCTATCAGGTGGATGTGAGAAGGCATGAGGGCATCGCCTTTGGGTGCAGTGGGCTGCAGGCAGCAGTATAGGTCCTCAGGTCTGATTGCACCCTACTTTTGTTTGTCTCCCTCGCCTCAGATAGCATTGCTCTGGGACATCCCACATAGTAACTACTATGGCTCTGTGTCCCGTGATGTACAATAAAGAAAATAGGATTTTTAGAACAGCTTGCCTGTAAAATCTTTTTCTTGGAGTACATCACAGGACACAGAGGTCCCTCCCCTCTTTTTTTATACACGTACCCTGTTTCCCTGAAAATAAGACCTAGCGTGATTGTCGGTGATGGCTGCAATATAAGCCCTACCCTGTTTCCCCCGAAAATGAGCCCTACCCTGAAAATAAGACCTACAAGGACTTTAACTAGGGCTTATTTGGGGGGTAGGGCTTATATTGCAGCCATCAGACAATCACGCTAGGTCTTATTTTCGGGGAAACTGGGTATATTGCTTTGCTACAAAAACTGAGGTACTCCCAGTAAGGGGAGGGGTTATATAGGGCGTGAACTTCCTGTCTTAGGTGATGGACACTGGCACACCCTAAAGGTGGCCTATATAACCCACATAGTAACTACTATGGCTCTGTGTTCCGTGATGTACTCCAAGAAAACGATTTTACAGGTAAGCTGTTATAAAAAATCCTATTTCTTGGCCAGAAGTTGCTCTAAACCCCCAAAATGTATATATTAAACAGACTCTGAAGAAAGAATAAAATGGTGGCAGTTGCAGTCTATGTTGCGCAGGTGTTTATCAATTGCATATATTCATGAAAAAGTACACTAAAATTCTACTGCACACAAGATTTTGCATGCCTTTTTAGGTAAAATTATATGCCTTGAGTGGATAACAAAATGTATCAAGCCTTAAAATTGTGCATGCCTGTGAAATAGCATCACTTATGGAGAATTTTGGATACCATAGTTTTTGCAATTAAAGTTTTTTTTTTTATGTTAACTCTGAATTATGGCCATAGAGATTGCTCTCACCCTGACATTCATGGCGATGCCTCACATGGCATGTCATTTGCTATGATCACACCCTAACCTGCTTGTTTGCATTGGGGTGTGCATGGGGCTGCTATTTTTGGCCAGTTTCTGCTCTTTAGTTTCAGAAGGACGTACTCTTGCTGCCACCCCAGTCATGTTGGTCTTGATCACCGCCACCACAGTCCCTGATGCCTCTGCCTGCCGTCTGTACTAACACTGGGCGTTTCTGCCTCCTGCCTGGTCTGATCCTTTGCCTGTTTGATGATCGTGTCTCTGCCTGCGCCCTTAACTGGCCCATCTGCACATCTCACTAACTACATTGTTGCAAGATACCAGGAACGTGCGATGTGGTCAGTGGCTGGTGAGACACTGGCTAGTATCAGAGCCAGATGCACACAGGTTACATACGCCACAATCGTTACAGCAAGAGCAATAATTCAAGCACTAGATCTCTAACTCTAAACATGTAATATGTGTAAAAAAAAATAAATAAATAAAAATTTAGATTGTCCTATAAAACCTATGGAGATTTATAAGTACTGAAGTTTGGTACCAATCCACAAGTGTGTGCAATTTTAAAGTGTGACATGTTTGGTATCTATTTACTCTAACATCTTTCACATTATACAAAAAAAAATCGGGCTAACGGTTTTGTTTGTATGGTTTTTGTTTTTTTTAAGATTTATGAAACTTTTTTCCCCCAAAAAATGCTGTGCAAATACCGTGTGACATAAAAAGTTGCAGCGACCACTATTTTATTCCCTAGGGTGTCTTCTAAAACAGTGTATGTTTGGGGGTTCTGAGTAATTTTCTAGCAAAAAAAAATTTTGATTTTTACATGTAGGAGAGAAGTTTCAGAATTGGCCTGGGCGGCAAGGGGTTAATTACCATAAGTAAGCCATATACAAATCTATTGTTTTTAAGGTAATTTACTATATTTTCAAAATCTGTACTCAAGCAGGTGGCTTAATGGACAAATTACTGAAGTTTGAAGTTATAACTTCCAACCAGTAATTTCACAGTAAATAGATAATTATGTTATAACATATAGTATAATATATGATGATTTAGTTTTTACCTTTTTCAGCAGCAGATTCTCCCTCTTAAGAGCCCTTTCACATTGGGGGCATCGGCGGCGGTTTAGGGCCGCTGGCTGGGCGCTTTTAACCCCCCTAGCGGCTGGAAAAGAGTTAAAAGCAACACTGCTGCAGCGGCGCTTTGCTGGTTCTGCCCATTGATTTTCAATGGACAGGGGAGCTTTAGGAGCAGTGTATACACCGCTCCTAAAGCGCCTCAAAGATGCTGCTTGCAGGACCTTTTTTGAAGTCCTGGCAGCTCACCACTCCAGTGTGAAAGCACTCAGGCTTTCACATTGGAGTGGCAGGAGAGGTGCTTTACAGGTGCTATTTTTAGTGCTATAGTACCTGTAAAGCGCCTCAGTGTGTAAGGGGTCAAACTGTGAGAAAAACATGGCATTGTGGGTAAATCTTATACCCATAAACACATGTATTTCCTTTGTGTTGAGAACTGAGCTGGAATGGAGCATTTGTCTTAGACACATGCCCCTTCTATGACACTGCAGTGAGAGACGTGCCTCCACTGCAGTATTTTTATTGGACAGCTGGGACCAATGGTACTTTACTATTGGTCCAAGATTCCAAGCTGTTCATTGAGCTCAGTGCCTCTGACAAGAAGTGAGAGGCACTGTGAGCTTATCCTCTGCTGCAAAAAGTGTCAGCTTGTATTTAAAGTGGCTGCTCTGTTATTTAGCTTCTGACAGGCTGCGCAAGGAGCCCCTTATCTCTGGAACCATAGGTCGCAGGAGCCCCAAATTTACCAGTGGTGGGGTAGAACTTGGGCTACATACCCCCCCAAATTTGGAGTCTGTGATATACAGGATGCAATGTGTGGTACCTAATCAGTCTAAACAGTGAAAGTCTCACATGTGGTATCACCGTACTAGGGTGAAGTGGCAAAATGTGTTTTTTGGGTGCATTTCGAAGTATTCCCATGCTGTGTGAGAAATAGCTTAATTGACTACTTTGTGTTTAAAAAAATAAATAAATAAAATCTGCATTTTCTAAAAACTTGTGGCAATACAATGAAGTCTTAAAAAGACTTTCCATGCCTCCTTTGTACCTTGAGGTGTTTACTCTACAAAATCTGGTTTGTGGGTGTTTCTACTGTCCTGGTGCTCCAGGGCCTTCAATGTGATGGGTAGTCAGGAAAGTAGATGCATTATTTGTCCGGAGAATGTGCTTCCTTGGATTTTGGCCCCTCTGTGGCTAGGCTATGTTAAACTCGCATGTGAAATTGCCATACTCAGGAGGGGTAGCAGAATGTTTTTGGGTGTAATTCTAACTATGCTCATGATGTGTTAGAAATAGCAAAATGTGTTTTGTGATGGAATCCGAAGTCTGCCTTGTAGAAAGAAATAAAGAAATAACTTGTTAAAATGGAAACTTTGTGAAAATAACAAAAATTACACTTTTAGAAAACTCACCATGTCTCTTAAATACATTGGACTATCTACTTTCCAAAAAGGGGTAATTTTGGTGGGTATGTGTACAATTTATGAAGAAAAATGTATTTGAAAATGTAACAGTGAAAATTTTATATAGCAAAAAATAAAGCCCAGTTGTTAACTCCCACCTGGCCTACAGACAAATGATGGCCAGATAGGTGCTCTCTAATCCTGGATGGATGTCATATGATCTCACAGTATTAAGCCCCATGGGCCACATTGCCGTGCGATCTGCCACCTGCTGTGCCCACAGGACACAGTGGATGACAGATCAGTGTACCAGGCCACTGCTGGTACCATGTGATCATTGTGACCAATCGCAGCACATCACTTGGCAATTGTTCACGATAAATGCCTTCCATTCATAACAATCATTGTGTACTATTGTATTGATCTGTGATCGCATGGTACAGACAGGGCCAATCACAGCCCATCTGTACCATGTGATTAGCTGTGGCCAATCACCACTCATCACAATTGTACACACTGACTGGATGTCATTCATAAAAAGGTTGCTTTTAACAATGAATATTACGATTATAAGCAATCATAGAATGCAGAAAGAAAATTCTGATCACCTCCCCAGAGTTCAGTGTTACTAAGGTAACACTATCAAGCACAGATCCTGCTTGATGCACTTCTGGCCCGCCTAAGGCCGGGTTCGCATATGTGCGGCCTCGGTTCCACAGCATGGGGTTTGTTTGCCTGTTCACCAGTTCAGGTGCAATTGAGGTCATTTTTTGCCTAAATGTGCACCTGAACCAGACCCACACATGCACAGGACCCTTCTGCAATCCGGACCGTGGCTGCCCCGGACCTGTGTGAACCGGCTCCATTGAGAGCCGGTCACTCGCCTTACATGCGATGTAGATGCGGGTTTCCCCTAATGGATTAGAAAACTGATGTTCCCTGATCACTTTCTGCTGTCAATTTTACAGTACTTTACTGCAGTCCAGGGCTAGAGTCTGAGAACCACCACTTTACATCCGGGGGGTCACATCTTTAGAGCCCTGTAAAAGTGATTTGGGCTTTATCCTTGCTTTATGTCTTTGAATACTAGAACATTTGTAAATATATCTAGTTAGACCAGGGGTTTGCTTTATTGATGGTCAAAATATAAAAATCTATAATTTCCACATTGTATTTCAGATTAATAGGAGTAGGCTAGAAAGAATTGAACAGTCTTGAAATTTTGCAAACTTTGTAGAGATCCCCACACGTTTACTTCTTGCATTCTGTGACACATTAACTATGCTCTGTCAGTGGGTGCTGTCACATATTTCATAGAGCTTGCCTCTGAACTACAAGCAGTTAGTATAGGAATCAATGCTTGCAGGCAGCAAGATACCATGGGATATGCAGTCCTTTGCCGTTTTTATCTTCAGTTTCTGAGTAGATGCTACAAAGCATGCAGGTAATCCAGGATGTTGTGAAGAGATGGCCAGCAGACAGACGGCACTCACAACATGAAAACAGATTTTTCAAGTGGGCTTATGTTGAATTGCCAAAACAAACTTTTTTTATATATTGAGAGAATGAGTGTATGCTGTGACCATAGATTTCCTTTTAGGAATGTGAAAGTAAACTTTGAAATATATAAATAAATATCGCGCAGTCAAAAAATAACAAGTGTAAGTAAGCAGCTAACACTTACAAGTGATCTAATCCTGTAGTTATAACCAAATAAAGAGAAAGTGTAGCACTAACAAATATAGTAGATACTCATGCCCAATATGTATAATACTTAGACGAAATGATCCTTAGAAACCAATGTGTGATATATTCATGGTGTAAAAATAAAGTGCACGTGATACACTCATCATACAATTTTCAGCAAAATATAAAGGAAAGTCTCTAGATGGTATATGTAGCACCAAAGATTGTGAAGGAAACTTGTTTGTGTGTTGATAGAAGATCCACCATCTCATTAAATTGGGGGCTTACCGGAAAGATTGGACACAGATGGGTGTACACCCACTGGGTCAATCTAGCTTGTAAGAGCCCATTCACACAGGGGCAACTTTGGATCCGACTTCAAGTCGCCCCAAGTCGCCTCAAGTCGCGCTACACGAAAAAATCAATGTAAGTGAATGGATCTGTCTTAATGCACACTACTGCAGTTGCTCTGACTTCAGAAAAGGTTCCTGTACTACTTCAATCCGACTTGAAGGCAACTTGTACCCATTGATTTCAATGGAAGTTGCATCCAAGTCTGATCACTGTTCATACTGAGGCAACTTTACAGGAAGCAGAAAAGAAACAGAGTAATTTCCTCCACTAAACAGCCAGCCCCTCCTTCTCACACACAGCTGATAAGCTCTGATTGGCCACTTGTAAAGTTCCCTGTCCTGGAGGCGACTTCAAGTTGTGTTGTAAGTTGCCCCAAGTCGTGCTGTGATTCATACTCAAGTCGTGTCCAAGTTGCCTCCCAAAGTCGTGCTGGAAGTCGTGTGTGAATGGGACCATTGCTGACACCACCAACATTGCCAAAAGATCTGTATTTACAAGCGCTGTTTTTTCATCTCAAATGTGAGTGTTTTTTACCTTCAATAAAACGAATTTTAGTCGTCTATACAGTACCACGCCATGTATCTTTATATTTTTCCTATATACACTTTGAATACCTGAGTGGATCTATCCCCTATAATATACACTTTCAAGCATCTGGGTCACCTGGATTAACGCTTTTGCGGTACAGATACCATCGTGGATCCCCACAGTTACAAGCTAGATTGACCCAGTGGGTGTACACCCATCTGTGTCCAATCTTTCCGGTAAGCCCCCAATTTAATGAGGTGGTGGATCTTCTATCAACACACAAACAAGTTTCCTTCACAATCTTTGGTGCTACATATACCATCTAGAGACTTTCCTTTATATTTTGCTGAAAATTGTATGATAAGTGTATCACGTGCACTTTATTTTTACACCATGAATATATTGTGCATTGGTTTCTAAGGATCATTTCGTCTAAGTATTATACATATTGGGCATGAGTATCTACTATATTTGTTAGCGCTACACTTTATCTTTATAAAGTAAACTTTGATAAATCAGGCCTGCTTGGGGTTATGGGGAGCATGTAGGGATAAGCAGATGTAGCCTGGTTCCCACTGGTATGGACAGTTTATCAAGTAGATGAATGGGGCACAAAACATTGGTTGAAGAAAGTAAGCAATTGATATAATGGGAGACAGGCCGTGTAATAGAGCAGTCTGGATTAGTCAAATCTTTGTACTTTTATCAACTCCCAAAAATAGTTTAATATTTTATATTGTTTGTGTGCATGACGGAATATGTTCTTACTTTTTTTTTTCCCTGGAGCCTACTGGCTTGACCTAGTTCCCCATTTAATATTTTTTCTTTTAGATAGCCTGCCCCATAACTTGTTTTTCTTTTGGCAAAATGTACCCTGAAAAAATTTGTTTTAATAATTATACCCAACTAGTAGTAATTTTATTTTGTCAAATTCTCCAAATCCTAAGCAAATGCAATCTTCATAATTTATCTGTCTTTTTACCCTAGAGAGATACCTTGAAGACCATGAACTTGTAGTACAAGTCCAGTCCATGATGTCAAGTGAAAGCAAATTTCTGTTCAGGAAGAATTATGCAAAATATGAATTTTTCAAGAATCCTGTGGTGAGTAGGTATAAACAATGCTAGAAGATATTTTCACTTTTGTAGCTGATGCAGGTAGTATACAGTGTCTTGCAAAAGTATTCACCCCCCTTTGCATTTTTTGTTTTTGTTGCCTCACAACCTGGAATGAACATGGATTGTTTGAGGATTTGCATCATTTAATTTACAGAACATGCCCACAACTTTGAAGATGTTCGCTTCACAATAAAAAAAGGACAAGATAATAGTCAATGTGCGTAACTATTCACCCCCTAAATTGTAGAGCCACCTTTTTGTATCTATCGCAGCTCCAAGTCGTTTTGGATAAGTCTCTATGAGCTTGCCACATGTTACCACTGGGATTTTTGCCCTTTCCTTCTTGCAAAACTGCTCCAGCTCCTTCAAGTTGGATGGTTTGCACTTGTGAACAGCAATCTTTAAGTCTGACCACAGATTTTCTATTGGATTGAGGTCTGGGCTTTGACTAGGCCATTCCAACACGTTTACATGTTCCCCTTAAACCACTCAAGTGTTGCTTTGGCAGTGTGTTTGGGGTCATTGTCCTGCTGGAAGGTGAACCTCTGTCCTAGTGTCAAATCAGAGTGGTACAGGTTTTGCTCAAGAATATCCCTGTATTTAGCACCATCCATCTGTCCCTCAACTCTGACCAGTTTCCCAGTCCCAACTGCTGAAAAACATCCCCACAGCATGATGCTGCCACCCATGTTTCACTGTGGGGATGGTGTTCTTTAGGTGATGTGTTGGCTTTGCGCCAGACATAGCATTTTCTTTGATGGCCAAAAAGTTCAATTAGTCTCATCAGATGAGAGCACCTTCCTCCATACATTTTGGGAGTCTCCCACATGCCATTTCGCAAATGTAAAACATGCCATTTTGTGTTTTGCTGAAAGTAATGGCTTTCTTCTGGCCACTCTGCCATAAAGCCCAACTCTATGGAGCGTACGGCTTATTGTCGTCCTATGTACAGATACTCCAGTCTCTGCTGTGGAACTCTGCAGCTCCTCCAGGGTTACCTTAGGTCTCTGTGTTGCCTCTGATGCTTTCCTTGCCTGGTCTGAGTTTTGGTGTGCGGCCGTCTCTTGGCAGGTTTGCTGTTGTGCCATGTTCTTTCAATTTGGTTATGATAGATTTGATGGCGCTCCTAGGGATCATCAGATTTGGATATTTTTTTTTTTTATAGCCTAACCCTGACTTGCTTGGAGAGTTCCTTGGTCTTCATGTCAGTGTTTGGTTAGTGGTGCGTTTTGCTTAGGTATTGCAACCTCGGGGCCTTTCAAAAAGGTGTGTAATGGCAGATCATGAGACACTTAGATTGCACACAGGTGGTCATCATTTCACTAATTATGTGACTTCTGAAGGTAATTGGTTGTACCAGAGCTTTTTATGGGCTTCATAACAAAGGGGGTGAATACATACGCACATGCCAATAATTTTTTTACTTCTGAAAAATAGTTGTATGTATATATTTTTCTAATTTTACTTCACCAAATTTGGCTATTGTGTTCTGATCCATCCCATATAATTCAGATTAACAAAACATTGCACTAAAGGCTGTAATATAACAAAATAGGTAAAAACCCAAGGGGGGGTGCATACTTTTGCAAGGCACTATATAGAGTTCAAATTTACTGCCAATCAATAGTAATGTTGCTATTAGATCCCTTTCACTCTGAGGCGCTTTACAGGCGCTACAGCGCTAAAAATAGCACCTGTAAAGCGCCGCTCCTGTCTCCAGTGTGAAAGCCTGAGTGCTTTCACACTGGAGTGGTGCGCTTGCAGGACGTTAAAAAAAAAAAAAAAAAAACGGCAAGCAGCATCTTTGGAGCGGTGTATACACCGCTCCTCCCCATTGAAATCAATGGGGCAATGAGGCTATACCGCCGGTATAGCGCTGCTGCAGCAGCGCTTTGCGGTGGTTTTAACCCTTTCTCGGCGCCACTAGCGGGGGGTAAAGGCACCCCGCTAGCGGCCGAATAGCGTTGTGAAATTAACGGTAAAGCGGCGCTAAAAATAGTGGCACTTAACCGCCGATGCACCCACCGCCCCAGTGTGACAGGGGCCTTAGGTAAAGTACAGTCGATGCTGTCAGACCCATCATTTTTGTTATTTCTACTTTTAGGTATCAGTAATGTGTGTCCTCAGTGGTCAGAGTTGCAACTTGCTGAATCTCCTTGAGAGGGTTATGATTTAGAAAGTAGAATCAAATTGCTACACTGTTGCTGGGCGGGTGTAGCAGCAGGTCTGAGGGCTCAAACGGCATCTTTGAAGTTGGGCAGATTACTGCCTGTTGTAGAATCTTCATAAAAAGCAAGTTAGATCTCTGCCAGTCAGTGGCCATCATTCCAAAGAACTAGTCAACCTGAATGGCAGAATAATTCTTCATACGGCCTTTCATCAGTTTTTAAATCTACTTTCACAACCGTGAAATACTGTAGATCATTAAAAAAAAAAAGTAGTAAAATATGTAGCCATTATTATTTAGGTGGCTTTTGTCTATCTGCACTAGAAAAATGGACTCTTGACTGCAATATAAGCACTTTCCTCACTTTCCAAAGTATTTAACATTGCCACAGCCCACTGTTTGCACAGAGTTCACCCAAGAAGCAGTGTCTGGTGGATTCAAGTGTCAATAGTTACGTTTTTCTCTGTAATGAACACACCCAAAGAAATTTAATGCTTCCTTTGGCACACCAACACGCGTACAGATTTGCTTATACTGGTGCAATGAAAAGTTGTGAACATTGGCTCAATGAGCAATTAAAAGTAAAAATCTAAGTAAAGTATCCTTTTGTTTTGTCTCTATTGTTACACCAATAAATTGGTTTCTTTTTAAAAACTGTTAAATCTATTGGAAGGACAACTCTGTATAGGGGGAGTGTGCACTCTTGGATTGACAAGTATGGACTGAAACCCTCTGTATCTACCATAGGAAATTGAGGGACTACCCTTCTATAATGTGCATGTTGCTTTATGCAGAGGACAATCATCATTGCATTATTACTTTGAAAACCTGGCTTTACTATTTTGAGACAAATGGAATCTGTTATAGCTTAGAATCAAGTCTGTTTACAGTATTTTGTTCATAATTTTATTTTTATTTTTCTTACTCATCCTGATGATTAACATAATTCATATTTTTCAGGCTTGAAACAAGTTTAGCTATGTGCCAGAGGAAGGGAAACTATAAATATGGTTGTTATAGTTTCCAAGTTTTAAGGTTGAATGAAGAATACAGGTCCATGCAGTTCTTGTAGTTCTAACAGTTTCCATATCCCTGTATACCAGGTTTGCTGAGAAACGCATCTAATTCGCTGATTCCACTAATTGTGGAAGGTAGTGCCACATCTTTACCACTTGAACAGTAATGAATCCCTCATGCAGTTTAAGATTGAACAGCTCTTATTCAACTTCAATGGGACTGCGTTTCCTTTGAGAGAAATGAAAGTAATATTAAAGCCTTTTTTCTCCAAGCGTCTTCCAGGACAGCCCATGAGACCTTGGGCTCTTCCTACCATGACAGGAAACACCTCACCCCCATCAGATAAAAGGGCGGTCCTCCAGGCCCATGTCAGTTATTTGTGTTTCCTCCGGACGGGAGGGTAACATGTTCATGGAACCTGCTCCCATAGGCCTTATAAGCAGGGGCTTTGTATGGCTATTTTCTGGGGCATATCACTTACCTCTTCCTCTGCCAGAAGCAGCACACCACTGGGGAGGTTGGCTGTGCTGCTGTTCCCTGTCCTCAGTGCCTGGAGAGGGCCAGGACCGGTGTGAGGTCGTGCCCCTAGCGCAGTGCATTGCACTATAGCTCAGCTGAGCTTCGGTTGTCCTTCCCTGCCGACAGCGTGGCTGATCTGAGCAGGGAATGGAGGAAGCCGCAGCACTCGAGGGGGCGGAGCTATTGCGCTCCAAGCTGGCCCACAGGAAGTGCCTGGAGAGGGTTACTTCCGGGGCATATGACCTCATCATCGGGTGCCGGAGACGAGGTTCCAGTCTTCATAAACGGCGCGAACAGAGAACGCTGGCTGCTGGTGTTTCTTGGTGTTAAGCAGCCAGGCTGTGGATGGCCAAGAGGGGCAAAATGGGTCCTCCTGCAGTACCTGCACAGGCAGCGGATGCAGTTCCCAACACCAGCACCTCACAGGTAAGCCTGGGGTGTTCTGTCACCACCTTGCTATCCCTGTGAGTGTTCCCTCCCCCTCCCCCCTCTGTAGTAGTGGGTGTAAGGGGACACATTTCCTCCCTCCTGCACGTGGTGTTACAGAGTGATTGGGTGGCTTTAATTACATTGTGGGTCATTTTGTCTTGCAGACCAAGACTCAGGACAAGGCCCAAGCGCAGCCACTTAAAAGGAAATGTGCGGTTTGCGCAAACAAATTGAGCTCCTCATGGAGCAAAGCAGTTTGTCGCACCTGTATAGAAGGCCTAGTAAAGGATGACCCGGTTGCCTCTTGCCAGAAGATGCTTACTTCTGTTAGGGATGAGCTTGCGTCCACCTTCAGTTCCTTTAGAACGCTTATTGACAAGCTCCAGACTCCAGCAGAGAGTCCGTCTTCACTGAAGGCGTCAGTAAACACTCCGCAGCAGGCAGAGAGTGAGGACTCTGAGGCTGAGGTCAGATCTACCCGTTCTTCTCTGGAAGAATCGGGGTCAGATACAGAGCCCAGAGATAGAGAATCCACTCGAGGCTCAAGATTTAAGTTATCTGTTGAGGACGTAGATGACTTATTAAAGGCTATCTATACTACCCTTGAATTAAAAGAGGAAGAGGTTCAGTTATCCAAACATGATCTTATGTATAAAGGATTGCATAAGAGAAAATCGAGAGTTTTTCCAGTTCATAGTTCTTTGGTTGATACTATTAAACTGGAATGGGATAATCCTGAGAGAACCATTCTTCTCTAGTAACCTAAAAAGGAGGTTTCCTTTTGATGAGGACACTGCGCAGCCATGGAATAAGAATCCCAAGTTAGACGCACCTCTTTCAAAGGTTTCAAAAAACTCGGACCTGGCGTTCGATGATATGGGTACGCTTAAGGATCCGATGGACAAGAGGGGGGGTGGATATCCTTCTCCACAGAGCCTGGGACTCAGCAGTTGGAAACCTGAAACCAGCTCTGGCTTCCACTTGTGTGGCCAGAAATCTGGAGGTTTGGTTGACTCAGATTCAGTCACATCTGTCAGCAGGTACCTCCAGAGAGCAAATTTTAAAGTCTTTTCCTCTCCTATTTCAGGCAGTGGGTTTTTTGGCAGATTCTTCCGCTGAGTCGGTAAGAATGTCAGCCAGGACTTTGGCTCTAGTGAACTTGGCCAGGAGAAGCCTTTGGCTTAAGACCTGGTCAGGGGCTCGGCCTCCAAGTTGCGTCTTTGTGGCCTTCCTTTAACTGGCGATCATTTATTTTGCCCAGGTCTACAGGAGGCACTGGAACGCACGGCTGATAAGAAAAAGGCATTTCCAGAGAGTTCAGACAGCCAGAAAATTTTTTTCGTGGCCAAAGCAGGCAACAGAGTCCTAGAGAAAAGGACAGCAGGCCGAAAAAGCATTGGACTAGGCACAAAGGCAGAGGCAAAGGGGGAGTGCTGTTTAACCCCCCTCAACAGCCCGCCAAGCCGCAGTGACTTGTGTTCCCCGGTGGGAGGGAGATTGAGGGCCTTCATCCCACAGTGGGCAGCAGTCACTCTGAGCCCCTTTGTCCTGGACCTAGTGACCAACGGGTACAGGCTGGAGTTTGTTCACCAACCACCAGAACGTTTGGTCACATTTCCTCCACAAGATCGGGAGAAAGCGAGGGCTCTGGGTCTCCAGATCGGAGACTTATTAGATCAAAAAGTACTGATTCCTGTTCCTCGATCGGAGCAGGGCAAGGGATTCTATTCCCATGTATTTGTGGTCAGAAAGCCGGCAGGAAAGTTTCGACTTATCCTGAATCTCCGGACCTTAAACAAGTCCATCAGATACAAGCATTTCCATATGGAGACGGTTTTTACAATCAAAAACCTACTATACCCAAACTGCTTTATGGCCACGTTGGACTTAAGGGATGCTTATCTTCACATCCCTATCCATCCAGCCTTCCAAAAGTTTTTGAGATTGGCAGTGAAGATGGGTATGGGGACCCGACATTTTCAATTTCAGGCCCTCCCCTTCGGTCTTTCCTCAGCCCCACGCATCTTTACGAAGGTGTTGGGGGAAGCGCTGGCTCCACTAAGATTAAAGGCAATAACAGTTATCCCTTACTTGGACGACCTCCTGATAGTGGCAAAATCATACCAAAGGCTGTTGGAGGATCTCCAGGCTGTACAGGACTTCTTACAGTCCCTAGGCTGGCTAATAAACAAAGAAAAATCGTCCTTGATTCCGGTCCAGAAAGTAACTTATCTGGGTTACGATTTTGCTCAGTGAACCAAAGAGTTTTTCTTCCTCAGGAGAAGATTACCAAAGTGTTCCAGACTATGTCAGCATTGCAGACCAACCAGTCGGTCTCTCTGAGACAGGTGTCGAGGGCAGTGGGTCTTATGACCTCATGTTTTCCCACAGTACCATGGGCGAGACTCCGTCAGCGTCCGTTACAAAGGTTTCTTTTAAGAAACTGGGACGGGGAAGTAAGGTCCCTGGAGTCAAGGATCTGGCTTCCCAACAGGATAAAAAGAAGCCTGTGGTGGTGGAGAGCTGGTCAGCACCTAGCAGGAGGTCTCCCATGGTCCTTTCCCATTTCCCGAAGGATTACCATGGATGCGAGTTCCTGGGGATGGGGGGCCCACCTCAGCAATGCAGTAGCACAAGGAGAGTGGTCCCCAGAGGAGGCAAGGGCCTCATCCAATCAAAGAGAGCTGTTTGCAGTCCAGAGAGCCCTCCAGTCTTTTCAGATGGAGATCAGGGGTCACAACCTCCAAATTCTGTCAGACAATATAGCGACAGTCGCGTATATCAACAAGCAGGGAGGCACGAGAAGCCGGAGGCTTCAGTCCATTGCCCAGGAGATCCTTTCATGGGCAGAGGGGAATCTAGCCTCTATTTCTGCTGTACACCTGAAGGGGACAAACAATTGCCTGGCAGATTATCTCAGCCATCACAGGATAGACCGAGACAACTGGTCCCTTCATCCCAAAGTCTTTGCAGACCTCACCAAGAGCTGGGGTTATCCCGTAGCGGATTTGTTCACAAACCGAAAAAAACGCAAGACGGAGATATTCTTTTCCATGAACCCGGCAGACCAAGCCTTGGGGATCGATGCTCTGGCAAACCCGTGGCCTCCAGGCCTATGTTATGCCTTTCCGCCAATCAGACTGATTCCAGAAGTCCTCCGGAAGTTTCGGCTGGAAGAGACAGATCTGATTCTAATTGCCCCGTTTTGGCCCAAGAGGCCATGGTTTTCCCTGCTACAGTCTCTGGTTTCAGAGCCTCCGTGGAGTCTTCCGAAAAGGGAAGACCTATTATTGCAGGGTCCAGTATCACACCCTCAGGTGGTTTCCTTAAACTTGAGGGCCTGGTATCTGAAGAAAAGATACTGAGCGCCCAAGGGTTCTCTGACAAAGTAGTCAGGACTCTCGTTAATTGCAGGAAGCCGGTTACTAGAGCCATATATTCCAAAGTTTGGAAAAGGTTTAACTCATGGTTATCTGAAAATGATAGATTAACTCATGATATTCCGTCTATTTTGGAATTTTTCCAAGAGGGTGTCGACAAAGGTCTTTCTTTTAGTACCTTAAAGGTACAGGCGGCAGCTATTAGTGTGTTCCTCCAGTTTTCTCTCCTGTAAAATCCCACTATAGCCAGATTTTTCAAATCTATCTCTAGGGCCAGACCAGTAGTAGTGAGAAGTTGTCCAACATGGGATCTGTCCCTAGTACTTCAAACTCTGGTAGAATTTCCGTTTGAACCTCTGGAAAGTATGTCAGTTAAGTTACTTACATTAAAAACTGTGTTCCTTATAGCTGTTAACTCAGCTCGTAGGGTTAGTGAGTTGCAGGCCCTATCAGTAAGGGAGCCCTTCCTCACGATTTTTGAGGATCGAGTTGTGTTACGAACCGATCCAGGTTTTTTGCCCAAGGTGGCAAGTACATTCCACCGATCTCAGAACGTTGTATTGCCAACCTTTTGTAGTTCGCCACAGGGCGACTTAGAAAGAAAATTTAGTTTTCTAGATGTAAGAAGGATTCTCTTGGTCTATCTTGAGGTCACGAAGACCTTTAGGAAAACTGATGCCTTGTTTGTCCTCTTTTCTGGAGTTCACAAGGGGAATAGTGCATCTAAAGCCACATTGGCTAGATGGATAAAGCAAGCCATCTTGGAAGCTTACAAAATTAGGGAGGTCCCTACACCTTTTGTTATTGCGCACTCAACTAGAGCCTTGTCTACGTCTTGGGCTGAGAGGGCTGGTGCCTCACCGGAACAGATTTGCAGGGCTGCCACTTGGTCCAGTTACTCGACCTTCATTAAACATTATCGCCTGGATCTCCTATCAGCTCAGGAGCAGGCGTTTGGTCGTAAGGTCCTTCAGGCAGTTGTCCCTCCCTAGACTGGTAAGTTCTGGCTCATCGTCTCATGGGCTGTCCTGGAAGACGCTTGGAGAAAAGCTGAGTTAGACTTACCGGTAACTCCTTTTCTGAGAGTCTTCCAGGACAGCCAGATTCTCACCCGGTATTGTCTGAAGTTATGTGTATTATGCACAAGTTTTGCAGGGTCCTACGGTTCTTGAGCATACTGACATGGGCCTGGAGGACCGCCCTTTTATCTGGTGGGGGTGACGTGTTTCCTGTCCTGGTAGGAGGAGCCCAAGGTCTCATGGGCTGTCCTGGAAGACTCTCAGAAAAGGAGATACCGGTAAGTCTAACTCAGCTTTTTTTTTCTAAAAATAACAAACATGTTACACTTGCTACATGTTACACTTGCCTGCTCTGTGTAATGGTTTTTGCACAGATCAGGCTGGATCCTCCTCCACAGCAAGCCGCTTGCTCCCAAGCAGGCACGCTTCCGACCCACAGTTCTGTGTGTCCATTTAAATACGGTGCTGTGGCTCAGCCTCGCCCCCTCCGTCTCCTGATTGGCTCACTGCCTGTGATTGACAGCAGTGGGAGCCAATGGCTCCTGCCAAAAGCCAATCGGGAGTGCGAGTCCCCAGAGAGGCAAGGCTCTCTCGTGGACATTGCTGGATCTAGAGGGGGCTCAGGTAAGTATCTTGGGGGGGGTCTGGGGAGGCTGCTGCTTAGTTGTTTTTGTTTTTTTTGTTTTTTTTTCACCTTCATGCATAGGTAGTTAAAAGTCTTTACAACCCACTTTAAACAGGTGTCACTTAATCAAACAGTACCTAACACAGGCATAGTATTCATAGACTGTTATAGGCTGGTACCTTCAAAATCTTTTGAAGATTCCCCTATAACCCAATCCCACTCCATAAAACCTTAAACAGTTTTTGCCCATTACTGTAGTCACCATTGAAAGATGTGTATATTGTGGTCATAGCTCTTAATGCCTCTTGTATGAGAATAAATTTGTGTATGCCTACACATCTGTTTCTATGTACAGCTCTATGGTGTGGATCATTATAACACATTCATTTAATCCTTTCTTTCAGAATTTCTTTCCAGAGCAGATGGTTGCTTGGTGTCAACAATCAAATGGTAGCATTCCCCAATCTGATTTATTGCAGGTAATAATTGATGCATCCTGGGTATAAAAGGGGTATTGAACCTAAAAGCAAACATTTTTCTCTTTAGTTCGACTGACACAGTGCTCCATTAATCCTGTCTATAGTGTTCTATCGCTTTCTGTAGGACTAGGCAGAACCAAAATATTGGCTACACTCATGGGCTGTCCATAGCTGGTATATAACCCCCTCTCCCCTATAGGTATTCAGTTTTTCTGTCTAGTCAGGAGTAAAGACCTAGGCTGGGATCTTTTGGTTCTAGCAACTTTTTTCTCCTTCCATGCATCTTTTTGCCTCCCTTTGACGGGCTGGATAATCTAGATCCAGTGGTTCTCCTAGCTACGCGCTAGGTCGGCCGTAACATAGCCTCAATGGATGGAGGCTGGCCCGTGAGTTAAATGTCTCGCAGGGTCACGTACGACTGGCCTCTGGTCCGAGTCGTAGTGGCCCCCTGGCCGACAGCCCCCCCACTTCAATGGGGAGGGGTTCGGCCTGGAGCGACACCCACATCCATGGAGTGGTAAGTACAATCCCCTCTCCTCGTTTGGGTGGGGTGGACGTGGGTACCCTCCAGGGATGGTAGGACCTGCCTGCAGGTTCCTGAATACCTCATGTAAGCTCTGTTTTTTCCCTCCATCCCCCCCTCGGTGGCTGTTCCCTGGTGGGGCTCATGTGGGGTGCAGTACCTGCTGTTGGGTGGTCTCAGTGCAGAGGGTGCAGTTAGAAACTCTTGCGGATATTTCTCCTTGGTTTGGTCTCTGGCAGGTGGCCATGTTTGTGTGGTCCGTGACATCACAAGGGCCATTTTCCCTTGGTCTGACATGACACTGGACACTGGAGACAGGCGGCGGCAATGCCAGGGCTTCCGGGCCCTCTTCCTTCTCCCAGATATAGGGACTGCTAGCACACATGGCAAACTGCTGGGTCTAAACATACAGCCCTTCTCTGGCTGGTAGTGGTGAGTCCTTGGGGGGGGGGGGGGGGGGGGGGCCTGAGTGACCAGCCGACACCTCTGCTGGCTGGAAACCCGAACAAAACCGAAATCTGCTTTTATCGGGTCTCCGATCTAGTAATGCGAAGCGATGTCATGGCACTGCTCCCTGTTGACTTGAGCCTTAAAGGTGCCAAATTTTAAATAAAATTACCATATTCAAAACAACCAAACTAGGTCCTTTGAATGCTTTTAAGTGCAACGGAGTGATGTGGGTTGTAGACCCCCACATTCCTCCATAAAGAGTACCTGTCACTGCTTAACTGTCACAAGGAATGATTACATTCCTTGTGACAGCAATGAAAGTGATCAAAAAGTTTTTTTTTCCTTTAGCGCCCCATCCCCTCCGTGGTCACGCACAGAAGCAAACGCATATGTAAGTTGCACCCGCAAATGTAAACAGTGTTCAAACCACACGTGAGGTATTGCTGCGATTGTTGGAGCAAGAGCAATAATTCTAGATCAAGACCTCCTCTGTAACTCTAAACGGGTAAACTGTAGAAATAAGCCTCGCCTAAGGAGATTAAGCACCGTAGTTTGTCACCATTCCACAAAAGCGCAGTTTTTAAAGCTTGACATGTTGGGTATCTATCTACTCGGCATAACGTCTTTAACATACAAAGATTGGGCTAACTTTACATTTTTGTTTTTAATTCGTTAAAGTGTATTTCTTCCAAAAAAAATGCATTTGAAAAACGGTGTGACATTAAATGCATTTGAAATACAGCATGACATTAAAATATTGCAACAATCTCCATTTTATTCTCTAGAGTCTCTGCTAAAATAAAATATGTAGAGTATTTAGAGGTTCTAAGTAATTTTCTGGCAAAAAATACAGATTTTTTTGTTAGGCTTGGGCATGAAGGGGTTAAGATTTAACAAATCCAAGCTTTGAGCATTTATCAAAACAAGCCATTACCAATAGAAAGCACTGGTTGCAGAGATCTTCCAGCCTGCATATTTGAGTAATCCCATTTGATTCCCAAGAAAGATGAAATGTAGATGCTTGTAGTTGTGCTTATATCATCCAGCCTCTGGCTAGATTGCCTGTGTGTTTCTCAAATCTTCCTCAGCCAGGTGCCTGTGCATTTATTCCTATGCACTTCTGAGTAAGAACCCATACTTGTATTCAGTGCCTCTAACTTTATCTTTACTGATAATTTAGAAAAGAGACCTAATTATGACTGGTCCTGTAATTGTGTTCCATACCTTTTTGTAGACTTTAAGCTGCTTGGGTTAAAAGGGCTGATTCTAATATTGGACTCAATGGTTGTCACCAGCTTTTGTATTTTTTTTTTTTTTTACAGAATTTTTTGAATGCCAACAGTTGTCCGGAAATACAAGGCTTCTTGTATGTTAAAGATGTAGGAAAGAAGTCATGGAAGAAACTGTTCATTTGTCTGAGAAGATCTGGACTTTATTGCTCTACTAAAGGCACCTCAAAGGTATAGCTTTCTTTTCTACTTTTTATTTATTTTTTAATGCAGCACTTATAGGCTTGAAAAGCTGTATTTTGAGGCAATTTAAAATGTAATTTTGTAATAAGCATATACGTCATAATAAACTGCTGCTTTCAGTAAGAATTTTTTGTAAAAAAAAATATTTCTCTAAGGTCCCTCAGCCCACAAACCCCATTTTCTATTCTACCCCAGAACATATTTTATCCTGGTGCATGCAATTTACAACACCATTTGTGTAGTAAATTGTCAAATTCCTCATAAGGGTCCTTTGACTCTATATTCCAGTCATGTTAAAGGTTGGCAGATGTTAAAGTCCGAAACATAAGTTTCAACATTAAAGTGACACTAAACTACATCTTTATAGCCTAATGTTTAGTACAAGGCATGGGCAACCTAGTCATACACCACTGGTTTTTATAGACTCCTATCTTCAGGTGATTAGACAGTCAAGCTTTTGAGAACATGCCCCTTTGGGGTGCCTCTCCTATGACCTTACCCCACTTGCATACGTCCTCAGGTTCCTGATAGCTGTAGGTGATGGACATTTTCTCCATCCCTGAGAGACCACCTTCACTAGTTTTTAATTTTATTTTTTTTTTCTTCTGATTCTTACTCCCCAAAAAATTTGAACTCTACCCAGTAGAAAGTTTGCAAAAAAGTTGGCTAGTTATGTGGTTGACCCCTGCTATCTGTCTTAAACTAAAATCTCACTGTACCTATTGAAGATGCTCTGCCTTTTTAAAGTTTCTGCAAACACAAAATTTGAGACATACTTTCAAAGTACTCTTTAACCAAAAGGGCCCTGCCCTGAAACCAGCTCTTGCTATTTCAGTATGTCAAAATTCAGCTAACTGGACTAGGACAACCAACATAAAAAATCTCTCCTCAAGAGCTCCAATGTCCTCAAAATCCAGAGCACCTCGCTCTTCAGACTTCAGTATCAAAACCTAGATTTAGCCCTTCCTTTCTGCACAAGGCTTGTCTCAGATGCCACCAAGGCCTATCTAAAGCCCTCCTCACAGTGAAGGGATGCCCTCACTCTTAAGAGTGGGGGGACATCTGAAGCAGTTTGCACCTCTGGGTAACAGACTTCCCAGACTTGGTTTCAATTAGAGTTCAACACTCTGCCACCAGTTTCTGCTTCCAGATCAACCAAGAACCGACCAAGTGCAGTACAATTTACAAAGAGACCATGCGCCACCTCTTGTCTGAGTCATTTTACCAGTACCATCACAAGACTGGGATTATACTCAAACATGTTTGTTACCAAAGCCCAACGGAGGTATCTGTCTTATCCTGGACTTGAAATTTCTCAACAAATGCCTTCACATTCCAAAAGTTTTGTATAGAATCTGCAAGGTCTGTAATTGCTTCTCTGAGACCAGGGAAACTCGTGGTATCTGAACATCAAAGATGCTTATCTACATGTTACCATTTACCCACCTCACTCGGTTTCTGTTCTTTGCAGTGGCAGATGACCACTCCAATTTTGTCGCATTGCCTTTTGGTCTGTTCTGTTACCACGGTGTTCACAAAGATATTTGCTTGCCCTTCTCAGAACTCAAGACATCCAGGTGACAGTCTAGCAAGACTACCTCCTGAAGTATCCATCTCCTCACAATTCTTACAAATGTTCAAAAAAGCCTTAGCTGGATACTCAACTTGTAGTGAGATTGAGCTTGAGTTCTGGGCCTAAAGGTGGCCTCTTTTGAGGCAGTACCGTTTGCTCAATTCAGTTCAAGAATTCTCCAACTAAACCTTGTCCGCATGCAAAAAAGCAGGTCCTTACCCATGCTTCTATCCTCCCAAAGTCCTCGTGGATCACCACTTCAATAACAGTTAGAAAATCTTTCCTTCCCTACAGTTGTAAAGTTCTTGCCAACACAAGTCTGTCAGGCTGGGAATAAGTCATCCAATCCTTGACAGTTCATTGCTTGCGTATGTGTATGAATAAGTTGCCCGTGTCTTGTACTGGATGATTAAGATCAAAGGAATTTTGACTTGCCTGTAAATTCTGTATCTGTAAATTCTGTAAGGAAATGGGACACCCTCCCTAAACGCTCTACGCTGCATGGCTTGCTACAAAACTGAGGACTTGCAGAGTGGGGTAAGTTTTTATAGGGGAGGGGGTTCTAAGCTTTAGTGTCCAATCACCTGAAGGTACAAGCCTATAACCTATGGTGTATGAATTAGTTGCCCATGTCCTGTCCTCTATGCAGGACAGTCTTTAATATTGATAGGACCCTGGGCAAACACTTTTTTTTTTTTTTTGGCCGTCAATATGCAATTTTGCTCCCCACCTTCTGAGACATACAATAAATAGCATCTAGACTCAAAATGTGTTAACTGCAGCAGATCAGGCAGCGATTACAATTGATTGGTGGAGGTTACAGCACACATGGCTCACTGATTAGTTGCTAGAGGCTACCGCACATTACCGCTCACTCATTGGTTTTCTGAGCTGTGGGGAGGATGGGGATAATGAGGGTCAGTGCTTGGGAGGATGGGGGATAATGAGGGTCAGTGCTTGGGAGGATGGGGGATAATGAGGGTCAGTGCTTGGGAGGATGGGGGATAATGAGGGTCAGTGCTTGGGAGGATGGGGGATAATGAGGGTCAGTGCTTGGGAGGATGGGGGATAATGAGGGTCAGTGCTTGGGAGGATGGGGGATAATGAGGGTCAGTGCTTGGGAGGATGGGGGATAATGAGGGTCAGTGTAGAACCCCCCTCCTTGCATCGGGGGTCACCAGAGAGCCCCCCCAAAATAAATCTGAGCTTTTCCTGGAGTTCACTGAGCTGGCACTGGCAGCAGCCAGGTCTGGAGGGAGAAACCCCATGCTCCGTTAACAGAGGGGTGGAAGGACAGTTAGTCGGGCATTCCCGTGCTCCTCCATTGAACATGGGGGGGGGGGGGGGTTGCAGAGCCGAGTAATCTTGTCCTAGCAACCAACCACCACTGACAGCTGCAGGGGGGAGCCGGGTGGCAGCAGCCAGGGCTGCAGGAGAAAGTTTCACTCCGCTGAATACGGGGGCGGAGTCTGAGTCAGATTAGCCACGGGGTTTGTTGCTAGACTCCGGGTGGTCCTAGCAACTAACCCATTGTCTGCAGGAACCAGGAGGTGGGATTGCAGCGGTGTCACACTGGCAAGCAGAATGTCAGATCTATGGCAACACTGGAGTGGGCTCAAGGGGCTGTTGCTTCGGGCCCCACAATAACTGGGCCCTGGGCAGCTGCCCCTTTTTTCCAGCGTTAAAGTCGGCCCTGACTCTATGGAGTTTGCAGGCAAGTCAAAATTCCCCTCTTTTCAAAAATAATCCATATACAGTTTTGCTCATAAGTCTACATACCCTGGCAGAATTGATTTCTTGGCCATTTTTCAGAGAATATGAATGATAACACAAAAACCTTTCTTTCATTCATGGTTAGTGTTTGGCTGAAGCCATTTATCATCAATCAATTGTGTTTAACCTTCTTTTTTTAAATCATCACAACTACCCAAATGACCTTCATCGAAAGTTTACATACCCCAGTTCTTAATACCAAGTATTGCCCCCTTTAACATCAATGATAGCTTGAAGTCTTTTGTGGTATTTGTGAATGAGGCTCGTTATCTTCTCAGATGGTAAAGCTGCCCAATCCTCTTGGCAAAAAGCCTCCAGTTCCTGTAAATTCTTGGGCTGTCTTGCATGAACTGCACGTTTGAGATCTCCCCAGAGTGGCTCAATGATATTGAGTTTAGGAGACTGAGACTCCAGAAACTCCAATTTATTCTGCTGTAGCCAATGACAGGTCGACTTGGCCTTGTGTTTTGGCACAAAGAATGTTGCATAGGGGCTTGGTGAGCCCTATTAAAGGGTCTCCCTTCTGAGGTGTTTTAACTACAACCAAGTACTCTTTTGTTTGTGGCATTGAATGGCTTCCAAAAAGAGGAGTGGGACTAACACCATAGGGAAGGGCACACCTATATTAGTAGTTCCTGATGAACCTAGTTGTATCCCTAGTGCTGTATCCCCTGAAAGACCAGAGGCCCCGGGCAATCTGAGCTGCTGCGCCTATCTGGTATTGTGCCTACAGTCAACGCTGCTGCTTCACCCTTTCACTAAGAATGAACTGTCCTCAGCCCTAGCTGGGTTAGAGCACAGGATTGCCGGCATGATTGCCTCCATCCCGCAGTGAGGCAGGAACCGTGACAGATCAGCCTCCCCGGAGTCTCCTAGTCTGGAGCAGTAATGGGTTGTGGATAGGGAAGAGCTTAAAGCTCAGGATTCGGTGGCGTGCCCAGCAGATGAGTCTGCTTCTGTGCAGTCTGGACAAGAAGATATCCAGTCGATGTCTGCCTCTCAGTTGTAGAGGCTTTTGATCCTGATTCTGACCAAAATGGTTTGTTGTGACTTTAAGTTGCCTCTTGCAGGTGACTGAGCCCCCCTGGACCTCTTTGGGATCTCTGAGACCTTTTCAGGTTGCGCAGACTTTCCCGCTACACCCCCTGTTGGAACAGGCGGTGTATGCTGATTGGGAACATCCTGACATGACTTTTTTGCCCCCTAAAAGTTTTTTCCCTTTTTATAACCCATGGATGAAAAGTTTGTTAAAAAATTGAGTATGCCAGTCGTAGATGCAGCAGTCTCTTCCTTAAACAAGAACTTAACTTGTCCGGTAGATAACGCACATGGCTTGAAAGACCCTGTTGACAAGAAATTGGAGTTATTATTAAAGGCTTCCTTTTCTTTGGCCAGTTCAGCTATTCAGCCAGCTGTTGCAGTAATTGGTATTTGCCAGTCTGTAAAGAATCAAGTCAAATGGCTGGATAGGCTTAATCAGGAGGATGATCTGCCTGAGAGACTGATATTCCTTGAGTGCTGTGTTTAACTGTTGATGCTTTAAAGGATTAAAACAGCAGGTTTCTTGTCTGGCTCTTGTCTGTAAATATGCGCAGACTTTTATGGCTCAAGAACTGGTCAGCCGAGCTTCCTTGTAAAGTTATTGGCAGGTTTCCTGTTTCATGGGGAACATTTTATTTGGTGATCACATGGACAAATATAACCAAAAGATTTCCGGAGGGAAGCGTTCTTTACTTCCTGTGAAGAAAAGCACACAACGTCATCCGTTTAAAAACTTGGACTGCTTCCTCAAATGTGTCAGCGTCAGGGCGGTTCTGCCACCAACAGGGTGCCAGGGGCAAGACCAGGGCCAGAAAATTCTTCTAAACCCAGCACCAAGCCCTCCTTTTGAGGGGACGCCCCCACTCCATCGGGTGGGGGGGGGGGGGGGGGGCTGCTGCACTTTGCGGACATTTTGGAAAATAATTCAGGATGAGAGGGTCACCTCAATTATATCTCTCGGTTACGAGCTGGAGTTACGGGGGGTTCCCCCTCCAGGTTTCTAAGATCCAGTGTTCCCTCGGATCCTCCAAAAAGAAACTTATTGCTTCAGGCACATCTAGTGCATCAAGGAGTGATTGTAGAGGTTCCTGTATTCAAAAGGGGCACAGGATTTTACTCAAACCTGTTTACGGTTCAGAAACCAAACTGGGACACAAGGCCCATTTTGGACCCAAGGTCCCTGAACAAGCATCTATTGATACAGTCCTTTTGGATGTAGTCTGTCCGCTCAGTAGTAACCTCACTCCAGAGGAGACTTTTTAGCCTCCATCGATATAAAGGATGCGTATTTATATGTACCTTTTCAGCCTCATCGGCGGTTCCTGCGTTTGAGGTAGAGGAACGTCCCTTTCGAACGTTTGTGGCTCTACCCTTTGGGCTTGCTCCAGCTCCCTGGGTGTTCACAAAGGTCCTAACACCAGTACTGGGTCTTTTAAGGGCCCAAGGGATCCTGGTGCTTGGGTATCTGGACAACCTTCTGCTCAGATAACGCAGTACAGGCTCTAGAACAGAGCATAATATGCACAGTGCGGTATTTGATAAGCTTAGGCTGGATCATAAATACTGAAAAGTCAGACTTTGAGCTGGTCTCAAGGCTAAGATATTTGCATCTGATTCTAAGCACTGTCCAAGCAAGAGTATTTTTGTCATGCGTAAGGATCTGTGCCCTGAAGGATCAGGTGCGTCGGATAATGGGGCACCAGACAACCCGCCATTTGGCTTTGAGTCTTCTAGGGAGGATGGTATCCTCCTTCGAGGCAGTGCCCTATGCGCAGTTCCATTCCAGGCCTTTAAAACAAGATATCTTTGCTTGGAACAGTGGAAGAAAAGCTCTGGATTATCCAATGTGCTTATCTCCTCAGGCATGCTTAAGCCTAAACTGGTGGTTGCAGGATCAGAACCTGCAAAAGGGAAAATTCATTCTTTCTGTAACTTGGAGAGTACGGACTACAGATGCCAGTCTCTCAGGCTGGGAAGCAACCCTAGATGGCCTAACCGCTTAGGGGAAATGGTCAGGGACAGCAGGCCCTGCCCATCAACGTCCTAGAATTATGGGCAGTACGTCTGGCCCTGTGGTCCTGGACGGCGGAGCTTCAGGACTGCCCCATCAGGGTTCAGTCCGACAATGCCATGGCAGTGGCCAATATAAACCACCAAGGCAGTACCAGGAGTCGTTCAGCTCTGAAGGAGGTGAACTACATACTAGCCTGGGCAGAGGGACATGTGCCAATGATATCGGCAGTCCGGATCCCAGGAGTCGAGAACTGGAAGGCAGATTATCTCAGCCACCAACAGATCTGCCTGGGGGAATGGCCCCTACACCTAGAAGTGTTCCAAGAACTTTTCCAACGTTGGGGATGGCCAGAGGTTGACCTACTGCCATCCAGGTTCAACAAGCTACAGAAATTTGTGTCTCGAACAAGAGATCCTCTGGCAATTGGAGCAGATGCTCTGATAGTTCTATGGAACCAGTACTCCCTGGTTTATGCTATCCCTCGCCTTCCACATTTGTTGCACAGGATTCAGAGAGGGGGTTCCAGTCATTCTGGTGACACCAGCCTGATCCAGAAGGCCCTGGTTCCCGGAGATCGATGATAGACGGGCCATGGACGCTTCCACATCGCCCCGATCTACAGTCTCAAGGTCCTATATTCCACCCCAATTTGACGGCATGGCTATTGAAGCCAGGGTGTTAAAGGACCGTGGCTTCTTGGGACCAGTGGCGTCTACTCTAGTGAATGCTAGAAAAGCTGTCACTAGGAAGATTTATAATGAGGTCTTGAAGACTTGTATTGCTTGGTGTGAAGCCAGAAGATGGCATCCTTGGAAATATGTGATTGGGAGAATTCTCTTTTCTACAATCAGCTGTGGAAATAAAGTTGGCTTTGAGTACAAACAGAGGTCAGGTTTTGGCTCTATCAGTATAATTCCAAAGGCCTTTAGCCTCCCATTCACTGATCTGAACCTTTATGCAAGGGGCAACTCACTTGCTTCCCCCCATTTGGTCACCTATGTGTCCTTGGGACTTGAACTTGGTGCTGTCTATGTTACAGAAACAACCATTTGAACCTGCATAAAAATTATTGCTGCGCTGAAAAGTTCAAAAATGAAATTGAAGAGTGGGAGGAATCCAATCACCAAATATATTGTGCAGATGTAGAAAAAGTCACTCGTCACCACGTGGTAATGTAGTCTGCTTACCAGAAGGTGTTAAGGATTAGGCATAGATGATAAATTCTCAATAGCATCCACCAAATCCAGCCCACTGGAACCCCTCATCAGACCACAACATCCGTGGGATTTCCTTCACATATAAACATCTCCCAATGGTCACTTCAGAATTAGGCAATCAGGCATGTAGTCATCATGCAGCCGAGGATTCGGCCCGCAGTGTACTGCGGCCTGCCGTATAAGTTCTGATGGCTATTGTTTGGCAGAGTGCCTCCCTCCCCTCAAGGCTATTGTTGTGGGACATCCCAGCAGGTAATGAATATTAGTCTGTGTCCCATGATGTATGAAAATAAAAATTAGATTTTTATGTCATACTTGCCTGTAAAATCCTTTTCTTTGTGTACATCATGGGACAGAGAGCCCTCCCCTCTTTTTTGAGGATTTAGTGCTTGCTACAAAACTAAAGTACTTCCTGTATGGGGGGTTATGTAGGAGATCGCTTCCTGTCTGAAGACCAGTATCTATTCACCTAATTGAATATAACCCAGCAGGTAATAAATGCCTGACTGTGTTCCATGATGTACCTAATGAGAATTTTTTACAGGTAAGTATGACATAAAAATTAGATATATCTATATCACATTTTTTTTTTTTTTTTTAAATTGCTAAGTGTTTCCAACTGGAAAAGACTTAAGTTGGAATTCAAGTTTAACGTCAACTATTCTTAAACTTTCCCTCCCCCTACCTCTTCTGCCTACCCTATGTAAAAAAATTGTATACTCAGTCCAGTTGTGATTCAGCAATCCCTGGCTCCCCTGAGTCATGAAATGCTCAACAATGGCTTGGAATTACAGGAGCCATGGCCAGTCATTATTGGTGCTTCCTCCTTTCCCCTGCAGCTGACACAGCATCACGTGACTGGACCAGAGCAGACCAAAAAGTTTAAGAATGGTTGGTGTTGGGCTTGAACTTCATCTTGTGCAATGTTAATCTTCCTCATCTCTGGAAAGTTTCAGCCTGATGCTTTCTGAGTTCATGCTGTGTTTAACTGCACTTGAATAAGGTAGACTAATGCCAGCAACCTCCCACTCTTGGCCAGCAAGCTGTTGGGTCCATATGAAAATATTCAAGCAAGCACTTGCAGTATTTAGTATAGGGCTTCCTGGCTGTCAGTCTGTTTTCAAGGAGAAGACGACTTTATCTTGGAAACAAGTGAACAAAGCCAGGTTTTTGTCCTAAGGTAGAGAGGAAAGTTGGAATTCCCTACAAAAACAGTGGGATGCTCTTCTAGTTTGTAGTGGTGTTAATGAACAAAAGTTAAGCTCTCGTCATACCTTGGAAATATCAATGAGCAGCATTATCTCATGTTTCAGTGGAGACTTCTTTTTTTTTTTTTTTTTTTTGCAGGAACCAAGACATTTACAGGGAATATCAGACTTAGAAGATAGCAATATTTATTCACTGATATCCTGTAAGAAGCTGTATAACTCGCCAACAGATTTTGGATTCGGTGTCAAGGTAAAACACATTTATTCAGAGCCTAGATAATTTTAAAGTGGCCTAGAAAGCAACATATTTTTTGTAGATTAGACCTAATTTTAAATTCAGTGTGCCATGTTTATAAAAGGTAGCTACAGTGCCTTGCAAAAGTATTCACCCCCTTGGCATTTTTCGTGTTTTGTTGCCTCAACCTGGAATTAACATGGATTGTTTGAGGATTTGCATCAACTTACAGAACATGCCCACAACATTGAAGATGGTGGGGTGTTTTTTTTTTTTTTTTTTTTTTGTGAAGCAAACAACAAATAGGACAAGATAACAGTCAATGTGCATAACTATTCACCCCCCTAAAGTCAATACTGACACCTTTTGCAGCTATCACAGCTCCATGTCGCTTTGGATAAGTCTCTATGAGCTTGCCACTGGGATTTGTGCCCATTCCTCCTTGCAAAACTGCTCCAGCTCCTTCAAGTTGGATGGTTTGCGCTTGTGAACAGCAATCTTTAAGTCTGACCACAGATTTTCTATTGGATTGAGGTCTGGGCTTTGACTAGGCCATTCCAACACATTTACATGTTTCCCCTTAAACCACTCAAGTGTTGCTTTAGCAGTGTGTTTGGGGTCATTGTCCTGCTGGAAGGTGAACCTCTGTCCTAGCCTCAAATCAGAGTGGTACAGGTTTTGCTCAAGAATATCCCTGTATTTAGCACCATCCATCTTTCCCTCAACTCTGACCGGTTTCCCAGTCCCGACTGCTGAAAAACATCCCCACAGCATGATGCTGCCACCACCATGTTTCACTGTGGGAATGGTGTTCTTTGGATGATGAGATGTGTTGGACTTTGCGACAGACATGGCATTTTCTTTTGATGGCCAAAAAGTTCTATTTTAGTCTCATCAGACCAGAGCACCTTCCTCCATACATTTTGGGAGTCTCCCACATGCATTTTCGCAAACTCAAAACGTGCCATTTTGTTTGCTGAAAGTAATGGCTTTCTTCTGGCCATTCTGCCATAAAGCCGAACTCTATGGAGCATATTGCTTATTGTCGTCCTATGTACAGATACTCCAGTCTTTGCTGTGGAACTCTGCAGCTCCTCCAGGGTTACCTTATGTCTCTGTGTTGCCTCTCTGATGAATGCCCTCTTTTCCCAGTCTGAGTTTTGGTGTGCGGCCACCTCTTGGCAGGTTTGCTGTTGTGCCATGTTCTTTCCATTTGGTTATAATGGATTTGATGGTGCTCCTAGGGATATTGGATATTTTTTTTATAACCTAACCCTGTCTCAACACTGTCCCTTGTTTGGAGAGTTTGTTGGTCTTCATAGTAGTGTTTGGTTAGTGGTGCCTCTTGCTTAGGTGTTGCAGCCTCTGGGGCCTTTCAAAAAGGTGTGTATGTAATGACAGATCATGTGACACTTAGATTGCACACAAGTGGACATGATTTCACTAATTATGTGACTTCTGAAGGTAATTGGTTGCACCAGAGCTTTTTATGGGCTTCATAACAAAGGGGGCGAATACATACGCACAATTTTCAGTTTTTCTTTTTCTTTTTTTTTTTTTTTTTTTTGTTCTGAAAAATAGTTTTAGGTATATATTTTTCTAATTTTACTTCACCAACTTAGACTATTGTGTTCTGATCCATCACATATAATTCTGTTTAAAAAAAACATTGAACTAAAGGCTGTAATGTAACAAAATAGGTAAAAAGCCAAGGGGGGTGGATACTTTTGCAAGGCACTGTAAGTAATTGGAAGTATACAAGAATGTCCACTACATTAGCATTGCAAAGGCTTTGCATAGGACAACTTGGATACGTTTCTGCTCCAGGTACAAAGTACTCTTAAGAAAATGAGTTGATGTGCAGCTTTCATGTGAGCTGCTGAGTTATTTATAGTTCTTAACTAAAGGCATATTCTTATTCAGTTAACTCCACAGCCATGCATATAACATGGAAAGCTGAATAAAGCTTTGGACCTATTCTGGAGATCCATGATGTGCTGCTGACATTCTCTTGCTCTGACGTAGGGATCAACAAACTACGGCCCCCCAGCTGTTGCGGAACTACACATCCCATGAGGCATTGTAACTGACATTCAAAGACATGACTAGCATGATGGGAATTGTAGTGCCTGAACTGGAGGGCCATAGTTTGAAGACCCCTGCTCTGAATATTCATGATTCCAGCCGGTGGTTGCTTCATCACCCACTTGTATGCATGGCCATTTCTGCAGGAACGTGTGCATTAGGAATAGTGCATTGGATACACTTAAGAAATTTGCACCTGAATCGGTGAATGAACTGGACTTAATTTAATTGTAGCATACTATAGCTGCTCATCTCCTGCAGGCTTTGCCGCCACTTTCACACCAGCCACCACTGTCATTAATGAGGAAGGGTTTCCTAGTAGTGCCAACAGTGGAGTGTACCCATGGAATGTGTGTTGGACTAGTCATTTGTAGCCTTCACAGAGGGTGTATGTGACCGGGTGACAACTCAGATTGATGAGCAGGGACAGAATGTTATAACCAAAAAGCAATCTGCACAGTCAAAATTTATAACCAATAATTGAACACAAGTTGCTGTTAAAACACCATTGAGTGATTTCGCCACACACCTAAATGTATACAATAAACAAACTTAACTCGACCTTAAAAAGGCCAGCATAACATCCATATAAAATCGTGCTTCCAGCCACCAGTGTTTATTGAATTGAGATACCATGGGATTACCGATGAAGCCGGTCATTTGGGCGTAACAGATAAAGGGGGCGAAGCCACACCAGTGACGTCACATTATGGCCATATTTGTGTTGGGAGAGTCTAGGAGTGGATGGTGACCTATATATTTTATCCATGAGCATTTCGTAGCCCTTGGTGTGCTTTTTTTTTTTTTTTTTTTTTTTTTTTTTTATGCGAGTATACTTTTAGTCTTGAGCCTTATTAAATTTTATACACGGAAAATATTTAGTCCCAATTTCGTTTTGCATGGTATACTGCTTTACTTTGCATCAGGTAAAGTATATGTGTTCAGGAGATTGAGCTGCATATCAGTCATCTTGATGTTTTATGTTGAGATAATTTAAAGGATAGCAGTAGGGCTGGTAAGTACGGTGCTTTTAATACATTAAATCTGTGATTTGTTATATTCCAAAGGGGTGCTACTCCTATTACTAGACCCTAGCTGTGTCTGCAAACGGCAGGCAAGTGGTTGGTGTCTGCCTGGAGCTGGCTTATACTAAATACAGCCAGAGGCAGACTTCCTCCACTTGTCAAAAGCTTGTGGGCACAGTCAGGTTCATTCATAGGAGTAGCAGGATCAGAAACTGCTAAATACAGAGCACAGAATGCACCATGTACTCGTACTATTATGGGATTTAAATGGTATTGTTTTAATGCTCTGGTAGCGGTGCACTTCTGCTAATCCTGTGCTTGACATTTGGTTACATACAGCTGAACATATAGCTATCCTTTTTTTAAATTACTTCATTGGGCAGCACAGTGGTGTAGTGGTTAGCACTTTCACCTAGTAGCAAAAGGTCGCTGGTTCGAATCCTGACAAAGACACATCTGCCTGGAGTTTGCATGTTCTCCCTGTGCAGGTTTCCTCCCACACTCCAAAGACATGCTGATGGGTTAATCGGATCCTGTCTAAATTGGGCCTAGTATGTTTAAATGTGTTAGGGACCTTAGGTTGTAAGCTCCTTGAGGGCAGGGACTGATGTGAATGCAAAATGTATATGTAAAGCGCTGCGTAAAATTGACGGCGCTATATAAGTACCTGAAATAAATAAAATAAATTAAAAGTGCAGTATTTGCTAGTAACCAAGGAAGTGTCTAGTTGCAGGGCTCCTCTCTGGTGCCTTTCCAAATTAGAAATCAGTAGCTGAGGTCAGTTCTAGCAAATTACATATTTTGCTATCCTCAGTGCCTGCGCTTTAGCTGTGAATTTAGATGCCACTTGATGCATTGCAGTGCCTCACAAGCAGTGGGTAAAAACTCTGCACAATCATGTGGTTTCTTCCCTTGTTGTACATAAAGATGGTGCATGTGTAGTGTGTGTGGGTTTTTTTTTTTTTTTTGTCTGCTGTACTGTCAATCATGATCACTTATCATTGTGGTCTGAATTCTGTGTAATTTTATTCTACTTGTGATGAAATCTTAACTTTTGTAATATTTTCTCAATTTACAAATATCACAGTGGCACAAGGGGGAGGGGGGAGTAGGCCATCTGAATAAAACCTATGCAAGACTAGTTATAAAATAGGCAGTGATTAAAGTCTCTCTCTATTACTACTTTATATATGGGGAGTAATTGGGAACAAACCTCTTGGAGGGGATATAAGAGTGACTAGCATGAGGTTGTACAAGTTAAGCGCTTGTTCAAATAGTGCCTTGACATTTTTTAATGTAGCCCAACAGAGTCCGAACTGACATTAAAGACCTGCGATTTCTGTGTGCAGAAGACGAACAAAGTAGGACATGTTGGATGACTGCATTCAGACTTTTGAAGGTAAAATTTCATGAGAAATACCATGGAAAAGCAGGTAATAGTGTTGGTAGATCAATAACTTGGTAAAGTGTTGGTTTAGGCATGTCTTTTTGTTCTGACAGTTTTTCCAATTTATACACCATAAGTTTCCTGACCATTTTACTTAGACTCCAGCTTAGTCAAGGCTGTGATTGGATAAAGGACAAACTGTAGCGCACTGATCATCTCTGCCCTTTTCTTGTTGGGACTTCAAACTACTCCATCTTCTAGTTTGAATAGTGATGTACAGGAGATTGCAGGAAGCTAGTACAAAGACAGCTTAATGTGCAATTAAACAAAATTCAAGTATTTGTACAACTGAAATGGGAAGCTTATATCTGCCTAAATGCTGCAAGGTACAACTACAGAATTTAAGGATTTGAACTGTTCTAAATGTCAGTAGGCAGGTACCAGTATTGTCATGAGGAAAGATTTAAGCAACAGATGACAATGGCCTCCCTAAAAACAAAAACGGAATATAGATTGATTTAAAAGCCTGGCAGGTGCGGATTCTGCTAGTACTCTGAATAACCGTGTACAGTTAATGAGGACATGTAGCACAATCTTGCCTGTTGACCCCCTAATCTCTTGCACTGCTGCGGAGGCTTTAAAAGTATTTATGCTGGGTTTGTGTGTAAATCTTTGTTTCACAATTCCCTAATCTAACAGTCCTCCTATACCATAGTAACGGTTTTTAGTAAGCATAGCTGAGGATGGTTGGTTAAATACGCCTAGTTTATTGACTTAAACCAAGACAATTATGCTAACTCTTGCATTTCTGAGGAATTGTCAATGCAGTTTTCTGGTGTGTAAGATACTTTCAGTTTTGGGTGATTAGTAAATGACAGTAGGGGGGCTGTGTATAAATTGTGTATCTACTGTAGACTGAGGAGAAAAAAGTATTTGATCCCCTGATGATTTTGTAAGTTTGCCCACTGACAAAATTGATCAGTCTCTAATTTTAAAGGTAGGTTTATTTTAACAGTGAGAGATGGCAGAACAACAAAAATACTAATTTTAAAAATGTGATTATTCACAAATGGAAGAAACACAAAATAACTGTCAATCTCCCTTGGTCTGGGGCTCCATGCAAGATCTTGCTGTGATCATGAGAATGGTAAGGAATCTGCCCAGAACTACATGGCTGGGACCATAGTCACCAAGAAAAAAATTGGTAACCCACTACGCCATGAAGGACTGAAATCCTGCTCAAGAAAGCACATGTACAGGCCTGTGTAAAGTTTGCTAATGAACATCTGATTCAGAGAACTGCGTGAAAGTGTTGTGGTCAGATGAGACCAAAATCAAGCTCTATGGCATCAACTCAACTCACCGAGTTTGGAGGAGGAGGAATGCTGCCTATGACCCCGAGAACACCATCCCCACTGTCAAAAATGGAGATGGAAACATTATTCTGTGTTTTTCTGCGAAGGGGATAGGACAACTTCACTGCATCAATGATACGATGGACAGGGCTATGTACCATCAAATATTAAGTGAGATCCTCCTTCCCTCAGTTCGGGCATAGAAAATGGGTCATGGATGGGTATTTGAGCAAGACAATGACCCAAATCATGGCCAAGGCAACAAAGGAGTGGCTTGAGAAGGAGCACATTGAGGTCCTGGAGTGGCCTAGCCAGTCTCCAGACCCTAATCCCATAGAAAATGTGAAGGGAGCCAAGCCTCAAAACCGTGAAACGTCAGCCTCAAAACCTTAGTGACTTGGAGAGGATCTGCAAATAGAAGTGGGACAAAATCCCTCCTGAGAGGTGTGCAAACCTGGTGGTCAACTACAAGAAACGTCTGACCTCTGTGATTGCCAACAAGGGTTTTGCCACCAAGTACTAAATCCTGTTTTGTGAAGTAGTCGAATACTTATTTCACTCTTTAAAATGTAAAATTAACTTTTTTGAAATGCGTTTTCCTAGATTTTTTTTTTTTTTTTCTATTGCTATTAAAATAAACCTACCAACTAGACTGATCATTTCTTTGTCAGTGGGCAAATGTACAAAATCAGCATGGGATCAAATATTTTCCCTCACTGTATATACAGTTGTGCTCATAAGTTTACATACCCTGGCAGAATTTATGATTTCTTGACCATTTTTCAGAGAATATGAATGATAAAACAAACTTTTCTTTCACTCACGTTTAGTGTTTGGCTGAAGCCATTTATTAATCAACTGCGTTTACTCTTTATAAATCATAATGTCAAAAAACTACCCAAATGATCCTGATCAAAAGTTTACATACCCTGGTGATTTTGGCCTAATAACATGCACACAAGTTGACACAAATGGGTTTGAATGGCTATTAAAGGTAACCATCCTCACCTGTAATCTGTTTATAAATAGTGTGTGTGTATAAAAGGTCAATGCATTTCTAGACTCCTGATAGACCCTTGCATCTTTCATGCAGTGCTGCACTGATGTTTTTGGATTCTGAGTCATGGGGAAAGCAAAATTGTCAAAGGATCTGTGAGAAAAGGTAGTTGAACTGTATAAAACCAGAAATGATATAATGCACAATTAGGAGGCACTTGAGGAAAGATGGGCTGCATGGTCGAGTCGCCAGAAGAAAGCCATTGCACAAATGCCACAAAGTATCCTGTTTACAATATGTTAAACAGCACAGAGACAAGCCTCAAATCTTCTGGCACAAAGTCATTTGGAGTGATGAGACCAAAATTGAGCTTTTTGGCCACAACCATAAACACTACATTTGGAGAAGAGTCAACAAGGCCTATGACTAAAGGTACGGAGGTGAATCACCGATGTTTTGGGGACGTGTGAGCTACAAAAGGCACAAAAAAAGCTGAAATTTGGTCAATATTGGCAAGATGAATGCAGTATGTTATCAAAAAATACTGGAGGAACATTTGCATTCATCAGCAGGAAGCTGCGCATGGGATGTACTTGGACATTCCAACATGACAATGATCCAAAACACAAGGCCAAGTCTACTTGTCATTGGCTACAGCAGAATAAAGAAGTTTCTGGAGTGTCTCCTGACCTCAATATTGAGCCACTCTAGGAAGAACTCAAACATGCAGTTCATGCAAGACAGCCCAAGAATTTACAGGAACTGGAGGCTTTTTGCCAAGAGGATTGGGCAGCTTTACCATCTAAGAAGATAACGAGTCTAATCCACAAATACCACAAGACTTCAAGCTGTCATTGATAAAGTATTGGGGTATGTAAACTTTAGATCGGGGTAATTTCTATAGTTTCTGTTGCCATGATTTAAAAAGGAGTAAACCCAGTTGATGATAAAAGGCTTCAGCCAAACACGAACCATTAATTGTTTTTGTGTTCATATTCTCTGAAAAATGGCCAAGAAATCATACCTTCTGCCAGGGTATGTAAACTTATGAGCACAACTATATCACATGAGCAACAGTATGCTTGAGTTATGGCAGGTTCCATTTTCCACTTAAATGTCTCCTTTTTTACAGTACGGTGTGTTGCTGTATCAGAACTACAGAATTCCTCAACAGAAAAGTCTGCAAACAAACTTCACAGCACCTGTAGGTTCCTGTTTTGTTGCTTAATGTATGATGCATACTGTTTTGTTGAAATTGTTTTAAGAGACAGTAACATATTTTGTCAATTTGAAAAAGGCTGCTTTGTTGCATGGTGATATGTTAACAGTTTGAGTAGGGAAAAATTAATAAATGTAAATAGTTTTTCACCCCTTCATGTACAAACATTTGAAAGCTCGACCAGGGCAAATTTTGAGTTTTGACACAAAGGCAAAAATGTTATGCAAACATACAAACTTGGCTTGCTTTTTTCAGTTAACATTTAATAGCCAATACCATTTCAGATATTTTTATAAAATATTTTCTGATTTACCAGGAGCCCACATATTTGAACAGTTTGATGCATATAATTATGGTATAGGGACAAAATGGTGGCTTTAATTTGTGGAGGGTGAAACAATTGAAATAATATACCTTTTGGGTTATTGAAAGTGTTTTATTTGTAATATTGACAATATTTGCTGGCACATATCACAAGAAAATTTTTCACTTGGGTGTCATTGTAGACATAATTATATGCACAGAATGATGAGCTGAAAAAGAAACCAAATATATTTTAAACTACTATTTTCTGAAAGTGGAGGTAATCTTATTTCCTGTATAGGTATTTTATGGGGCCTAGGGTAAATGGGTGTCCATATGGTTTTCTGGCTGTATTACCATGGTTCATTTTCTGACTATTGCACTGACCCTCAAATGGTACATCTAAACACCTCAAAGCAAAGCATGTTTAGTATAGCTGGCACTTTTTTTTTTTTTTTTTCCCCTCAGAGGGTCAGTGTACCTAACTTTTGGGTTTTCATCCTTTGAGGGACACATTCTTGCATCTTTTTGGTTACACTGCCATCTACAGGAGAATTGGACATTGGCAAACTGTAGGCCAGCCTGGAATCAACCCTCCCACTACCAGCTCAGTTCAGTTTTTTGCTAGGGTCCTCTGGAGAGCGGACACGTTTTCTGAAGCTCTGATTTTTGTTCATTCAAAAGATTATTTTACTCAATGGTTGTTGGCATAGTCAAGATGGATACTTAAATTCTGAAAGTTTCTCTAGTCAACTAGCGAGTCCGTTTTTCCCACTACATTATTCCTTTTTTTAACAAAGGAAAAATCAGCATTACAGTACAATTATAGCAAGTACATTAGTACATAGATCAAAACATCAGGAGTGTGCGTCTCATCCGGGAGTCATAACCCAGTTAACTGCTAACAGGTGTAGAGAAAACAAAAAACAATTGTGCAAAGTAATCAATTCCTGTCAATGTCGCTAAGGTTTCTCATACAACCTTTAACAGTAGTATAATTGTAGGATCGGGGGGGAGGAACATCAACCAGCAGATGGACAAGTCAGTTCAGTCAAACTAGAGGAGGTTCAAGGTCAGTGCAGGTATCCAGCCAGGTGGACCAGATTTTGTCAAACTTCCCCGGGCACTGTCTGCTCTATTAAGTCAACCTGTATAGGAACAGCACCACATTCACTGAGCGTTGCCAAGAGGCACAAGTAGGGGAATTCTCCAATTTTCACTTCAGCAGAATTTCCCATCTAGCATAGTATAGTGAGAAAGTCGGGCATAATTTGCAATACCTATCCCCATCCACGTCTTCCATATGGCTCAACAGAATACTCGGGTCAACCTGTCAGTCAGCTTGGAGGCTACAGCCTCCCAATAGGGTCGGAGTTTTGGACAGGACCAGACCATGTGCCAGAACGTGCCTATCTTACACCTTTGACAGTTGGGGTCCCGTTGCGGGTAGATACGTGCCAGCCTCTGTGGTGTAATAGGCCCTGTGAAGAAATATAAATTGTATACATCTATCTTTCGTGGCAATCCTAGAGGGGGATATAAGATGAAAGGCATTCTTCCCACTCTTCCTCACCCAGGGATGGTATATCGGCCCTCCATTTATCCCATGATTTAGGAAGTTTGGTGTCCTACTCCACTGTGAGATAGAGGTACAGGGATGAGAGAGGGTGTCCCATTACACTAGAGATCAGGAGGCAATCTATGGAGTCTGACTCTAAAGTTAAGGACTCAGGAAATTTGGCTTCAAAAGCATGTTTTAGCTGCCAGTACCTGAACTGAAGAGTTTGGTAGGGAGTAAGATCGTCTTAGTTCCTGAAAAGGCATACGTCTACCCTCAGACTGTGTCTCAAATTGGTGATCCCTTTCTTTGTCCACAGGGATGGGTCTGGAATACTATTCAAGTGGGGTCATATGTGATTAGGCCGCCTGTAGATTATCCGAGCCTCCTGCCATGCCTTCACTGTGGTCCGCATGACGGGCGTCCTATAGGGGCTAGCCCTGAGGCCTTGGAATGGCAGGTTACTCAAGGCTGCATAAGATCCCAAAACAGCCGCTTCCACGGTGACAGCTGGATTTTGTCTAGGCTGGGAGAACCACCACCTCAGTGACCAGGACAGCTGCCCAGTAATAGAGTAGAAAGTTCGGGAGTGCCAGTCCCCCTCCAGACAGAGGGAGGTATAGTATCTGCCTCGCCACTCAGGGGGGCCTCCCAGCCCACACAAAGGATATCGGCAAACTCTCCAGCCTTCTGAAGAATGACCTAGAGACATGTGAAGGGGTGTTATGAAAGAAGTATAGGAATTTTGGAAGATGGATCATCTTCAGAAGATTGACTCTCCCCACCGGCGTCTGGGTTAGAGAGCACCATACAGCACACTTGGCAACTAGTTGCGTCAGAAGTGGTTGTATGTTCTTACCTATGTAATCACCCGTACTGCCGCTAATTTTGATGCCCAAGTAAACTCTTCTACCCACTTAAGCTGCATTTGTTGTGGCTCGTGGGGTCAAGGGGTGTAGTGGGAATAGAACTGATTTGTCCCAGCTGATGCGAATACCTGAGTATATCGTCCGAACTGGTTAATCAGATCCAATGCCATATGCAAGGAGGAAGAGGCATCCGCCAGATACAGCAGGGCATCAGCTGCGTACAAAGAAAGCTTTTCCTTGATCGGGCCTATCTGCAGTCTCTTAACTCTCGTCTCCGCCCTTAATAGTATAGCCAGGGGTTTCATAGCAAGGGTGAACAAGCCCGGGGGAAAGGGGGCACCCCTATCTCTTACCCCGGCCCAGTGGGAACATCTCCGAGGCAACCATTTAGTTTGAATTCTAGCTGAGGGGCAGTTGTATAACATGCGTACCCTTTTCATGAAGCCTGGTCCGAATCCGAAGCTAGAAAGTGCCTTCCACAGGTAGCCCCACTCGACAGTCGAAAGCCTTCTTCGCTTCGAGTGAGGCCACCACTCCCATTGACCCTTCATCGGTCCTGCCAATATGAGTGAGGAGCCGTCTGATATTAATGTTTGTTCCCCTGCCTGGCATAAAGCCTGTCTGGCCCGAGTGTACCAGGGCTGTTGTGACCGAATTTAGCCTGGTCGCCAAGATTTTGGCGTTGACGTTCAACAAAGAAATAGGGCGGTACGAGGAGCACAGGGCAGGATCCTTCCCTGGCTTGGGGATCACCACTATGACTGCCTCTCTCATGGTGTCAGGGAGCCTCTCCAGCTGCACAAACGCAACGAATAGGGTGTGAATTCTAACGACGAGTTAAGCAGCATAGTGCTTATAGAACTCTACAGGAATTCCATCAGGCCCTGGCGTCTTACCAGTCTGCATGGACTTAAGAGCCTGCTGGATTTCCATCACCATGATGGGAGCATCAAGCTGTTTACGGTAGGTCGGTGTAAGGACCGGTATGCCAATATCTAATAGGTAAGTTGTGAGGTCTTCGTCCCTATAGTCTGCCCTTGAGCTGTAGAGGGTTTGATAGTATTCTGCAAAGCATTGATTGATCTCCGGGGAGCAAACCAGTTCTCCCTTGGGGCCCATGATATGTGAGACGCTCATCCCTCCTGTCTGCTCTTTAGAAAGCCAGGCCAGCAATCTCCCCACCTCTCACCTTACTCAAAAATCCGTTGGGACTGAGCAAGTAGTTTCTTCTGGGTGAGAGAGCTGCAGAGACTAAGAACCTCTCTAGTCAAGAGCTGCAGGTGGGCATAGTGCTGGGGATCCCGGGTCCTAATAAAAAGCTCCTCTCCACTAGCTTCTTCCCTCTCAGTACTCATCAAGGCTGCCCTATGCTCCCTGCGAACTTTGGCTATGGTGGTCTGGTATTGTCCTCTTGTGGAGGCCTTAAAGGCATCCCACACAATCGTGGCGCCTGCTGTGCCAGCATTGTTTGCCAAGTAGCCAGTCAGCTCAGTCCGAAATTGGTCATCCACAGCCGTATCTAGAACCTGGATAGTCCCCATAGGTAGTTGGGGCCACAGAGGGATCCAAGGTCAGGAGCAGCGGCGCATGATAAGAGATCCCCCTGGGTAGTAGTTGTATATCCGTGACTCTCGGCAGGACCGGGCCCCTGCATATACCAGGTCTATGTGGGAGAACGTTCTATGGGAGGCCGAGTGGCATGTATAAGCTCAGGCGTGGGGGAGTCTCCACCTCTACATGTCCGTCAACCCGTAGGTGGCAGCCCACTCAGCCAGCCCTGAACAGGGGTGACACTCAGACGTCAGCCAATCCATGCCCGAGTCAGGGACAAGGTTAAAGTCTCCCAGAATCGCATTATTGTCAAAGGCAAACTCGGCCATTTTGCTTATTTGGTTAAGTAGCAATAATGAGGCTGGTGGAGGCAAATACAGGCCTACAATGGTCCAGGTTAAAGAGTAAATCGTAGCGTGAATTATGACCTACCTACCATCCGGGTCGAGAGCCAGATCCAGGAGCTGAAATGAGAGGGTTTTGAGCACAAGTACACTGACCCCTCTAGCAAAGCTGGAGTGCGTACAATGATAGTGGTAGTCCACCCATGGTTTAAGGGAGAGAATTCTACTCCCCGTTTCTTGTAGTACACAGATGTGCGGGTTGTAAGACTTAATAAATTGGAACACACAACCCGGCTCCCAGACCCAGGATGTACACATCTCAACACAATGCAAAGCTGAAATGACAATTGTCTGAATGTAAATTAACATTAGCAACATTAAGCCCAAGAACAGAATGGCCATCAACGGGCCAACACCCCTTCCCCCCACCTGCCCCCCTAAAACTAAGGAGGGTTTGCAACCCAAAACCCATTACTGCACACCGACCAAGTGAGGGGGCCTGTGCAAGTGGCCATATTGCCCCTCCGTAAATTATCTGGAGGGTACAGATGGGCTTGCTCCATGGCTTCCGCTGGGGCAGTTCAGAGGCCTGGGGGAGGGGGGGGGAGTTGGATGCAGACCAGAATAGGTAGAGTTCTTTTCCGTTATCCCTCGGGCTAAGGCAGAATCAGTGTATGAGCCAAGGCATAAGGAGCCGTACTGAGTATGGAGCCTCCCATCGTAACAAACAGATGGAATCTGCAACTTTGGTCTCCTGACACAGTCAGGGGTGCAGACTTGTATGGCATAAGTGAACACAACACGGCACAACAGGTGCAACCAAAACCTCTCTCACGAGTCCCCCTCGGGCTCCCCCAAGCAATCGCTGTATTCAGCATGAGTCTGTAGTGCGACCTGGGGCCCAAGGACTTGGTCAGCACAGGGTAGAATGTGTCACAGAAGGTCAGGACAATGTAATGGTTCCTGCAGAGTGCTTATGCGAGCGGACCGGGGCCCCCAGCTGAGGCCTCCGTTCAGTCCGCAGGCTGTCCAGAGGAATAGGGTGACATGGGCTCAGGGGGGGGTGTGTTTCGGTAGTAAGCAGTGTGAAGGGGGGTCAGAGAGGTGTAACTCACGGTTTCAGACATTAGTGGGTGTGTGGCAGGGATTCTAGCCACACTGCAGCATCACGAGGCATAGTGAAGAAACATGTGGATGCGCCATCTTGAACTCTCAGGCGCGCTGGAAACAGAACACTATAGTGGATGTTCCTGGCTCTCATGGCCGCCTTGACCTGGTCAAATGCCTTTCGGAGCGTCTGGAATTATCCGGAAATATGAGCAGTTTGGCATTTTGAAAGTGGAGGTCTCCTATAGCATGGGACGCTCGGAGTATCTTGTCCCTGTCTCTGAAATTCAGAAGCTTGAGTATGAAGGTCCTTGGTGGGGATCCCGGAGGGTCCCGGCTTGGGTGGTACACGATGCGCCCTCTCCACCACATATTGAGGGGACAGGCAGGTATCTGGGTGGAGAGAGCGCAGCAAATCCTCAACAAAGGTAGTCAGATGGGACCCTTCTGCTCCCTCAGCTAGGCCCACGATGCGGAGGTTGTTCCTTCTGTTACTGTTTTCAGCATTATCTGCTCTTTACTCTAGGGCTTTCACCTTGGTCTGAAGGGACCGGATAGCCGCTGAGTGCTCCATAATTTCGTCTTCCGCGGTACCGACCCGCTGCTCGGTGTCCGTCACCTTGTCCATGTCCTGGTGCATTAGGCCCATGTCCAGCTGAATGGCTTCTATTTTTGCCGTGAGCGCAGATTGGCAGGAAGCAATGGCTGCCATCACCTCCGCAAGCCAGGGAGGTCTAGAGTCTGGCTCCTCCATCAGTGCCGTTTGAGAGTCCTTGTGTGAGCCTCATTTGGCGCGGGTCTCCATGTGGGTGGGTGGGAGGGAGAGGCAACAAGTTCTACTCTATTGTAAAGCGCTGCATAAACTGTTGGTGCTATATAAATCCTGAATAATAATAATAATGCCAGGAAACGGCGCCTCCTTCCCTTACCGGCAGAAGCGCCCGATCTTCGTCTCATCCAGGTGCTGCAGGGTCGAATTCCAGTGAGACAAACTGCCAGGATCTGGAGTATCAGTAATGGCCCAGCGGAGCACGAGCTAGACGCAGCCACTCACCTTTGGACACACTCCCTTCCCACTACATTTAGTATACTGGGTGATCCTGTGACATTTTTGATGGATAACCCAGTCTGTGTTTTGAGTTTTACAGGATTCTGCTACACTTTCACAGATTGTCCAGAATACTAGCCTGACCTGTTGGGCTCCTTTTACACTTGTGCAACTTGGGATTTGACTTGTGAGACCCCAGGTTGCAGGACCGTATCTGAGAGCCTTTCCAATTGACGCTACTGAAGTCACTGCAAGTTCAGAAAAGGCTTTTGCACTACTTTGATCCAACTTTGACACGGCTTTAGTGCCAGAGTGTGTAAAAGTCTTATCAAAGTCACTTCAAAGTCAGACAGCTAGTGTGATAGGAGCCTTAGTCTTGGTCAGAGCTATGGCAGTGCCCCGTCCTGTTAACTCACCCTTGGGGGTTAGCTGCAGCAGCCTCATTTTGTGTGACTGAGGTGGCATATGAGCACAGTTACTTGTGCTGCAGCCTCCAATACTTCTCACCTCAGACATTCATGTGAGGTCACTGCTGGGGGTGGAGGTATTGCACACACTTGCTGGTTTTGTCCCCTACAGATGCACAGTGCCTTGTTTCCCTCTAATTTCTTTTGCACCTTGGGTCCCCCCTGGCCAGAACACTTTGATCCGTTGGCTGAAAGCGCTGATCGAGAGTCAGTTGGCTGGTTTTCCAGCAATGCATGGCTGGCTTCTGTGGCACAGACTGACTTACACATGGGCAGAATGTCATTTTTGGTTTTTTTTGAGCTGGCAAATGTCTCCCACCATTCTGTCCGTGTAAGGGGCTTAAATGACTAAATGTTGTAAGGAGTGCATATCGCAGCTGGAGACCAACGCCGATTCTGGCACCAAGAACGTTTGTATCCCCTCTCCCGTACTAAATCTGGGAAGACATGCTGCACTTAACTGGTTCAATGAGACTACTCTGCATTACTCTTATCAGATGTGGAATCTATAAAGAATCTTTCAAGAGTAATTTCAGTCTCCAGCCAGTATGCTATACCATGAAATTGGTGGAACTGATGGCTCCTGCTTCAAGTACAATCTCTGGCCTCCATTTGTTATATACTGAAGCAAGCCATAAAGGTTGTTTTTTTTTTTTTTTTTTCTTTCATCCTTTATTCATTAATTTGCAAAGATTAGAAATGCCAAAAACGCTTCCTCGATTGAACCACTTGGATTTCTCACCTCCAACCTTTCTGTATCACTGCACATATGACTAAAGCTCTCATCTTCCTAACCAAAGTGTCATTGCCTCTACATTTGCAGGAGTCCTAGGTTCAATGGTAGCCTCCTTTTCAGCAGCACTATTTGTCCTGGCTTGGTAGTGCAAAAATCTGATGCTGAAATTGGAAGTCCTTCCTTCCATTATTTAGGAAGATTCTTACAACAGATGCCAGCATATTGGGCTAGGGAGGTGCCCTAAGCACCTTGTTGGCATAGTGGACTTTAGTGTCAAAGGAATCTAGCCTCCCATATGGCATTTTGCAGCTTTGGATGATTTGACTGTCTGCAGAGTTGGGTCATTCTGCAGAATGCTCTTCTGATCTGGATTCAGTTGGACAACGCCACAGCAGTGGCATTCATCAATTGGAAAGGAACCAGAAGTCTCACAATGGCAAGAGGTAGAGCAGATCCTGTGCTGGGTAGAGGTTCATGTTACAGCATTGTCTGCCATTTACCTCCCAGATGTGAATTGGCTACAACATGTCTTCTATACTAAATGCCTACACCACCATGTACAAAAAAATGTAAAAATCCTTTATAAAATACAATAAAAGGAGCACTGACGTTCCATGTATAGAAAAATGATGTATGAACAAAAAAATCAAATATATACCAGGCCACCAATACTAGTAAGCCAAATAAGCCAGCATTTCCTAATTCAGTAAGAATCCTGCACTAGTATGACTTGGGTCAGTATATACAAAATAAGTCAAAAGAAAAGCAATAGTGCAAATTTCAACATATCAATTGCTCAAAAGTCTTAAAGTTGTAGTAAGGTGCCTCTCAGTAAGTGAAACCGTATGGTAGGAAGGGTGGAGCTGCCACCTGATATTTCTTCAGGAGTGGCCCTGTAGGCCTAAACAATGGACAGGCGGACTTCTCAGCTGTTAATGTCTGGTTCCTACACAAGTGTTCCCGTATGTGCCACAGGGGAAGCAGGATGTGGACCTCCTGTCCTCCAAAGTTTCTCCAGGTACAAGAGTCTGCTAGCAGAAGCAGCAGATGCTCTGGTGACTCCATGAAGCCTGTATGTCCTGATTTATGCCTTTCTTATGCCCTGTACACAGTCGGCTTTTACGATGGAAAATGTGCGATAGGACCTTGTCGTAAATTCTGACCGTGTGTGGGCTCCATCACACATTTTCCATCGGAATTTCTGACCCACAAAATTTGAGAGCTTGCTATAAAATTTTCCGACAACAAAATCCGTTGTCGGAAATTCCGATCGCGTGTACACAAATCCGACGCACAAAGTGCCACGCATGCTCAGAATAAATTAAGAGACGAAAGCTATTGGCTACTGCCCCGTTTGTAGTCCCGACGTACGGGTTTTACATCACCGCGTTCAGAACGATCGGATTTTCCGACAACTTTGTGTGACCGTGTCTATGCAAGGCAAGTTTGAGCCAACATCCGTCGGAAAAAAATCCATGGATTTTGTTGTCGGAATGTCCGATCGATCAATGTCCGACCGTGTGTACAGGGCATTACAAATATTTATCTGCTTCACATGATTACATTGGAGGGCATTTCCAAAGATTTCTATTGTGTCTTGGCTCAGGAGGATGCAAGGCTCCTGGCAGAAATTCCAGGAGTTCTACAAAATCTTCCAGCTCTTATGTGTCATGGGTCGATATACCATGCTGCTTTATGGTTGCTGGTGTTAACAGAATAGCTATTGAAGCCCAGGTTCTGCAAGATTGTCATCTCCTGGTTTGATTCCTACAATAGTAAAGCCAACAGTCTGCTTCTTGCAAGGTTTATCTTTAGACCTGGAAGGCATACTTGGCTTGAGTCTCAAGACTTCCACTCTAGCAGTACTCTGTAGGACTAATCCTTTCATACCTACAGCTGGGTCTGGACCAGTGTTTGGCTTTCAGCACCTTTTTTAAAGGTTTCTAGACTTTTATCTTGTTTAGGAGACCTTTTTGTCCAGGAAGTCTTTCTAGCTCTTCCACTTCTCCTTTGCAAGTGCACTTGCTCCAGAGCTTAGTAAGGGGGAAGCTCTGCTGACTTCCATCATCCAATCATATGCAAGCAATGATGCAGGTTTTTTTTTTTTTTTTTCTTGCATGTAATTGGGTATTCATTGTGAAGAGAGGCTTTACCTCATTTACTAATCTCTGGAGCAACTGCACGTGCAAATGGCAGTCTTTGTCTTTAGCAAATCTACTCCAATGTTTCCAGTAAGGTTATATTCATTGTAGCCATCACATCTGTATACATTGGGGGGGGGGGGGGCTGGTCTTGCAAATAACTGTTTTGCATAGGAACAAGGTGGTGAGCCACCTTCTTCCCTAAAGCTGGCCATAAATGGCTTGAAATTCAGTTGGTTCAGCAGGTACTGGACAAATTTCGATTCACGTGTGGCCCCTGTGGTTTAACAGAAGTCTATCTACCAATTGACTTCTGTTGAACCCCCTGATTTTTTGCTTGATCAGTGCTGCAGGCTATAGACTGCAGCGCTAATGTGTATCCTTTAAAATAATTTTTAATCAGAAGTACAGACTGCTTTTATCAATCAAGATATTCAATACCAATTGAATGATACAAAAATTGTAGACAATACTCATTTGAGGTAGCTACTACTTTTTTTTTTTTTTTTTTTTTTTTTTTTTTTTTTTTTACATGGTTTTTCTCAGAATCCATTGAGGGGCAAAAGTCCAATCATACTCTCAATGCTGGTTGCTGCAAAGCTAGTGTTTTTTGTTTGAGTGTCCAATTCTCCTGTAGATAGCCGTAAGTCTTCCTGTGTTCCTCAATGGGCTCAAAACAACAATTTTATGGCATGTACAAAAATGATTTTTATTTTCATTCAAGAACTGATGATTAGGATATCCACACATATGCTTTGCTATCAGGTAATGGCATTTCAGAGTTTAGTGAAGTACATTTTTGGGTTTACAGCTACAATTTAATTGAAGTCATATTGAATGAGTTTGATGTACCAATGAGATTTGTTTTTTCCTTCTATCAGAAACTGATGCCAAAAAGTTTATTTTCCATTTAGTGGAAAGAAAATGATTCGTATTTCACTGGGTTTAATGGTGGCAATGCCATCCATTACCTCTAATGGTAATTTTGGGGCTATAGAATAAAATATTTTTAGTATATTTTATTTTTTATTTATTTTTTTTTAACAAGTAGTATTTTGTACCTCCTGTATATAGGTTGGTTATTGTAACAAACTTTTCCTGTGATCCGCATGATTGGCTAATCATGTTAATGACCCCATCATGGACCATACAGATCCATTCCTGATTTTCTTTTCAGCTTGCAGCCTCAAGGCCTGCAGTCTAATTGTGCTGTGCACTTTGTGAAAACAGTCAGCACCAGAACTAAACAGGGAAGTGGTCAATTGGATGATCACACAATCGGATGATTCCTGATATTTTGCCCAACATCCACAGCTCCTAGTAGCAGCTGGACATGCTGTTAAATGTTCACATCAGAACAGGAAGAGGTTAAAAAGCAAAGTCTAGCACATGTGTGTAACTTTTTAATTCTTTTTTATTTTAAAGTACACACTGCAACAAGTGCTCACACAAGCAAATCTATTATAACAAACCTAATGCCATCTGATCAGAACTCTTAAATAGCATTATGTAATAAGTTATATAATCGCAAGCTAGTCTGTGTAACCAAAAATGTATTTTCTTAATGTTCTTGTGTTTCGTTTCAGAGAAGTGTGTCAGAAAATTGCTTAGTTGCCATGGATTTCTCTGGGCAGACAGGGAGGGTTATTGAAAATCCTTTAGAAGCACAAAGTGCTGCAGTCGAAGAAGGTCACGCATGGAGGGTAAATGTCGCCCTGCATCATTGTGCTATGAATTTCAAGACTGGAAAACTAATATTTGAAGTACAAAAACGATTGCAAAAGAGCAAGCTTGCAGTTAACTGCCGTAGTATATTTAAGAAGTCAGCATGTTTCCTTTCTTCTCACTACTTTAAAGCATTCTTGCAGCTTTGGCTCATATCATTGCTGGTGACTGGTTGCAGCCAATTGTCTTGGGCCAATAAATTATGATTTTGTCCAAAACCACCAGAGGAGAAAAGATGAACTATAACAAATTATTGCCATAAAGTGTATTTCCACTTTTGCAGCTAGTTGAGAACACCTTGTATATTGGTTAAATGGCATTCACATAGCTCCAAAAATAAAAATTGTTGGTTTAAATATAACTAAAGGTAAAACTTTTTTTTTTTTTTTTGTTTTGGATCGAGTGAAGAGGGATTAGAACACCTGTCAGTTTTTGTCTGTGCCCTTGTTAAGGAGATTCACCCTTTATTATTTGTCCTGTTTACCATTATCATTGATGGTAAAAAAAAATCCCAAATTTTGGGTTGTCCCCGGAAAAGTAATAGAGGGGTAATTGTCCAATGGGGACACTAGTTCTGGTGACCTGGGGGTCCCTAAAGAATTCCTTTTATTTGTGTTGATTTCCTCTCACTTCCTGTTCGGTTATGGAAGGGAAGGAAAATCTCCGCAATGGGGACACAGATGGTGAAAAAAAAAAAAAAAATCTGACAGGTTATAACCCTCCCTACTTTATCCAGAATGGGCAAAAATAGCTTTGCCTATAGTTCTAATTTAAATTGTAATTGCTCTTTTCTGAAAACTCAACCGATTCATATTTAAATATTTAACAGTCTGTATCCCGCTGGCAGATCTCATTTATAAACTCATTTTGAACATGATCTGTGATAACAAAGGGTTAAAAATCTAGAAGTAGGGCTCTGCATTTTGTTGATGAAGGGAAACTTGGTGTGTTCCTCTTGTCAGTGGGGACTGACTGAACAATTTGAAATGACGGAATGATGAAACGCAGAGTAGCTTGCAGTCTGCCTGAAGCCTACGCTGAATAAACACCTAGAAAGGTAAGAAATATACATTTATTTTTTTTTTAGGTATTCTGCGTAAATGGGAATACATAACGCATAGTGGGTTTTTTTCCAGATTTGACTGCAAAAGTGGAAAAACACTTTAAAGCTTAAATCTGAGACTTTTTTTTTTTTTTTTTTTTCCAATTCTACAAAGTCCACCCTGGTTATCTAATCTTTCTAATCCTCTAATGCACATCAGCCAACTTTAGATGCAGAAATTCATTGTAATCTGTGCTACATATGGTTAGCACTGATCTTTCAGGTGCTAATCAAGTGACTTACCTTATGTGAACAGAACACAGGGTTGTTTGCTCCCTGACTCCACCATTTAGAGAATATCATGTATTTTTTTCAATGAATACAAGGAGTTATGTTATTGGATGAAGCATAGATTGTGTCAGCCCTTCCTGCAGTGGTGTCGCACATCCTTTGCTGACTCTCAGGGTGCTCCATTGAGCAAGAAGTAGCAGCTTTGCTGAATGGAGAGCTGTAGCTCTGAAGTCAGCAGGGCGTGTGGTTCCACTAGAGTGACTGTCATACAAAGCGCACTGGTTGGCTCTGTACCCTTCTGCCCAGCCACATTGCTTTTCTTAAGCTGCTGCAAATTTTTCTACATGTGTAAGAGTAAGCCTCTAACATATGAGTTGCAGCACTCGGATTACCTTTTTCTCATTCACACAGATGCATGATTTCTTCAGACAGTTTGGTTATACTGCTGCCTACAGAAAGATTTGAACACTGGCAAGCAAAAGCCATTGACACACTAGGTATGGCTGCTCCCACTCCCAGCATGCTTAGTTTTTTGCTGGTTTCCAGACTGGACCTCTCTTCTCTGCTGAGCAGTTTACTTGAATTACTAGCCATTTCTGTAGTCAAGATTGCTTCCACCAGCTGCTAAGCCTGTCTGTTTTTGCAGCTATCGTGTTTGGCATATCCTCAACAATCTTTTGTAGGACATACCCAGACCCTGCTGGACTAAAGATTATTATGGAGCCTGCCTAGAAATGTTACCTTTTAGGCACTGGGCCCTGGTTGTGGCATTTCCCAATGTTTTAGGTGCCAAGTTGTAGAGCCCTTTCCAGGTCCAGAGCCATGCACAACCTCTGCGGTGACCCAGTCTCTGAAGACTCTTGTGAATGTGAATATGCAGTGTGGGCATTGGGCACTGCTACATTTATTTGTACTGTTGAGTCCCTAAATTTTCACCTTTTGTGTTTCCATAGAAAAGGGTTAACTATGTTGAACTATGTGCTACATTGCTAGTGTCACATGCATGCATTCAATACCCTGTTCCTGCCTATTCAGATAGCATCTTACTGCCACTGCTCCTATCTGCAAGATATACTCAGTTTTTTTACCTTGGTTGGTCCTTTTTTGTAGGCCTACAGTGACCTAGTCCCCTATTGCCATTTACACCCCTCCTTCCAGACGTTAGTTTGTGAGTACTTGGTTTTTACCAGGTGTGTAAGTTGTCTCTGAGCAGTACAATAGTTCAGATCCAAAAGGGAGTAGTCCTACTGGATCAGGCCCCTTCAGCCCACAATCTACTAATGGGCCAGCCTACAGTATTCCCTGCTGGAGTCCATACACTACTTGGAGTCTCCCCTTGTTCTGTCAGGTGTATCCCCCCCGCCTTGTTCAGGCATAAGTTTGCAGCTATACTTGATTTTATAGACTAAATTGCAAATATGCTGAATTGGAATCCAGAGGCTGTAGGTGTACTTCTATGCCTTCCCCTAAAAAAAAAAAAAAAAAACTTTCACTTACCTGCGACTGTAGCATCCTCCTGAACCTTCTGTGGAGGCATTATTTGATAAGTCACACTAATCATTGGAGGATTTCGTTTGAGGGATGGCAGGCTGCTCATCCATTCCAGTTAAAAATAAAACATGCTGTAGCTTCTACCAGTGCTGTTACTGGCCTGGGATCGCTGAGAGGCTCCTAGACTATCAAAACTTTGATTGCTCTTCTTACATAGGAGTGCTTTACTCCTCACAAACACTTTTGAAGACCAATACCAATCTGGAAATATCCCGCCTTATCAAAACAGATTAGTACATTTTTCCTTAACACCTTCAGATCCGCGCCATAGCTGAATGACTGCTACAGTGCGGATCTGCTTTGCTGGGAGGCCATCGGTAGACGTCCTCCCCTTTGCAAGCTCCCTGCAGGGCGCGCGCAGTGCGATCACTGAGTCAATGAGACTCAGGTAATCACAGATCGGAGTTAGGGGTCGACCCGATCAGCCAATGACAGCTGATCACGTGATGTAAACAGATCAGGAATCAGTATTTTTCTCTTTTCATGCTGACAGGGTGAGGAGAAAAAAAAAGCCGATCACCGGCTTCTGTTGAAGGGACATTGGGAGGAACAGCCCGTTATGTGCCCACCGGTACCGCCTGCCAGTGCCATCAATCAGTGCCCACCAGTACATAAGTGCCACCTATCAATTTCCCACCAGTGGTGCCAATCAGTGCCATCTATCAGTGCCCACCAGTGCCACCTATTAGTGCCCATCAGTGTAGCCTCCATCAGCGTACATCAATGAAGGAGGAAAAATTACCTGTTTGCAAAATTTATTAACAAAATATAAAATGGTTTTGTTTTTTTTGTTTTTTAATTTCGGTATTTATTTTTTTTTAACAATCAAATACCACCAAAAGAAAGCTCTATTTGTGGGAAAAAGGTAATTTCATTTGGGTACGTTGTATGACCGCGCAATTCTCATTCAAAGAGTGACAGCACTTAAAGATGAAAATTGGTCTGGGCAGGAGGGGGGTTTAGGTGCCCAGTAAGCAAGTGGTTGTAAAGGCTAAGGTGAGTGCAATTGGGTATTAAAAAAAAAAAAACCTACATGATCGGTTCTTACCCCTCCAAATACAAGACAGGTAGTTTTGATCCTCTCCTGGGCATAGCTTCATGGTCTTGGTTTTTCGAAACAAGGCGTAGACTATTTTTAGGTTGACTTCCTGAGAACACAAATCGTGGACCCAAGGGACAGGTTCCTACATGCAGAGATGTTCCAGGATCTTTGTTACAGGTGGGGGAGGCTGAATGTTAAACCTGGGGGGCAAGAAGGTTCACAAACTGCACAGGCTTTGTCTCCCAAGTAATTCCTTGTACAGGAATCCTCTAGAGGAAGCAGTGGATGCTTTTGGGATTGAACCTGAGCTATACCTTTCTCCCCTAAAACTTCATCCTTGTCTGCTTCACAGGATTGAGATGGAATGCATTCCAGCGATTCCCATTGCTTTAGACTGGCCCAGGTGGATGTGGTACAGTAATGTAGTACAACATCTGGCAGATGCACTGTTGGCTTTGCCAAATCCTTTAGGATTTTCTGTCCCAAGGATTGTTTTGCCATACTACTTGACACTGGCTTTAAGGGCATAGTTGTTGAAGCCTTGTTTTGAATCGGAGGCATCTCTCAATTGGGGTTTCCTACAATGCTAAAAGATGGGAAGGTTACTTTCCAAAAGGTATATCCATAAAGTTGGAAGGCATACTCTACTTATTGCTAGTTGCAAGATTTCTACCTTAGGAGTTTCCTCCCTTTTCTGCACCTGGATCTGGACCAGCATTTTGGCCTTGAGCACTTTCAAGTGCCAGATTTCTTCCTGGTTTACATTGTTTCATAGACTGTTCTTTCATGTCTTAAGTTAAACCTTTACATTTAGGGCCTTCCATATAAATCCCCTGTGATTTTGAGATCTGAACCTGGTTCTCTGCTTCATAGATCATTATGTGAAACCATTAGACATTCCCTCTACTCTTAAGCTGGATACACACTATACAATTTTCTGTAGATCTTTTTTTTTGTTTGTTTGCTTCAGATTTACCAAAACCATATGAGGTCAAACCTTAAGTTTCAATTTGTATGCAATCAGGCAGGCCCTTGCACTACATGGTTTTGGTAAATCTAAAGGAAATCGGACAACAAAAGTTGTATAGTGTGTATGGGGTCTTAACGTGGTGCTTTCTGTAGTCCTCACCTTTTGGGGTGTCCAGAAAGTGCTCTTATACTGCAAGGAATTCTTCCTGGCTTTGCATATGGGGGTGTTGGTGTTGGGGTCCAGAACTTCTTGCCTAAGGTCGTTTTTTTGCCTTTCACCTCAACCAGGATATTTTTCTTCCAACCGCCTATGCAGCTCTTATTCAGCAGAAAGTCTGTTGTCTGGATGTGGTCCAGGCTGTGAGGGTTAATCTATTACAAAAAGAGAACCGTCTTCTTGAAGCTGTATTTTGGGTTGACACCATAATGGTGCCCCAGCTTCTTGGACTGCAGTCTTTGTGACTCCAGGTTCGACCCTCTTTGATCAAGGCACACACTCTAGGTCTGAGTGCTTTTTGCTCTTTTTTGATCAAAGCATAAGGAGTGTGGGCAGGGTTATCCTATGCTGGTCATTTATTTTCATTTTTTTGCTGCCAGTGTAGTTTTCCTCTAAGCAGCAGTATTACCCAATGGTTTAAAAATTCCTGTGGCCCTGGAATGCCAAAAGTATTTTACAGGGAGTATAAAAATGCAATTTTTCTACGGTGGTGTTTGGCTATACTTCCCTTGTGGGTCATAACAGTACTTTTTGTTCTTCTGTGACCCAGAGTCAGCTGATAGTGTTCTATTGTCTGGTATTGGCTGATGAGGCAGAGCTGTGGAAGGATCCCAACAAAATTGTCAGGATCCACCAGCTGCCTGATTGACAGCTGGCTCCAGCCAGCTGCACCTGCCCCTTCCCTAGCACTCAAGTGACCACTGTAGGATCAGAGTGCAGAGGGGTAACTGGCATTCACTGCTTTAAACTCCGAGCAGACCAAGATGAGCGATCAGCAGTTATGTGATCACTCAGTTCTGTCTTGGAGCCAATGTGGGACAGGTGCAATATGGAGGAGAATATGTTGTCAAAGTAAAGGCAAGAATTGTGCTCCTCACGGGCACTGAATGTGCCAAATCTATAAAGTGCTAAATATAAATAGCAGTACAATGAAAAGTCAAAATGTGACAACCAAAAGTAGCTAAGTGTCCTTTAAAAAGTGTTCTGTGCAATACAAAAATTCATAATAGTCCAAAAAAATTTCCTCAAAGTGCAATAAGGCATGTAGCTCTCCCCAAGGATGTGTATTTTAATTTTGTGCAGGTACCTAATATATATTAATGTATGGATGAGAATATGTATTAAAAAAAAAAAAAAATATTTAAGTATAGCGCAAAAAAAAAAAAAAAATTATCTAATGTCTTAGTTGGACAAGTATCCTTCCCCAGCTTTTCACAGCAGTGTGTTCTTTACTCTATGCACAGGAGGTTCTACTTGCTGTCTGAAATACGTTACATGCAAGTGTAATCTAACTTCTGGGTAAGCATCCAAGAAAAAGCTGAGTATGACAAATGCCTCTCTCAAGAGCAGCTTCTGTGTCAAAAAGTTCACTGCTGCCTGAAGTCAGGTTGAAGATGGCTTTCCTTACGCAATCAGCTGCATGGTTAGGAGCTTAATCTCATTTACTAATGTGACACTATGGTGCAGTAGGCAGGTGCCTTGAGTCTTTCGAGCCCTATATGTTACTTATGTAATACAACTCTGTAGACTGCATTTTTGGGTATAGCTTGTTAGTAAGTTTAATTGAATAATATCAAGCCTCACTTCAGCAGTATATATTTTTTTTTTTTAAGCAGGTCTAAGTGTACAGCAGCACAGGGATTTTAGCACCAAAACCAGTAGCCCTGCACTGTGGGTTTATGGATATCCTGACTAATGGCGCTAAACTCATCCTGAAACATTTAGATGTAATCCACTTACCGGTCTTCAGATGTGGTGGGCTTTTTCACTTGGTAATCCTGCAAAAAAATGCTTCCTGACGGTCGGCTACACTCACGCCTCTATGGAGGGAACCTTGGTTGCCACTCAATGTCTGCTCATCTCATTACATTGTGGGAAGGTGGAATAAGTATTTTACACAAGATGGGTAATTTTGCTTCCAGTTCATCTTAATTGGGAGTTTCTTTACTTGCTGAGAATGTGGGGGACATGGACCCCTTGAAAATCTTTAAAAATTTCTACTTATGTCTTGAGGGTTCAGTTGGCCTCTAAAAAAAAAAAAAAAAAAAAACTTTAAAAATTGTTTCCTCACTGATGCCATACAGTATTCTACAAGAGCAATTTATTAGAACTAGAGCAGACAGAATCTGGAGCAACTGCATAGCAGTCTGCTTCTAGTCTTCGTTTTCAAAGCTTACCAGAACAAGCTAACATTAGAAGCTGGTTCCTATGCACAGCTTGTCTGTCTGCTCCAGTTTTAGTAAATTCCCTTCTATGTATATGCCACTACCTTTCGGTTCACAATTGAACTATATATAGTAAGACCCTTTGGAAACTACAAAACTGCACAAAAACGATTCCTAACAGATCATATAGAGCAGGGGTCAGCAAGCTTTTTCCACTAAAGGCCCGGATTCAGTGTCTGTAAATGCATGGAGGGCCACATTCACCTGCTAATGAAGATAATAATCCTAACATAGTAATAATAAAACAGTACAGGTTTACCTCACTTAAAGGTGCTTCACTAATACAATGCCAGTTCACTCTGAGGGAGCATGTGGCTGGTGATTTGGATTTTACTGCTCCTTCCAACATCCTGACACCCAAGGGTGGCTGATGCCAGCCAGCATGGTCTAGAAATGGGGTCCCTGTCCCCAAGTGAGAAGGGGTCCCTGTCCCCAGGGGTGATGGGGTCCCTAATAGGGCCCCCCCATTGCAATGCCCTCTGTTCCCCTTCACATCACTCCCATAGTGTCCTCTGCCCCCCCCCCCATAGCAAGTTTCCTGTGCCCCCAAAGCAATGTCCTCTGTCCCCTTTCGTCCATTGTCCCCCACCCTTCTTCTTTTTTTTTTTTTTTTTTTTTTTTTTTTTTTTTTTAACATGGGTTGTATAAAGATTGAGACAACAGGGGACCGATGAGGTGCTCATAGAACACTTCTACACAGGCAGCAATATTTACACGCTTGTCATCTTTGGGCTAGCATCTTGGCACTCAAAGAAATGGGCCTACCTGTGTGCTTCTCAAAGATGGCATAAGCCTTCTGTGGAGGACTGTGATTCCCTTTCAAGTAAATGTTTGCAAGCATTTCTTGCACATTACTTGATATTTATGTACTTTACCAGGTAAAAATATATTGGATGCTTAGTCTGTTTTCTGAAACCCCTTCATATCCTTATGGTGACAGAACTGGCTTTGTGTATTCAGTGGGGCTTCCATGTATGTGAATAAGTGGGGATCTTTTGAAAAGGTGTAAATTCATGTTAAGCAAGATAAGAATATTGAAAATAATAATGGGACTATTTCAGCCTGAACCGTTGATACAAGGCAGGATGAATCCATGCTTTCATGTTTACACCAAATTCTGACCCTACCATCTGTGTCACAGCTGAAATTGAGAGGCCTCAGACCAGGCAACGTTTTTCCAATCTTCTATTGCCCAGTTTTGGGGATCCTGTGCGAATTGTAGCCTCTGTTTCCGGTTAGCTGACAGGAGTGGTACCCGGTGTGGTCATCTGCTACTGTAGCCCTTCTACTTCATGGTTTGATGCGTTGTGCATTCAGAGATGGTATTCTGCATACGGTGGTTGTAACAAGTGGCTATTTGAGTTACTGCTGCCTTTCTATCATCTCGAACTAGTCTGCCCATTCTCCTGACAAGGCATTTTTGTCCACACAACTGCTGCTCACTGGATATTTCTTTTACAGACCATTCGCTGTAAAACCTAGAGATGGTTGTGCGTGAAAATCCCAGTAGATCAGTAGTTTTTGAAATACTCAGACCAGCCCGTCTGGTACCAACAACCATGCCACGTTCAAAGTCACTTAAACCCACTTTCTTCCCCATCCTGATGCGCAGTTTGGCCGTCGGCTAGTCGTCTTCACCACGTTTAGATGCCTAAATGCATTGAGTTGCTGCCATGTGATTGGCTGATTAACAATTTGTGTTACCAAGCAATTGAACAGGTGTACCTAATAGAGGCTGGTGGGTGTATATTTTTATAATAAGCTAAGATATGGATATATTATCTAGCCAAACCACAGTGTATATTTAGGTTTTGATGCATATGCCTGGGGCTATATGGTCAAATAAAGCAGTACATGTGTTAGCTTTCCAGATAAGAGATTTCTTGTACAGTGGCTATAATTCACAAACTGGCTTGGAACATCATTAATTACACTGAGGTTATTGCAAATCGGTTAAATAGGAATATCTGTATAATAAAACAGACTATATTCTATACAACTATAGAAAGGAATCCTCTAATTTAGGGGGTACCTCATCCATCTATTTTACCATCTACCAAGAAACCTTTCCTTGTTATGGACTTTACTGTTACCAGAGACTGTTACACAAAACTTGTAAATTTAATGTTACAAAATTTCCAATAAAAATGTCTAAAATCATTGAAAAATATTATGTGGTTGTCGTGTACTTTGTGGCAGAGCATGATATTTAGAGGGATACCTCTGGTACAGTCCTGGCTCAGGAACCACTGGAGTTGCAACAGTGGATACGCGAGTGCAATGGTGTTAGAGTGCCTGCAAGGTCCTCTGTTGGCAGCAGATGTGTGGCCACTGAGTCACTGGACTGGATTTCTGAGTGGCAGGAATAGCAGGTGTAGACACACAGCAGATGCAGGACAGCATTAATAGGCACTGGACAGAGCAGGATCAGACAAGTCGGATTGGTATCAGATATGGCATAAGTGGCAGGCAGAGTATGGTCAGTATGCAGGCAACAGGATATCCGGTGGATAAGCAGGCATAACAAAGTCAGCCAAGGTTGGGACTGGAGATGAGCAAACGTGGTCAGGAAAGCGGGGTCAATACAGGAACAGAACTTGGGTAAAGCTGCAGATCAGACAGCACTACACTAGTATCACATAAAAGACTCTGCGCCAAAGAAACAAATAATTGGTGAAACAGCAGCAGTGTAAATGTGAGCTGACTAGTGTCCCTGCAATATAACAATGGTTGAACACCGCGCTTGAGTATAACGTGGTTAATAAATCATAAGATGTATATCAAGTGTTCGATTCTTGTAAAAATGGTGAAAAAAGTGCTTGTGCTTCAATATAAATTGTAAATCGGTGCTTCAATGTTCAAAGTGCCCCATAAGGATGTAATCTCACCCTGGATGTTGACCACCTATGTCTAGAGTGTTCACTTGCACTTTGTGGGGAAATAACCCCTGATCTAGGGGTTGGCAACCTTGGCCCTCTAGCAGTGGTGAAACCGCAAGTACCATGAGGCATTGCAAAACCATGTAAATCACAGGCATGACTCCTAGAGTCAGAGGCATGATGGTATTTGTAGTTTTCCCACAATTGGAGTGCCGAGGTTGCCTACCCTAGACGGTGTCTTTCAAAAGTCAGCTGCACTGCAAATCCTCCATGGATGGAGAGTAAAAATGACAGAGCTCAGTCACAGTGAGGATCGGTCACCTTTGATCGTTTTTTTCTGGCAAATCTGGTGTCGCGAGGCTTGATCACGTCATCGTGACACTAGATCACACGAAAAACTTCATAGGGGACTAAGCCTTACCGTGATTTTGTGGCGTCCAAAGGAGACTGGCCTGATTAACCCCTTTTGAGATGCATACTGATCACACTGGGAGCTAGACAAAGGCACCTTAGCAGGTGAGTGTCCTTTTTTTTTTTTTTTTTTTTTTTTTTTTTTTTTTTTTTTTTTTTACATTGGAATTTTTAATTAATATGGTTTTATGCCATGGGTTCCCCCCTCTCATTTTTATTCCCCATCTACTACAAAGATATCCAGGAAGTCTCTGAATAAATCGTCAATCAGGTGCTGGAAGGTGGCAGGGGCATTCCAGAGGCCAAAGGTCATGACCAGGTATTCAAAGTGGCCGAATCTGGTACGAAAAGCCGTTTTCCACTCCTCCCCTTCATGGATACGAACCAAGTTATAGGCTCCTCGCAAGTCCAACTTGGTGAAGACAGTTGCGGACCTTTAATCCCTGAAATAATTTGGGCACGAGAGGAAGGGGAGAGGGTTTCTTAACCGTGATCGCATTCAAATCCTGGTAATCTGCACTCGGCCACAGGGACTTGTCTATTTTTTGTAACAAAGAATATTCCCGCTCCTGCTGGGGAAGTAGATGGGCAGATGAATCTTCTTTTTTTTTTTTTTTTTTTCCCTCTTGTTTAGAGTGTAGAAATATTCACCTGAAGGAGATCTTGGCCCCGGGAAGTAGTTCACTGGGCAGTCATATGGCCGATGTGGAGGGAGAGTGTCAGCCCCCCGTTTGCTAAAGACATCGAGAAACTCGTGGGACTAAGGCACCAACTGGTCTATTCCTTGATCAGAGTCCATGCATAGCAGAGTTAGAGGCGTTGGAGGGGTTACATAGGTGAGGTCAAAAAGATACAAGTCCAACTATGTGTGTGATTGTATGTCAGGATTACCTTGTATATCTCTGTATGTTGTGGTCGTTCAGGCACTCATCTAATAGTTTCTTGAAACTATCGATGCCCCCTGCTGAGACCTCCACCTGTGGAAGGGAATTCCACATCCTTGCTGCTCTTACAGTAAAGAACCCTCTACATAGTTTAAGGTTAAAACCTCTTCTTCTAATTTTAATAAATGGCCACGAGTCTTGTTCAACTCCCGTCTGCAAAAGTTTTATCCCTATTGTGGGGTCACCAGTACGGTATTTGTAACTTGAAATAATATCCCCTCTCAAGTGTCTCTTCTCCGGAGAAAATAAGTTCAGTGCTCACAACCTTTCTTCATAACTAATATCCTCCAGACCCTTTATTAGCTTTGTTGCCCTTCTTTGTACTCGCTCCATTTCCAGTACATCCTTCCTGAGGACTGGTGCCCAGAACTGGACAGCATACTCTAGGTGTGGCCGGACCAGAGTCTTGTAGAGCGGGAGAATTATAGTTTTATCTCTGGAATTAATCCCTTTTGAATGCATGCCAATATTCTGTTTTGTTAGCAGCAGCTTGACATTGCATGCCATTGCTTTGCCTATCTACTAGGACCCCCAGGTCTTTCCCATCCTAGATTCCCCCAGAGGTTCTCCTTCCAGTGTCTAGATTGCAGTCATATTTTTGCCACCCAAATGCATTCGTTTTTCTACATTTGAACCTCATTTGTCATGTAGTTGCCCACCCCATTAATTCAGATCTTTTTTGCAAGGTTTCCACATCCTGCGGAGAAGTTATTGCCCTGCTTAGTATTGTCCAAAAATACATAGATTGAACAGTTTACCCCATCCTCCAGGTCGTTTATGAACAAATTAAACAGGATTGGTCCCACTACCCATCCCTGACCATTTCAAGTACTTCCCATTTATCACCAACCTCTGAACTCGCTCTTGTAGCCAGTTTTCAATCCATGTACTTACCCTCATTTTGTACAGTAAACATTTATGGGGAACTGTCAAACGCTTTTGCAAAATCCAGATATACCACGTCTGTGGGCCTTCATTTATCTCGATGGCAACTCGCCTCCTCATAGAAGGTTAATAGATTGGTTTGGCAAGAACTATTCTTCATAAATCCATGCTGATTACTGCTAATGATACTGTTCTCATTACTAAAATCTGCTATATAATCCCTTATCCCCTCCAAGAGTTTACATACTATTGATGTTAGGCTAACTGGTCTGTAATTCCAAGGGATGTATTTTGGGCCTTTTTTAAATATTGGTGCTACATTGGCTTTTCTCCAATCAGCTGGTACCATTCCAGTCAGACTGTCAGTAAAAATTAGGAACAATGGTCTGGCAATTGACTGAGTTCCCTAAGTACTCTCGGGTGCAAGCCATCTGGTCCCGGTGATTTATTAATGTGAAGTTTCCCAAGTCTAATTTTAAATCTGTCCTCTGTTAACCATGGAGGTGTTTCCTCTGATGTGTCTTGAGGATAAACACTGCAGTTTTGGTTACTGAAGCCCCCCGATTTTCCCCGGTGAAGACTGAGAAGAATAAATTCAATACCTTCGCCATCTCCCCATCCTTTGTAACCAGATGTGCTTCCTCATTCTTTATTGGGCCAATATGGTCTGTCCTCCCTTTTTTACTGTTTACATACTTAAAGAATTTCTTGGGATTTTTTTTTTTGCTCTCCTCCTGTGTCTTTCATGTTCTATCCTAGCCGTCCTTTTTGCACCCTTACATTTCTTGTTGCATTCTATATAAAGTCTGAATGCTCAGGATGATCCCTTGTATTTTTTTGAAGGCCTTCTTCTTTGCTTTTATATGCATTTTTCCATTGGAGTTATGCCATCCAGGACTTTTCGCTCTTTTAAATTTATTACCCAATGGGATACATTGGCTAATGCCCTTATTTAAAATGCTCTTGAAGCAAACCCTTTTCTCCTCCGTGTTCTTTGTTCCTAAGATTTTATCCCAATTTATGCCTTCTAGCAAGGTTTGTAGTTTAGTAAAGTTGGCTCTATTGAAATTCAATGTCTTTGTATTCCACTTATGTTTCCGATTTGTGTGATATATACTGAAGCCAATTGACCTGTGATTCCTAAATTGCCCCGTATTTCCACATCTGTGATCAGGTCTGTATTGGTAACCAGTAACGCTTTATTGCTAGTTGTGTCTACCATCTGACCCATAAAATTGTCTTGCAAGACATTTAGGAACTTGGCTTCATCCCTTTGGCACTCTACTCATAAGGATTCCACCTCCTCCCTAGCTCCCTTAGTGATATCTCTCACATTCACTTGTACATTATTCTTGATATATAGGCATACCTTCCCCCTTTTTTACCCTCTATCCTTGCGATAAAGGGTATACCCTTGACTGGTTTCCAGCCAATCATGAGAGCTGTTGAACCAGGTCTCTGAAATTCTCACAAAATCCAAATCCTCCTTGTACAACAGTATCTCTAGTTCACCCATCTTATCCGCCAGGCTCCTGGCATTGGTGAACATGCCACGTAGTTTAGACCGGTCGCATATTATCGTCCTTTTATTGGGTGTTCTGAGATTGCAGTTAGAAAAACTGTTTCTGACAGTAGCGTGATTGGACTTCTCCAGCAATCCAATCGATCTGAGGATTATGGGCTTGAAGCCAAGGTAGGCCTAAGATGGGAATTAATGAAGAGATGCGTTAACGCTCTAACTCCTTACTCCTACCAAACAGAACGGTTAATGGAGGGCTTTCCTGAGTCACTAATCCTGACTTGATATATGAGCCATCCGCCAGGTATACAGAAAGTTGTGTCTTTGGTCCCAGTGGAATATGCTGCTAAGTAGCAAAGGTTAAGTCAGCGAATGCCCCAGAGTCAATAATGGTGTTAACTGAGATTGTCCTTCCGGAAGCTGGAATGAGAGTGGCAGAGCTAGATGAGTTGCATTAGACAGATGACGGGTTAGCAGAGGAAACAACACTTGCACATCTTTACAGGACAGGTCCGCACATAGTGGCTGGCTTCTCTGCAATAAAGACGAAAGTTGCCCTGTCGGCAGCGTAGACGTTCTTCAGGAGACGGAGCAGGACGCATCAACCTGAGTTGCATTGGTTTGGGGACATCTGATACAGGATTGACAGAACTTGAACTGGCAGGAGCTGAACTGGTAAACGTAGAGTGAGCAGGAACTGGCGCTCTAGGCATCATCCATACAGCACAGGACTGCTGGATGAACCTTTCTGACCGTCTCTCATGGAGCCGATGGTCAATCTGGATAGCCATGGTGATTAGGCCCTCCAAGGTATTGGGTACCCCAACCTGGGCTAGCTCATCTCTAAGACCTTCAGACAGTCCAAGGCGGAACTGATGTTGCAGAGGTGCGTCGTTCCATTGTTTATCTGCGCTCACAGCATCTGAAGTCGTAACCTAGTCCTCAGCCAATCTGCGGCCTTGCTGGAGCGCATGGAGAGCAGTTTCCACCTTGAGTTTGATGCAATGGCCAAGCTGTACAACAAACCGCAACAAAGAAAGATGACATGGCATGAATCTGTGCGTTATTTTCCTCTAGCAGCCGGTGGGCCCAGGTCTGGGGTTTCCCTTGGAGTAAAATGATGAATCCCACTTTGGATTCCAGAGAGAAAGTCCAGGACTGTAGGGCGAAGTACAACTGGCATGCATTGGGGAATGCCCTGAATTTACTTTGATCCCCTTAGAACCTTTCAGGTGTAGGCACTCTGGGTTCAGGTGGTAGCAGCACCACAGAGGGTGTGGTAGCAGTCTGTTGGTGCAGGAGGGGGATCTGTGGTAGAGCTTGCAGAGGTGGCCAAAGACTGCACACATTCTTCCAGCTGGACGTAGCCTTCCTGCAGAGATTTGACGGCATGGGTGAGGGCTGTGAGATGTTGACAGATCTCTTCCATTGGAGAGGTCCCTCCTGCAGGCTCAGACATGCTGTCATGTACCTTGTGGTAGAGCCTGACATGCAGAGGGAGACCTCTCCTACAGCCCTGGCTCAGGAACCACTGAAGTTGCAAGGTCTTCTGTTGACAGCAGAGATGTGTGGCTAGTGAATCACCAGACTGAACTGGATCGCTGAGCAGCAGGTAGCGTCAGGAACAGCAGGTGCAGATACAGAGCGGATGCAGGACAGGATCACCAGGCACTGGAAAGAGCGGGATAGACTGGAACAGGATCAGACAAGCCAGATCGATCACAGATAATAAGGTATATGGCATAATCGGCAGGCAGAGATTGGCAACAGGATATCGGGCAGATAAGCAGGTATAACGAAGTCTAGGCAAGCCGAGGTCAGGACTAGAGAAAAGCAAACGTGGTCAGGAAAGCCAGGTCAATATAGGATTCCAATACAGGCACAGGAACAAAACTCTGGTAAAGCTGCAGATCAGGCAGCACTGCACTAGTGCAGCTGCTGCCCTTATATAGGCCATTTTGGCGCCAGTGCTTAAATGGCTAATGCGTTCGCATTTGGCAAAATATTTGTGCGCATTTTGTTCCCAGCGCGGTGGGTACCCGCAGGGCATGCATGCGCACCTGCCTAAAATTTGAAGTGTCCTTGACAGCGGTGTAATTCATATGAATGAACTCTAACAAGTTATCTTTGCATGAGCTAAGAGGTTGAAGCGTTTCACAACAAGTTTCCACAGTACCTTGGCTCACAACTGGGTGTGCCTGTGTATGCCTGTTCATCAATTCACAGTTTAATTGAAAAAATTGCCTTAAGCATCTCAGCACATTGCAGAGAAATTTAGGAGAAGAGGCTCCAACATGGCCCTAGACCTTCCAATGCTGAAACCGGTAATCCACCATGACCTAGTTTTTCAGCCCATAATTGGTTTCCATTTCAGAATTGATCTTGAAAAAGTGGTCCCTAAGAACAAAGGTCCATTGCCACTAAGCTTTTCAATCCTAATCTTGAAAGCTTTGTAAATTTACAGTTGGATTTTCATTATTCAAATCTGCTGGACAAGTCCCAAAATCAGGGCTGCTAAGGCAGTACAGCCGGCTCTGCTGTACTGAGCCCAGGCCCCATCAGTTCAAAAAGGGGAGTGGGGGCCACCTGAGCAGGACGACCAGTTGTACTGCCTTACTGCCCACTCTTGTGGCTCCCACTGCTACAGCTGCCGACTTCTCCTTCTGCGCTGCAGGAGGAGCAGTATCTGCGCCCCCCCTCCCCTGCAGCAATTCCGGCTTTCTCCTCTCCTGCCAGCAGCTGCTGCAGGTACATGGGGTATGTTTCAGGATGAAGAGTGGGGGGGTGTGTAAGGGTTATATTACCATTTTGTGCCATTTACTTTAACGTAGTGATCAATTGGTACCAATCACTTTTGTGTCCATCACTGAAGCATAGTATACAGTAAAGGTACTACTCCCTATAAATACCCCCTTGTATCACATTTTTCTCTAATCAGAAAAGAATACACAATTGATGGCACATGATTATGGTCCCTTTAAGGGGCAGTGGAGGGTTACTTTACCTATGGTAGTGATTTATATTTAGACTGCTGAGAGCATGTGAAATTTACAGGGAATTTTCAGCATGTCAGGAAGAATTGAGCACTACTAAAAGCTCTGTCTGCGTTTTGGCTAGATAGTGTTGTGGGTAAAAGTCCTGAGCCTGGTTTGTTGTACATGGTTTGTTGTACATGGTTTGTTGTACATGGTTTGTTGTACATGGTTTGTTGTACATGGTTTGTTGTACATGGTTTGTTGTACATGGTTTGTTGTACATGGTTTGTTGTACATGGTTTGTTGTACATGGTTTGTTGTACATGGTTTGCTGCAGAAAGCCCTATTTTGTTTGCCTTTAAAAAAAAACTTTTTATAGAGTTGCGCTGATTCCTGGCATACCTCACCTTGTTTGAGAGGACTACAGAGAGGGGTGGCCCCAAGAACCGTAAGATGGCCTATTTGCCCCTTTTCTCATTGCAGGTTCTGTTACCTCCCACCTGGTGAGACCAGTAATCATGATCAGTTAAAATTGAGATGCTGGGGTGAGTGCTTCTGCCCAGGCACAAAGAATGCATAGCTGGAGTTATCAAACAGATTCACCACTGAGGTCCCAAATGCACCACCTGGTGCAGTTGCAGCCAGAGGCTCCGCCTCTGACCCCCAGATTGTGGAGCAGGTTGTGATATATTATCCTTGCCTGTCGATCTCCAGCCTTGGGTTTTGATGTCCACTACAGGAGTAGCTTGTGTAACGTGAAGACATCTGGAGGGTGTCCTTTTGTTTAAGATTTCCCAATGCGCTCTTGGCCTTTGCGAGGGGCAGTTTATATGTACTGTGCTTGTGAACCATCTCCCTGCCAAGACTTTGCTAGCTCGGGCAGCATGATGACACTTATGCATTCAAGACTGCTTCGAGTGACTGACCTGGCAGGTAAAACCTTGTTTTTTTTTTTTGTGCAAATGGTGACACTAGTAAAGAGGCTGGGGTGGTAACAAAGTTGATGTATTCCATCATAGGTGGAGAGGACTGTCCTTTTTTTGGAACTGTGGGAACTCCTAAGCCTGCTCACTTGCTGGGAAAAGGTTACATTTCTTCAAGTCAAGGGAACATACCATTACTGCAGACGCTAAGATTTTGCTGTTCCAGGTTTAAAGACCTAGCAGATCTGGGGGTGGGCAACTTTTTATTGCAGGTCATGGTTGGGCAATAGGATGAGACTTCCATAATCCTGCGCATCTAACGTGGACGTTTTAAAAGGCGCACATAATACTGCCCAAGTATACGTTTCCATGCCTGATACTGAAAACCGGATTCCTTTTTTTGCAGTTCATTATAGTTTTCATTGAGTTGCCAAGATCCACAGTGAGGTTGTAGAGTATTTGCTGGTTCTTAAGCTATATAGGCTGATGGTGCGCAATTTAGCTCACAATGAAGCACTAAGTGAATACAAGGAGACTAAGCAGTTTGAGGTGTGGATAACCAATTTGGTTTTGCTGGCCATACTTGAAGGCTGAAGAATAAGATACTGAGCTTCCTGCCAGTTAACCGTTCTGGTGTCACTTCTGAAACCCCTTGGTACCTCTACCCATAATCAAAGTTCAATTTATATGCATTAAAATGGGTCTACTTTTTTGTTAATCCAGTTAAGTAAACCAGAGGACACGGATACATATTGGTAGTTAAATCTTGCGACTAGATATCCTGAGTCTGTTCCTTTTTAAAGTAATTGCACAAGAGTTCCTTATGTTCTCAAAGACAGCTTTTTGTAAGGAGATACTGATTAAGCCGAGGCACCCTTTGGCGAATGTGATGACAGATTTGTTCCCAATTGGGCAGCTGCCAAGGTCCATCACACATAGATGGCTAGTCTGGTCGAGAGCTTGGCCTTTAAGTGGGTGGTACAATGATAGGAATGCTTAGGATTATTACATCCTGCATGATTTGCCATATTGGTGATTCCACACCCATCCACAGGATCTTTTACAGTTTAAAATGATGTAAGGGTGGAGACTTTATGAATGCCTTGTTTTAGTAATAAGCGACATTGAAAAATGAGACCACACAGCAATAAAACACCTCTGATGCGTGAGGGTCGCCGATGTAATGCCTATAGTGAAGAAACCTTTTTGGAGCATTCAGGAGGCACAGGAGTATAACCGGGTTAGACAATTTCAAGTTTGGAATCCGGTGGTCTTGCTAAAACCCATGGTAGAGGGTTTCTGGCCAAATGGGTATCTTTGTGGTCATGGAAAGGGTAGTAAACTATAGGGTACATCAGCCTAGAAAGCGAAAACCCTAACAAATTTACGGCATGAACTACTTGAAACCCTGGAGACACAAGGAACAGGTTTCCACTCTGGTTAGTACAAACCTGGGGTTCCAAGTTAATCTCGACTGGGAGAAGGTGCCTAGTAACCCTGGCCAGATCACAGCAAGTAAGTTTATGAAGAGAAACGAGCAAATCTTTAGGACCTGCCAGGTCTCACAAATTTAATTGAACTTCACAACATGGAACCAAAAATTGCTGGCTCATAGCCCATCTCAGAACAAATGAGAATACTAGAACTAGATGTTGATTTAAGAATTGTGGAGTGATTGCGCAAGCCGAATTGTGCGCTATCGAAGCCTAATATCGCTTTACAGTTACTTCAGAAAACTCTGAAGTGTCAAAGTTTGACACTTATCCTATGCCTTGGGTGGATGAATTTTCTAAGAGTCGTTAAGACCAGCCCAATACATCACTAAACTGGACTTTACTAACGAGTGCTGGCAAAGACTCTTGGTAAAGAAAAAGGCAGGGAGAATACTGCATTTATTACCGAGAGCCAGTACAAATGCATCCCACCACCTCCCCCCCCCCCTTGATTTGTCTACCTTGAGAACATAATCCTTGGCAGCATAAGTTACATGGTTCAGGTCGTGTAGGACTCTGGGAAGAGTTGACGGTTAATCCTGATTAAATTTGAATTGGGTTTGAGGAAACAAGGTACCTGAGGTATGTTGTGCTTAGAGGTGTGGTGAAGCACCAGTTGCACAAATATGCCCAATAATGCTATGACCTGCTTTTTCCTTAAGGGGCAGCATCTACTTTAACCACTTCCCACCCGCAGTACGTCATATCCCCACTGAAAGTCAAGGAGGTCATATCTGAATGATGCCTGCAGCTGCAGGCATCATTCAGATATCATTCTTTTCTGCCGGCGATCCTGTGCACCGTAAGAATGATCATAGTGGCAGTTCCACCGTTTGATCGTTCTTACAGGCGACGGTATGGGACAGCCCCCTCCCGTCTCCCTCCAGTGCTTCTCCGTGCTCTCCTGTGCAATCGGGGACCCGGAGAAAGAAGCCGCCAGATGAAGAGCATAGAGATTTCCGGTAACCAGATGGTCACTAGTCATCTGTGTGACCGTCGAAGGCCCAGGCCACAGATGTTAAAGCGGCGATCTTGGCTGGAAAGCATTAGATCTGTAATTTTTTTTTTTTTGTTGTTGATACTTTCCAGCCTGGGGGAGAGTTGTGGGGTCTTATAGACCCCATATCTCTCCATAAAGATGACCTGTCTCACACCATTCATGTTACAAGGGATGTTTACATTCCTTAAAATAGGAATAAAAGTGATCAAAAAAGTGTAAAATTAAAAAAAAGTACAAAAAAAATGTTTTAAAGCGTCCCCGTGTGCTCGTGCACAGAAGCGCAAGCCCCACCCACATATGTAAATGCCGTTAAAACCACACGTGAGGTATCGCCGCGTGCGTCAGTACGAGAGCAACCGTTCTAGCACTAGACCTCTAACTCTAAACATGTAACCTGTAAAAAAAAAAATAAAACAAATAAAAGCGCCTGTGGAGATTTTTTAAGTACCGACGTTTGGCACCATTCCACGAGTGTGCGAAACTTTAAAGTGTGACATGTTGGGTACCTATTTACTTGACGTAACATCTTTCACATTATAACAAAAAAATTGGGCTAACTTTTCTGATTTGTTTTTATAATTCACAAACTTTTTTTTTTTCATAAAAAACACGTTTGAAAAATTGTTGCACAAATACAGTGTGACATAAAAAGTTGCAACGACTGCCATTTTATTCCTTAAGGTGTCTGCTAAAAACCTTATGTTTTGGGTGTTCTGAGTAATTTTCTAGCAAAAAATTTTTTTTACATGTAGGAGAGGGGTGCCAGAATAGGCCTGGTATGGAAGTGGTCAAGTACTACAGATTGTTTGTATTAAACTTCACCACTGACACAGAGAGAAAAAATAAAACTGCGCTAAAATAAGTGAAAACAATGTACCGTGAACCAATAATCGTGAAAGCTGCAATTCAAAATATGACACACATATACCCAATCAAAAATGAAAAAAATGCCTGAATCGTGCTAATGAGTAATCGTAGAAATTGATAGGTGATCAGTGATGAATAAAACAAATAAGTATAACCTTATTGATATATAACTCTATGCTCATTAATGATAAACCTTAAGTGCACAATGTAAACAATAAATGATAAAAAAATAAAAAAAGTCTCTCAATAAGTGATAAAAAATCCACCCGTGCAAAACCCAAATTGCAAAAGTCCATCCATAAGAAATTCTTCAACTGTTATGCAGCGAAAGATGTGAGCCACCACCAGTATAGAAGGCGATACTTACCGGACATAAATGATCCCCCATTACAGAGGATCATAGCAGGCATGTCGGCTGTATTACTCCCGTGCTGGACTGCTGCGGCTGTGCCTCAGATCATCAAAGGGACCTGATCAGTGCAGTGGTAAGTATTGCATGTAACACAAAGTGGGAAACTCAGATCGTGTAAAACCTTTAATTTATTTATATAAAAAGTCAAAGACACACTTACATAGAACATCTGAAAACAAGCCTAAAGTCCGTTGTGTCGGCTGAACACACACGGACAAACCCGTCCTACTGGAAGAGAGCACAGTCTGGAGGTGACGTCAGCGCGTCGTCCTGCTCCGACTTTGACTTTTTATATAAATAAATTAAAGGTTTTACACGATCGGAGTTTCCCACTTTGTGTTATATGCAATACTTACCACTGCACTGATCGGGTCCCTTTGATCTGAGGCACAGCCGCAGCAGTCCAGCACAGGAGTTATACAGCTGACATGCCTGCTATGATCCTCTGTAATGGGGGATCATTTATGTCCGGTAAGAAGTAACCCCTTCTATACTGGTGGTGGCTCACATCTTTTGCTGCATAACAGTTGAAGAATTTCTTATGGATGGACTTTTGCAATTTGTGTTTTGCACGGGTGGATTATTTATCACTTATTGAGAGACTTTTTTTTTTTTTTTTTAATCATTTGTTTCCATTGTGCACTTAAGGTTTATCATTAATGAGCATAGAGTTATATATCAATAAGGTTATACTTATTGGTTTTATTCATCACTGATCACCTATCAATTTCTACGATTACTCATTGGCGCGATTCAGATTTTTTTTTTTCTCTTCACCACTGACACACCTGACAAATTGCAGGAAGTCTAGTGATGATTCAGTTGAATGATGATGCAGAGGAGGATTTCCTGATGCTTAATCCTGCATTATGCCAACATCCAGGTCTGGTTGCTCCTGGCATTTTTTCCTAGTTTATTGTACTAACAGATTCCTCTAGTGAAGGATTTGAAGCAAAATAATCCGGAAGCTGCCATAAAGTGGGCTTTAGACTCCCTGACCTGGATGAGTCAAATCAAGGAAGCAAAAGCCAGAGTGACTCCTTGGTTCCTGTCCCCTCCAGTTTTTGTGGTAGAGCATAGACCTAGGTGATGGTTCTAAAATGCTGATGTCTCCTCGTAAATTGTAGTGTATCTTATGCCTCCATACCTCTGAGTTGAGGCAGATATGGCTGAGATGGCTATAATGTAAAGGATGTCAGGGATGGGTCCTGTACAAGCAGTAGATGTTGCGCTTATTTGATCTGGTCTCTAAATTGTTTATCTGCAAGAGGGGTGCATACTCTGTAAACTCCTAAGAGCACATGCAGCTTAGGCTTTTGATACCCCTCTTTGTGCACAAAGTCCTGAAGCATTTTTTTTGTTTGCCTTTTGGAAATAAAACCTTTTTAATGTCTATGCTTGTAGTCCCTGACGTTTACATTCCTTTACATGTGTCCCATGTATAACAGAATTGCTTTTTTTACTGTAATTTGTCTCATAGGATGTGGCTTTTGTTTTATAGAAACGCAGTTCACGGATGAATGTTTTAGGAAGCCAAAGCCCACTTCATCCTTCTACACTTAGCACCGGTAAGTTACTGAACTTTGACTTTTATACTTAGGAAAAATTGTACATTTGCCCTGCTTTATTGGAACATTTTGTTTTTTGTAGTTATTCATAGGACACAGCCTTGGTTCCATGGTAGAATATCTCGAGAAGAGTCTCAAACAATCATTAAACAACAGGGGCTTGTGGATGGGTAAGAACTTTAAAACAAAAAAAAATATTTAGGATAGTACTGTTAACAAATATTATTCTTCAATCACTTTACCAAATACCATCTTGGGCAATTGCCGCTTGCACAGTTGTAGCAACTAAAATATTTTCCCTCACCACTGCACAGATGACTGTAAACCCAAGACAGTGGGTGAGACTCCTTGGTGAGGAGAGGCAGCAATACAAACCTGATAGTATAACCTTTCACCACAAAAAACTTGTATTAGTTCTAAAAACTATTTCTAGTTTACTGTTCCTTTAAGAGTATTAGTCTAATAGTTGTCTGCTATATGCTAAAATGTAAACTGCTTAGCGAATGACTTTACATTAAAGGCTAAAATTGGCTTTAAATTCTATGGTTTTATCCCCTTCATGACAGGCCATTTTTTGTGATTACAGCACTGCGAACTGACAATTGAATGGTCGTGTAACGCTGTACCCAAATAAAATTTGTCTTTTTTTTTTTTTTTCTTTTTTTCTTTTTTTCTTCATTAATTTAGGCAAATATGTATTCTGCTACATATTTTTGGTGAAAAAAAAAATCCCAATAAGCGTATATTGATTTGTGCAAAAGTTATAGGGTCTACAAACTATGGGATGATATTATGAAATTTTTGGTTTTATTTTTTACTAGTAATGGCGGCGATCAGTGACGGGCTTGCGGCTGACAAGTCGGACACTAAGTGACACTTTGTTGGGGATCCGTGTTAAAGAATATGCAGGTCATTGTACTAATGACGCTGGCAGGGAAAGGGTAAACATCAGGGGAAAGCAAAGGGTTAAATGTGTCCCTAGGGAGTGTTTTATAACTGGGGGAGGGGTGCTTGTACTGTAAGACACAGATCCGTGTTCCTGCTTAGCAGAAACAGGAGAAGATAGAGCTCTTGTCACAGAACAGTGATCTGCCTCGAATGGGCGGCGGGTCCCGGCGGACATCAGGCGCGGGTTGCCGGCGGCGCGCGTGCGCTCCCCAGACCTGGAAGAAAAAAATGATGTACAGGTATGTAATTTCACACTAAAGGGCTGCCCTACTGCAGTATATGTATGTGGGGCAGTCCTTGAGCAGACAGTCTAATATTATGTATAGCCAAAACTTTAAATGGGTAGAAATATTTAAACATCTTTAAATGTATTTTTTTCCTGTGTCCTTTTGAGGAAATTAAAAAAAAATGAAAAATGCAGCGCTGGAAAAAAAAAATAACTCCAAGAGTCACCCTGGGATGGGGAATTCACTGGTGAAATAGTGAATGGTACTGCAAATGAGCAAATATATAAATAATACAATGCAATAAAAGTGCTCAGTGCATAAGTGAGGACAGTGGGTGAACTCATATGGCACAATCACAAAAACCAAAGGAGTACATATAGTCCATACAGTAATTACACATGAAGTGCTTATCTGACATGGGCCAGTCAGCATCACAGTATGCCTATAATGGACATTTAAAAAGTCAGTGGAGACTCGAATACAAGATATAGTCTCTTACAGATGACATAGAGATGCAATCATTATGATGAATATACAATGTAGGGAGTGAGTTTTACACATGACATTCTGGGATGTGCATCCAACACCGGGGGGAGGGAGATGGGTACTCTTACCCCAAATCGTGGACGCACACACCAGTGCCGGTGGGTCAGTCGAGCATAAAACTATCCTCCAAAGAACTCTCCAACCAGAACTCCTGCAGAGAAGATGATGCATACCAGCTTCAACATCCAGGGGGGTCTGTGGTAGGTTGTCGCAGTAGGGGCTCCAACAGGTAGGTATTCGTTGTTATCCAAACGGCAGCATAGATCATGGGGGAAAAAGATAAAACAAAAAGGCCTCCACATAGTGCAGATGAATCTGGGATAAAAAATGTATTCAAATAAAATGGGTACAAAACATCATTCTAGATGCGTACATAGCATGCTCAGACATCAAATAAGAAAAGCGCAGTATGTAGAGCCAAGCAGGCTATGTATCCAAAGGTAGGTCACTCCCTACATTGTATATTCATCATAAGAATGATTGCATCTGTAAGAGACTATCTTGTATTAGAGTCTCCAAGGACTTTTTAATGTGCATTATAGGCATACTGTGATGATGATTGGCCCATGTCAGATAAGCACTTCATGTGTAATTACTGTATGGACTATATGTACTCCTTTGGTTTTTGTGATTGTGCCATATGAGTTCACCCACTGTCCTCACTTCTGCACTGAGCACTTTTATTGTACATTTGCAGTAACATTCACTATTTCACCAGTGAATTCCCTATCCCAGGGTGACTCTTGGAGTTGTATTTTTTCAGCACTGCATTTTTTTATTCTATTCACAATTAGTCATATTGTTGATGCTAGCTGTTTTCATATTTTTTTTACACTAGTAGTGCAACTTTTTCTTGTATAGATTTTGTTTCTTTTGAGGAAATTTCCCTTCAGTTTGTTTTTTTTGTTTTTTTTCCCCCCCAGAGACTTAACAGGAGGAAATTTTCTTTACAGGATAAATAGAATTCCTCTTAAAGGAGCTCCAGGCTCCTTCAGAAAAAGTTAAGTCAGCAGCTATAATATTTGTAGCTGCTGACTTAATATTAGGAAACTTACCTGCCCAGGGATCCTGCAGTATTTTCACCCCAGCCGATTTTTTTTGTATCGGTTCTGGGGTGCTGCTGCCGCCATTGCTTGTAAGGGTATCCAGTAGTGAAGCCTTGCGGCTTCAGTCTGTTCCCTGCTGCACTTTGTGAATGGCCCCGCAGTAGGGGAAGGAGGAGGTGGGTCATAGCGAGATCACCCGCAAGTGGGAGTGGATACCTGTCAAAACAAGGTACACCCCCCCCCCCCCCAAAGGTGCCAAATGTGGGATGGGGGAAGGCAGATAAGAAGAGTTTCCACTTTTGGGTGGAGCTCCGCTTTAAGCTGGCCATGCATAGTTTTTGTTAGATGCCTGCTGAACCAGCCAAAATTTGAGCTGTGGCTGGCTCTACCTGGCTCACCAAGTCTTTCTAAATTGAGGGAGCCAGATAGAAAAATGTCAGCCAAACAGGCTGCAGCCAATCAGATGCAGTCACTGTTTGGGAAATTCAGGCAGCCATGGATGCTGCATGTGTCTGTATACAGTAGCTGGCAGAGCTGCCCATGGCTTGAATTTCGGCCAGGTCAGCATGCTTGACACACAATGCGTTATACACACAATGCGATTGTTGGCTGGAGATTGTCTGACACTGTTGTCCTAAAATCTGGCCGTTTGTCAATTGTCCAACTTTCGGGCAACGGTTGGATGACAGGCTTGTAAATTTTTGGTGGACAACAGTCTGTCTGATTTTGGTATGGTCAGTACACAAATCCGTCACACAAGTCAAAAGTTCAAACACAGGCATGCCTGGAGTTGATGATCACCAAACGCAAAATTAGCAGAAGGGGCCCAAAGGGTGGCGCTCAAGAGCTGAAATTCCTTGTAGTACGTCACTATGTTCATGTTTGTTGCAAGACAAGATCCTAGCACACTCCCTTTTGACAAAAATCAGACGCTCGGTTGTCCAACAATCGTACCGTGTGTACAAGTCTTTAGACAGTTGTCGCCAGAACAGAAGTCTGTTAAAAGATTTAAACTTTTGCTCTGGTAACTGTCGAATTTTTAGGTTTGTCATCACTTTTTAAATCTTGGTGGGGAACACAGACCACATAAAAAAATCTGACATGGTTTGAATATTTCTCAGCTCTTTACAGATCTACAAAAGCTCCTTGTTTGCATGCACTTTAACCATTAGGTTGTAATTACATTTTTTAATTTATTGCTAAACAATTATTGGACCTAATTCTTTTCAGCCTCTTTCTCATACGAGATAGTCAGAGTAATCCAAAGGCGTTTGCTCTTACACTGTGTCATCACCAGAAAATAAAGCATTTCCAGATTTTACCTGTAAGTATTGCTTGTCCATGACATCGTTTTTTTTTTTTTTCCCCCCTCTGATTTTTCTTGTATCTTTTTAATACATGGGATATTGTGTTAATTTTCTGTCAATAGTTTTTTTTTTTTTTTTTTATCCTTTTTTTTTCTTGCTTTGCAATAAAAAAAAATCTTGCATTTCAGAACCTGAGGGCAGACTCTGCCCACCGCTTTCATATTATGATTGACAGCAAACATTTGCACATTATAATGCCTGTGTTTAAGATGCCACACTGTAGCCATCACAGTAGAACAGCCTTTAATAAAACTAATCATATCTGTTTGCGTTGTTTGCATTTCCGGTGCATGTCATCTTCCAGCATGTTTTGGTTTTTATTCCTGTCCAGAACTAGAATCTACGATCCGTGTTTTAAAATTTATGTGCTGTCATTTTAAATTTGAATGTTATTCATCCAGGGCCATATATCAATCTGTGCTACGATGCTAGCACTGAATTGAGGTGATATAAAAGACACACTCATTATAACATCCTTAAATTATGGCTCTGCATTCATTAATACATTCTTTAAGGCTGGGTTCACACCTAAAATGGATGCAGCTGACAACAGGGGTCAGGTGTGTCCCTGTTCTCCATTTCAGGGACGAATTTGGCCCGAGTTTTTGCCCTAATTTGGACCTGAAACAGAGCGAAAGATGCACAGGGCTCCTGTGCAATCTACTCAGCAGCCGCCCTGGAGATGGGTGAACCGGCTCCATTGAGAGCCTGTCACAATCTCCTGTCATGAGTGTGAACCCAGACTGAATGCTTTTCAAATGTAATCGGTGAAAGTATCCGAACTTGACTTGTGGTATTCTGCCTCTTTCAGTCTCTGGATACCATGGCTCAAACTGGGGGGAGGGCACAGAAGCAACATGAAGCCAATCAATTGAGCTGCAGGGTAACGAGTATGCTAATAGAGAGAAGTGCAACAAAGATTAGGTCATCGCTGTGTTTTAACTGTCTAGTCACAGGCTAGAGGAGAGGGACAAGACCTGCAAATCTTTCACTGGTGTATTTAGCATAAATGGACATTTCACTTTTAAGCTGAACTCCAGGCAATTTATGTGTAGACTACATGAAAGTGATCTATTCTAGATTTATATGGTGCGAATTATAAATTCTACTCAAAGTAATGACAGCATTTTTAACCCCTGCAGAATGCTATGAAAACTATTAAGTATGATGTACAAAATGTGTTAATATGTAATGTATTCATATAGCAATTCCTTATGAGATGTAGATCAGGATTATTGCAAAAGCTGTTATACATCTGAAGAAAGTTACCCAGCAGGAATACATAAATGAAAAATTATTTAAAAATGCAAATTTAGAAATGTTCATTTAAATAAGTGGCAGGAAATGTAAAAATATATTCAGTTGATATCTAGGCAAACCTAGTGCCCATACCAGCTACAGTATTTGGACAATTTATAGTTGCCTTCAGTGGTCTCGCTGTTTCAAGTTTTTGTATGCAAATGTTAATTTTTCGGTAAACCTTTGGCTTCGCCCTTCCCTTTCCCAGCACATTCATGTCTGAGACATGTAAGTACCAATAGGAGGGCAGGGAAGGTAGGACAGGTATGATGTGCAAAAAATCACATACCTACCTAGCCATCTCTGGATTTACGGGAGTGTTTTGAAATGCAGTTTTCACCAAATGTGACCTTTTAATTATGCATTTTGATCATATGCTTATGTTTTGCCCAGATTTTGAGACCAATTTACATTTCACTAATAGCAGTACATGAAAATTCATTCTTTGGTCCACATTCCACTAAAAAAGTAAGGTTTATGTCCAATCCAGACCTCCTTTTTTTTTTTTTTTTTTTTTTTTTTTTCCTTGTTATGGGGGAGAATTTTGAACTCCTGTTCGGTTTTACTGTTGTCACAGGTCTCCTTTTAATGATTTCAGTAAATGCTGGCATTAGGTTGTAACAGTTTCCACAAATTAAAAGCATTTTCATTTCTGATTCTATTTTTGGAGATTTTTCCCTCTGCCTGTCTTGTGAAGCCATTCTCATGGGGGACAGCAAGAGGGGAAAAATCTCTATTGGAGATTTACAGGGGTTCTAATACTTTCCCGGTCTATCAAAGAAAAAGTAATAACTTTACATAAATTGAAGCGTTTAATCACAGAGATGAGGGGGGCCTGTTCTGGTTCCAAATGGTGCCTGCCTCACTGCAACTTTTGCTTCAGAGTTGAGTTTTTTGCATCTCTTCTATTTCAAGTACTAGAACTGAGCCATTACTGAATTTTATAAACAGAAATGTTTCCTTTTAGAATATCTGTACAATAAAAGCATTTTTATGTCTTAAACTTTGTGTTTGCAGTGTGAAGATGACGGGCAGTTGTTCTTTAGCCTTGATGATGGCAATACCAAATTCACAGATTTAATTCAGCTTGTTGAGTTTTATCAGCTAAACAAAGGAGTCCTGCCTTGCAAGCTCAAGCACCACTGCATCATAGTAGCCTTATGACCTTCAAGAAAAGACTGTTTGGTAACAGTAAAGCTTGGATGTCCCTATGTTTTGAGGGGGGTATAGATTTTTGTGTTTTAAACATGCACCTTCTGACTCTGGATTTATCAACTGGTGCCAGTTTATCACAATAGGCTGTTTTTTGCAGATCAGCCATGCTCTAGACTGGGAATTTTTTAAAATGCAAAAAAGCTGAAAATATCCTAAGGCTGGGTTGCTCATCAGAATGAAAGCCCTGAACAATGTCTTTGGCTACAAGTGGAAGATAGTTTAGCAAGAAAAGGGTGGAAATAAGGACTATTGCCCTGGAATAATCTTGACCATTAAGACTGATGCGTTTACTTTTTTTTTTATTGAAATACATTTTTTGCACTCCTATTTTTTGTGGGGTTTTTTTTGTTTTTTGTTTTTTTTTTATGATTTGCAGCCTTTTAAAAGGAGCGAGTGTGGCATTTAAATCACCCAGCAGTTGGTAAACTATCATATATGCTACGACCTAAAATGATTATGGTGAAGATACAATCAAGAACTTTCTGACAAGCTTGTGCTCCTTTTCACCTGCATGCATCTTTTAAAAAGCTTACTCAAACTGAGGCAAGCCAATTCCCTTTAATTTTTTACTTTGCCCTTCTTTTTTTTTTTTTTTTTTTTTTTTTTTTTTTTTTTTTTATATTCACCAAAAACAAAATGGCTGTTAAACGTCTGTCCTAATAAGCTTGAGTCTGTAAGTGATAACTATGCATAAATGTCTGAACTACGGTTTGTCTAGTCATCTATATTTATCAGGAAGTCAATGTTATCATACAGTAGAGGACACGATGGCCAAGGTCATTCAGAATATGCCAGATATTGTGATAAGGTCTACCTAGAATAAGTTGTTTTGTTTTTTTTTTTTTTTGTTTTTTTTTCATGTTTTTATTGTATTTCTGCAGTGTTTGACACCCCTAAATCTACCACTGTTAGAGGGATGACAAAGCTCATTTGGGATTTCATTGTAACATATGACAGGTTTTTATAGAATCTTGAGCTCAATTCTGACATTAAATCCTGTTAACAGAAGAGCAACAGATAATTACAATCCAAGGCTATGTTACTTGAGAATCACTCATGACAGTAAAAGTTTCCTTGAAACATATCAGCTGTACTATACAACAATGGTATAGAAACACTGTATTTTAGATTATGGAGCACATTGTCTTGACTTTATTCCATGTATTTGCCTCATATAAAATGAAGAAACTTGATTTATGTATGTTTGTTTTTTTTTTTTTTTTTGTTTTTTTTTTCTTTTTTTTTTTTTTCTTTTCTAATGTACAGTATTTTTTATTTGAACGTAATGCCATGTTGCACACTGGCAGAACTTTCTTATGAATTTTTGATCATCACATTGACAACCATGCACTTGGCTGATTAAAAAGCAAAAGCCTACAATTCTTTGTGTGCCATTTCATGTTGACTTGGAACAATTATAGCTTTTATTAAATTAGACCTCTTGGTTTTAGTTATCAAGCAATGCCTCATGAAGTCTAATACAAGAATTAAATAGAATAAATCATGTGACTAGGGTATTTTTTTTTACCGGAGTTTTCAGTCTCTATTGGTACATGTTATTGCTTGTTGGCAATTAACAGTGTTTGTTTTGACATGAACCCTAAAGCTCCCAAAAATCTAAAAATCCTAAACCAAAAATTACATTAAAGCAGACCCCCAGGCAAACCTTTTTTTCTTTAAAATGTGCTGTGTAAAAAGTTTACTCTCCAAAAGGTGTAGGCCACTTAGGTTTTCTGCCCTTTCTTTACAATGTCAATTATATTCTTGCCAGATAGTATAGCTTTAACTATTCTTCCAGTGCTGCCTCTACTGATATTTATCCGCCCCTCTTCCCCTTCTCTATTCACAGGAAGTCCTTGTATTTTATGGATAGGTCCAATTTCTTTTTACACAGCAAATTTCATGAGCGAGGGTTTGCCTAGATTTCTTTTTGTCATGCTGGGGGTAAAAAATCCTGTTCTTCATACCTTTTTTTTTTTTTTTTTTTTTTTTTTTTTTTTTTATAGCATGTCAGATGAATGTTGCAGGTGACTATTTCTACATTATCCTGATAATTTTGGTACATATAAATGAAAGACATCACTAAGTTAGAAAAAAAAAAATCTGGTAAACCAGATACATGGGAGCTTTAGATGATCATGTTTAGGAATGCTTTAACTTTAGCGACTATGCATTCTCACACTAGCATGAATCAAGAAACAGGCCAACTCTTGCAAGTTTTTGCTGTTATTACCGGAAAAAAAATTGTCTGGTAAAAGCATACAAAAGAATCCTTGAGATGAAGACATAAATGCGTGCTGACATGATTGGACAATGACCTTTGACATCATCCATCTATTTTCGTCATATTGGAACAGAACTTTGAACTGTTCCTGTTTTTATAATTTTCCACATGTTTAAAAATGATACAAGTTAGGTTTAAAATTTAAGATTCTTCTTCTGTTTAAACATTTTATCTCTACTTGGTTTATATGTTGACTGTGACTGTTAAAAATTATGTGGATTGTTGCCTCTCTACATCTGTATCTAGTGCCTAGCAATTCATTTACACTTTCCAGTTTTTAACTGGAATAATTTGTACTTTCTACCTATCGACCAGGGCAGTACTGTGAAGTATGCTGGTGTTGCCAAATGTGCATTTCCTTTTCAGTTTCTGTCTTGTTTTTAAGAATTCAATGAAGTACAATTGGACCGTACAATTTAACCTACCTATCCAGGTGTGATATGGCAAGTTTTTAGCATTTGAGAATGTGTGGCTGTACCTAATTTTATCTCAATAGTATATTTTGGATAAAAATGCAATGCTTGATTTATTAATCTGTTGTATTAGACAGGTAGGTAGCATATTAAAAACTGCACAAAATAAAATTGCCTTTGATTATAGCAACCAAAATCCTGTGTATGCTTTAGTACAAATTGGAGAGAGAGTTTTTTTTTTTGCATTTCTGCACACTATAATGTGCCTGTAGAAGTATGAACAACTTAACTTCTGCTAGCTGAAGTTACTAAAATGTTTCATTAAATGCCTAGCCATATTCTATATAATAAAGGCATATACCAAGTGTTTTTGAATGTGACGTAAAGAAGTAGTGAGAAATGAGATATTAGATTTCATGGTTTTCACAAAGGTATAAATGTTGGCATACATTTTGTACAAAATCAGATTTTCTGAATATTGCGCATATTATCAGTTTAAATGTGGTGCGTTCTTACATTTTTACAGGAAATTGAGTAACTGCTTTTTGTTTTTAACCATAAACAAAGACCACAATGAAACAGAATTTTATTCTATGCATAGATATGCTGTCAACTACCACCACCCTGTGTAGCATTCACTGTAAACAAAGCATGTCCATAGTGTGTGTACTTAAGCCTAGTACACGCTGTCAGGTTTTTTCTGGGTAGAACAGAAAAAAACTGACGGCTCAGGTCGGAGCCGCTCTACTAACGATCTGACGTTAGTACAGCGATCTCCCCTGCTGTGCTATTGTGTTCTGACAGGGGGGTGGCCTCCCCACTAGAACTCTCCAGTTATCGATGTCAGCCATTGGCTGAGAGCACTGATCGGGAGACAGTCAGTCAGCTGCTGGTTTTCCAGCATGCTTGTCCGACAGCCAAATGACCGACTTCTCTTGGACTGGCTGCCCTACACATGGGCCGAATGTTCCCTGGCAATCGGCCATTGTACTAGGCATTACTATTACAGCTGGGGTATAAGTGTTCAAAACACCATTGCAGAAGTCAGTAACTTCAGTTGGCATCCTAAGGAAAAGGACCTAAAGGATGCTGTGGTACTGCATTATGAACCTTGTATTGCATGCTTGAACAGTCTGTGTACGTGAAATATGCTCTTTCTCTTTCTCTTTCTCCTTCTCCTTCTTCTCCTTCTCCCTCTCTCCCTCTCTCCCTCTCTCCCTCTCTCCCTCTCCCTCTCTCCCTCTCTCCCTCTCTCCCTCTCTCCCTCTCTCCCTCTCTCCCTCTCTCCCTCTCCCCCTCTCCCCCTCTCTCCCTCTCCCTCTCTCTCCCTCTCCCTCTCTCTCCCTCTCTCTCTCTCAAGCAGGCAATAAAATTAAATTGGTACAGTGCAACGCAAATGTTATCGGAGTACCCTGTTCTAACTTTTTTTTATTTTTATGAGCTGAGTTTTTTTTTTTTTTGTTTACTCAATGTTCACTCCACTTTCACACAGAATTCCTACATTTTTCCATTTGAATCCAGTTAGAAAAATGTGTGAATCTTGTGTGAAGACCTATATAAATAGACCTGATGTGTTTTGCTAATGTATCTAATAACTAGATTTTCTCAAAATGTTGAATTTGCCCAAAATGGAGTATAATTGGAATAAAATTTTTAGCAATGCCTAAAGTGTGGTTGCATTAAGATTGATTGGGCCTGTTATACAGTGGGGCCAGAAAGTATTCAGACCCCCTTAAATTTTCCACTTTGTTATATTGCAGCCATTTGCTAAAATCATTTAAGTTCATTTTTTTCCTCAATGTACACACAGCACCCCATATTAACAGAAAAACACACAATTGTTGACATTTTTGAAGTATTCAGACCCTTTGCTGTGGCACTCATATATTTAACTCAGGTGCTGTCCATTTCTTCTGATCATCCTTGAGATGGTTCTACACCTTTGAGTCCAGCTGCGTTTGATTATACTAATTGGACTTGATTAGGAAAGCCACACACCTGTCTATATAAGACCTTACAGCTCACAGTGCACGTCAGAGCAAATGAGAATCATGAGGTCAAAGGAACTGCCTGAAGAGCTCAGACAGAATTGTGGCAAGGCACAGATCTGGCCAAGGTTACAAAAAATTTCTGCTGCACTTAAGGTTCATAAGAGCACAGTGGCCTCCATAATCCTTAAATGAAAGACGTTTGGGATGATCAGAACCCTTCCTAGAGCTGGCCGTCCGGCCAAACTGAGCTATCGGGGGAGAAGAGCCTTGGTGAGAGATGTAAAGAAGAACCCAAAGATCACTGTGGCTGAGCTCCAGAGATGCAGTTGGGAGATGGGAGAAAGTTGTAGAAAGTCAACCATCACTGCAGCCAGGGCTTTATGGCAGAGTGGCCCGACGGAAGCCTCTCCTCAGTGCAAGACTCTTAAAAGCCAGTTTGCTAAAAAACACCTGAAGGACTCCAAGATGGTGAGAAATAAGATTCTCTGGTCTGATGAGACCAAGACAGAACTTTTTGGCCTAATTCTAAGCGGTATGTGTGGAGAAAACCAGTCACTGTTCATCACCTGTCCAATACAGTCCCAACAGTGAAGCATGGTGGTGGCAGCATCATGCTGAGGGGGTGTTTTTCAGCTGCAGGGACAGGACTGGTTGCAATCGAGCGAAAGATGAATGCGGCCACGTGCAGGGATATCCTGGACAAAAACCACCTCCAGAGTGCTCAGGACCTCAGACTGGGCCGTAGGTTTACCCTCCAACAAGACAATGACTCAAGTACACAGCTAAAATAAGGAAGGAGTGGCTTCACAACAACTCTGACTGTTCTTGAATGGTCCAGCCAGAGCCCTGATTTAAACCCAATTGAGCATCTCTGGAGAGACCTAAAAATGGCTGTCCACCTGACAGAACTGGAGAGGATCCGCAAAGAGGAATAGCAGAGGATCCCCATATCCAGGTGTGAAAAACTTGTTGCATCTTTCCCAAAAAGACTCATGGCTGTATTAGATCAAAAGGGTGCTTCTACTAAATACTGAGCAAAGGGTCTGAATACTTAGGACCATGTGATATTTCAGTTTTTCTTTTTTAATCTGCAAAAATGTCAACAATTCTGTGTTTTTCTGTCAATATGGGGTGCTGTGTACATTGAGGGAAAAAAATGAACTTAAATGATTTTAGCTAATGGGTGTAATATAACAGAGTGAAAAGTGTAAGGGGGTCTGAATACTTTCCGTCCCCACTGTATAAGTAGCATACAAGTCGGTTACATTATCAGTTTAGTCCAGTGCCCAGAACTTATAATGTATTTCTATTTTTTAAGTCAATTTTGAGAAAACTGCAGTGTTCACGTTTACACAGCATACCTTAAAGAAAAGAAGCGTATACCCTCAAAAACAGAATAGATAATTGAATTAAACAACCTTATGAGAACTATTGGCAGTTACATGACCGATATTCTCATTTCCAGGAAGTATGGCTTCCCTGGATATCTTACATGGATAACCCTAATTTTGAAACCCCACTATCTTAGAATTCTTCTACTTGACCTCAATACCCTTAGTATCTCTCTTTTTGTATAGTACCTTGCCGACAGGCCCGTTTTTTTTGTTTTTTGTTTTTTGTTCCTCCTTTCTTTACATATACATCTACTTAACATTTTTTTATCTATTTTTTTTGTTTTAATTTTTTTTTTTTAGACCATGTATACAAAGATCCATGCACTTGTCAACTTGTCACTAAATATAGTTAAAGGGGTTGTAAACCCTCTTCTGTTTTTAGAAAAAATCATACTAGCCTCCACTGAGCAGTTGGTTTTGCACAGAGTGGCACTGATCCTCAACTTTTGGGGTCCCCCTGGCAGTGCTGGTAGCTCTTCCCCCGCATTGATTGTCCATGTTGAAGGCTCTCCTAAGGTGGACAGCCATGTGGGCACACTTCCATGTCCTGCATCTGTGTACATTCACACAGAATGCAGGACTCGGTCCGGTGCCCGTGTCATTGGATTTGATTGACAGCAGCGGGAGCCAAAGGCTGCGCTGCTATCAATCTATCAAATCAATAGCGAGACAACAGACAGAGGAAGAGCGTGTCTCCGAGGGAACGAACGGGCTCAGGTGAGTGTAACGGGGGCGAGGGGGCTGGTCAGTGTCAGAAGTTTTTTCACCCTAATGCATAGGATGCATTAAGTTGAAAAACACGAGGGTTTACATCCCCTTTTAATGTACCTACGGGCTCTGTGTTTAAGGTCTGTGCTTTTCCTTTTTCTTTTTTTGTAACTCTTTAGAAGTTAAACAGAATGAAGTAGTTATTTTCAGTGCTGGAGTTTTCAGAAAAGAGCATTTAAATGATGTGCAGCAATTTTAAAATTCTGCCATGTGAATAAGCGCACAGCTGTTACAATTTGGCCACAAGTAGAAGTACATTTTTTGAAAAGTGTGTGTGTGTGTATATGTGTGTGTGTGCGTATATGTGTGTGTATGTATGTGTGTGTGTGTGTGTATATATATATATATATATATATATATATATATATATATATATACATACATACATACATACATACATACATACATACATACATACATACATACATACATACATACATACATACATACATACATACATTGGATTGAGAGTGTTTTGCAAGACATACAAAATTTGACTTGATAAACAAGTGATGTCTTGATTTACAAGTAGCGTCATGTCACAACTGAGTATAAAGGAGAAGAGGTGCCTCTATGTGTAGCAATATGGTTACATTTAATGAAGGTACAAAGTTTAGCAACTCGCATGGTTGATGATTAAAAGATGCACAAGTATGCAGGCATCCGGGGGGGGGAAAGCTGTACACATAGACCTTCCTTCGCACCGCCATCAACCTTATCCCTTCCACGCTGCACTTCAGGCTTTGCTTTGGATCGCTCTACTGCAGGGTAGTCTTCCCGGTCATGATTGCAGACTGACAGCAGTGAGAGCCGGCGGTGAGGAGGACTGTATGTGGTGCTTTACCCCGGATGCCTGAATACTTAGATGTGCCTCTTATTCATCAACCATGCGAGTTGCTAAATGTTGTACCTTCATTACCTGTAACCATATTGCTACACTTGGCGCCTCTTTATAATCTGTAGCTCCTGTTTGATATTGCTTCTAATCCCCCTTGTGAAGGCTGCCATTTGTGGATTGCAATTTTATGGTTACACAACCTATCAAATTGCTATAATCGAATGGACTATAAACTGAAGGACTTATGTTAAACGAATCTTAGTTTCCATTATTTACATGTTTCCGGAAATGATTTATGCTCTCAATCCAAGGTTTTACTGTATACAGTTTTGCTGACTTTCTATGGATGGGGTCATTTTAAGGGGAAATGTAAATGATAGGGCAAAGCTATTTTGATCATGCAAATTTTGGTAAGATGAAATTGCTCTTTACATCAAGATCTCTTTAATCCTACTTTGTTATTGCTAATTTGGCTAAACACAATGCATTTTCAGCTAAGTTTTGTACCAGTTAACTATTTAACCCACACAGCCAGTACAAAAACTCCTCTACCCTGGCAGTAAGCTGCAAAGAAGGACCACCTTTCTGTGTGGAAGCAGCAGTGCTACATTCCCTGCTTGGTAAGAGCCATGAGTATGCAGTGTAAGGTTTCCTAATTGCAGGGTCTTTGCTGGAGAGGGGGGTTATTTGCAAAACCCCATTGTGAGTGTTGGCCTGCATAGCTGTTGGTGCAAAGGAGATCCAAAAACAAGGAGGGTAAAAATCAAATCTACCCTCACATTACATGGCTAAAGGTGTCAGTTGTCAAACTGCCAGGCTAGAGATGTTAAAACGACATGTAGAAGAAAGATGGTGACAGATATACCATTACCTGGGTAAAAAAGCCTTCACAGACTAGCAGTGTGTTTTTCATTGGTGCTTTCACACAGAGCAGTGGTGTTCTACAACTTAACACCACTGGAGAGGAGACTATGAGCAGGGAGTATTCATTAGACACATAACCAGTGTAAGAGTTTTAAAAAAATACTTTAGCATCGACTGTGTAGATAAAAGCTAGAACACACTTCAGTTGGGCTTGAGAGAGGAATTTAAGTATTGAGAGAGAGGAAAAAGATCTCTGATCCAGGTTTAATTGCTATATTCTGTTGGGCTCCACCTTGTTGCGGTCATTAAAACCGTAAAGGCAAATCAGTAGACCAGCTGGTCTGACCTGTCTAATGGGTATGAAGGAGAAAGCTGGTTCTATTACCTGATCACAATTAACACAATGCAGGTTGCTAACTGTTTGCTAGTTTTGCTTTATTTGAAAGGAACCCATTGAAACATGCAAGTTTTAACTAAAACTTAAAACAGAAGAATCAGCACAAGAGACCTAAATTGTGTCCTTTGTGGTGATTCTTCTGCTTTCAGTAGATATCTTGCCATGTCGTAAAAGCCAGATCCTGCTGCCATAATTTTCCAAAGAGCTCGACTATGCCCACTTTTTCCTGGCAGATCTGCCATTCATAGAAGCCTTAATACAGCTTCTACGAATTACACAGGATCTGTGAATGGAGGAGGCGGGGGCTATCTTTCATCCGCTCCTTCTCATTCAGAGATCATGTTCCATTCATAGAAGCTGTGATAAGGCTTCTGCGAGTGGTGCTTCAGCCAAGAAAGGGCAGGCATAGCTGAGCCCTCTTGAGGAGAGTTTCTGACACCCCCACTAGTTTTATTAACCCCCTCATGGCAAGATTTCTGCTAAAAGCAGAAGAATCAAGACAAGGGACACATCATACGAACTGTAAGTTATGTCCCTTGTGTTTTTTATAATTTTTAATTTTTTTTTTTTTGCTAAACTTGGGCTTCAAACTTTTTTGTGATGCCTGGTAATAAAAAAAATAAACTGGTGTCTTTTTATATGAAACCAAAAGCCAGTCTGTAAAATCTTAATGCCAAAATTTAAACCAATTTTGTTTGTGACCCTGTTGGGCAGATTTTTTTTTTTTCTATTTGACACTGGTATAAAGCAAGGGAGATTACACAAATGCAGAAACAGCAGTGTAAATAATTCCTGAGATTCTAACACCTAACCACTCTTAAAAAAAAAAAAAAAAATGTTCATCGCTCTGTCCACAGTAGAGAAATGTCCCATCACTTTCCATCTGATCACCTATTACTGGAACAAAGTGAGGAGGTATTCTTAGTTGGCGTGTACCATCGGCTACACAATCCACAAAGGGGTAATAACCACCTCCCAATCTACCCCAAAAAAGTGCACTGCTGTAGTGTGTTGCAGCTCAAAAAATTATTGCCCTATATTTTTGTTGCTTTACATATGTGTAAATACATGTACATAGCCTAGTACAAATACAGTATTTGCATGGTAACATGACCAAACTTTATTTCTATTTTAAAGATTCTACATAAGACAAAAGCTACTTGAGGATACCAGAGTTCAGATTTGTAATGTCTGTTATGTATTTATCTTGTATGTTTTTCTGTGGGTTCAGGAATTTAAAGGTGGTACTCCAAATGCTTTGTTTCCTTTTTTGATGGTGGGGGAAGGGTGAGGATCTTTTAAATTTGCTGCATCCCTTTTGGTGAGATTTCCTTATATTATTTTGACCACTGTAAAAGGGACAAGAAATGAGGGAAAATCTTGGGAGGGACACTTAAGCCAGCTGGGTGTCTATTGCAGTGTTACATCTCCTTTTTATCATGGAATACAAAGTTCCATGTGAAAGGCTGAGCGCAGCACACTCAGCCGATGCGTCTTAGTGAAGGTAGTGGTTTGTATGGACCAAGAACTATTTAAACTTAACTACAGGCTAGATATCGATATAGATAATAAAAGCTTGTATGCTTGCCCATAGGTGGTCTTAAAGTGGACTCTTTGGGATAGAACAGAGAAGCATTAGATCAGTGTTTCTCAACTCCAGTCCTCAAGGCGCCCCAACAGGTCATGTTTTCAGGATTTCCCTCAGATGAAACGGCTGTGGTAATTACTAAGGCAGTGAAACTGATCAAATCGACTGCAAAATAATGGAGAGCGTGAAAACGTGACCTGTGGGGGCGCCTTGAGGACTGGAGTTGAGAAACACTGGTCTAATGCTTCTCTGTTCTATCCCAAAGAGTCCACTTTAAGACCACCTACATATGGGAAAGCGTACAATAAGCTTTTATTAAAGCTGATATCTAGCCTATAGTGAAGTTTAAATAGTTCTTGGTCCATACAAACCATTACCTTCACTAAGATGCAGCCGCTGAAAGTGTTGCATTGGGCTGAACTGCGCTCAGCCTTTCACATGGAACTTTTGTATTCTATGAATGAATACAAAGCTGCTTCTGATTGGCTAAGGTAGAGAGGCCTTTACATGGAGCTTTGTATTCTAAGGGCAGCTCAGCACAATCTGACTCTCTATTTTGTTTAGCGTGTGGGATGGGGACTTTCCATCCTACTGTGTGTAGCTGAGGCTACATACAGTTTATACAGCATTTCAACCACTACATCTTAGTGAAGGTAATAGTTTGGACCAGCTTGGTCCAAACAAACTATTTCAACTTTACTAAAAGGTGGGGAGTAGCGTTAATTTTTTGCAAAGCTTTCAACCAGCTTCAAGCAACTTAATGCTCTCTTCTAATCTCCAGTGTTGAGAGGTTGAGCATGAAACTTAGATAAATTAAGTGCTTCCCCAGAGCGGGCAATACCACCCCCTGGGGAGTGCTGGAATGATCCGGGGTGGGGTGTTTCAGTACCCTCAGGTGCAATAGAAGCGCATTGAATAAAAGTAAAGGGGCAGTGGAAGCGTATTAAACTGCATTATAACTGTACTGTCTGCCCTTACATTGTAAAGCACTGTGCAAACTGTTGATGCTATATAAATCCTGTATAATTAGAAAATTTAGAAACACATGTCAGTGATTGCATTTGTGTGTTTGGATAATAAAGTAAGGTATAACCAATCCATGGACAAGACTGCTGACGGGTGTTAAAGCCCAACTCCAGGCAGAAGAAAGATCCCTTTCAGTGGGGCTGTGCCCACACTGCAAGGGTAAAGTGTGATTTTGTCCAGGGAAAATGAGAAACCCTTCTACTTTCCCGAACCTTGGCTCCTCCAGAAAACGGCGCTCCCCCTTGATCCAGTGGTGGACTGTTCCTGACATCCAGAGCATGGCTATGGAGACAGCTCTGGGCTTGATGTCAGGACTCAAAACTGCTAGAGCATGGAGGTGCAGGAGCTACAGAGATGAGTTTTGCTCAGGGAGGAGTGGAGGATCAGGTAAGTACATTTCCTTTTTATCTTTCCCCTAGGTAGAAATTTAGATGCAAAAAAACACACCTGAATTTTGTCTTTGTTGTTCATTTTAAAGGAAGATTTTTTTTTTTCCCCCCTCGAAAGGGGGCGGTAGGCCAGATAATTTTGGGAATCTCTGGTCTATGTACATGAAAAACAAAAAATATGGCAGCTTACAAACCTTAAATTAGGTGCCTGCATTAGATTTTTTTTTCAGGCTTTCTTTAAACCTAGTAATTCAGCAAATACAGTACACTTCCTGTCCCTAGCATGCTCACTACTGCACTGTATCTATGGAGGAAGCCATGGCTGCCACACAGGGTGGACTGGTTGCCTTTGAGATTTCCAGTTCCAGCTCACAGGAAGTGACAAGACACTGCATTTGATCACTGTGTTTCCTGTACTAACTGCAAAAATAAACCTATTGTAGCCACCACATTCTGGGCTGCAAATATTACCTTACTTATTTAATGAGAGCACTTACTCACTTTTTTAACCCAGCTGCTAGCAGGCTTTCAAAGTTTAAATAGTGTGTTTTTTTTGTTTTTTTTTTAAACTTCCTGAAGCCTGATGGCAGCTTATTTAAAGTGATAACCACATATCTGTGTTTAACCTTCACAAACTGGAGCTAAAGGGAGTTTTAAAAGTTTCACCAAAGCTACTTGAATTAGTCTTAGGCTGGCCATACACAGTTTGAATCATTAATGGGCAGGCTGAATATACCAAGTTGATCGAGCAACTTTGGTACAACCAGCCTACTGTATTTTCTTATGATTTATCACCAGCTGCTAGCGATAATCAGTCTTCCCCCTGCCGGGAGAAGACAAATTGCTCAGCAGGAGGGATTCCCCTGTCAGCAGTCTGTGATGAGGGAATCATGCGTATTTCTTTTCTGCAACCCATGGTTGCAGAAAATACATTTTCCTCTGTGTATGACTAGCCTAATACAAAGCTGAAGCCCAATTTTACAAGGCTTTAATGATATGGACTGTCTGGAATTTGTTTGTCCAAAACAGAATAAAAGTGAACAAATGGTTATTTATCTTACAATCCAAAATGTCACCAGATATTTTCTTTAGGAGGTGTTGACTGAAGCATCAACAATTCAAAGCAAAATCTGCCAGGAAAAAGTGATCATTGCTGACCTGTTTGAAGGTGCAGGATCCAGGCTGCTTTTGCCTCACTACTTATTCTGCATACTTGATTACACATGCTTGCTCCAGGTCGGTGACTTGCCATGTATTGAAGGGAATGATGAGCAAAACAGCCTTAGAGCATACATCTTCAAAACAGGCATGCAATAGTTGCCTCCATACTTCTGTTCAGACTGGTTCCCTAATAATTTCTGATGTGTTAATTATGAGTGCAATCCACACAGCAGATTTGTAACTTTTCAATTAAGTTCACCCAAGAATGGTGGCTGATGTTTAAAGTGTTACTAAACCCAGAACCTGCATTCACTATATCTGGTCTCCCATAGTACATGGAAATGCAATTATTTTAGTAAAATTAAAACTTTTCTCATCAGCAGTATATAGAAGCCTTGTGACTTGGTAAACCTTGTAGGAGGAATTTTCATGCTGCACTGATCCTCTGTCTGGACATGTCTGGATAAAGCTGATTGGACCTGTGCTGATCATATGCACCCTCAAGAAAAAAAAAATTCTTTAGCGATACACACCAAACTGAGCACGTGCAGCCCGTCCACTGGCTCTGTAAATATCAGGTTGTTTTTGTTTTGTTTTTTTGACAGTGGAAGAGCAGGATCAGAGACAGGATCAAACAGCCTTTATACACAATGGATTAACCCCTTAGATTCCACAGTGAGTAGAACAAGCATGCTTTACTGCGTATACAGACTGATTTTACTGTTGTGGGTTTAGTAACACTTTAAGTGACTACTATAAAGTTATCTCTGATTCTACCAAGGTAAAGGTCCATTGTTGACTCACTGACATGCATCATGATCAAATATAGAAGCCATTCTTGAGGGATTTGTCTGAATGAATGGTAATACTCCCACATTAAATGCCTTCATATGATGGAAAACTTTTAACTTTTTGAATACAACCTCAAATCGGAAGGTAAAATATTCTGTCTCTGTACATATACAGACATAAGCTTATAGTCGGAAACATAAGCAAATGAGGAAAAGCAAAAGTATAAGTTTCAAATACTTGAATATAGGTGTTCTATCAAGTTGGTCATAGGTTTAAAACTTGTATGTTTTAGGCAGAAAATGTAAATTCCTTAACCAAATTATGATGATTTTGGCACCTAATGAGTAATTTAAAGATTCTATACATTTTATTGTGAATTTAGAATTTGGGTACAGTTTCTTTAGTATTAGATTAGAAGATACCTATGCAAAAAGATGGAAACAAAACCATGACCCCTGAATGTTTATGGAACTTATGGGTTCCCTTTTTATGCTGACCTTCTTTTTTTTCTTTTTTTTTTTTTTTATTGTCCAGGTCAATATTTGTAGATATAGCACAATCATGGGGCATTGCCTATGGGTATCTTTATTACAGTTTAGGAATTGGTGCATGAAAACTAGATAGTTGAAAGTGTTCTAATAGAGTAGGAAATGGTTAAACACCTGTCAGATTTTTTTCTGTGTGTATCGTTAAGGAAGATTTACCTCCACTTCCTGTCTCAAGGCACAATGGGATGTAAGAGGAAATCTTCTCTTAGGCTGTATTCACACTACAACGGAAACCTGCTGGAGTGCTTTACCGCTCCTGCAGTTCTTCATTGTCAGCTGTGGTAGGGGGCAGAGTGGTGTGTGATTCAGTGCATCGCACAACTTTTTTTTTTTTTTTTTTTTTTTTTTTTTTGTGTGTGCAAATTTTGAAGTGTACACTTCATTCATGGTAATGTACTGCAGGGCAATGTGCTGCACTGCCGTGCATAGCCATGCGATTTGGCATGGTTCACTGCAATAAGATGCAGCATGTCTAGGCTGCTTTGCATTGGAAATGGATTGCCTGTGTTCTTTGCAGTGACAGATGTTTTACAGTGCAGTAAACGCCTGTCATCGCAGTATGTGTGCATTCACCCTTAGACCGTCACCAGAACATGTCTCTCCAATGGAAGAAACTTCCCCATATTCCTGTTCTAATAACTAAATATTTTAGGTTTCCTCCTTTCTGCTTGGGTCACAATTATCATGAAGAATTGTTTTTTACTGTGTCCCTGTGACAGCAGAGAGACAAAATCCCAACGTGGGTTCTAATCCCTCACCACCCTACCTAAAATGGGTGGAAAATTTTATTTTATACACTAAATTTTATTAAAAGGATTTTTTTTGGCACCTCCTACACGTATGTGGTCTTTCCAAGAACTTCTAATAAGACAAAAGTTTTTGCTTTCCGGTTGTGTGGCCGGCCATATACGGTTCAAATCTCGACTGGTTCAGCAGGAACCGGACGAGATTTGAACCATTAATGGGCAGGCTGAATGTACAAAGTTGATCGCTCAACCAATTTGGGTACAACTAGCCTGTCGGATTTGCTTGAGATTATTGGAAAGGCTGCTATAGCTGCTAGCGATAATCACGGTCTTCTCCTGGCAGGGGCGGCTTCCCCCTGCCAGGAGAATACAATGGCTTGGCAGGAGGGATTCTCCGGCCAACACTGTGATGGGGGAATTGTACGCATTTCTTGCAAAAAAAAAAAATTTGCAGTCTATTGGCCTGCCTTACACATCCTAAATGAACTATTTTGCCAATACAAAACATGTATATTACTGGTAGAACGTTTGCCCCAAACGCATAAGAGGTTTTACCTTTTTTAAATCCCTTTTCAAATGTGTGAACGGAAGATGTAAGAGATGGCAATACACTGTTCGAATCTTGGCCAGTTCCTGCTGGACCGGCCGAGATTCAAACTGTTAATAGGCAGGCCTAATGAATGAAGTTGTTCAACTTTTTTGTTTTTATTACTAGAATGATTAAAAAAAAAAAAGCTTTATTTGAGGACTTAAACTGCTAAAGGTACTTTTTTCAATTTGGCACTGTCGCTTTAACGTCCCTTTTTCTCCCACAAATAGAGCTTTCTTTTGGTGGTATTTGATCACCTCTGCGTTTTTTTTTTTTGTTTGTTTTTTGTCTTATTTTGCGCTATAAGAGTGACAATTTTGAGAAAATATTTTTTCCTTTTTGTTATAATAAATATCCCCCAAATTTAAAAAAAAAAATCTTCATCAGTTTAGGCCGATATTGCAATTTTTTTTTATCAAAAAGATGAATATATGTGTATATTGATTGGTTTGCACAAAAGTTATAGCGTCTACAAACTATGGGAAAGATTTGTGTTTTTTTGTTTTTTTTTATTACTAGTAATGGCAGTGATCTGCAATTTTTAGTGGTATTGCGGCAGACAGATCAGACCCTTTTGACACATTTTTGGGACCATTGACATTTATACAGCGATCAGTGCTATAAAAATGCACTGATTACTGTGTAAATGACACTGGTAGGAAAGGAGTTAACACTAGGGGCAATCAAGGGGTTAAATGTGTGTTCCCTCAGTGTGTTCTAACTGTATGGGATTGGACTGAGTAAGAGGAGACATTTCGCTGTTCCTACTTACTAGGAACAAACAACGTGTCTCCCCTCCTCTGACAGCACAGGGATTTGTGTGTTTACACACAAATCCCCGTGCTGGCACTCGTGCACGTGATCGTCTGCCCCTCCGGAGGCTTTTAAAGGAACCCCACGCTGCGGTGCCATTGTGCCTTAGTATATATACGCGAGCTGGTCGGGAACCGGTTAATGCTGCACTCTGGCACTGACAATCTTGAGCTGCATTTTGTGTTTAGTCAACGTCTGATTAATCATTTAACTTGATTTTTTTTTTTTTTATAAATAGTGCCTCATATTGCCCAACAGTGCTTTAGATGCTTTGACGTGCCCAATGTCAGGGTTTCAGATTTTAAAATTAAATTTAGAAGGTAGTGTCCCAAAAAAGGTGGGCCGGTGAGTGTTAAAGGGAACCTGACTAAAAAAATGAGGAAGCTGCCATTGCAGACAACCTTTTCAAAATGCTGTTTGCCTGACTATCTCTGGCTAAAATACCTTGTGTGGTGTTTTTTTTTTTTTTTTTTTTTTTTTTTTTTACAGGTCATCATTGATAACCAAATCGGCATGATGATTAGACAACCAGCATTTTTAGAAGTGGCTAGAAATGCCAACCAACAAATTGTTCTTATTATAGGTCTGTTATTTTTGTTTCATCCTATACTTAAATCACAAAGTATTATAAGAAACTGGAACAAATACATTTTTGTTATCCATAATATCCAATAACCGATAAAACCTGACTGGTCACTGTGGATAAGAACTCTGCTTTTTGTTTTATTTTTTAATAGAAACCCTATTAGTGGGCTATTGATAAAGTATAAAGCTTTGAAAGTTTAACCATAGGCTAAAACAATAGAAGGGGAAAAAACCTTCAGTATAGACTGTTACAGTAAATTAAACCTATATACTTAATGTAATTTAGAGCCTTTACTGATATAGCAAAGTAAATTGTACACCTGTTTTTTTAAGTTTATAAATCAAATAAGTCTCGCCAAAATGTCAGGCATACACTTTTAAATCTACTTTTGCATGGTTTCTACTGCAATTCTTCTATGCATGCACCCAGACTTACTGCTCAGTGCTGTGTGCCAGTACCAATTCTCTCCAATACTGTGTGTGTATGTAAAATATTAGTGTATATATAGTACACTTAAATATGGCAAAACAATTGGGTATTTAACCTGGAAGAACTGTCTGTACATGGGAGTGTCTAAATACAAATTTTAAGGTTTTTATATGAGCGGGCTCCCCCTCTTTAAAAAGTTGCAGTTTAACACTGAGAGATTCTTCAGTTCACCATGCATTAAAGTAGAATTATATGCAAAACTTTTTTTTTTTTTTTCATTTTGGATGAAATAAGAGGGTTAGAACACCTACAAGGGTTTTTTTTTTGCCTTCAATGATCATGGTAAACAGGACAAATAGGGAAGGCAGATCTCCCACACAGGGACACAGACAGCAATAAAAACTGACCAGCATTCTAATCGCAACACCCCCCCCCCCCCCAAACAACCCCCCCCCCCCCCCCCCGTTATCCAAAACTAAAAACAAAGTTTTGCCTTTAGTTATACTTTAAGCTGAAAAGATATTTATGGGTTGAACTTTTTGAATGACTGTATAAATGACCAGAGGCTTAACTATAAGAATTTAGTGAGCAATGTAACTTACTCATTTTAAATGTGAATAGTCGTCACTATAGACAAGATAAGGATTTAATGCATTTAAATTATGATCATCTACTCTATAAGATTGTTTTATGCTTATGTTGAACTCGTTGAAATACTCTGCTTCCTTGGAAGGTATTGTGCAATATTTTCATCAAAAACTATTTCCTAATTTAATATACTATATTCATTTTTTTTTTTTTCTTGTGCATTAATGCACACCCCCACACCAGCCAGGAAGAGAACGCAAGGGGCTGAAGGACAATATTTTTGTATCAAATGAATGTATGTAAAGGGATGCTCAGGATTGATTCATGTCAATTTGTTCTGTTTCTTAATGTTGTGTAGTATTAATACATCAAGTTAGATGCCAAACTTTTTTTTATATATATTTTCAGAATTGTTCATAGAAACTTAACTGTGTATGTAAAATTGTTTTTAAGTATAGAATAATTTGCTTGACCTTTTTGAAATGTACCCATTCAATTCTACTTTTTTTGGTTTGTCTTAATGCACTAAATACCTGGGGGTTTGAAGGACCCATGCACCTTTCCAGGGGTTTATATTTGCTTGATTTATTTTAAAGTGGACATGTCTATGTGCACTAGAGAAATTCATTTTGTGGTCTGATTCATGAATTTGTAGCCTTCTCAGCAGGAACCAGCTGCTGAAAACAAGGCCTCATGAATTTTAAATCGCAAGAGTCTCGGTGATATCACTTACTAGTTAACCACTCTGGGTATTGTCCTAGACTACAAAGTGAATGCTTTCTCTGTGGGTATGTGACAGGTCGGCTTTAAGTAAACTTGCAATGGGATTAGGTTTAAATATCCTACTCATTGCAAGCTTTGTGATTGACTGAGCCTTCAGTGTTTACTTTTTGGGCATTTTTAAGTAAAAAAAAAAAAATGGTAGGCAACTGTTTAGCTGTGATAAAAATTTGTCCACGGTCACATGTAAACAGAATCCAGTAATTGTCAGGTTTGTGCTTTTGATATTTGCTTAATCCTTCAATTTTGATCTTTTAATGACTGTCTCAATGAGAATGTTGTAATGCAAGATTTCATTGACTGTAATATATGGAATAAGTGATCAGGGAATGTTAAGGTAAATCATATAATCAATATATTGCCTATTAGTGTAAATTGCTTGCTTGTGAACCTAAATGTAACCTTTCAGGTATTTTTGTACAAATAAGGGACTGATGCTCTTTTTCTTGTAACATAGAAATAAACACACTTGTATTTGAAACTTGTTGATGTGTTTTTGTGTGTTTTTTTTTTTTTTTTTTTTTTTTTTTTTTCTTGGTCTCAGACAGATTTTAGGATTGCGCATTCCTAAAATTTTCACAGATCTTAAAGTTGAACTTCAAAAAGAAAAGCAAAATGCATACAAAAGCAGTCTTACCTGCGAAATGATTTTCTTTTGTTCATCCAGTTCTGGGGTTTAGACAGCTCTGCCACACAGCACAGCCCATCTGACAGGGCAGAAGTAGAAAAAAAGGGGAAAGATTCCAAGAATTCCTTTAAAAAAAACAGCCGGTATTATCAAAACAATCTTTTATTGATGATTCCCACATAAACACTGGTAAAAAAAAATGAGTATAACCTCCACCACATTCAATTAAAATTAGACAGTGTTGTCTGAAGGCACAGGAAACTACTACAGACATTCACTCCACACACAAGGCATGAACCACTAAATTCGGCCGGCTCTAATAGAGGATGAATCGCAATACTAGCAGAGCAGGTCAGTATAATATCAGTGTGTTTCTCTGCAGAAGAGAAATGGCAGCTCCACAGATAATTGCAGTAGGAAATAGGTGAGTGTCTTTAGGGACATTCCCTGATGTAGGAAATTAAATACATCAGCGGAAGATCCAGGTAATTGAAATTAAAGGCAGGGGTTTAGCAAGTGAAGCCACCTGGATTCTCACAATTGGACAGTCTAGGCTCATAGTACAGATTCCACCAGGACTGGTGGAAAGACTAGTAGATGTCTGTATGGAAGGTGGGTGTACAGTGGGGCAAAAAAGTATTTAGTCAGCCACCCATTGTGCAAGTTCTCACACTTAAAAAGATACCTCAACTATGAGAGACCAAATGTGGAAACAAATCCAGACAATCACATTGTCTGATTTTTGAAAGAATTTATGTGCAAATTATGGTGGAAAATAAGTATTTGGTCACCTACAAACAAGCAAGATTTTTGGCTCTCATAGACCTGTATCTTCTTTAAGAGGCTCCTCTGTCCTCCACTCATTAGCTGTATTAATGGCACTTGTTATCAGTATAAAAGACACCTGTTCACAACCTCAAACAGTCACACTCCAAACTCCACTATGGTGAAGACCAAAGTGCTGTCGGAGTACACCAGAAACAAAATTGTAGACCTGCACCAGGATGGAAAGGCTGAATCTGCAACAGGCAAGCAGCTTAGTGTGAAGAAATCAACTGTGGGAGCAATAATTAGAAAATGGAAGACATACAAGACCACTGATCTCCTTCGATCTGGGGCTCCATGCAAGATCTCACCCCGTGGGTCAAAGTGATCACAAGAACGGTGAGCAAAAATCCCAGAACCACCCAGGGGGAACTAGCGAATGACCTGCAGAGAGCTGGGACCAACGTAACAAAGGCTACCATCAGTAACACACTACGCCTCCAGGGACTCAGATCCTGCCGTGCCAGACATGTCCCCCTGCTTAAGACAGTACATGTCCGGGCCCGTCTGAGGTTTGCTAGAGAGCATTTGGATGATCCAAAAGGGGATTGGGAGAATGTCATATGGTCAGATGAAACCAAAGTAGAACTGTTTGGTAGAAACACAACTCGTGTTTGGAGGAGAGAGAATGCGGAGTTGCAACCAAAAAACACCATACCTACTGTGAAGCATGGGGGTGGCAACATCATGCTTTGGGGCTGTTTCTCTGCAAAGGGAACAAGACTGATCCGTGTACATGAAAAAATGAATGGGGCCATGTATCGTGAGATTGAGTGCAAACCTCCTCCCATCAGCAAGGGCATTGAAGATGAAACGTGGTTGGGTCTTTCAGCATGACAATGATCCCAAACACACTGCCCGGGCAACGGAGTGGCTTAAGAATCATTTCAAGGTCCTGGAGTGGCCTAGCCAGTCTCCAGATCTCAACCCCCTAGAAAACCTTTGGAGGGAGTTTGAAAGTCCATGTTGCCCAGCGACAACCCCAAAACATCACTGCTCTAGAGGATGGATGGAGGAATGGGGCAACAGTGTGTGAAGATGTTTGAACTCTGTCATTGCCAACAAAGGATATATAACAAAGTATTGATGAACTTTTGATAATGACAAAACACTTATATTCCACCATAATTTGCAAATAAATACTTTCCAAATCAGACAATGTGGTTGTCTGGATTTGTTTCCACATTTTGTCTCCTCATAGTTGACAATTACAGGCCTCATCTTTTTAAGTGGGAGAACTTGCACAATTGGTGGCGGACTAAATACTTTTTTGCCCCACTGTATATAGGTAATCAATTCCCCTGTTGGGTGTAGTAGATATAGTTTGTTCCAAGCTGTCAAGCCGCCGACTGTTTGGTCAAGGTAGAAGTTAATATCCTCATGAGATAAGGGATGCGTCAGCTCACTGCTTAGATTATGCCACACGCGTCTCACACAAGCATCCAGGAATCACTTCCGCATACCTACGAACATCCGGAGGTGTCAGGTAGGGGAATGTCTCTTGCAGACTGTCTGTGCCCTCACTTCAGAGCGTGATGGTGTTATGCTGATGAGTTTCACTCAAGACTTGAATTTCTTCAGAGCATGAATAGATGTGTGGTACGGGTCCTTTTTATAATGTGAAGCACACCAATTAGTGTCTCCACCGGATATTCATCACACTTCTACAAGTTACCTAGCCAACCACACAAAGACAGCAATAAGGGTACCCAGTCAGGAAGTGCAGCAAAGCCCCATGCAAGTAAAAAAAGGAACCATGTTAATTTTATCTATCGCGTACAGATCGTATTCAGAAGATCAGCTAAAAACTATGGCAAACCAAATTAAAGTGCCCAACATGAAGACCCAATTTTTCTCTGCTTTAATACTTCACCCCCACCACACATACACACCTGGGATTGGACAGGCCTGTGTTAATGAGCTCATCCTTGCCACTGTGCTTATTGCTCTTACCAGCATGCTCCTTGGCACACAAGCACTGCAGCATACCTGATTGGCTCATTGTGCTGCTTTTTCTGCTGCCACTCTGAGCTCTGCTGCACATTGGATTGCAAGAATATCTTGTGCATTCCTTGCATTAATAGCCCTCTCACCTCCCCTTTTACTTTCCTGAGCCCTCATTCGATCCAGTGCTGTGCCTTTATGCAGCTCTTCTCTCCCCTTACTACTTGGTCTCATGCCTTTGCTGAGGCAGCATGAACCATTGGCTCTGACTGCTGTTAATCAAAGTGAGGGAATGGGGGGCAGAACTAAGTCCTGCTGTCTCTCTATAGACAGTGGGGCTTGGGAGCAAGCATGCACAAGTGCCCCCATATTAAGTGGCTTTTCATGGGAGCATTCTCCAGAGAAGAGGAGCCAGGAGTGTCGGCAAGGAAACCAAGCAGGAGAGGTTGGGAGCCGCTCTGTGCAATGTATTGCACAGAGCAGGTAATTATCAACCTGTTTGGCTTTAAAGTGATTGTGTGCAATTTTTTAAATAAACAACATATTGGCAACCTCCTGCCCCACTCCCTTCTAACTAAGCACTGGTATTTAAAAAAAAAAAAAAGCCACAATCACACGATTATCCTTCTCTCGTCTGCTTACTTCTGTTGTCCACATCACTGCCTACTTGATGTGCACACTTCCTATTGGAGGTGGCCAGGTCCTCTTAAGCTCCAGAGGCACGAGAACTCAGAGGCAGTGAGGACCAGTTGCCTAGATAACAAGCAGGGAAAAATGTCTGGTCCCCAGTGAAATAATCTTGGCTCATAGTGAGAAGTTTGATCCATTATACTACAGGATGGCTTAGGAAGAGGTGTCTGGAATCAAGACTGAGGAGTAAGGTCCACAATGCTCCATTTACATTTCAATTTTTCCTGGAGCTGGAATTTACCATTGTAGAACTGCCTTTAATTTGCATTTCTAGAGCTGCCTGGAGTTTGGCTTTAATATTTGTGGATCTGAAATGTAACCTATAAACGTATAACAAGTTGGTTTGCTGAAGGGTAGTTATTCTTTATTAAAATCTAGTCAGTCACTATTGAAAGACCTAATTACTCATTAATTTTCCTCTAAACAAGATCGTGTACTGCAGTGGAGAGGCCTATTGCTCAGCCTTCTCCTTACTAACCCATTCTAGCTCATTCACTTCTCATTCCCAAAATTTACATTAAATGTATTATGAACTGCAAAGGGGCTTCTGCTCTGAAATCATCAGTTACAACTGACACCTGTATTCTAAGTGTGGTTCAAGTGCTGACTGCTTCTAGACTTTAGGGCTTTCAGATCTTGCTATAGACCCCTCCAGTATTGGTATGCTTTTTGACTTGCAGTAATCACACTGAAAACAGGATTTCAACATGTGGTTGCAATGGAAACCATGACAACTGTGATGTGGCTTTCTTAACCACTTAAGCCCCGGACCATTTGGCTGCCTAAAGACCAGAGGACTTTTTACAATTTGGCACTGCGCTGATTTAACTGGTAATTGCGCGGTCATGCAATGCTGTACCCAAACAAAATTTGCATCCTTTTGTTCACACAAATAGAGCTTTCTTTTGATGGTATTTGATTGCCTCTGCGATGTTTGTTTTTTTTCCAATATGAACGGAAATTTTGAAAATTTCTTTATCGTACATCATAGGACACAGAGCCTTAAGTATTAGTGGGTTATAGCTACCTTCAGGTGTTGACACTGGCACACCTAATACAGGAAGTTGACTCCCCTATATAACCCCTCCTCCTTCCAGGAGTCCTCAGTTTTTTCGCCAGTGTCTAAAGGTGTTGGCATGAGTGAAGATATGCTCTGCGGAGCTCCAGGAGGGATCCATGCTGGATTTAAAAAGCCTCCACAACCGGATCCATCCCGCCACTGCGGCTCCATGATGGTTCTCGGGCCTTTCATAAAAGAACGAGGTTTTGCCTGTAATGCTTCTCTTTGAGGGCTGGACCCTAGGAACCAGGACACTTTGTGGTCTTGCTACATTACCTAAAGCTGTCCTGAGGGGGTGCTATACAGATCCAAAGGAATGGAACCCCTATTAAAAGGGCCCCAGTCTTTGAAGGTTTAAACGCGCTGCCCGCTGTGATGGGTAAGTTTGGATCTGTCTGTTTACAGCAGTATCCTGCAGCGAGGAAGAGGTAAGAGCAAAGCATAGGAACTACAAAGTCCACCTATGACTTTTCTTTCAATTATATTGTAAAATGCCTTAAAAACTCCTCTAGGAGGAGTAATAGTGTATAGACCCTGTTTAAATCTGTGCTAATACAGCATGTGTCTCAGCAGCTGGAGGGGGAGGGTCTCCTCTCCCCCTAAATGGGGAAACTGAGTGGATAGGGATACATGATATGTTAAAACAAGCATAAATCTGAAAAGCTGATAAAAAGCCTGTGTAAATCCCCTCTCCTCTGAGGTGACTCTTGCTAAAGCACAGGAAAGGGTGTGGTGCATAGAAAATCAGGCTCACACCTGAAAAAAATTAAAGCTGATACTCTGGGAAACAGACGGTGTCTATCAGAGCGGCTGAAGCAAGGCTGCCACATGATACAGAAGCGCTGGTGCATGTGAGGGGTTTACACAGGTGCTTGCAGTACAGGAAAAAACGTATTGTTTGCATCAGATCATTCTATGCTACCACTGTTTTTCCTACTATTGTTCAAATAGAGCAGTTCCTAGAGTACCTTTTTCTTTGTGCTTTGCACTATGGCTTCAAGGCTTACTACTAAGGCACCAAAACCACCCCCAGGCGCTAGGAACTCCAGACATGCCTCCACATTGTCATCCTCTCCGGAGATACCTGACATGGCAAGCCAGGGTCATTGGAAGCAATTGATGCAACTGCTTCACACTCCAGCCCCTGTATACCTGACTGAGGATGCATTTTCCTCTACCCTGCAGGGCTTAGAAGGAAGATTAGCGCCTTTAATCGCATCCTCCATTAAAGGGGATAAGAAGCGTGCTACATCCCTCTCTCCCACTCCAAACCCCTTACAGGGGAACAGTGGGGACAGGATGAGGTATTGCCCTCAAACGATTGAGAAAAACAAACAGATTACTCCTCTGCGGAGGAAACAGGTGAAGTTTCAGCTTCACAATCTGAGGTACAAAGCCTTACGGACATGGTTCGCTCCGCTTTCATGCTACCCCTAACAGAATCAGCTGAAAGTCTGGTTTCTTCTTTGGGTTCCTTGAAACCTTCACAACCAGTGCATGCGTTTCCAGTCCACACATCACTAGAGAAGCTTATTTATACCGAATGGGATTATCCGGATAAGCATTTTCTCGCTCCGAAGAGATTGTCAGTTCTCTATCCTTGGGGGTGGGGGTTGGATTCACGAAAAAATGGAAAGTTCCAGCAGTAGATGCTGCGATTTCCAGTGTGGATGAAAGTTTAACTTGTCCAGTAGACAATGCACAAATGCTAAAGGATCCAACAGATAAAAGTTTGGAATTCCTGTTAAAAATCTTTTTTTTTTTTTTTTTTTTTTTTTTAGCAGGTACTGTTGCTCAGCCTGCAATTGCAGCTATAGGCATCTGTCAGTCCTTAAAAGACCAGTTCACAGAGGCCCTTAACGATCTCCCTGCACAACAGGCCAGTGAGTTGGCCGATTTACCAAAAGCATGTTTTGCCATAGATGCTATAAAGGATTCTATTCACCAGGCGCCTTGCACTTGTGCTAGTACACATGCGTAGGACCCTTTGGCTAAAGGGTTAGTCTGCCGAAGCACCCTGCAGAAACCTACTGTCTACTTCCCATTTCATGGGGAGCGACTATTTGGCAATGATTTGGATAAATACATCCAGACAATTTCCAGTGGAAAAACACTTTTGCCAGTCAAAGTATAAACGTCCTTCATTCAAACAGACTTTCTCTCCTGCGCCAAGCGCATCCGCCTCTGATGGTGGAAGCCGTCGCCACTGCCTAGATTCTAGAGGAAAAAGTGGTTCAGGCTTTCATCTGAATGAAGATATTGTCCTGCCATCGTTTTTCCCAAAACCATGTTCCAGGGAAGAAAAGTCACTACATTGTCTTGATTTAGTGAGAGCAGTGAAAATCTATTTAAAGAAAACTGCTCAGATTCGTAAGACTGTCTTATTTATTCTGCCAGAGGGTCCAAAAAGACAGGCAGTGTCGAAATCCACTGTTGCTAAGTGGATTCGGCAAATTATAATTCAAACTTATGATTTAAGGGGTAAGATTCCCCCTATTCAAGTTAAGGCGCACTCTACCAGAGAGGTTAGTGCTTCTTGGGCAGTGTGTCACCAGGCCTCCTTTGCTCAGATCTGCAAGGCCGCAACTTGGTCTTTGGTCCATACATTCACAAAATTTTACCAAGTGGATGTAAAAAGGAATGAGGATATCGCCTTCGGGCGTAGTGTACTGCAGGCAGCAGTATAAGTCCTCAAGGTCTGGGGGTGCCCTACGGGTTGTGTCTCCCTCCCCTCAAGTAGAATTGCTATGGGACATCCCACTAAGTAAATCCTTAAGGGTCTGTGTCTTATGATGTACGATAAATAAAATAGGATTTTTAAAACAGCTTACCTGTAAAATCCTTTTCTTGGAGTACATCATAGGACAGATTTCCCACCCCTCTTTTTATGGGGTGTAAGTATATTGCTTAGCTACAAAAACTGAGGACTCCTGGAAGGAGGGGTTATATAGGGGAGCCAAATTCCTGTATTGGGTGTGCCAGTGTCAACACCTGAAGGTAGCTATAACCCACTAAGTAAATGCTTAAGGCTCTGTGTCCTATGATGTACTGCAAGAAAAGGATTTAACAGGTAAGCTGTTTTAAAAATCCTATTTTTCTACTTTTTGTTATAAGAAAAATCAAATAAACTCCATTTTAGTCATACATTTAAACCAAAATGTATTCAGCCACATGTCTTTTGATTAAAAAAAAGTCTAAGCGTATATTGGTTTGTGCAACAGTTACAGCGTCCACAAACTAGGGTACATTTTCTGGAATCTACATAGCTCTTAGTTTATGACTGCCTATCTCATTTCTTGAGGTGCTAAAACGGCAGGGCAGTACAACCTCCCCCAAATTACCCCATTTTGGAAAATAGACACCCCTAGGAAATTTCTGAGAGGCATGTTGAGCCCCATTGAATATTTTTATTTTTTTGTCCCAAATGATTGAATAATGACAAATTTTGTAAAAAAAAAAAAAAAAGTTGTCACTAAATGATATATTGCTCACACATGCCATGGTTATACCTCAATAGATTTTGCTGCTTCTCCTGATTATAGGGATACCACGTGTGGGACTTTTTGGGAGCCTAGCCGCGTACAGGGCCCCGAAAACCAAGCACCTTCTACAGGATTTCTAAGGGTGTAAATGTTTGATTTCACTCCTCACTACCTATCACAGTTTTAAAGGCCATAAAATGCCAAGATGGCACCCCCCCCCCCCCCCCAAGCTATTTGCTGAGAGGCACTGAGTATTTTGCAGCTCTTATTTGTTTTTGAAAATGAAGAAAGAAAAGAAATGTATTTTTTTTTCAGCAAATAGCTTGGGGTGTCTACTTTCCAAAATGGGGTCATTTGAGGGGGGGGTTGTGCCATCTGCATTCCATGGCCTCCGAAACTGTGATAGGCAGTGAGGAGTGAAGTCAAAAATGTACACCCTTAGAAAGTCTGAAGCCAGTGCTTGGTTTTTGGGGTCCTGTACGCGGCTAGGCTCCCAAAAAGTCTCACACGTGGTATCCCCGCCCTCAGGAGAAGCAACAGAATGTATTTTGGGGTGTAATTTCACATATGCCCATGGCATGTTTGAGCAATATATCATTTAGTGACAACTTTGTGCAAAAAAAAAAAAAAAAAATTGTCTTTTTCCCGCAACTTGTGTCAAAATATAAAATATTCCATTGGCTTTCCAAAATGGGGTCATTTGAACTGTCCTGGCATTTTATGCACAACATTTAGAAGCTTATGTCACACATCACCCACTCTTCTAACCACTTGAAGACAAAGCCCTCTCTGTCCCTTTTTGTTTACATGAAAAAAAATTTTATTTGCAAGAAAATTTACTTTGAACCCCCAAACATTATATTTTTTTTAAAGCAAAGGCCCTACAGATTAAAATGGTGGGTGTTTTATTTATTTTTTTCCACACAGTATTTGCGCAGCGATTTTTCAAATGCATTTTTCCTTAAAAACACACTTTTTTTTAAATTTTAATGCACTAAAACACACTATATTGCCCAAATGTTTGATGAAATAAAAAAGATGATCTTAGGCCGAGTACATGGATACCAAACAGGACATGCTTTAAAATTGCGCACAAACGTGCATTGGCGACAAACTACATACATTTTTAAAACCCTTTTACAGGTTACCACTTTAGATTTACAGAGGAGATTTCCTGCTAAAATGACTGCCCTTGATCTGACCTTCATGGTGATACCTCACATGCATGGTGCAATTGCTGTTTACATGAGACGCCAGACCGATGCTTGCATTCACCTTTGCGTGAGAGCTGGTGCTTTTTTTTTTTTTTTTTTAATAATTATCTCAGGGAATGTAAATATTCCATATGATAGTAGTAGGTAGTGACAGGTACTCCTTCTTTTTTTTTTTTTTTTTTTTTTGAAAAAATTTGGGTCTATTAGACCCTAGATCTCTCCTCTGCCCTCAAAGCATCTGACCACACCAAGATCAGTGTGATAAAATGCTTTCCCAATGGCGCTTTTTACATCCAGCAAAATCTAAGTCATGAAATGCTCGTAGCTTACGGTTTCTTAGGCCATAGAGATGATTGGAGCCGTTTTGGTCTCTGATCGGATCTATGGTCAGCTGGTGGAACCACCAACTGCATTCTCAGGTTCCCTGTTGGGACGGGAGAGCCAGAGAAAACCATGGAAGATGGTGGGGGGGACATTCCCTCCCACTGCTTGCAAAAGCAGTCTAGAGGCTAATTAGCCGCTAGGATTGCCTTTACATGAAAGCCAACCGCTGGCTGAAAAGAATGATACCAAGATGATACCTAAACCCACAGGCATCATTCTGGTGTAACCACTCAAAGTCCAGCAACATACCAGTATGTTGCTGGGCATATATTGTAATCTATTTTTTTTTTTTTTTTTTTCCATGCAGCCTGCATGGAAAAGTATGCCGAAGCATCCGCCCCAAAAATTAGGAGCGAATCGCTCCTCCACCCCTGCTGCCACCATGCTTCGGCATATATGCTCTTTTTTTTTTTTTTTTTTTTTTTAACTGGTGGTGAAATCACCTCCGACAGCACTGGAGTCGCAGCTTTATGTATCAGGGGGGCAAACGCCGTTGCTGTCAAGATAAATAAATCCACGCTACAGCTCAATGGCATAACGGAAAAAAAAATGGTTAGCAATAAAACACAGTAAACAGTAAAGTATAAAAAAAATTACATACCTGAAAAGCAAACATGATAAAACATAATAACAATAAAACATTGCAGAATAGACTACAGTAAAAAAAAAAAGAGCAGAACAATAGAGAGAGTACAATAAAATGACAACTATTTTTGTTTTGTTTTTTATTCTATATATTTTTTTGCACTTTTTTTTTTGTAACGGTTTCAGGTTAAGGTCTCTCAAAATGCGATGGCATCTTGGGAGACCCTGTCAAAGTGTCCTAGTCTGTGCAGTGCTGTACCCTACTACTCCACTAGTGTATGGTAGCGTTCAAAACATTCACCAATGCAAAGACCAGGATTGTCAGGACAGGAGGAACAATAATAGCGGGTGTCACGCCTATATCCGCGCTTGCTGCTACAACATCTTTTTTGGGGGGTTCGTTGGGTAGGGGTACTCAGGAGGACATAAGAAAAATGCCTCTCATGCAGCTGGCTTACCGCATTTTGGATTGGGAAGGTGAGGTGAAGCACCGTCTGGAAACAGAAGGGCTCTGACGATCTCTTACTGGAATTTAAGGAAGGATTCAGTCCATCCTGAAGCTCTGTATAACACATGAGCGTTCAGCAAAGCCAATTGAAATAAGTATACAGACACTTTTTTGTACCAGCATCTGGCCTTACGGCAGAGCCGTAACTAAAAGCTTCAGGGCCTGGGTGCAAGAAAGCAGGACGTGTTTGTGGCATGCTAGTGCAGAGTTGAAGGGGTTAAAGCAGGCAGTGCAGAGGCAATATGATGCCTACTTACTGCCTGTCAAATGATCTATGAAGAGCAATCTGAATGCTAATTGCTCTTCAGAGACCAAAGCAAGCCCTAATTATTTTTTTACATTTTTTAAACAGTTTTTAGAATTTATTTATTGACTTTTTTTTTTTTTTTTACATGTTAAACAGCCATTTGGCTTTGGTGAACAGACCCATGATAGCTCACTTTTGAGATAGGAACACCATGTTTGTGAAAGCAGATGTGTGGGGGTGCCATTAACAATTAATGGCACTGCTGTGTGTCTATCAAAGGACAGTGTGTTTGTGTGTGTGTCAGGAAAGCCACAAATTTGTCCACATTCCTGTCATGCAAAAGGTACAAAACTAGCCTCATAGTGGGCTCACATCAGGGTGCTGCAATTTGGCCGCCGTGTGATTACATGTGGTTTTAGGTGCGCTCCCATTGAATTCTATTAGGCAGTGTGTTTTCTGAAAGCACATCAAATATGTAGCATGCAGGAATTCGATGTACTTTCATGAAAACGCATGTCCTAAAAGAATTCATTAGTAGTGTACCATAAACCGCATGTAAACTGCTCATACAATCACACTGTGGCCAAACTGCAGCACACTAATGTAAGTCCACTATTAGGCCCCTTTCACATGAGTGGACTGATTGGGTTAGCGTGTCAGTTTTTCAGGCAGACCCAATTGGACCCTCCATTCTCCTCTATGGAGTGACAGGTGTAAACAGAAATGCGCCCGTTTTCACCTGCTGACATCCAATCCGATCCACTAAAAACAGACGGATGGGGAACCCCATCTGTCTGGTGGACCGGATTAGATGGCAGTTGTGTGTAAACAGACATCCGCCCACCCAGAGAGGAGAACAGGCTGTGTCTGTGTCTGCTCTGCATAAGTAGAGTGGACATGGGCCAGCCATCCGTCTGCTCAGCGGGGATCAGTGGACAGATTCTTTACTGAGCAGGTGGACTCCTGGCAGAGCCCAACCTGTGAAAAAGGGGCTTTAGAGATAAGAAAGGAGTGAATAGGTGGGGGTCTAAGTAGTAAGAGTACATGAAGTATAAGTATCCGAAATAAATAAAGGAAGGAGTACAGAGAAAGTGCTAAGGCTGCATTATAGGGACAGGAGAGGTAGTAGAGGAACACACTGAGATGGAAAGGGTGTCAAACATATGGGAGTGTGGAATGAGCAGAGCTGAGGGGGGAGGTTTTGCAGGGGCTTGTGTAGTGAAGATTTATGGGTGGTAGAGCAGATAGGAGAAAAAAGGATAAAGTTAACAGGAAAAAAAGTTCAAGAGAATCACTGCTAATTTACTGCATGATTGTGGAGGGCAGGTAGAGAAAGGTACCGAACTACTGGAGAAGAGCAGATTAAGTGAGACTGAGGAAGAAGTTGAAGTAACAGGGGACGAGAACATGCTGAGAGCCAGGGGGCAGTGAGTAATATTTGCAGAAAGGAGAGATAAGGCAAAGTTGGAGTGACTGAAACTGCATATCGACATTGTGCATATGAGGGAGAATAACAGTCTCTCCTGTCAGAAAGGAGAAGTGGCAGAAGCTCCGTGTGTGTCCCTCGCTCCCCCCTCCTCACCTCACAGATTAAGAGCGCCCAGGGCAGGCTCTTCACTCAGCGTCCATGCTGTCCTTCTTGCCGTCTTGGGGCCCCTCCCACAGTGACAGACTGCCAGGGCCCAGTCGCAAGTGCGACTGGTACGACCCTGGTAATTCCGCCACGGCGCCATACCCAGTTGCCCATAAGGCAAACAACTGGTCGTTGAGGTCCACCCCTCCCATATTTTGGTTATATTCGTGCACACAGAGGGGTTTCTCCACAACACCCGTCGCCGTAGGAATTTGGACCGTCGTGTCTGCATGAAGGGAGGAAAGAACGAAAACATTCCTATTATCCCTCCTTCATAGTGAGCAAATTATTACACTTCAAGCAGGCTCTCTCCCCCAGCCTAAGACGGGAGTCTACAAGCTGCTGGGGAAAGCCCCGGCGATTAGATCGCACGGTCCCACATGCGCCAATCTGATGATCAAAAAAGTGACTAAAAAGTGTCTCCCTCGTGTAATGATTGTCCACATTCTGAATAAGAGTGACACTAAGTCCCACACAAACTTGTCAGCGCTCCCTATGTAATCTGGACAGTTCAGCAGCTCTATGTGACTATCTCTTCCCTCGTCAACCATAAAACTACATGTATAGCCTGTGGCCCTGTCACAGAGCTTATACATCTTGACCCCGTATCTGATACTGTTTGAAAGACAAGTGGCCAGAAAACTTAATCAGGGACTCATCAACAGACAACTTGATGGGGAGTAAAGTCTGCAAAATGGTTGAAGTGGTTTTTAATGGGCCGAATTTTGTAGAGCTGATCTTATCCAGGGTCTCCACGAGGACAACAGAGTTCATTGTTGTTAAAATGCATGAACCACAAGATCTGCTCGTATCGTGCCCTGATCATGGAGGCAAAGAACACGGGCATATGGTAAATTGGGTCAGTGGACCAATATGACTCATTTTAACTATGCCCATGTCGGGGGATAGGCCCAGAAAGGTCTTAAATTTGGAAACCGTAATTGGTTCCCAATCTCTGTCAAGGGAGGACTGGGGATTAGCGGCGATGAATTGACTAGCATACAAATTACTTTGGTTCACAATAGATCTATAGAGATCTTCAGTGAAAAACAGCGAATAAAAATCAAGTGATGTAAAATCAACTGTTTCCACCTGAATTCCGCATTGGCCAGTGAATGGGGGAAGTACGGGTGCTGCAGAAGTGGTAGGTTCCCAATTAGGATTGGTGAATGCAGCAGGAAGGGCACTATGGGCTCAACAGGCCTGTCTTTGTCTTCTTGGTGGCAGTGGGACACTACTTGTGCTTGCCACCCTGCCAGCTTGAACTGCACTTATGGGAGTCGCCACGTCACTACGTGTTACTGCAGTGCTGGTTTGACTACGACCAGGGTGTACTAGGCCGCTGGTGCTTGCCAGTTCACCAGACGGATGAGCAGCACCAGTACTTCTCTGCTCCATACGAGAGCCCTGTGGTTCTTGCACCTCAACAACAGTAGAAGAAGATCGGGGTCTGGTACGCCTGACCTTGGCAGGGACCACAACTCGTCAGAGCTATCTGTCATGGAGCTGCTGTCGTCTACAGGATTGTATTCTGAGCCTGAATCTGACAGATGAGTGACTTCCTCTTCACCATCTGTCATGCTCAGAAACATGTAGACCTCTTTACTACTGTACCTTCGATTTGCCATTTTGTCTGGGTTTACACTGGTGCGACACGACAGCTGTCCTACTTTGGATCCGACTTTGCCCTGCGACTTGAAGCCGACATACGTCCGACTTTCAATGTACAGGGATCCGACTTGGATCCCCGCCAATACCAGGCACCATGTTTGGTATGAATCTTGAGGGGGAACTCCACGCCAAATTTTAAATAAAAAAACTGCATGGGTTCCCCCTCCAAGAGCATACCAGGCCCTTTGGTCTGATATGGATTTTAAGGGAAACCCCCCTACGCTGAAAAAACGGCGTGGGGGTCCCCCCAAGATCCATACCAGACCCTTACCCGAGCATGCAGCCCGGCCGGTCAGGAAAGGGGGTGGGGACGGGCGAGCGCCCCACCTCCTGAACTGTACCAGGCCACATGCCCTCAACTTGTGGGGTGGATGCTTTGGGGCAAGGGGGAGCCCTGCGGCCCCCCCACCCCAAAGCACCTTGTCCCCATGTTGATGAGGACAAGGGCCTCTTCCTGACAACCCTGGCCGTTGGTTGTTGGGGTCTGCGGGCGGGGGGCTTATCGGAATCCAGGAGCCCCCTTTAATAAGGGGGGCCCCAGATCCTGCCCCCCCCCTATGTAAATGAGTATGGGGTACATCGTACCCCTAACTATTCACCTGGGGGAAAAAAGTGTCAATAAAAAAAACACACTAGACAGGTTTTTAAAGTAATTTATTAGGCAGCTCCGGGGGTCTCTTCTGACTTCGGGGGTCTCTTCCGACTTCTTCGCGCACTCTGGCCTCTTCCCTGTGCTCTCCGTTTCTTCTCCCGCTCTCCTTCGCTATCTTCTGCTCTTTTGCCGGCTCTTTTGCTAGCGTTGGCCCGGTCTTCTCCGTCGTCTTCTTCCCTCCGGTCTTCTTCCGATGTTGACACGGCGCTCTCTCCCGCTGTAATGCCGTGTGCGCGGTGGAGCAACGACTTATATAGGCATTGGGTGTGGTCACCAGGTGATGTCATCTGGTGACCCCGCCCCTTATAACATCACCGCCCGGGGCATGATGGGGTGGTGATGTCATAAGGGGTGGGGTCACCGGGTGACATCACCCGGTGACCACGCCCCATGCCTATATAAGTCGTTGCGCACCGCGCACACGGCATTACAGCGGGAGAGAGCATCGTGTCAACATCGGAAAAAGACCAGAGGGAAGAAGACAATGGAGGAGACCGGGCCAACGCTGGCAAAAGAGCAGAAGATAGCGGAGGAGCCCAGCAGAAGATACCGGAAAGCGGGAGAAGAAGCCAGAGAGCAGGAAAGTCGGAAGAGACACCCGAAGTCGGAAGAAGACCCCTGGAGCTGCCTAATAAATTACTTTAAAAACCTGTCTAGTGTGTTTTTTTTTTATTGACACCTTTTTTCCTAGGTGAATGTGTAGGGGTACGATGTACCCCATACTCATTCACATAGGGTGGGGGGCCAGGATCTGGGGGCCCCCTTATTAAAGGGGGCTCCCAGATTCCGATAAGCCCGCAGACCCCGACAACCAACGGCCAAGGTTGTCGGGAAGAGGCCCCTGTCCTCATCAACATGGAGACAAGGTGCTTTGGGGTGGGGGGGCCGCAAGGTGCCCCCCCGCCCCAAAGCACCCACCCACCCATGTTGAGGACATGTGGCCTGGTGCAGTTCAGGAGGGGGGGCGCGCTCGCTCGTCTCCACCCCCTTTCCTGACCGGCCAGGCTGCGTGCTCGATTAAGGGTCTGGTAAGGATTTTGGGGGGACCCCCACGCCGTTTTTTCGACGTAGGGAGTTCCCCTTAACATCCATATCAGACCGAAGGGCCTGGTATGCTCTTGGAGGGGGAACCCATGCCGTTTTTTTTATTTAAAATTTGGCACAGAGTTCCCCCTCAAGATCATCAGAGCACAAGTCGCATGCCAAAGTCGGATCATGCAAGACGGCGATCCGACTTTGATCCGATTTCAACGATAGTCAGTGGGCTGACGTAGGATCAAAGTCGGACCAAAGTAGTACAGGGAGCATTTTCAAAGTCGGACCGACTTGTGTCGGACTAGTTAAGACGGCTCCCATAAGGAAACATTGATTTTCACACGTCATGCGACATGAGCTCCCAATGTCAGAGCGTTTGTCGCACCAGTGTAAACCCGGCCTTTGGGCTCTAAATTTACTGGTACAGTAGTGAGACTCACAGGTAAAAAAGCTCCTAGGCTGTCAGCAACTGTATCAAAAGCTACCAAAAAAACTGTTAGCGATCAGGCCTGACTCTGCAAAAGCTGCAGTTATGTGTTTAGTGTTTTGTATGTGACAGTGATCGATCGATACTGCACTTGGGTGGGGTGGGCTGGGAGGAGGGGCAAAACGCAGGTGCTAGCAGGTATCTGGGCTGATCCTGCTAACACTGCATTTTTGGGAACCCTAAACTGCTGGGGACACTAGTATAGATCTGATCATATCAGATATAGATCCGCTCAGACACTATACCACTAAGGGAGGTGTATGCTGCGTGCGTGGGTGTTAGCGGTACTGGCACTAATCTGACGCTGCCTGGGGCGGCTAAGACCCTATCTGACCCTAAAACCTGATACTGATATCACCTGCCGGGCATTCAGGGGGTTAAACCTTTATCGGGCAATAAACGGCGGGTAGAAAAAACAAACTAACTAACCAGCGTCACCCGTAACACTTATACGATGATCATTGGTGAAAGGGTTAACTAGGGGGCAATCAGGGGGTTAAAACCTTTATTAGGTAGTATATGGGGGTACCTGGCGCTATAAAAAGCTGACGGTGAGCCTAAATACCTAACTGGCTAACTAGTGTCACCTGTGACACTAATACAGCGATCGGAAAAAAGATTGCTTAGTGACACTGGCGACAGGGGGTGAAAGGGTTAACTGGGGGGTGATCAAGGAGTTAAACCTTTATTAGGGGGGTTAGAGGGGTACCCTAGACCTAAAGGGGCCTACCACTAACAGCCCTAACACTTAGAACAGTCACAAATGACACCAATGCAGTGATCAGTAAAAAAATAAAAACTGCTATTGGTTTCACTGTGACAGGGGGTGCAGGGGGGTGACCGGGGGGTGTTTTATGTGCCTATGTGTACTAGTGTTATTGTAGTGTTGGTGCAAACTCACTGTGATGTCTTCTCTCCTCGGGAGCCAGAACGAAAAGGCTCCACGAGGAGAGATGACATCACTTCCTCTGCTTCTGTTTACATTTCAGAAGCAGAGGAAGCTTCTCATTTGTCAGGAGCGATCGTGAGGGGGTGGCCATGAATCAGTGGCCTCCCCCTCAGGTTGGATCAATCAGGCAACGATGCCGACCTCCTTGGGCACCGGGGGGGCGTGATTGCGCCCCCCGCCCGCAGGAGGGGTGTAACGTACGGGTACGTTACTCTGCATGGCCGTGCCATTCTGCCACAGTATATCTGCGTGAGGCAGTCAGCATGTGGTTAAAATGGTTGTGAACCCCACTTTATTTTTACCTACAGGTAAGCCTATAAAAAGGCTTACCTGTAGGTTAAATTAATATCTCCTAAACATGCACAGTTTTGAAGATATTCACCCTGCATGCAGCCGCTGACATCAGCGGCGCACGAGCCTTGAAGGTCTGGCATACCATGCTGGACCTTTCAGAGCTTCTTGCTGGAACCGAGGACTCCCGTGTGCATGCGTGGGAGTGACATCATTCCGGCTGTGGCCACTCAGTGCTGGAGCCCACGATCCCAGAAGAAAGGACGGGTGAAGATGACTGCCCTCTCAGCAGTGAGTGGGCACTGCCGGAAGGGCTTTGTTCTAAGCTGAGTATGTCATAATGTGCTAGTATGTGATGCATACTAGCACAATATGCCCTTGTCTTGCAGGGATTTTTTTTGCGGTTTACTGCTTTAACGAAGAATTGACCAGATGTGATAAATGGAAAAGATGCAGTCGATTTTATCTAAGGACGTAATTACAATTTTTTTGCAGCTATCTGATGATGAGAGTACTGTAAAGAACTACACCATGGAGCCGCCACCAAACACACATCAGAGAAAAGTTGAGGGTCAACCACTATTGAATCAGATGCCTTACATTGCTTAGCTCTCTTTTTATGGGTCAAGATTGAACAGAGTCCAATTGATCAGGCAGAGGGAAGTGAAATGGAAGGTACAAAAATGCCTGCCTTTTGGTTTAGCCAGGATAAATCCACCATCATGAAAAAGCAAATATTAGCACTAGGACTGCACTTTATGCACATATAGTTTTTAGTTTCACGACATCCTCCTATGCATTTGAGCAGGGCTACCCCAGGCATATCTCTCCTTTGGGAGTCTCCATGTTAAATAGACATGGAAACATTAAAGGTAGAATCAATTTTTTTTCTTTTGTAAATAGGGGGGCCTTGATGAGACATAATTTTAACACATGTTGGTGTAATTTTGTATATTTTGCTGGTTATCTGGTAAGTGTACTGGGAAGACCTTTGGTTTTTGTTTGTACCCTGGTCAAATTACTTCATCAAGGTGCTTTCAGTCCACAGGCTAGAGTAGAGCTAATGTGGCTCTGTCCCTGGGCCTGCTGCAGCCGATTATTCTTACTATTAAAAGTGATCTGTTGAGGCTCAACGCCTGAACAAAAGGTCAACTATCTTGGAACATCTATGGCATGCAGCTCTCCCCAGACCAAGTTTGATTTATCCAAACTAGGGCAGCTCAAGACAACATGATTAGGGCCATAAATTTTATTGCTAAGGCGAGTAGTTCCAATGTCCCTATGATACACCTGTTCACTGATGCTAAAAAAGGTCTTTGACAGTGGATTTGACTATTCTTCATGATGCAATTAACCATGTGGGGATGCCCGCCCCCATTCTGTTATGGATACAGGTCCTCTAATGCTTTCCTAACAGTCAAAGTTAATGGCTTTGGCTCAATCCCATTCTCCATCAGTAATGGAATGAAACACAGCTGTACAACTTACTCTGCATATTTACGCTAGAACCTTTCCTACATCGTTTACCCAACCATTAAAGGTCTTCTGACTAGTGACCCTCACCATCAGGTCACAGTTTACCTTTAGTTTTACATTTCAGACCCCCTCACTGTTGAAAAAACTATGTACATATGGATCACTATCCAACTTTAAAGTGATTTTGCAAAAGTTGAAGGCTCTAAATATTACTCTCGGCTATTACTCTTGCCAAATTACAGTAGTGTAAAAGATTTAGATGGCTGTGAAGAAATTCTGTAAAGTAAGAATGCTTAAATAATATATATTTTAGTTGTTTTGATCAATTTATAAAATGCAAAGTGAGTGAACAGAAGAAAAATCTAAATCAAATCAATATTTAGTGTGACCTATCTTTTTGGCTTCAACCCAGAATCAGTTCTTACACTTGCACAAAGCCAGGGAATGCTGTAGGATTAGAGTCCGTGTATTATTTACCAATTATACCAAGCAGGTGCTAATAATCATCAATTTCATATGTAGGTTGCAACAATCATTAATTTAAACAAACTGCTTTGTAGGAGGCTTAAAACCGGGTGAGGAACAGCCAAACTCTGCTACTAAGGTTATGCTGTGGAAGACAGTTTCATGTCATAGGTCATACACCATGGCAAGTCTGAGCACAGCAACAAGACACAAGTTAGTTTGACTGCATCAGCAAGGTCTCTCCAAGGCAAAGATTTCAAAGCAGACTTTGGTTTCAAGATGTGGCGTTACACAAAGAAAACACTAGTGTGTGCACTGATCCTCACATCCCATCTTGCCTGATAAACCCTGTCCATGTATACCTTAAAGTTCATTAACCACTTGACCGCTGCAGCTCTGGGATTCCTCGGGGGGGCAGAAGCATATCTAAACCAAAAACAAACAACCTAAGACAAAAACAAAGCGTACGATTGCCCTAGTGTAAAATTATTTAAGTGGATGGAAAAAATCATCCAATGCACTCACATAAACCAAGGTTAGGCAGGCTTATCACATTCTTCCTCGCTCTTTCTCCTGGGTCCATATCCTGGTGATTCATATGGTCTATTTTTTATTTTCTTATGGGTACCCTTGTCAATCTCACTTTATGTGAGGTTTTACTTTAGTCGGGACGTGATCCATATGGTCTTTTTTATTTACTTAGGGGTACCCTTGTCAATCTCACTTTGTGAGGTTTTACCTTAGTCGGGAAGTCCATTTCAATTATGAGCTAATGCATTAATGATTCTGAGTAAACAAAAGTATATCCACTTGATCGCTGGAAAATTTACCCCCCCCCCATTATGACCAGGCCTTTTTTTGACAATTGCGTGTTGGTGCAACACTGTACCCAAATAAAATTTGTCTTTTTCCCACAAATAGAGCTTTCTTTTGGTGGTATTTGATCACCACTACGTTTTTTATTTTCTGCCCTTCAAACAAAAAAAGACTGACAATTTTGAAAAAACAAACATTTTTTTACTTTCTGCTATAAAACATATCCAATAAAAAATTTGAATCAACTTTCTTCATAAATTTAGGCTAATATATATTCTGCTACATGTTTTTGGTAAAAAAAAAAAATATACAAGCTATGGGATATATTTATGGAATTTTCATTTGTTTATTTTAATTTTTTTATACTAGTAATGGGGGAAATCAGCGACTTATAGCGGGACTGCAATATTGCGGTGTTAAATATATTCACTGTCCTTGTACTAATGACATTGGCTGGGAAGGGGTTAAACATCTAAGGTGATCAAAGGGTTAGCTGTGTGCCTAGCCAGTGTTTTTGTGTACTGTGTTGGGTGCTTTTATTAAGGCAAGCAAAGGATTTTGTTCCCTGCTTTGCTGGAACACAAATCCATTTCTCCCTCCACCCTGTCAGAACTGAGATCTGCCTTGTTTACATAGGCAGATCTTAGTTCTCTGTGTATTATCGACAATTGGCAGGTGGTCACGGACATCCAGTTCCTGGCACTCATAGATCGGCTTATGCTGTGAATAATCAACAAGCCAGCCTCAATGCACTGTTTAATTGGGCAACTATTTGGCAGATTAGGTTTAATGTTGATAAATGTAAAGTTACGCACTTAGGGGGCTAAGAATATGCACGCATGATGCATACCAGGGGGAGTACAACTGGGGAATCAATGGTGGAGAAGGATCTGGGGGTTTTGGTAGATCATAAGCTTAATGGTATGCAATGCCAAGTTGCTGTTTCCAAAGCGAGCAAAGTCCTTTCTTTGTATTAAGAGAGGTATAGAATCAAAAAAGAGATATAAAGATATAATTTTGCCCATGTACAAATCATTAGTAAGACCTCATCTGGAATATACAGTTCAGTTTTGGGCACCAGTTCTCAAAAAAGATATCGGGGAACTGGAGAGAGCTACCAAACTGATAAGAGGCATGGAGGACCTCAGCTATGAGGAAAGATTAGAGGAACTGAATTTATTCTCTCTTGAGAAGAGGAGATTAAGGGGGATATGATCAACTTGTATAAATACATAAATGGTCCATATAGTGAACTTGGTGGTGAGTTATTCACTTTAACCACTTCAGCCCCGGAAGGATTTATCCCCTTCCTGACCAGAGCACTTTTTACAATTTGGCACTGCGTCGCTTTAACTGCTAATTGCGCGGTCATGCAATGCTGTACCCAAACAAAATTTGCGTCCTTTTTTCCCACAAATAGAGCTTTCTTTTGATGGTATTTGATCACCTCTGCGGTTTTTATTTTTTGCGCTATAAACGGAAAAAGACCGATAATTTTGAAAAAAAATGATATTTTCTACTTTTTGTTATAAAAAAAATCCAATAAACTCAATTTTAGTCATACATTTAGACCAAAATGTATTCAGCCACATGTCTTTGGTAAAAAAAAATGTAAATAAGCGTATATTTATTGGTTTGCGCAAAAGTTATATAAACTAGGGTACGTTTTCTGGAATTTACACAGCTTTTAGTTTATGATTGCCTATGTAATTTCTTGAGGTGCTAAAATGGCAGGGCAGTACAAACCCCCCCCCCCCAAAATGACCCCATTTTGGAAAGTAGACACGCCATGGAAATTGCTGAGAGGCATGTTGAGCCCATTGGATATTACATTTTTTTGTCCCAAGTGATTGAATAATGATAAAAGAAAAAGTAAATTAAAAAAGTTCTCACTAAATGATATATTGCTCACACATGCCATGGATATATGTGGAATTGCGCCCCAAAATACATTTAGCTGCTTCTCCTGAGTATGGGGATACCACATGTGTGGGACTTTTTGGGAGCCTAGCCGCGTATGGGGCACCAAAAACCAAGCACCGCCTTCAGGATTTCTAAGGGCATAAATTTTTGATTTCACTCCTCACTACCTATCACAGTTTTGAAGGCCATAAAATGCCAAGATGGCACAACCCCCCCCCCCCCCAAATGACCCCATTTTGGAAAGTACACACCCCAAGCTATTTGCTGAGAGGCATGTTGAGTCCATGGAATATTTTATATTTTGCCACAAGTTGCCGGAAAATTACAAACTTTTTTTTTGCACAAAGTTGTCACTAAATGATATATTGCTCAAACATGCCATAGGCATATGTGGAATTACACCCCAAAATACATTCTGCTGCTTCTCCTGAGTACGGGGATACCACATGTGTGGGACTTTTTGGGAGCCTAGCCACGTAAGGGGCCCTGAAAACCAAGCACCGCCTTCAGGATTTCTAAGGGCGTAAATTTTTGATTTCACTCCTCACTACCTATCACAGTTTTGAAGGCCATAAAATGCCAAGATGGCACAACCCCCCCCCCCCCCAAATGACCCCATTTTGAAAAGTAGAATCCCCAAGCTATTTGCTGAGAGAGGCATGTTGAGTCCATGGAATATTTTATATTTTGCCACAAGTTGCGGGAGAGTGACAAACTTTTTTTTTTTTTTTTGCACAAAGTTGCCACTAAATGATATATTGCTCAAACATGCCATGGGCATATGTGGAATTACACCCCAAAATACATTCTGTTGCTTCTCCTGAGTACGGGGATACCACATGTGTGGGACTACCAATCACCGCCTTCAGGATTTCTAAGGGCGTCAATTTTTGATTTCACTCCTCACTAACTATCACAGTTTCAAAGGCCATAAAATGCCAAGATAGCACAACCCCCCCCCCCCCCCAAATGACCCCATTTTGGAAAGTAGACACCCCAAGCTATTTGCTGAGAGGCATGGTGAGTATTTTGCAGCTTTCATTTGTTTTTGAAAATGAAGAAAGATAAGAAAACATTTTTTTTTCTTTTTTCAATTTTCAAAAATTTGTGACAAAAAGTGAGGTCTGCAAAATACTCACCATACCCCTCAGCAAATAGCTTGGGGTGTCTACTTTCCAAAATGGGGTCATTTGGGGGGTAGACATGTGCACACTGAAATATTTTGTATCGGAATTTCATTTTCGTCCGAAAAATACATTTATTTAGTTACTCCCGAAATTCGTTTTTATTTATTTTGTTTTTTGTTAAAAATTGCATTCGTCTGAAAATCCAAATTAAGGTCGAATCTGTCACTGAAGGCTTGTGGTGTCTGTCGAATGTTCAAAGAAGATTCAACAGAGCAGCTAAACTGTACGACGCTGTATAGTTTACCTGCTCCGTCGAATCTTCTTACAACTTTCAACAGACACCATAAGCCAAAGTACGTGTGTACTTAGTTCTAGCTATTTTACTGCTCCTCCTCTTTGGTTACAATCAGCCAATAACATTCTTCATCATCATTATTTTTATTTTACTTCCCCCACCCAATTCCAGCAGCGATCTTTTCTCCCCACGTCAAATCTTTTCTCCCCTACGTCAAATCTTTTCTCCCCTACGTCGAATCTTTTCTCTCTATGTCAAATCTTTTCTCTCTATGTAGAATAATCTTGGACTAATAGAGTTAAGGTTAGGCACATTCGACCACAGGTTTGATGGAAACAGATTGTTATTGTCATCATCATGTTGAATCTCCTATCTATATCGAACTGTTGTAGCAACGAAAACGAAAATAAAGCATTTGTTTATGTCGGATCTTTCGTTTTTCGGGTTCTGCACTTTCGTTATCATTTGTTAAAACGATAACGAAAATACCTGAAATTCGGACGAAAATGCATTCGGACGAAAACGAATGCACATGTCTATTGGGGGGTTTTGTGCCATCTGGGCATTCCATGGCCTCCAAAACTGTGATAGGCAGTGAAGAGTGAAATCAAAAATTTACACCCTTAGAAAGCCTGAAGGTGGTGCTTGGTTTTCGGGGTCCCGTACGCGGCTGGGCTCCCAAAAAGTCTCACACATGTGGTATCCCCGTACTCAGGAGAAGCAACAGAATGTATTTTGGGGTGTAATTTCACACATTCCCATGGCATGTTTGAGCAATATATCATTTAGTGACATCTTTGTGCAAAAAAAAAAAAAAAGTGTCTTTTTCCCGCAACTTGTGTCACAATATAAAATATTCCATGGACTCGACATGCCTCTCACAAAAAGTGAGGTCTGCAAAATACTCACCATACCCCTCAGCAAATAGCTTGGGGTGTCTACTTTCCAAAATGGGGCCATCTGGGGGGGGGGGGGGGGTTTGAACTGTCCTGGCATTTTATGCACAACATTTAGAAGCTTATGTCACACATCACCCACTCTTCTAACCACTTGAAGATCAAAGCCCTTTCTGACACTTTTTGTTTACATGAAAAAAATTTTTTTTTTTGCAAGAAAATTACTTTGAACCCCCAAACATTATATATTTTTTTAAAGCAAAGGCCCTACAGATTAAAATGGTGGGTGTTTCATTTTTTTTTCACACAGTATTTGCGCAGTGATTTTTCAAACGCATTTTTTGGGAAATAACACTTTTTAATTCACTAAAACACACTATATTGCCCAAATGTTTGATGAAATAAAAAAGATGATCTTAGGCCGTGTACATGGATACCAAACACGACATGCTTTAAAATTGCGCACAAACATGCAGTTTCAACAAACGAAATACATTTTTAAAAGCCTTTACAGGTTACCACTTTAGATTTACAGAGGAGATCTACTGCTAAAATTACTGCCCTCGATCTGACCTTCGCGGTGATACCTGACATGCGTGGTGCAATTGCTGTTTACATTTGACGCCAGACAGACGCTTGCGTTCGACTTTGCGCGAGAGCAGGGGGGGACAGGGGTGCTTTTTTTTTTTTCTTTACTATTTTTTTGCTTTTTAATCTTATTTTTAAACTGTTCCTTTCATTTTTTTTAATCCTTTTTATTGTTATCTCAGGGAATGTAAATATTCCCTATGATAGCAATAGGTAGTGACAGGTACTCTTTTTTGAAAAAATTGGGGTCTATCAGACCCTAGACCTCTCCTCTGCCCTCAAAGCATCTGACCACACCAAGATCGGTGTGATAAAATGCTTTCCCAATTTCCCAATGGCGCTGTTTAGCTTCCATAAAATGCTTGTAGCTTCTGGTTTCTTAGGCCATAGAGATGATTGGAGCCATTCTGGTCTCTGATCAGCTCTATGGTCAGCTGGCCGAATCACCGGCTGCATTCTCAGGTTCCCTGTTGGGACAGGAGAGCCAGAGAAAAACATGGAAGACGGTGGGGGGGCATACTCAACTAGTGTATGATAGCGTTCAAAACATTCACCAATGCAAAGACCAGGATTGTCAGGACAGGAGGTGTCACGCCTATATCCGCGCTTGCTGCAGACACAACATCTTTTTTGGGGGGTTCGTTTGGGTAGGGGTACTCAGGAGGACATAAAAAAATGCCTCTCATGCAGCCGGCTTACTGCATTTGGTTGGGGAAGGTGAGGTGGCGCACCATCTGGAAACAGAAGGGCTCTGACGATCTCTTCCTGGAATTTAGGGAAGGATCCAGTCCGTCCTGAAGCTCTGTATAGCACATGAGCGTTCAGCAAAGCCAATTGAAATAAATAAACAGACACTTTCTTGTACCAGCGTCGGACCTTACGGGCAACTAGATATGGCGCCAACAACTGGTCCTTGAGGTCCACCCCTCCCATATTTTGGTTATATTCGTGGACACAGAGGGGTTTCTCCACAACACCAGTCGCTGTAGTAATTTGGACCGTCGTGTCTGCATGAAGGGAGGTAAGAACGAAAACATTCTTATTAAACCTCCACTTCATAGCGAGCAAGTTATTACACTTGAAGCAGGCTCTCTCCCCCAGCCTAAGATGGGAATCTACAAGCCGCTGGGGAAAGCTCCGGCGATTAGGTCGCATGGTGCCACATGCTCTAATCTGCTGATCAAACAAGTGACTAAAAAGTGGCACGCTCGTGTAATAATTGTCCACGTACAAGTGGTACCCCTTTCCGATTATGGGTGACACCAAGTCCGACACAATCTTACCAGTGCTTCCTATGTAGTCAGGGCAGTTTGTCGGCTCTACGTGGCCCTTTTCCCTCGTAAACCATAAAACTACATGTATAGCCTGTGGCCCTGTTACAGAGCTTATACATCTTGACCCCGTATTGGCACACTTGCTGGGTAGGTACTGTTTGAATGACAAGCAGCCAGAAAACATAATCAGGGACTCATCAACGCAGACAACTTGATGGGGAGTAAACAAGTCTGCAAAACGTTGGTTGAAGTGGTTTACGAGGGGCCGAATTTTGTAGAGCCGATCGTATCCAGGGTCTCCACGAGGGCGACAGAGTTCATTGTCATTGAAGTGCATGAACCGCAAGATCTGCTCGTATCGTACCCTGGTCATGGAGGCAGAGAACAAGGGCATATGGTGAATTGGGTCAGTGGACCAATATGACCGCAACTCACTCTTTTTAGTTATGCCCATGTTGAGGGAAAGGCCCAGAAAGAGCTTAAATTCAGAAACCGTAATTGGTCTCCAATCTCTGGCAAGGGAGGTCTGGGGAATAGTGGCGATGTGTTGACCAGCGTACAAATTGCTTTGGTCCACAATAGATCTATAGAGATCTTCGGTAAAAAACAACGAATAAAAATCAAGTGACGTAAAATCAACTGTTTCCACCTGAATGCTGGGTTGGCCAGTGAATGGGGGAAGTATGGGTGCTGCAGAAGTGGTGGGTTCCCAATTAGGATTGGCGAATGCAGCAGGAAGGGCACTATGGGCATGACGGGCCTGTGTTCGTCTTCTTGGTGGCAGCAGGACACTACTTGTGCTTGCCACCTCACCAGCTTGAACTGCACTTATGGGTCTCGCCACGTCACCACGTGATACTGCAGTGCAGGATTGACTACGACCAGGGTGTACTAGGCCGCTGGTGCTTGCCAGTTCACCAGAAGGAATAGAGAAAAGAAGCAAGTCCCAAGGATATTGCGGATACAGGAAGAAGTAAATGAGGTATACCCATAAATAAAAAATAATATATAAATTTTATTGATACAAAAGTAGTAATAACCAATACAAAATTATCCTGTACAAAAATCACCTAAAAACAATATACAATAAAGACTGCAGGAAATGAAACAGCCGCTGAGCTGGAAATGCACCACAGGTCAAAAACATAAAGTTCGACCAGTGGGACATATGTATCAAAAAACCCAACATGTTTTGGTGAGCGATTTTTAAATTATGTATATTTCCTTCTTCAGGGGTAAAAAGACAGACACGCTGCTTCATTTCTATTAAGAGAAAAAACATATATAATAAATAATATGTGTATTAGTGTATGTTAATAACAAACCAGTTGGTTTATGGCAACAAAATGGTACATGTAAGATAAATAAAGGTAGTCTAGACTTACATAACAGTATTTATATTTTTACTTTACACACCAGCAGACAAAGCGTCGGGACTTGGATATTACTTGACCGTATTTTCAAAGTATATCCGTGTTTGGGAAGAAAACACTCTCATATGATTGAAAATGAAAGCTGAAAAATCTGAACTATATCGGTATGACTGGGATTGGTGGATGCACCCGGGCGGTCCAACAATGCACACGGGGATATCCCTAATGGGTGGGGACAAACAACTAATAAAAAGATAGTGGATAGTAATGAGACTACATGCACTGAAGGTATGGGGTTAAGTGAGCCAAAAAAGGCATCACTGCCCCAGAGTAAAAATACTGATAGCGGTGCAGGGAATAGATAACAATAAGTAGTGCTCAATACCTGCGGTAAGCATGTCGGTCAGTGTCCACAAGGATCCCCGGCATTTCCTGGCTGTGTAGCAATATCTGCTCACACAGTCAGGCATATATACACCCAGGGATCGAAAGCGGGCCAATCAGGGCCATAGTATTTAAGTAGTAGGAGGAGGGAAAGAAAGAGACAGACAAACACAGGTGTTGGGGATCGTCAACCGACGTCTCCCCATATCACCTGTGCTGCTGAATCCAGACCCCCGTTTGTCCCCAATGGGAAACCTCCGTCTGATGCGGCGTCGCCGGCATGGAAGGATGAAAAGACCGACACAAGGAGAGATGACATCACTTCCTCTGCCGCTGTTTACATTACAGCAGCAGAGGAAGATTGTCATTCGTTGGGAGCGATCGCAAGGGGGTGGCCACGAATGAGTGGCCTCCCCCTCAGCACGGATCGCTCCCCTAAGGATGCCGACCGCCTCGTGCATCAGATACATGATTTTGCCTGCCCGTGCCATTCTGCCGCAGTATATCTGCGCTAGGCGGTCGGCAAGTGGTTATGGTCATTACAGGGGAGAAGGGGGCACTCTACATCTAGAGGAAAAGAGATTTAATCTCCAAATAGGAAAAGGTTTCCTCACAGTAAGAGTTGTGAAAATGTGGAATAGACTCCCTCAAGAGCTGGTTCTGGCCAGCTCAGTAGATTATTTGTTTTAAAAAGGCATGGATTCTTTCCTAAATCTACATATAAAATATAACTGGATACTAACATTTATAGGTAAAGTTGATCCAAGGAATATCCGATTTGCCTCTCGGGAATCAGGAAGGATTTTTTTCCCTGCTGGGGCAATATGGATCATGCTTTGCTGGGTTTTTTTTTTTGCCTTTCTCTGGATCAGCTGTGTGTATAGGATTGTATATATGGGATAGGGATGGGCGAACGGTTTGGCCCGAACATTGGCTGTTTGCCCGTTTTAATGAACACCCGAATTATCAGGATGTTCGCCCGTTTGTTCGGCCCGCCGAACGGCCATAATGCACTGCGCCACCGCACACTGCACTGGAAGCATTGGAAGATGGGCAAAGCTTTCATTGCTTTAGCCAAATCAGGGCACATAGCACTCTCAGAGACATAATTGGACGCTGTCATGGTGACCCTATCCAATCATGGATCATTGCTCTTAGTAAACACACCACACTGAAAGTATTCTTTCAATAGCAGCCATTTACAGTGTGATATTGCCATGGAGAGAGATAGAATAGGGCTCTGTTCAGTGCTACTAGCGAGTTAGTGTGCTATTTTTATACTATTGTCAGTGTAGAATATCAGTTTAGTCTATTTAGTCTATAATCTATTGATAGTTCAGTTAGGCTCGATTTACATCTATGCATGTTGCTTTTGAGCATTTCTGCAGTGCTTTTTGCTGTACTAACAAATAGAACCAATCAATAATTGCGCTATTACAAAAAAGTAGTGCAGGTGATAGCTGCCAGCATGTAACAATGTGGTAGACAGTGTAGAAATGAGTAGGTACAAACCACATGCAGCGCTAAAAATGTGCATTTACATCTTAAACATGTATAAGTGACAAAGTGCTAAATACATAACTTGTGCCAAAATAGGCAATGTGTGTAGTTGGTGAACATTTAACAAATGAACAAATTAGGAAAAAAAGTCCATTGATGTATGATGAATCATATGTTAGTCCACAAAAACTAGGGGTTCATGGGCATATGTGGTTCCCCAACTGCATGTGGGGCAGAGGCTGGAGCAAACTTTGTATAAGGAGGCACTTTACACACAGATCTTCTCAAATTCCAAATCAGAACTGCAAACGATAGGAGTGAATATCCTTACCAGAAGAGATGGACACAGTCACCGTATGGTGGAGTGTCATACGGGCTTGAGGGATCCCACGATCCCAGGGATATCTGGCTGGAGAGGTCCTGAGGGGGAGTCCCATCCGGGGCGACCGTCACTGTTCAATGGTGTGTAAGTCCACGACCATTCGGATATCTCTCTCAGATGGAATAAATGTGCAGAGAAAAATGGCTAGGGCTCAGCAGGGTCCCATTCATGGAAGGAGGGAAAAACAAAACATCTCCACATAGGGCATTAATCCGTTAAAAAAAGCTTGTATTGAAAAGCTAGAAAGTGCTAAACCGCACACTTCAATAGATAAAACGTGATCACAAAAAGAATAAGATAAAATTGCGTGGTAACAGGACATCTCTAGGCTATAGCAACCCGACATGTTTCGGACCATCGTCCTTCTACTGGGGCATAAACCTGAATGTCTGTACCACGCTCACATATACACATGAATAATTACACTAAATACTGATCAGCTGCATAAAGCATGGATAATTGCATGGGTAATTACACAAGAATCCTTGTCAGCTGCATCAAGCAGCCAACCTATAGTCATCTCCGTGTAATGTCCTACATTGATGACAGTTCTAAACTGACCCAAAGCACTCCTCCAATCATGGCACTCAGAATGGAGTCACGTGACGGCGTCACTGCGCGTGACGTCATCGCACAACGGATGTCATGCTCCAAGCCTCCTTTTCATACGGGGAAGTAATAGGCCAGACAGAGGAGTGATTACACCCACAATGGCCATGGAGGGCTGTCATAGCGCATCGGTCCGGGGCGATCCGATGCGCTCGACTACTGGTGTCCCCAAGGAGGGGAAATGAGTGTTCTGAATTGTAAGAGGAGGGCAATGGACATATACATCTATAATTAGGCAAATCGGGGACAATAACCAAGTACAGTTGTTCCATATATGTATCTATGTGCATAACATTAGATCCGAATGGTGTAAACACACAATAAAAAATATAAAAATAAACATATATTTAAAATTAAGATATCTGTTCAGTAATGTAAGACCCTACTCAGTAACCATGTGACGGGGTCCCACAAGAGATGGCACGAAGGTATATATATATATCAAGGACTTAAAGCACCTGTTAGGACTTGTTTATAAATGCGTTTACGTCCCATTCCACGTTCAACCCATGGGGGGAATAGCTTTTTAATTGGTAAATTCAGGATGTTTCAAGCTGTGATAACCCCCTGGTACGTGGACCCCCTCTCCACGATGGAACGAATTTGTCTATAACCTGAAATTTAGAGCCCCTCGGGTTCTTATTGTGAGACTCTAGAAAATGGCGAGGGACGCTGTGATTGGTGCGACCTTTTTTAATAGCAGTGATGTATTCGTTGACTCGAATACTAAATGATCCAATGGTGCGGCCTTCATACTGCATATTGCAGAGGAATGTAATAAGGTACACAATGTAACACGTGGTGCATGTAACAAAATGTTTAATCTGATAAATGGTAGAGGTAACGGCAGACTCGAAACACACAGATCTATGATTGCCACAAAGATTATGTGTGCACACTGCATTTCTTGCAGGGGTAATATCCTTTTGTCTCTGGAAAGAAAGACGGTTTTGTAGGTGCTTCGATAACATTGTGGGCAATTCGATTCCGCAACGATGAAGCCCCCCTGAAAGTGACGCCTACCTTAGCAGGAAGCACCGAACCCAGAACAGGGTCACTTCTCAGGATGCTCCAATGGCGGTTCAAAATCTGTTTAATTTGTCTATGTTGGACAGAGAATTGGGTGAAGAGGGACCACTTGAATTTGTCATTGGGAATTGGTTTCGGTCGCACAGATATCAGCGTTTTACGGTCAATCAGAGAGATCTTTGTGATCTCTTGGTCTATCTGAACCGATTGATAGCCTTTTTCCAAGAAATGTTCTTTCAAGAACTGTGCCTGATGTAAAAAATCAGTGGTATTGGTACAATTTCTACGAATACGTAGTAATTGGCTGCGAGGGACAGAATCAAGCCAAGGACCGTAATGGCAGCTGTCCGTGGAGATATAGCCATTTCTGTCCGTCGGCTTGAAGAAGGTGGTGGTTACAAACCGACGGTCAGAAATGGCAATCTCCAAGTCTAAAAAATGTATCGAAACTGTGCTAAGTTCATAAGTAAGGGTGATACCCCAATCATTATGGTTCAAAGTGGCCATAAAATCATGGAGATTTTCCTCGTCACCTTTCCATAGGAGGAGGACGTCGTCTATATATCTAGCCCATAAACACAGCTCAGGTCGCTGTGCGGGATAGACGACATCCTCCTCTCAAAGGGCCATAAAAAGGTTGGCGAGGCTGGGGGCAAACTTGGCCCCATAGCCACGCCTTTCCTTTGCAAAAAAATTGGTTGTTATACCAGAAATAATTCATTTGTGTTGCAAAACGTAGGAGTTCCATGATGTAATGTTGTTGTGGTAATGGAATGTTGTCACTAGCGTTTAGATAATGTTCAATGACCGCCAGACCCAACCCATGCGGGATGGAGGTATATAATGCTGTAACGTCAGCCATGACCAGAATAAGGTTGTCTTGGTATTCTATACCTTCCAACCGGTGGATAGTGTCCCCTGTGTCCCTAAGGTAGGATGGAACCTTAGACACAAGGGGTTGAAGAAAAAAAATCTATGTAGCGGCCAACTCTAGAAGTTATAGAGTCGATACCACTTATGATGGGTCTGCCGAGGGGTTTTGTACTGTTTTTGTGTACCTTAGGGAGATAGTACATCACTGGGATGCGGGGTCCTACGGGGTCTAGATAGTCCCTTTCCCTGTTGGAAACCACGTGTGAATAAATTCACTAAATGTTTCTTAAATTCCCTAGTCGGGTCCCGGGGAAGAAGTGTATATGTCTTTTCGTCACTGAGAATATGGCACATCTCTTTGTGGTAATCTTCTTTATCCAAAATAACCAACCCGCCCCCTTTATCGGTGGGGCGGATGACTATGTCTTTACGTTCACAAAGAGATTTTAAACCTATCTTAATATTGGGATGGTCAAAAGTACGTTTATTAGGTAATCCATCCAGGTCTTTGAGTACCAGGTCGCAAAAGACTTGGATGGAAGGTGCTGCGGCGCTGGGGGGGTTGAATAAAGAAGGGTTAGCCAGCCCCGTGTGGAGGTTACTGGGCTTTGGACATTGGTTGTACCTTCAACACCACTAGGGTTAACCAAAAAGTGTCGCTGTACATTAAGTTTTCTTTTAAACTTCTGGACATCAATAAAGGTCTCAAACTTGTTCAACTTTTTAGAGGGAGCAAATTTGAGGCCCTTGTCCAGTACATATAGTTCGGCGTTGGAAAATTATTTTTGACTGAGGTTAAAAATGTCCCCCGTTTTTAGTGTCGTTTTCTTTTTCCTGGCCCTCCAGCCTCCTCTGGAGCCTCGTTTACGTCTGTTCTTCGTTTGGGCCCAGATGGTCCCCTGGGAAAATCCTCATTGTATGGGGGGTCTGGATATGAACGATTGTATGTATATGGTGATCTGTCAAGTTAATAATGGTCCCTAGTGTGTGGTTCGTCCCTTAAAGGGGAAAATCTGTTGAGAGTACGAATAGGAGTGCGGTAGGTGTGATATGGTTCTGAATTGTCCCTAGAGTGATGGTTGCGTTGGGGGATCTATTGTGAGCGTAGGGGGATCTATTATGAGCGTATGTTTCAGAATGTCTGGGGCCCCTATTGTACCTGTGGGGGTTACTTCTGCCTCTCTAGGTGTTCCCACTCCCCCTGTTGGAATGTTGGTAAACATGACCAGAGGAGTTGTAGGAAGGATAGTTCCTATCAAAATATTTATTACGGTTGTTCGGGGTAGTGGGGGGATGGACGTTCTTGCGCATAGTAGCTTGGCTAGGGTGTGTCCCCGAATTTGTGGGAACTGTTCCACTGTTTGTGATTGCAGAGGAGGTGTCCATCTCAGCCGGGCCAGAGGTCCCAGCGGAGTCGTCACCATATTTCTTTTGCCAATTAAACACAAGATGGCTCCTGTAGTCATTGGCATCACGTGTGTATTTTTTCTGCTTTTTGGTCCGTTGATCTTTATCCTCTTTTTCTAAATGATTTTTAAGATTGGCCGAAAGAGACAGATACTCAGGTGTAGTTTTATAAGGAAGGAGTTTGTCTTTTAGTTCTTTGATCTCTCTATCAATCAATGATAATCTGTTTCTCTTCTTATCCACCAGAAAGCATAGAAGGTTAACCCCTGCCTCATTAAAGTAGTGGTACCAGGCTTCAACCTCAACTTCATCTTGTTGTGGATGAATATCCCACCTCAGGCCTCTGGGGACCATGCGTTCCTTGGAGTATTGCTCCAGGAACGCAATGTCCCAAAGAAGGTGGATCTCGGAGACCATAAGGTTTTGAAGGCGCATAAATAAGCCCCCTATTTCAGTGTTAGTGTTTAAAACAACAAAAACTCCTTCTGTGATAATAGAACGAGCAGTGCGGTACTCGAAAACATCCATATCGTAATATGAAACAAAAAAGTGTAATGGCAGCAACTATAAACCAAAACAGTGAAAACAAATAGAACCAATCAATAATTGCGCTATTACAAAAAAGTAGTGCAGGTGATAGCTGCCAGCATGTAACAATGTGGTAGACAGTGTAGAAATGAGTAGGTACAAACCACATGCAGCGCTAAAAATGTGCATTTACATCTTAAACATGTATAAGTGACAAAGTGCTAAATACATAACTTGTGCCAAAATAGGCAATGTGTGTAGTTGGTGAACATTTAACAAATGAACAAATTAGGAAAAAAAGTCCATTGGTGTATAATGATTCATATGTTAGTCCACAAAAACTAGGGGTTCATGGGCATATGTGGTGCCCCAACTGCGCGTGGGGCAGAGGCTGGAGCAAACTATGTATAAGGAGGCACTTTACACACAGATCTTCTAAAATTCCAAATCAGAACTGCAAACGATAGGAGTGAATATCCTTACCAGAAGAGATGGACACAGTCACCGTACGGTGGAGTGTCATACGGGCTTGAGGGATCCAACGATCCCAGGGATATCTGGCTGGAGAGGTCCTGACGGGGAGTCCCATCGGGGGCGACCGTCACTGTTCAATGGTGTGTAAGTCCACGACCATTCGGGATATCTCTCTCAGATAGAATAAATGTGCAGAGAAAAATGGCTAGGGCTCAGCAGGGTCCCATTCATGGAAGGAGGGAAAAACAAAACATCTCCACATAGGGCATGAATCCGTTAAAAAAAGCTTTTATTGAAAAGCTAGAAAGTGCTAAACCGTACACTTCAATAGATAAAACGTGATCACAAAAAGAATAAGATAAAATTGTGTGGTAACAGGACATCTCTAGGCTATAGCAACCCGACATGTTTCGGACCATCGTCCTTCTACTGGGGCATAAGCCTGAATGTCTGTACCACGCTCACATATATACATGAATAATTACACTAAATACTGATCAGCTGCATAAAGCATGGAAAATTGCATGGGTAATTACACAAGAATCCTCGTCAGCTGCATCAAGCAGCCAACCTATAGTCATCTCCGTGTAATGTCCTACATTGATGACAGTTCTAAACTAGACCCAAAGCACTCCTCCAATCATGGCACTCAGAACGGAGTCACGTGACGGAGTCACGTGACGGCGTCACTGCGCGTGACGTCATCGCACAACGGACGTCGTGCTCCAAGCCTCCTTTTCATACGGGGAAGTAATAGGCCAGACAGAGGAGTGATTACACCCACAATGGCCGTGGAGGGCTGTCATAGCGCATTGGTCCGGGGTGCTCCGATGCGCTCGACTACCGGTGTCCCCAAGGAGGGGAAATGAGTGTTCTGAATTGTAAGAGGAGGGCAATGAACATATACATCTATAATTAGGCAAATCGGGGACAATAACCAACTACAGTTGTTCCATATATGTATCTATGTGCATAACATTAGATCCGAATGGTGTAAACACACAATAAAAAATATAAAAATAAACATATATTTAAAATTAAGATATCTGTTCAGTAATGTAAGACCCTACTCAGTAACCATGTGACGGGGTCCCACAAGAGATGGCACGAAGGTGTATATATATATATCGAGGACTTAAGGCACCTGTTAGGACTTGTTTATAAATGCGTTTACATCCCATTCCACGTTCAACCCATGGGGGGAATAGCTTTTTAATTGGTAAATCCAGGACGTTTCAAGCTGTGATAACCCCCTGGTACGTGGACCCCCTCTCCACGATGGAACGAATTTGTCTATAACCTGAAATTTAGAGCCCCTCGGGTTCTTATGGTGAGACTCTAGAAAATGGCGAGGGACGCTGTGATTGGTGCGACCTTTTTTAATAGAAGTGATGTGTTCGTTGACTCGAATACTAAATGATCTAATGGTGCGGCCTACATACTGCATATTGCAGGGGCATGTAATAATGTACACAATGTAATGCGTGGTGCATGTAACAAAATGTTTAATCTGATTAATGGTAGAGGTAACGGCAGACTCGAAACACACAGATCTATGATTGCCGCAAAGATTATGTGTGCACACACTGCATTTCTTGCAGGGGTAATATCTTTTAGTCTCTGGAAAGAAAGACGGTTTTGTAGGTGCTTCGATAACATTGTGGGCAATGTGATTCCGCAAGGATGGAGCCCCCCTGAAAGTGACGCCTGCCTTAGCAGGAAGCACCGAACCCAGAACAGGGTCACTTCTCAGGATGCTCCAATGGCGGTTCAAAATCTGTTTAATTTGTCTATGTTGGACAGAGAATTGGGTGAAGAGGGCCCACTTGAATTTGTCATTGGGAATTGGTTTCGGTCGCACAGATATCAGCGTTTTACGGTCAATCAGAGAGATCTTTGTGATCTCTTGGTCTATCTGAACCGATTGATAGCCTTTTTCCAAGAAACGTTCTTTCAAAAACTGTGCCTGATGTAAAAAATCAGTGGTATTGGTACAATTTCTACGAATACGTAGTAATTGGCTGTGAGGGACAGAATCAAGCCAAGGACCGTAATGGCAGCTGTCCGTGGAGATATAGCCATTTCTGTCCGTCGGCTTGAAGAAGGTGGTGGTTACAATCTGACGGTCAGAAATGGCAATCTCCAAGTCTAAAAAATGTATCGAAACTGTGCTAAGTTCATAAGTAAGGGTGATACCCCAATCATTATGGTTCAAAGTGGCCATAAAATCATGAAGATTTTCCTCGTCACCTTTCCATAGGAGGAGGATGTCGTCTATATATCTAGCCCATAAACACAGCTCAGGTCGCTGTGCAGGATAGACGACATCCTCCTCCCAAAGGGCCATGAAAAGGTTGGCGAGGCTGGGGGCAAACTTGGCCCCATAGCCACGCCTTTCCTTTGCAAAAAAACTTGGTTGTTATACCAGAAATAATTTGTTTGTGTTGCAAAACGTAGGAGTTCCATGATGTAATGTTGTTGTGGTAATGGAATGTTGTCACTAGCCTTTAGATAATGTTCAATGACCGCCAGACCCAACCCATGCGGGATGGAGGTATATAATGCTGTAACGTCAGCCGTGACCAGAATAAGGTTGTCTTGGTATTCTATACCTTCCAACCGGCGGATAGTGTCCCCTGTGTCCCTAAGGTAGGATGGAACCTTAGACACAAGGGGTTGAAGAAAAAAATCTATGTAGCGGCCAACTCTAGAAGTTATAGAGTCCATACCGCTTATGATGGGTCTGCCGGGGGGTTTTGTACTGTTTTTGTGTACCTTAGGGAGATAGTACATCACTGGGATGCGGGGTCCTACGGGGACTAGATAGTCCCTTTCTTTTTTGGTGAGGATTCCCTGTTGAAAAACACGTGTGAATAAATTCATTAAATGTTTCTTAAATTCCCTAGTCGGGTCCCGGGGAAGAAGTATATATGTCTTTTCGTCACTGAGAATATGGCACATCTCTTTGTGGTAATCTTCTTTATCCAAAATAACCAACCCGCCCCCTTTATCGGCGGGATGGATGACTATGTCTTTACGTTCACAAAGAGATTTTAAACCTATCTTAATATTGGGATGGTCAAAAGTACGTTTATTAGGTAATCCATCCAGGTCTTTGAGTACCAGGTCGCAAAAGACTTTGATGGAAGGTGCTGTGGCGCTGGGGGGGTTGAATAAAGAAGGGTTAGCCAGCCACGTGTGGAGGGCTACTGGGCTTTGGACATTGGTTGTACCTTCAACACCACTAGGGTTAACCAAAAAGTGTCGCTGTACATTAAGTTTTATTTTAAACTTCTGGACATCAATAAAGGTCTCAAACTTGTTTAACTTTTTAGAGGGAGCAAATTTGAGGCCCTTGTCCAGTACATATAGTTCGGCGTTGGAAAATGATTTTTGACTGAGGTTAAAAATGTCCCCCGTTTTTAGTGTCGTTTTCTTTCTCCTGGCCCTCCAGCCTCCTCTGGAGCCTCATTTACGTCTGTTCTTCGTTTGGGCCCAGATGGAAAATCCTCATTGTATGGGGGGTCTGGATATGAACGATTGTATGTATATGGTGATCTGTCAAGTTGATAATGGTCCCTAGTGTGTGGTTCGTCTCTTAAAGGTGAAAATCTGTTGTGAGTACGAATAGGAGTACGGTAGGTGTGATATGGTTCTGAATGGTCCCTAGGGTGATGGGTGTGTTGGGGGATCTATTGTAAGCGTAGGGGGATCTATTATGAGCGTATGTTTCAGAATGTCTGGGGCCCCTATTGTACCCGTGGGGGTTACTTCTGCCTCTCTGAGTGTTCCCCCTCCCCCTGTTGGAATGTTGGTAAACATGACCAGAGGAGTTGTAGGAAGGATAGTTCCTATCAAAATATTTATTACGGTTGTTCGGGGTAGTGGGGGGATGGACGTTCTTGAGCATAGTAGCTTGGCTAGGGTGTGTCCCCGAAGTTGTGGGAACTGTTCCACTGTTTGTGATTGCAGAGGAGGTGTCCATCTCAGCCGGGCCAGAGGTCCCAGCGGAGCCGTAACCATATTTCTTTTGCCAATTAAACACAAGATGGCTCCTGTAGTCATTGGCATCACGTGTGTATTTTTTCTGCTTTTTGGTCCGTTGATCTTTATCCTCTTTTTCTAAATGATTTTTAAGGTTGGCCAAAAGAGACAGATACTCAGGTGTAGTTTTATAAGGAAGGAGTTTGTCTTTTAGTTCTTTGATCTCTCTATCAATCAATGATAATCTGTTTCTCTTCTTATCCACCAGAAAGCATAGAAGGTTAACCCCTGCCTCATTAAAGTAGTGGTACCAGGCTTCAACCTCAACTTCATCTTGTTGTGGATGAATATCCCACCTCAGGCCTCTGGGGACCATGCGTTCCTTGGAGTATTGCTCCAGGAACGCAATATCCCAAAGAAGGTGGATCTCGGAGACCATAAGGTTTTTAAGGCGCATAAATAAGCCCCCTATTTCAGTGTTGGTGTTTAAAACAACAAAAACTCCTTCTGTGATAATAGAACGAGCAGTGCGGTACTCGAAAACATCCATATCGTAATATGAAACAAAAAAGTGTAATGGCAGCAACTATAAACCAAAACAGTGAAAACAAATAGAACCAATCAATAATTGCGCTATTACAAAAAAGTAGTGCAGGTGATAGCTGCCAGCATGTAACAATGTGGTAGACAGTGTAGAAATGAGTAGGTACAAACCACATGCAGCGCTAAAAATGTGCATTTACATCTTAAACATGTATAAGTGACAAAGTGCTAAATACATAACTTGTGCCAAAATAGGCAATGTGTGTAGTTGGTGAACATTTAACAAATGAACAAATTGGGAAAAAAAGTCCATTGGTGTATGATGAATCATATGTTAGTCCACAAAAACTAGGGGTTCATGGGCATATGTGGTGCCCCAACTGCGCGTGGGGCAGAGGCTGGAGCAAACTATGTATAAGGAGGCACTTTACATACAGATCTTCTCAAATTCCAAATCAGAACTGCAAACGATAGGAGTGAATATCCTTACCAGAAGAGATGGACACAGTCACCGTACGGTGGAGTGTCATACGGGCTTGAGGGATCCAACGATCCCAGGGATATCTGGCTGAAGAGGTCCTGACGGGGAGTCCCATCCGGGGTGACCGTCACTGTTCAATGGTGTGTAAGTCCACGACCAATCGGGATATCTCTCTCAGATGGAATAAATGTGCAGAGAAAAATGGCTAGGGCTCAGCAGGGTCCCATTCATGGAAGGAGGGAAAAACAAAACATCTCCACATAGGGCATGAATCCGTTAAAAAAAGCTTTTATTGAAAAGCTAGAAAGTGCTAAACCGTACACTTCAATAGATAAAACATGATCACAAAAAGAATAAGATAAAATTGCGTGGTAACAGGACATCTATAGGCTATAGCAACCCGACATGTTTCGGACCATCGTCCTTCTACTGGGGCATAAGCCTGAATGTCTGTACCACGCTCACATATATACATGAATAATTACACTAAATACTGATCAGCTGCATAAAGCATGGAAAATTGCATGGGTAATTACACAAGAATCCTCGTCAGCTGCATCAAGCAGCCAACCTATAGTCATCTCCGTGTAATGTCCTAGATTGATGACAGTTCTAAACTAGACCCAATCATGGCACTCAGAACGGAGTCGCGTGACGTCATCGCACAACGGACGTCACGCTCCAAGCCTCCTTTTCATACAGGGTAGTAATAGGCCAGACAGAGGAGTGATTACACCCACAATGGCCGTGGAGGGCTGTCATAGCGCATCGGTCCGGGGTGCTCCGATGCGCTCGACTACCGGTGTCCCCAAGGAGGGGAAATGAGTGTTCTGAATTGTAAGAGGAGGGCAATGGACATATACATCTATAATTAGGCAAATCAGGGACAATAACCAAGTACAGTTGTTCCATATATGTATCTATGTGCATAACATTAGATCCGAATGGTGTAAACACACAATAAAAAATATAAAAATAAACATATATTTAAAATTAAGATATCTGTTCAGTAATGTAAGACCCTACTCAGTAACCATGTGACGGGGTCACACAAGAGATGGCACGAAGGTATATATATATATATAGAGGACTTAAGGCACCTGTTAGGACTTGTTTATAAATGCGTTTACGTCCCATTCCACGTTCAACCCATGGGGGGAATAGCTTTTTAATTGGTAAATCCAGGACGTTTCAAGCTGTGATAACCCCCTGGTACATGGACCCCCTCTCCACGATGGAACAAATTTGTCTATAACCTGAAATTTAGAGCCCCTCGGGTTCTTATTGTGAGACTCTAGAAAATGGCGAGGGACGCTGTGATTGGTGCGACCTTTTTTAATAGCAGTGATGTGTTCGTTGACTCGAATACTAAATGATCTAATGGTGCGGCCTACATACTGCATATTGCAGAGGCATGTAATAAGGTACACAATGTAACGCGTGGTGCATGTAACAAAATGTTTAATCTGATAAATGGTAGAGGTAACGGCAGACTCGAAACACACAGATCTATGATTGCCACAAAGATTATGTGTGCACACACTGCATTTCTTGCAGGGGTAATATCCTTTAGTCTCTGGAAAGAAAGACGGTTTTGTAGGTGCTTCGATAACATTGTGGGCAATGCGATTCCGCAAGGATGGAGCCCCCCTGAAAGTGATGCCTGCCTTAGCAGGAAGCACCGAACCCAGAACAGGGTCACTTCTCAGGATGCTCCAATGGCGGTTCAAAATCTGTTTAATTTGTCTATGTTGGACAGAGAATTGGGTGAAGAGGGACCACTTGAATTTGTCATTGGGAATTGGTTTCGGTCGCACAGATATCAGCGTTTTACGGTCAATCAGAGAGATCTTTGTGATCTCTTGGTCTATCTGAACCGATTGATAGCCTTTTTCCAAGAAACGTTCTTTCAAAAACTGTGCCTGATGTAAAAAATCAGCGGTATTGGTACAATTTCTACGAATACGTAGTAATTGGCTATATATCTAGCCCATAAACACAGCTCAGGTCGCTGTGCGGGATAGACGACATCCTCCTCCCAAAGGGCCATGAAAAGGTTGGCGAGGCTGGGGGCAAACTTGGCCCCATAGCCACGCCTTTCATTTGCAAAAAAAATTGGTTGTTATACAAGAAATAATTCGTTTGCATTGGCTGTTTGTCCGTTTGATGAACACCCGAATTATCAGGGTGTTCGCCCGTTTGTTCGGCTCGCCGAACGGCCATAATGCACTGCGCCGCCGCACACTGCAATGGAAGCATTGGAAGATGGGCAAAGCTTTCATTGCTTTAGCCAAATCAGGGCACATAGCACTCTCAGAGACATAATTGGACGCTGTCATGGTGACCCTATCCAATCATGGATCATTGCTCTTGGTAAACACACCACACTGAAAGTTTTCTTTCAATAGCGGCCATTTGCAGTGTGATATTGCCATGGAGTGAGATAGAATAGGGCTCTGTTCAGTGCTACTAGCGAGTTAGTGTGCTATTTTTATACTATTGTCAGTGTAGAATATCAGTTTAGTCTATTTAGTCTATAATCTATTGATAGTTCAGTTAGGCTCGATTTACATCTATGCATGTTGCTTTTGAGCATTTCTGCCGTGCTTTTTGCTGTACTGTTTTTGTCTGCGATTTTGCGATTCCTGTCTTTTTTTTTTTTTACATTCACTGTATAGCTGGTTGCCAAGGAGTGGGTCGGGAAGCTGACCACTGCATCCTTAGCAACGGATGAGTCATCAGCTGTCAGCGGGCTTCCCTGCTGACAGCTGAATGTAAAAAATAAAAGTGGCGGCTAAAAAGATTCACGGAAAAAAGGGAGGTCCATACTAGGCCCTTCGTTCTGCTATGGATTCGGAGGGGACATCCCCACTCCAACATTTAAAAAAAAATCCATACCAGACCCTTATCCACGCATGCAGCCTGGCAGGTCAGGAAAGGGAGGAGACAAGCGAGCCCCCCCCCGAACCATACCAGACCGCATGCCCTCAACATGTTGGGGTGGGTGCTCTGCCCTCCCACCCCAAAGCACCTTGCCCCCTGTTGATGGGGACAAGGGCCTCTTCCCGACAACCATGACCGGTGGTTTCGGGGTCTGCGGGCAGGGGGCTTATCGGAATCTGGAAGCCCCCTTTTAGCAAGGGGTCCCCGAGTCCCGGCCCCCTTATGTGAATGGGTGTGGATTACATGAGGATGGAGGAGATGATAATGATGAGGTCAAATAGAGGAGGAAAGTGAGGGTGAGGCACAACCCCAACGAGGCAGCCATCATGGAAAAGCAGATAGCAGCCACCCTATTCCATCACATTGTGGAGCTGTTATTTCCCGGCCCACTTCAGTGCTTTTTAGCACATGTGCAGCCGATCGCAATGTTGCAATTTGCAAACTTTGTCTCAAGCACATCAAGCGCAGCAAAAACACTATCCATTTGGATACCACATGCTTGACAAGGCATTTAACCTCCCACCCCTCAGCCCATTGGCAAGAGCACCTAAAAGCCACACAAAAGGGGTGCAATTCTGTTCCTTCTCCTTACTCACCTCAGTCTATTCCCGCTATACCTCATGACCTCTCAGCAGCCTCCACTGACAGGGATGAGGGTATAGCACAGGGTGTCCCAGGTCCTTGCAACACATGCCAGCAGCACACCACCAGCTGTAGACTATATTTAAAAAGAAGGCAAAAAAGTTCCAAGAGAGTAGGTTCTTTCTAGCTTAACAAAATTTTTTACAGCGCACACATACAAGAATGACATTTCCTGCAGGGCTAGTTAAAAACACCTGAACATATTCAAAAAATACGGGGTTTGGTCACACTATATGGTCATATAGTGCTAAGCCCACTTACTGTGACAAAGTACCCCGAATTAGTGGGTCCTACTCTAGTAATAGAATGGAAGATCCTTTGTCTCAACCATGGGAGCTGAACTCCTCTATGTGGGAGAACTGAAGGGGATACATCCTATACACTGGTGGCTACTAAATAAGAGGTAATGAGGAGGGGGAGGGGTGCTCCAGCCCAAAAGACCTGGTCAGGGCCTATTACAATATACAAGAACATATTTGGGGGGCACACCATACAATGCGTTTAAATTCAAGATGGTGCTGCTATAAGACCTACAAACAGTATAAAATATTTTACAGCGCACACATACAAGAATGACATTTCCTACAGGGCTAGTTAAAAACACCTGAACATATTCAAAAAATACGGGGGTTTGGTCACACTATATGGTCATATAGTGCTAAGCCCACTTACTGCAACAAAGTACCCTGAATTAGTGGGCCCTACTCTAGTAATAGAATGGAAGATCCTTTGTCTCAACCATGGGAGCTGAACTCCTCTATGTGGAAGAACTAAAGGGGATACATCCTATACACTGGTGGCCACTAAATAAGAGGTAATGAGGAGGGGGAGGGGTGCTCCAACCCAAAAGACCTGGTCAGTTTTACAGTATCACTCTATGTGGATTCCTTTCCTCCTATATGCCTGAGTGATTAAGAGGATTGCGGGTGTGTTCAGTCTGGATGGTTCAGGACCAGGACGTCATTTTTATGAGTTTTTGTTTTTTGAGTGCTGCTTAAGCTAGAAAGAACCTACTCTCTTGGAACTTTTTTGCCTTCTTTTTAAATGCTATATTTTTATATTTATATAATTTAAAAGAGCGAACAAAAATCCTGGATGGCTTAACTCCAATGTAAAAATGCACATAAAACCAAAAAAGAAGGCCTTCAAAAATACAAGGTTGAGGGATCATCTTCAGCATTCAGACTTTATAAAGAATGCAACAAGAAATGCAAGGGTGCAATTAGGGGGGCTAAGATAGAACATGAAAGACACATAGCGGAGGAGAGCAAAAAAAATCCCAAGAAATTCTTTAAGTATGTAAACAGTAAAAAAGGGAGGACAGACCATATTGGCCCCATAAAGAATGAGGAAAGACATCTGGTTACAAAGGATGGGGAGATGGCGAAGGTATTGAATTTATTCTTCTCCTCAGTCCTCACGAGTAAATCGGGGGGCTTCAGTAACCAAAACTGCAGTGTTTATCCTCATGACACAACACAGGAAGCACCTCCATGGTTAACAGAGGACAGAATTAAAATTAGACTTGAGAAACTTAACATTAATAAATCACCGGGACCAGATGGCTTGCATCCAAAGGGTACTTAGGGAACTCAGTCAAGAGATTGCCAGACCGTTGTTCCTAATTTTTACAGACAGTCTATTGACTGGAATGGTACCAGCTGATTGGAGAAAAGCCAATGTAGCACCAATATTTAAAAAGGGCCCAAAATACATCCCTGGGAATTACAGACCAGTTAGCCTAACATCAATAGTATGTAAACTCTTGGAGGGGATGATAAGGGACTATATACAAGATTTTAGTAATAAGAACGATATCATTAGCAGTAATCAGCATGGATTCATGAAGAATCATTCTTGCCAAACCAATCTATTAACCTTCTATGAGGAGGTGAGTTGCCATCTAGATAAAGGAAGGCCCATAGACGTGGTGTATCTGGATTTTGCAAAAGCATTTGACACAGTTCCCCATAAACGTTTACTGTACAAAATAAGGTCCATTGGCATGGACCATAGGGTGAGTACATGGATTGAAAACTGGCTACAAGGGCGAGTTCAGAGGGTGATGATAAATGGGGAGTACTCAGAATGGTGAGGGGTGGGTAGTGGGGTTCCCCAGGGTTCTGTGCTGGGACCAATCCTATTTAATTTGTATATAAACGACCTGGAGGATGGGATAAACAGTTCAATCTCTGTATTTGCAGATGATACTAAGCTAAGCAGGGCAATAACTTCTGCGCAGGATGTGGAAACCTTGCAAAAAGACCTGAACAAATTAATAGGGTGGGCGACTACATGGCAAATGAGGTTCAATGTAGAAAAATGTAAAATAATGCATTTGGGTGGCAAAAATATGAATGCAATCTATACACTGGGGGGAGAACCTCTGGGGGAATCTAGGATGGAAAAGGACCTGGGGGTCCTAGTAGATGATAGGCTCAGCAATGGCATGCAATGCCAAGCTGCTGCTAATAAAGCAAACAGAATATTGGCATGCATTAAAAGGGGATCAACTCCAGAGATAAAACAATAATTCTCCCACTCTACAAGGCTCTGGTCCGGCCGCACCTGGAGTATGCTGTCCAGTTCTGGGCACCAGTCCTCAGGAAGGATGTACTGGAAATGGAGCGAGTACAAAGAAGGGCAACAAAGCTAATAAAGGGTCTGGAGGATCTTAGTTATGAGGAAAGGTTGCAAGCACTGAACTTATTCTCTCTGGAGAAGAGACGCTTGAGAGGGGATATGATTTCAATTTACAAATACTGTACTGGTGACCCCACAATAGGGATAAAACTTTTTCGCAGAAGAGAGTTGAATAAGACTTGTGGCCACTCATTACAATTAGAAGAAAAGAGGTTTAATCTTAAACTACGTAGAGGGTTCTTTACTGTAAGAGCAGCAAGGATGTGGAATTCCCTTCCACAGGCTTGATAGCTTCAAGAAACTATTAGATAATCACCTGAATGACCGTAACATACAGGGATATACAATGTAATACTGACACATAATCACACACATAGGTTGGACTTGATGGACTTGTGTCTTTTTTCAACCTCACCTACTATGTAACTATGTAACTATATAGCAGATGCTTAGTCCAATATAATTTATCATCTTGAGCGCTGGATAAGTGACCCTGTTTACTTTTACCATTTGAGCTGTAGACTATAGCTGGCAAATTTCTCTACTCCATCTGCTGCTTTGAAAAAAAAATATTCACTGCCAACCACATGCCCAGCATCTAATTGCAAGCTTGTCAAAGCTGCTGGCTTTACAACTTCTGCCTTTCCGTCTGGTGGATTCTGCCTCCTGTGAATTTGCAGAATGTGCTGTACCACAATGGCAGGTTCCCAGTCACTATTTCTTTTCACATAAGGCCATTCCAGCTCTACCATCACGTGGAAGGCAATGTTGTGGCATCGTTGGGCAATGCAGTCAGCCGAAATGTCCACGTTACTGCTAACACGTGGTCCAACAAGCATACTCAAGGATTATATATTCAATTCACAGCACACTGGGCAACTCGGAAGGATGCAGGACAGGGCTCAGTGCTGCAGTTTGTTGTGCTGCCACAGCTCCATACAGCTAGTGGTCTTGATGTGAGATTTGTCAGCTCTACCCCCTCCTCCTCCTCCTCCTCCTCCTCCTCCATGCCCTCCTCTGCTGAATTGTCCTATGAACCACAAGTACTTCCTAAGCCAGGGGTAGGCAACCTTGGCCCTCCAGCTTTTTTGAAACTACAAGTCCCATGAGACATTGCAAGACCCTGACAATCACAGGCATGACTCCTAGAGGCAGAGGAATGATGGGATTTGTAGTTTCACCACAGATGGAGGGCCGAGGTTGCCTACCCCTGCCCTAAGTGTTCAAGGTGCTATTCAATGAGTCATGCTAAAAGGTGTCATGCAGTGCTTCAGCTGGTGTGTCTAGGGGATAGGAACCACACCAGAGCAGAGATTCTTGCAGCTTGCAGGGGCAGGACCAGAGGTGGTTCACGCCACGGCAGCTGGAGCCAGGAATGGTGGTGTGCGATAATGGCACCAACCTCCTGTCTACCCTTAGACAGGGAAAGTTGATACGTGCCCTGCCTGGCAAATGTCCTCAATTTGGTGGTGCAGCATTTCCTAAATTGGTACCCAGGGTTGGAAGATCTGCTAAAGCAGGCCAAAAGAGTCTGTAGCTATTTCAAGTGGTCATACACAGCCAGTGCTCGGTTTGCTGAACTTCAGCAGGAATTCCACTTGTCCGTAAACCACCTGATTTGTGACATGTCAACCAGGTGGAACTTGACTTTGGCAATGCTGCAGCGGCTGCACCTGCAGCAGAGGGCTGTCAAGAAGTACCTGTGTGAGCATGGCACAACGACACGCTCAGGCTGGCTCGGCTTTTTTTGCTCACGCCAATGGCTGCTGATAAAGGATGCATGCACTGTACTGTCACCATTTGAGAAGACCACAAGGATGGTGAGCTGTGCCAATCCATTCATCAGTGACACAATCCCTGTTGTGTTCCCACTGGAGCAGACTTTGCGTGGCATTATGGACAGGGCACTTGAGGCAGAGCAGCAGGAGGTAAGGAGGACTTCCTTTCTTCTCAAGGTACGCTTTATTTATGCAGACACCATTCTTCCTACACCACAGAACACACAAAAGGAGAGGGAGGAGGAGGATTCTGGCGGTTTTGGAGGCATTGAAGCAGAGGAAGACATACGTAAAACTTTAAGAGATGGTTTTTCATCCCCAGAACCCTTGGGAGTAGTACATGGTTGGGGTGAGGCAGTTCCAGATACTGTAATCCTCAATGACCCCTGAGGGGTCTGCTTCTCATGCCTCCGCAAACTTGCGGTGCATGGGCTCTTTCATGCTTCAAAGCCTGTGAAAAGACCCAAGAATACGTGGCATCAAGGAGAAGGATCACTATTGGTTGGCAACCCTCCTTGACCACCGTTACAAGGGGAAAGTCTCAGAACTTATCCCATCCCCACAGAGAGAGCAGAAGATGAAATCTCTTGAGGACACCTTAAAGATGAGTTTATCCGATGCTTTTCCCGACTCTGGTATGTTACCTTGTCGTGGAAAACATAGTTTTTAGTCCTCGGCACCCAGGGATGTCAGCTTCCACATCCCATCAGCAGCCTCTGTATCATATGGTGGACGATTATCTAGGGGCAAAAACAGAGATGGAGAGCTTTTCAGTTGACGATCCACTGGGTTACTGGGTCATGAGAAACGACCACTGGCCAGAACTTGCTCAGTATGCAATTGAGCTGCTGGGCTGCCCTGCATCCAGCGTGCTTTCCAGATGGGCATTCAGTGCTGCTGGAGGTTTTGTTATTGATAATGGAACACGTCTGTTCACAGACTCTGTGGACCCACTGACATTTATCAAAATGAATCAGTCCTGGATTACCAGCAGCTATGAAGCCCCTGATGCTGTCATCGCTGATTAAGTGTTTTTGGGGTGTTGAATCTTTGCAAGACTTCTAGGCTGCTTAGCATTGTGGGTGTTGATTTCATCTGGAAGAAATTTTGGTGTAGGTTTCATGGGCACAAGACCCAAAGACCAATTTTGCCGCACCTGTTTGACAGGTACATATCATTTCAATTTTGAAATGGGTGCCATGGACACCCAAAGACCAATTTTTCCGCACCTGTTACTTCTATCCAAAGTCTGCAGAAGAGGCATTAGAATTTATCCAAAAAAATCTCTAAACTTGTTCCCAGTGCACTACATTGTGGCCTCATCATACAGACTGGCTCCCCAAGCCCTTGTTTACAAAATAAAGAAAGTTTGCATGGAAAATTTCATTTTTTTGGCTTTATAAATGCAATTTTTGCTGCAGCAGCTTCTATACCCAGTACAGATGTGCCACTTTACAGGTAGACTAAGGGGATCCTCCAGGAAATATTTTGAAAGGAATTTTTCATTTTTTTTTATTTCTCATTTTTATACTTTCACTTTAAGCATCCGTAAATCACTGCTCATTTAAAAATTATGTTTTTTACAAACTTTTATCATTGACACGTGTCCCCCAGGGCAGTAGTCGGACCCCCATAACCATTGTATGCATAAAAGCCTTCAAAATGGGCACTTTTGATTTTTCCAGTTCTGGTCCCATAAACTTCAATGGTATTCGTTATTTGGTTCCGAACTTTCGTGATGTTTGAAAGTTCTGGTTCAAACCGAACAGGGGGTCATTCTGCCCATCCCTAATATGGGATTGTATGATTTTTTTTTCTTTTTTATTGGCTGAACTGGATGGACTTGTATCTTTTTTCAACCAGACTAACTATGTAAGCGACCAGTAAGTATTGAACACTTCACCATTTTACTAAGTAAATATATTTCTAAAGGTGCTATTGACATGCAATTTTCCCCACATGTTAGTAACAACCTATGCACTCCATACAGACAAAGAAACCAAAACAAATAAGATCAGCGTCATATGCAGAGGTTGTCTTTGGGAAATAGATGTATGAGTGCTGCCAGCATTGCTGCAGAGGTTGAAAGGGGGGGGGGGGGGGTCAGCCTGTCAGTGCTCAGACCATATGCTGCACACTGCATCAAATTGGTCTGCATGGCTGTCATCCCAGAAGGAAGCCTCTTCTAAAGATGATGCACAAAAAAGCCCAAAAAAAGTTTGCTGAAGACAAGCAGACTAAGGACATGGATTACTGGAACCATGTCCTGTGGTCTGATGAGACCAAGATAAACTTATTTGGTTCAGATGGTGTCAAGCTTGTGTGGTGGCAACCAGGTGAGGAGTACAAAGACAAGTGTGTCTTGCCTACAGTCAAGTATGGTGGTGGGAGTGTCATGGTCTGGGGCTGCCTGAGTGCGCCGCCACTGGGGAGCTACAGTTTATTGAGGGAACCATGAATGCCAACATGTACTGTGACATACTGAAGCAGAACATGATCCCCTCCCCTCGGAGACTGGGCTGCAGAGCAGTATTCCAGTATGATAACGACCCCAAACACACCTCCAAGATGACCACTGCCTTGCTAAAGAAGCTGAGGGTAAAGTCGATGGACTGGCCAAGTATGTCTCTGGACCTAAACCCTATTGAGCATCTGTGGGGCATTCTAAAATGGAAGGTGGAGGAGCGCAAGGTCACTATCTTCCACTAGCTCCGTGATGTCATCATGGAGAAGTGGAAGAGGACTCCAGTGCCAACCTGTAAAGCTCTGGTGAACTCCATGCCCAAGAAGGTTAAAGCAGTGCTGGAAAATAATGGTGGCCACACAAAATGTTGACACTTTGGGCCCAATTTGGAAATTTTCACTTAGATGTGTACTCACTTTTGTTGCCAGCGGTTTAGATATTAATGGCTGTATGTTGAGTTATTTTGAGGGGACAGCTAATTTACACTGTTATACAAGCTGTTCACTCACTACTAGCAAAGTGTCATTTCTTCAGTGTTGAAGAAAAGATATGAAAAGATATAATAAAATATTTACAAAAATGTGAGGGGTGTACTCACTTTTGTGAGATACTGTATGTATATATATATATATATATATATATATATATATATATATGGAATTAACCTTCGCACCCAGGTTCAGGTATTTTTTTTTTGTATTATCTATTTGCATTCACCTTTATCTTTCCATTTGGCAGTCCAGATGCCCAGTGTGGTCACAAACGTGGCCTTACTGGTCACCCTGGTCATGATTTGACAGCACCTCCATTCACCTGGTTTTGTTACCTGATCCGCCGAATGGAACCTCTTTATTTCTGGGTGCCCACTTTTGTGGTATATATCCATACCTCTGCAGGGTTTTTGGTTATGCAATTGTTGTACTACGGATTTAACTACATCACATTGTATCGTTTGCACCCTTTGTAAAAAATTTCATGTGCCTTTTCCTTAAGTGTGCTTCTTTCTTTTGGTTTTCACTGTATAATTTTATTTCTTTATGTATAAATGAAGATTACATTAAAGAAATACGCTGTTCAAGCTCTTTTTTAGAATCACAAAGAAACAGGCAATTTTGAGGACCGTAGACGCAGTGGTCGGCCAAGGAAACTTAATGCAGCAGATGAGACACATCATGCTTACTTCCCTTCAACATCAGAAAATGTCCAGCAGTGCCATCAGCATAGAACTGATGGAAACTAGTGGGACTCAGGTACACCCATCTACTTTCTGGAGAAGTCTGGCTAGAAGTGGTCTTCATGAAAGAATTGTGGCCAAAAAGCCATAACTACGACACAGAAACTAGGCTAAGCGACTCAACTTTGCACAAAAACATAGGAACTGGGGTGAAGAAAAATGGAAGTAGGAGCTCTGAACTGATGAGCCCAAATTTGAAATATTTGGCTGTAGCAGGAGGCAGTTTGTTTGCAGACACACTGGAGAGCAGTACAGCAGTCAAGCATGGTGGAGATTCCTTGCAAGTTTTGGGCTGCATTTCTACAAATGGAGTTTGAGGTTTGGTCAGAATTAATGGTGTCCTCAATGCTGAGACCATACAGGCAGATATTTATCCATCATGCCATACCATCAGGAAGGTGAGTGAGTGGACACACTCGATGGAGCACACAAGCTACTCAATACCTGAGTACTAAGATACCCTCAAACCTTAACCACCTCTTTAAATTACTTATAACATCCAAGTGAAAGATATAGCAACAACATGTTAGAAAAAAAAATCAAAAACAGAATCACTGAGTTGGAAAAAAGATCATCCCCTTGTGTCAGTATTTTCTTGAACCACCTTTTGCTTTAATTACTGCCTTTGGTCTGTTGGGATAAGTCTCTACTAACGTTGCACATCTAGGGGGGTCGTGGCCTGGCTCAGGATGTGATCGGACGTGTTCCTGTGTAGCTCCGGTCTCTCCCTCTACAATCCTGCTCCATCCTGATCAACCATTGTCAGCAGCCAAATTCTTTTTTGCCTAATCCCTCCCAGTGTGTCTCCTGCATCACCGGGGGGCATTTTGGTGGATGGGAAACCGGCAAGAGAAGAAACAACCTCCGGTAAAGATGAGCATCGCCACCCGCTCCTGCCAAGATGGCCGCCGCAACACCGTCCATGGGCCCAGCTCATCACCAGCCTCCACTCCGGATCTTTTTGGAGACGGCCAGGATGGGTCCCCACCGCCATCCCCTGAGGTTCCTGACCCTGCAGCCGTGTTGATGCTAGCGCTCCCGGGCTCGGAGGTCACGGGTGGCGACAAGGAACCCACCCTGGCGGAAGTCCTCGCCATTATCAAGGTAAACCATGCGGACCTTGTGGGGAAGGTGGATGGGCTTAAGATTGACCTCACTATTATGCGGCAGGACATGCACAAGTTACGTGGCTGGGTCACTGAAACTGAGCAACATATTAGTGATTTGGAGGACACTGTCGCTCCCATCCTACCTAAACTAAATACATATGGGGGAAAGATTACATCTCTAGAGGATAAGGTTGATGACCTCAAAAATCGCCTACGCAGAAATAACCTGCGCCTTGTTGGACTTCCGGAGCTGGTGGAGGGTTCTGACCCTGTAGCCTTCCTAGAGAGCTGGTTCGAGCAAGAATTTGGTCGTGAGCAGCTGTCCCCCTGTTTTGTGATCGAGAGGTCCCACTGAGTCCCAGGATGCCCCCTGCCTGAAGGTCACCCCCCATGTACGGTGGTGATCGGTCTGCTTAACTACAGGGACCGTGACTCTATCTTGGGGGCTGCCAGGCGGAAAGGAAGTCTCCGCATTAATAATGCTGTGGTGTCCCTCTTCCCGGAATACTCTGCGACAGTCCGCAACCGTAGAGCCAGTTACCAGCGTGTCAAGCAGAGGCTCCGGTAGCAGGATATTCAATATTCCATGCTATTCCCTGCTACCCTCCGGATCACATACCAGGGGAAAGCCCATTTCTTTCAGTCCCCACATGATGCCATGTCCTGGTGGGAATCATTACCCCGCCCTCCTAAGCCTCCTGCCTGATGCGGATCTCCACATCCTGTTGGTTCCATTGCTGTAACTGAAGTTTCCTCCCTCCTCCTGGTTCTCCTTTTTTTGCATTATTTTTTGCTATTTATCAATGCGAAGTTTTGTTTTGTTGCTTAAACATGTGCTGACTTTGGAGGATCATACTTGTCTCCGGAGAGGGAGTACCAAATCTCGGGTTTTAACCAAGCCTGAGCTGCCTTGGGGTTCAGTCCCCCCTTTTCTTTTTGAAATTTTGTTGTTAAACAATGACTATTTTTGCTTTTGAACTTTTCCTTTTTCTTGCCTCCTGTTCCGGGCCATGTGCCTCATGCATGGTACAAGTTTAGGGTATAGGCCCACTCCCCTTTTTTGGAGCTGGGCAGGGAATTTATTGCCCTTGTTGGGTAATGCACATGTTAATGTATGTAGTTGTGTTGTTGTATGCATGGTGTATGTATGGATGGTTGTATGTCTAGCACTGCGGCCCTTAATTTTCTATGTGGCTGTGACCGGGGGTGGGGAACCCTCCGAGACCCCAATATCTGCTCCCCCACTCCCCTCTGACCCAGCACTTATAATACCAATCCCATGTCTGAAGTAACAGTTTGTTCGTGGAGTGTCCGTGGGCTGAACTCTAAATTTAAAAGAGCATCTATTTTTGAGGCCATGAAACATAGTAAACCACATATCCTGTGCCTCCAGGAGACTCACCTAATGGAGTCCAAAGTGATGGCACTTAAAAAACACTGGGTGGCCAATCACTATCAATCTACTTACTCAAATTATGCCCGGGGGGGTTGCTATCCTAATCCGTAATGCCCCGTACACACGGTCGGACATTGATCAGACATTCCGACAACAAAATCCTAGGATTTTTTCCAACGGATGTTGGCTCAAACTTGTTTTGCATACACATGGTCGCACAAAGTTGTCGGAATTTCCGATCACCAACAACGCGGTGACGTCAACCACGTACGACGAGACTAGAAAAGGCCAGTTCAGAATCAAGCGCGGCACCCTTTGGGCTCCTTTTGCTAATCTCGTGTTAGTAAAAGTTTGGTGAGAGACGATTCGTGCTTTTTCAGACTCGTGGCTTTCAGATCGTTTACTGCGGTTCAGTTTGTGCTTGTGGGTTTGTATCTGCTCTTCAGTGCGTGTAAGCAAGCTACGCGTGACTTGTCATTGTGTTCTTGTTCGTTCGTTACTGTTTTTCAGGTCGCTCTTCACAGGCCTTGCTGTTCTTCAGTGCGTTCTGTTACTTCGTTCTGAGCAGCCGACCGTTTTCTAGCCATGTTGCGTATACGTACTCCTTGTAGAGTTCGTGCTGTGTGGGGGCTTGGTGTTGGGGTCCTGACCTTGACACAAGTCCAGTCCATGAACAGGGTGGGGAGGAGTTCATGGACCAAGAATTGGTTGCTTGAGCGTGGCCAGTTCTGTCATATGCCTTTGCTCCGTGAGATCTGTGAGAATAATCCTGATGATTTTTAGGAACTTTCTCCGGATGACGGACCCCGTATTTCACCGTTTGTTGGCTTCGCTGACCCCCTATATCAGCAGGCAGGATACCTGCATGAGGCAAGCCATCACTGCGGAGCAGAGACTCGTCGCTACCCTGTGGTACTTGGCGACGGGGAGAAGCCTGCAAGACTTGAAGTTCTCAACAGGCATCTCCCCCCAGGCTCTGGGGATCATTATCCCAGAGACCTGTTCTGCCATCATCCAGGTCCTACAGAAGGAGTATATGAAGGTAAGTTTTTTATCCTTTAATATCACATTTTATTGTATTTAATGTTTGATAATATATAGTATTTCTTTCCTCATTCCCTAATTACCATGATTGGAATATGCTGTGAATGTCCCCTTTGTTCTCATGCATGCTGGATTTTTATGTAAGTATTTTTTTAGTCCTTCATACATATTTGCCTTCACTTACCGCCCCGGCATGTTCTCCTGCCCCTATATTCACCTCATGTAGTCACTTAACAATGTATTTTGTCAGCTCCATAGTAGTGTTTTACCCCAAACAACCCCTAAAATGTTTAGAAATGTGATTTGTGCTTTAAATTCAGGCAGAGCGCCAGAGGCTTTTTTTGTGGTGTCCCCAAATCATTTTTATTAACCCTCCCTCCCCCCAACTGCTAAGTCAGCTGATAACAATTCTCTATCTATCCTCAATCATCTATCTGTTGACTTTGCCAAACCCATACACACTATACCCATCTCTTTTGTGGTCAGATTTATGGATGAATTCCCCAAAGCATGTAGTGCAAGGGCCTGCCTGTAAACTTTCAAATGGTAATGTTTAAAGTTTTTGTATACTATTATTATCTTGATAGGTAATAGCAGAATGTCCAAATGTGCTCAAATGTGTACAGTGTGTATTTATATCTTTGTATTATGACACTTCTTACCTGTCCAGTGGGCTGCCAATAGTGTAACTAAGGAGGGGCTGTTCAAAGTAATACCCATTATTTAGGCATTCATCTCTCAATGAATTGAAGAGGGTTACCTGTCCAAAATCCCCCCCCCCCTATAATGTTAGAAATGGCCCATGGGGGGGGGGGGATATGATAGGTGTACCTTATACTTTGGTGTTGTAAAATTCCCCTTAATAAATGTTATCTGGATGTTGGCCAAGAATGTTTGTGTCTAATCTGCTTTCCATGTTTATGTGCAAAAATACTACGTTTTTTTTTGTTTTCCTCAACAGTTTCCTTCCATGCCACAGGAATGGCAGACTGTGGCCTCCCACTTTGCCCAGCGGTGGGACTTTCCTAACTGCGGAGGGGCAATTGATGGGAAACACTTCCACATCATCCCACCACCCAACTCGGGGTCGTACTATTATAATTACAAGGGGTTCAATACTATTGTGATGTTGGCGGTGGTGTCGGCTAATTACGACTTCCTGTATGTGGACGTGGGGAAGAATGGCCGGATGTCCGATGGTGGAGTCATCGCCCAGGCGGAGTTTTACAGGTGTCTCCAGAATGGCAGCTTGGACTTACCACCTCCAGAAGACAATGTGGAAGGACTCCCATTCATCTTCATTGCGGATGAAGCATTTGCGCTGGGGGACCATCTTATGCGGCCATTCCCGATGAAGGAACCGCACCCCGAACAGAGGGTTTTTAATTACCGGCTGGCCAGAGCCAGAAGAGTGGTAGAGAACACATATGGAATCATGGCCAGTCGGTTCCGCCTATTTCTGACACCCATCCATATGGCGGAGTATAAACTTAATCATATAATCCTGGCGTGCTGTGTTCTACATAACTTTTTACGCCAACATTCTGCCAACTATGCTGGCTCAGTTGGGCCTGAGGCCGGAATTCTACATGAAACAACCCTGATGGCGCTTGAAAGTGGCCGTCTGGCTTGCCCTCCCTGAGTGCCCCGTGATGTCCGGTTAAGATACCTTGAGTTCTTTGCGGGTAGGGGGGCCATCAATATGCCAGACAATTTGTGAAGCCTTTATCAAATAAAAAAAAAGCTAATCTTTGGTGACATTTACTGCTTGTGTTTGCTTTAGCTGACCTGACAGCAATGTGGGGAGTCCTGAAAATGGCGTGATTGTGTAACCTTATACAAAGCACTGTTGGGTGTTATTTACTAAAGGCGTAGACACTTTGCACTACAAGTGCACTTGAAACTGCACTGAAACTGCACTTGTAGTGCAAAGAGGATTTGCCCTTAGGAAATAACCCCCATTTTCACAGAAAGCAGCAATTACATCACCACAAAAGTTTTTAGCGTTGAGACAATAATCCACACATTCTTGATAACAATCTTTTTAATACCTGCACAATCACATGGCATTTAGAAAAGGTTTTTAAAACAAACCAACATGTTTGTTGTATAACAATTTTTGGTGTGGCATTATCAAAAATAGAAATGTCCATTTAAGATAAACAGGCATGTGTAAAACCAACAAGAAAGACACAAATCTTGAACTTACAAAGTTCACATATGGTTAAAACTTGAGGCAATATCAGACATGAGTATTTAGGAACTGTGTTTGATATTGCCTTCAGATGGGGTGAAGTCACCCCTGGAAAGACAAATTTTGAAGATGCACACCAATTTACGAATGTCAACATGTGCTAGCTGCCATCACGGGGGATCAAGGGGACGTGTTTTGGGGGAGCAACCCCTTCCTCACAGCTACTTTATTATTGAGGAAGGGGTTGCACCCCCAAAACGCGTTCATTGATCTCCGCGATGGCAGATAGCACATGTTGGCACACTGTGTGCATCCTCAAAATTTGGCTTTTCTAAACATCGCTAAAACATTTTTAAGATTGTAGCACACAAAAAAACAAAGTGATTTGGAGGGGTTTTAAACTCGCCCCAAAACATCAATGATGTTATTATTTTTTTGAATAACATCATTGATTTTTTTCTTGAGGTTTTCCAATTCTAAATTACACCCCATGATCTCCCCGATTAGGATCTGGGCACTTTCTGATGTGAAAGGATCTGGATCCACAACATCACGATCACCTAAAAGAGAGAAACCAAACAAAAACAGGTATCAAAAATCTGCCAGCATCCATCTCTTACCTGAGTCTGTGGTCGCAGACACTCACCTGTTGTAGTGCCAATTTCCACCACATCTCTTCCTCCTCCTGCTCTGCTTGGTTGGGGGAATTTCCCCTTCTTCCCGAGGTGGGGGGTCTGTGGTCTCCTCGGATGAGGGGTGTCCTCCGAGTCTTTTCTCCCCTATGTAAAACAAAAATGGTATAATTAGCACACAGATATTTGATGGCCGAAATATAAAGATGAAACATTGCTTGGAAGTGGGGTACAATTGTCTATTTTGGCAGAGTTCCAAGATGTAGCATTTTTATTGTCCGTTGTCAAGCTTCAAGACTTTACCTGTTTTGTACAAGCTTCACAGATGGAGACCCCCCTATAGTATACACTGGAGCACCTGTGTGGGCCCCCTAATAAAAAGGGTGTTCTTGTGTCCCACACTAGTGCTCCAGCGTCCAGATGTGAAAACAGCTGCTGAGTGTCCTCTCCTTACACAGAATCTAGTTTGCATTTCATTCTAGTAAAACAAACCCATCTACACAAACAAATATTTTTCATACAAGTAGGCCCTAAAAAATGTTGAAAAATGCATATGGCCTAAACAATGGTGTTTTATAGGCCGAAAGAAAAATATTTGATACGAACAAATAATGGGCCCATGAACATGAAAGTTGCCATTTTAAACTGTACAACACTTAAGAAAAGCATATGGAGCAGCACGAACGTAATAAAGACAAAAAGAATAGGAACACAGCACAACTACTTACTTTTTTGCAGCACTCTCCGGATCTTTCTGTACTGCTCGGGCTCTTTTATTTTCAGGCCTGACCAACGCTTCCTGAGCTGATCTTTCGATCGTCGTACCCCGAAATTCCGGTGCAGACCTCTGACCACTTTCGGCATGATCTTGGCCTTTCTGATATTGGGGTTGGGGTAAGGTCCATACTTTCCGTCATAGTCGCCCTTCTTCAGGATGTCGACCATTTCCAACATCTCCCCAAAGGACATATTTGAGGCCTTAAATCGTCTCCTTCTGGATCGGGACGTTTTCGGATCCGGGCTTTCCTCCTCCTCGTTGCTATAATTAGCACGCACCTGCTCTGACTCCGCCATGTGCTCTTCACCCACTGTGCCAAATGAAAAGGGGCGGGGAATAGACTAGAAAGAACATCAGGGGCGGGCGGAGTTTCACACATGCGCAGTGTGTATAAAGCGTAACACGCGTGCGTAGTACGTACGATCTGTGAGCGGACGAAGGAGTATCGGAGGCGCCGATCATGATAACGAAGGTAAGAGCCAAACTTGGGCCTATACTGTTTCTAGATTGAGGCCTATATTGTAACTAGATTAGGAGAGTTTTGCCTGACATTAGGCTTTGTCTTGCGTTGTGTCTTGCAGTGAAAATGGATATCTTGAACGATACCGACTTTATGGTAATCTTCATTGACATGTTCAGGGAGCTGCCTTGTCTGTGGGGGATCAACCACCCACATTATAAGAACCAAACAAAGAGGAAGGCAGCGATGGATCAATTGTTTGAAATTGTGAAGTAGGTGATCCCCACGGCAGACATGACCTATTTGAAGATCCTAATTGGTGGCCTGAGGAGTACATATCTAAGGGAGCGCAAGAAAGTCCAGGATTCGCAGAGATCCGGAGCAGCAGATGACATCTATGTCCCCAGGATGTGGTACTATGACAGGCTGCATTTTCTGGCAGGCCAGACTGAACCCAGATCATCACTCTCCAGTCTTCCTTCCACGCTTCCTTCCCCCCCAGCTGAGGCTTCTGACGCCCAACCTGGGCCTTCCAGGCAGCAACATGTGGAGGAGCCCAGCTTGAGCCAGGTATAGCATTCCTCTAAATAGTTCAGGTTGTCCAATCAATGATGTTAACTAGATGTTAGTTTGGAGTACTAATTTATGATTGTGATTGATGATGCAAAAACTAAAACCATGTCCCTTTTTCATACACAGGGAAGTCTCAGCCAGGAGGTGGCCGGGCCGAGCAGGCTGCCTGATATGCAGATCCCTCCCCTACACCCGCAAAGAGAAAGTGGCAGGAAGAGGAGTACCCTAAAGGAGGCTGCCATAGGCCTGTTTTGGAAGGCTACAGAGGCCCTGGGAGCACCCCACACTGTGGAGGAGGACTTTGCTGGCATAATTGCGTGTAAAATGCAGCGGATGGAGGAGGGCCAACAACTCATGTGTGAGTCAATAATTTTGGAAGCTCTCAATAAGGGGTTGAGGGGCCAAATAACATCTGATACCCACATTTGTGACCTCACACATGGTCCTCCTCCTCCAGGTCCTTCTACTTCTCCTCCTCCTCCTCCTCCTCCTCCTCCTCCTCCTCCTCCAGGTCCTACTCCTCCTCCTGCCACATCTCCAACAGCAGAGCCACAGCCAGGAATGAAGCGTGGAAGGAAGACCAGAAAGTGATGACCCTGGATCCAGTCTGGTATGGCAAAAGATGCAGCCTCTTGTGGTACCACAGCCTGGGGACACAGATGTCATCTGCTGCTTTCCAGATCTCTGGGACTTCTGGACCAGACTGCACTCCCTTACATGTGGACTCCTCAGGCCACCAATTTTGATGTTCAAGAATTGATGTCTGCCCTGGGGGTCCAAGGCTTCGCTAATTTCTGCTGTTTATCCAGCATTGCCTCCCTCTTTGTTTGGTTCTGAGCCCTTAATAAAGGATTTTTGGTTTCAATTATACTTGCCTATGTGTTTTTTCCTTCAAAAAGGACAGTTTGTTTGTGAGGATTCAGGTACATTTCAAAAATACAATGTGAAATTAACAAGAGACACCAACACCAAACAATCTCCTTGAGATTAAATAATACAAGATAATAATGGTGTTGTGGTAACTTGACACACAAAACACACACAAAAATATTCTGTAGTAAAACTAAAAATAAAATAAAACAAAGATCAGCCTTGGAAAAAATACAAACCTAAAATATAAAAAAAATCTGCCTTTAAAAAAAAAAAAAAAATAAATAAAAATATTTTTGTCAGATGTGACAAATCAAAATATATTAAGGGAATCCCGATAAATAATAAAAAAATAAGTTAGTGAGAAGTCTGTGTGAATATGAGCAGCAAAACTACTTAATTCTTCTCACATTATAAAGAAGAAGAGAGTGCGCTGTATTAAACCATTTTTAACATTGCACCGTGACGAAAGTGTTGTATCCATTGCGAACGCTAATTTTACCCGACCGAGCTGTTCCGTCTCGGAATTTCTTCTGAGCATGCGTGGCACTTTGTGCGTCGGAACAGGCCACACACGGTCGGAATTGACGCGATCAGATTTTGTTGTCGGAAAATTTTATAGCCTGCTCTCAAACTTTGTGTGTCGGAAAATCCGATGGAAAATGTCCGATGGAGCCCACACACGGTCGGAATGTCCGACAACACGCTCCGTTGGACATTTTCCATCGGAAAATCCGACCGTGTGTACGGGGCATAAGGGGTTTCCCTTCGTGTGTCACCAAGTTATCCTAGATCCCAAGGGGCAGTACGTTATTTTACATATATCAGTACATGGAACATCCCTTATTCTGATCACGGTCTATCTCCCCCCTCCGATCACGGCTGCAATGTTCTCTGCTCTTAATATCCATTTTGCTAATCTGCCTAATTGTCCTGTTTATCCTTGGGGATTTCAACTCGGTCTTGCAACCTGATTTAGACTAAAACCCCTACAATCTGAATCCAAGTTGTTTCGTGCATGGTGTAATACTTACGGATATGTGGATCTGTGACGCTGGAAATTTCCAGGTGCCAAAGTGTACTCCTGCCAGTCTAGGTCCTATGCAGCCCTTTCTAGAATTGATTATGCCCTGGCCACGAAGGACTTTTTACCTGCCGTTTGATCCATAGCGTATCTACCCCAGACGGAGTCTGATCATTCTATGATCCAGGTGGGTTTAACTGTGGGCCACAGACCAGCGTTCCGAACCTTGAGACTCAGCCCTCTCTGGATCTCTACGCCGGAGATCTCTGAGGGTATCCCGACTGACATGACTAATTACTGGTCCCTTAACACAGACTCTGCTGCTATGCGCCCTGTCTGGGATGCCTTTAAGGCCGTGGTCAGAGGTTCCTATATTTCCAGAATTAAGCGCTACAGGTCCGCCGCTCGGATGACACAGGAGGAGCTTCGAAAAGTGTTGGAGGGGTGCCCCCTCCTCTGAAACTAGGGGCATGCTGACAGATGCCCACAGGGCTCTCCAGCTGCACATGGTAGACCTGACCAGGAAACAGCAGTTGTACCTCTCGGCTCGTATTCACGAGCATGGAGGGAAAAATGGCAGGCTCCTTGCATATCTTGCACACTCGGACTCAGGGTGCCTTGATTGCCACAATTCAATTACCGGACGGGTCGACTACATCTGATGCACTGACTATTAACCAAACTTTTGCGGATTTCTATGCCACACTGTATAGGGGCACGGATATCCCTTCAGAAACAGACTTTATGGGTTTCTTTGAATCCCTTGACCTCCCGGCGCTTAGTAATTCTCAGCAATCCCTTCTAGACAAACCCATTACGCTGGAGGAGGTCACTAAGGCCATATGCCTCCTACCCTCTAATAAAACTCCGGGCCTGGATGGGCTTCCCTCAGAGTGGTATCAGACAAATGGAGGTATTGGCTCCTAGGCTCCTCAAAATGTTTCAGGACTCCCTTAAATTGGGGAAGCTTCCTGATTCTATGAATGAGGCACTCATTGTTATACCCAAGCCTGGGAAGGATACACAACAATGTGGATCATACCGGCCTATCTCACTTCTGAATAGTGATGCAAAGATGCAAAGAGCTCAAATATCAAATAGCGGTGATCGTGAGGGGTGGACCACGATCGCCGCTATTTGATATTTGAGCTCTGTTTCGTTCTTCCAAATGTGAGTTTGTTTTTTATTATTTTAATAAACTAGTGTTTTAAAACATTATTATGCTATGTGAGTTTTGTTTGCTCCTTGCATGGCATATGAAACTACACGTTTGGCTTATGCTGGATTACCTATGGGAGAGGAAGCCGTGCGGACCCCCCCCTTTTTCTTTCCACCATCTGTTGATGACATCTGACAAGACGCATTTCCCAGAACCAGTGGTTATTATGCTTTTTTGACTTGTCTGGCGTACGCCATTTCAGGTCAATTTTTTCCAGTAAGCCTCCTCTACTCCTGGTGTTGGCCCCGGCACTGATGTACAATCTATGCACACTTGTGGTTTCCCTTCTGCCCACTCGCCAGATTTGGTGCGACTTTGGTGCGACTTCTGCCCACTCTCCAGATTTGGTGCGACTAAAATTCTGTGAATACCATCTGGCCATGCATCACCCCCCTTGAACTCTGTTGATGTTTTCTTCACTATTTTTCTACACATTTTTTATGGACTTTTAAAGTTTTATGTTTTTTATGTTTGGTGTCTGGCTCATGGAACCAACACGGGTTTCTACTAATCACTGGCACATCTGATGATTAAGCATTATTGTGTATTTACTTTATATGTGATCAACACTGATTAATTATTTGACACTATCCATTTTATGATCATACATTTTTTGGCAGTATTCACTATTTTTTTATGTCTTTATTGTAATACACACGGCTGTAGATGTGATATATAGCGCCACACTTTTGTTTCTTTTGTATAAATATATTTAAAATGATTTTTTTAGCGAAATTTCTCTATAGCTTTAGGGCTTCCCCGGTTTTCCTCACCAAAAAATTTTTTGCAAAACTTGACTCCGCCCAGTTTACCTTTATTTGGAACGGTTGCCAACCTCGTATAGGCAAATCCTCCCTGCAAGCGGCCAAGGCCATAGGCGGCTTTGCTTAAGAAACTATTTCCTCGCCTCCCAGCTCACTTATATCCATGACTAGCTGCACTCTGATCCCCAAACTCCTGCCACTGCCTTTCTTTTGACCTTATTTGAACCTCCTACCTCCTTGAGGGATGAATTACATAGATCAAGGAGAACAGGTGGCTCCAGATTCTCCCCTGTTGAGGTTTATTTTATGGCTTGGAGGGAGGGGGGAAAAAACACTGACACAATCCCTAGTGGATATTTCGCCACAGGCTCCCCTGTGGTGAAATCCGAATATTCCTGAGCTCTCTGGCCTTGACGTGGTGGGCCCGTTTTGGAATCACACACCTTTCTCATATATTTGAGGAGAATACCTTACTGCCTTTTGAATCTGGACGTCTCGGGGGACTTCTGGGGGGATGTCCTCTCTTCACAGTTCTCAGTGAGGTGGTATGTTGGTGTGATCCAGTAAACAATATTTAACATACGTCTACATGTAGTTAGAGACTCCTATGTGCAAGTTTAATTTCTGTGGGTCTCTAGAAATATACTACGATAATGGGGTCATGTGTGCTAGGTGTGTGAATGGGTGCGTGTGTGAATGGTTATTTCTATTCTTTCCTGGGGTATCACTGTTTTTTACAGACATCCTAATCAGTGATCTTCTCTATATTCAAATTAAGTTGCTGATTGCACTATACATGTATGTACTGACAGTCTGTACTTTGTTTTTTTTTTCTTTGTTTTCTCTTACTTTTGTTGTTTAAAAATGGAAAAAAAAATAAACACCTTTAAAAAAAAAAAAAAAAAAACTTTGCACATCTAGACTTTGCAATATTTTGCCCACTCTCCTTTGCAGAACTGCTCAAGTTCAGTTAAATTTGATGGTGACCGTTTGTGGACTACAGTGTTCAAGTCATTCCACAGATTTTCAATGGGATTTAAGCCTTGGCTCTGTCTAGGCCACGCAAGGACATTCACCTTTTTCCCCTTAAACCACTACGTGGTCTTTTTTGCTGTGTGCTTTGGGTCATTATCATGTTGGAAGATAAACCTTCTTCCCACTGACCACTTTCTGGCATAGGACAGCGGATTTTCCTCAAGAATTTGATGGTATTTTACCCCATTTCCTTCTATCCTGACAAATGCTCCATTTCCTGAAGAAAAACACCCCCATAACAGGATATTACCACCTCCATGCTTCACTGTAGGAATGGTGTTATTTGGATTGTGGCCAATAATTCAATTTTACGCTCATCTGACCATAACTCCTTTTTCAGTGTGGCCTCAGAATCTTCAAGGTGCTTTTTGGCAAAACTCAGTCGTGACTGCATGTGGTCTTTCTTGAGGAGTGGATTTTTTCTTGCAACCCTCCCATACAAGCCACATTTGTGGAGAATTTATGATATTGTTGTCACATGCACAAAATTACCACTCTTTGTGATAAATTCCTGCAACTGCTATAGGGTTGCTGTAGGCTTCTTGGAAGCCTCTCTGACCAGTTTCCTTCTGGCTTTTTTATCCAGTTTAGAGCAACGTCCAGGGAGGGTCTGCATTGTACCAAATACCTTCCACTCCTTAATAATAGACTTCACTGTTCTTCTAGGCATTGATAAAGCCTTTGAAATGTTTTTGTATCCATCTCCTGACTTGTGCATGTCCACAACTTTATCCCAGAGATCTTTTGACAGTACCTTTCCACGCATAATTGATTGATTGCTTCAGTTGCACTATCAGGGATTTAAATGCTCCAGGCAAGCTCTTTTCATGCTGAGCTAATCAAATTGACCACAGCTGATCACAGTTGAAAGTCAAATTGCTTTGTGCACCATTGAGAAGGCAATTAGCTACATCTGATTGAGTTTCAAGTCATTTTTAGGAGGGGGGTAATCCTTCTTCCAACTTAGTGATTCTGTTTTTGATTTTTTTTTCTGACATGTTGTTGTTATATCTTCTACTTGGATGTTATAAGTTGCACATCAGTAAATACATAAAACAAAAACTGGATAAAACAAAAACTGTGTCTGTTTTCATTTCAGGCTGCAAAGCAACAGAATTTGATTATTTTACAGGGGGGTATTCTTTTCTATACCCATTGTAAATTTCTAGCCATTATTATCTGCAGACCTTGAGAAATATAAAACTTTGGCCCTTTCTTGGTTCAGCAGATGTAACGTTCTTAAGATGAACATAATGCCCCGCCTGAATAAAAAGTCAGCGCAATAACCTCGAACTGGGCTGCTTGAAAACCCAGGATAATATTCTACACCATCATAATGGTGTGATAACCAATCTATACATTGTGATGAAGTGAAAGCCATCCAAGTGGAATTTATGATCAAATAAGTAAGATTTCACCATTTCATGTGTGACAATAAATATCAATCCATACAGATGTCCATAAATATATGTGAAAGTAATAAATCTGCTGCCAGTTAATCTGAATTCATCCGGTGATAAAAGGACTTCAAGTTGTGGACGTCACCAAACCACCACTACCAACACAATACTGTCACCAAAAGGATTTGCTGCCAAGAAGATTATATACTATCATATAATGCTCTGATAGTAACTGGAGGAGTTCCCCTCCTGTGATGAGCTCCAGTCTTTCCTCCATCACCCAGAAATCTCTCAGTTCACCACTAGGGGTAGTAGTGATTGTGGCAGCTGTTCAGGGTAAAGCTCACATACCAAAGCAAGACAGGGATATTATAGTGCAGTAATTTATTGTAACACTCTCAATATGTAACATTACGGATTGCTTGTATTTGTTACAGATTGAGAGTGTTGCTCTTCTTACGTAAACCTGATTTTGTTTTGCAAAAATCTCACCCTATTCAAAGAATTTTGCCATGGTGATGAACCTATGCAAAAGTTCCTCTCATCATTGTACCAACTCCTACTTAATGCGTACTTGCAGCAAGACCCCCCTGAGCCAAATGGAAAAAAAGACTACATTCTCTGAAAACCAAAAAAAAGCATCTTTTTTTGCACATAAATCCTTGTTTTGCAGTAAATATCAGGAAACCACATACAAGCTTATGACAAGCTGGTACAGAACCCTGTCAGTCCTCACTAAACTATTCCCAAACCAGAATAACCTATGCTGGAGATGTGGGGCCCAAATGGGCACACTCTTGCACATGTTTTGGAACTGTCCCCTCATACGCCCCTTTTGGCAGCAAGTCTTTCAGATAACAAAATCACACTTCTCACTGGACAACCCGGCAGCAGACATTTTAAACTCGACACCTATGTCTACAAAACACAATCATAAATCTCTCCATAAACATCTATTAAACTCCACGAGGGCCTGCATCCCAAACGTGTGGAAACCACAATCTCCAACAACTGTATCACAATGGTTTGCCAGATATTCAGTATTCAATGCATGGGAAACATGACTGCCACCCTTTGAGATAAAACAGAGGAACATAAAGCCAGGTGGATCCACTGGGATTTATTAAGTTTCTTGAATAACTACCTGCAATACATATAAGCTCCTGTTTTCAAGTAACTAACAAACTGACCTACCATCCACCCACCCCTCCCTCAGCAGCCATCTCTGTGTCCTTTCCCTTTCTTTCCGTTTTTCTTTTCACATACTTTCAAACCTCAGTTTTTCTTTACTATTTGTTATGTAGCGCTGGTAGATTTTTATCTACCGCTGATAGGTAAATTTAGTGGGTCGCTTATTATAGGAAGTTAGATTTGCCTCTGTTCCAGCTTGGCTGACGTTGCATGCAGTTCCACATTGTGCCAGTGGGTGTCTTTGTCACCATCGGCAGGTGTTGGAAAAGCAACGTGTTGAAGCGAATGAGTGCTCCCTTGTCCTGGAGATAACTCAGTGGAGGTGGTCCTCCGAGTTGCATTCTGGGAGAGGGTATTTATGGGACAGACGCCATGTTTTAGGGTTTTTTTCAGCCACCTGCTGGCCCTCCTGGCCGACAGGTATGCACTAGGAATACCACCTCGTGGCCCTCCGTTCCGGAGGCCCGCGTCGCTGCGGCATGTGGGTGGGCCCAGAAGCCTGTCTGGTGCCTACCACAGCAGCGGAGGAATGGTCCTGAGCTGTCTATCCTGAGTGAAGAAGCTGGACAACCGAGAAGATCCCAGGGGAGGACCCGTCATGGAAGGATCATGCAGAGTGCTGGTCTGGTGAGGGGCCTGGTGACTCGGTTGGAGGACACATTCCAAAGTAATCTTACAGTATAGTACTGCCGGGTTGGCTTAAAGGTTCAAGTACTGTATCTGACATTCATCACAAACCAATACATCCTGTGGCAGAGGATCGTTCGGGTTTTATTCCAGATAAGTCTGTGGCAGAGACTTTTGTTCGTGCTACGTGCTGGCTGCTAGGCAAGTGAGAGATGTCTATCCAGGCGGGCAAAGACTGAATCCTACGAAAAGGGGGACTATTCAATTGCAAGTGTTCTGAAGAATATACAACAGAAAGGTATTTGAGCTTCCCTGCAGCTTTCCTTCTACCTCTTTCCTGCTACTTCCCTTGTTCGTTTTATTAAAGCATTGGAAAACCTACTCAAGTGTTTGGTGCTTATATCGTCCAGAGGTAAACTCAACGGAACCCTAGACCCGGTGCCGTTGAAACAGAGGTATTGAGAGTGAAGGTAACAAGCCCGCTTAAACCAGCAGCTCCACCGAGAGTTATTGCTACAGTTATAGAAAAAATACCCTGGTGTGCACCAGCACTGATAGTGTGACAGATGGAAGGCCCCAGTCTAGCGACTGTATATTCTCTAACATTGTGTTAAATCTTCTATCGACATGCAAGTCCATTTTTGTTCCATTTTGCCTACACACAATTGTGTTACCTATTACTGTCATGACCCACCTACTTCTCCTTTTCTGTAAGACAGTAGGTCTGAGTAACTGTTATCACCTGCCTTCTGGCACAGCAATGTTGTATCTCCACTTTGTTATATGTATTGCAATTGAGTTTGATGCTCTCTAGCCAAATACTGTGTAGGGAGGTGCTGGTATCTACTTGTTTAAACTGGAACTAAACCCCTCTATCATTTTCAGCCACCAAAGCTGCCATCTTAGCCTGTTTGATCTTCAACTGCCTTGATGCTGCATATGTGTTCAGTTATGACATTTAAAAGTTTGATAGTTTGGTTGAGAGCATAACCAATGTGACAGTTACATTCCCGACATGTGCTGGGAATGTTTTTAAAACTGTTGAATCAACTGGTTTAGTTCTGCTTTAAATAGAGTAAATGTGGAGCACAACAGTGGCAAAAACTTTTGCAGTTTTCAGCTGTTAACAGAATGCTCTCCTTTGTTTCTGAAATCTGCTGTTCACACCAAGCAAAAAGGCTTTTTTTTTTTCACAGGATAAATAACTGAACATTACTTACTGGTAGTTTTCACTATAATGATCATTAGTTTGCAATACCTGTTGATGATCTTTTCCATTTTCTTTTGCTGCCAGTTAATTCTGAAAACAAAATATAGGCTTTCAAAGCCCAAGTTATACAGCCGTGGCCAAATGTTTTGAGAATGACACAAATATAAATTTCTTTATCGTACATCACGGGACACAGAGCACCATAGTAATGACTATCTGGGTTATACGCTACCTTCAGGTGATTGGACACTGGCAACCAATAGTAAGAAAATTCCTCCTATAAAACCCCTCCAATATGGGAATTACCTCAGTTTTTTCGCCAGTGTCTTGAAGGTGATGGTCATGGCTGTTTGAAGCTCTTCAACACTCGATGATGTCCCAGTGAAAGGGCTTTATAATCGGATCCATTCAGATGGCATGAAGGCTAAAATGGATGGTACCCGGTGCGTGGCCTGGCTATGAGACGGTGAAGACGCACATTGTGTGAGTTCCGGCGCCAGCGGCTAAAAACCTTGCTTTCACACATAACCCACGACTCCTTCATACACATGCCGTGCACGGGCAAGAGTTCGGGTAAATCCCATACCAAAAAATCCAATCCGGCGAGCTCTATCAAGCGATATCTCGCCACGGAGCCTGAGGATCCTGGTGAGTCAGACGGCCTAGGCCGCTCGCCTCGTGGGATGAGTGTTAGCTCCGCCTCTTGTCATAGGCCAGAGACAAGACACCGGTCTCCAGTATCCTCGTGCGGATCAGAAAGGGAGAGAAGCCCGAGGGAGGACTCGAGAGTGGCGGACTTAGTAAGCGGACTCCCCACCAAATCAGACCTTGCCCTGATGCTATTGGGCCTTGAAAAGGTAATTAAGAAAGAACTTTCTGCCGTTCGCACGGACTTAGCACAAGTTCTTGAGCGCGTGGAGGAGACAGAGCAGAGACTAGACAGGCACGCCAACGCCATTAGAGACTTAAAAACCTCTACACGCAATCTTTATATTGCACACAGAATGGCGTTATACAAGCTGGAAGACCAAGAGAATAGGAACAGGAGAAATAACATACGTATCAAGGGTCTTCCAGAGGCGACGAGAGATGACGACCTGGCAGCATCTGTCCGCGGCATCTTTAATACCCTGCTGGGGAACCAAGCTGACCACCCGCTGAAGATAGACAGAGTACACAGAGCGCTTCGCCCACGCAATCTGTCCACCGATACGCCAAGAGATGTCATATGCAGGCTGCATTATTATGAGGAGAAGATTATCATGAAGAAAGCAAGAGAGGCAGAATCATTGGACTTTGATGGAGCGATCTTGTCCTTCTTCCCAGATCTAGCCAGAGAAACCTTAGAGAGGCGCAGAGCACTAAAACCCCTCACAGAGAAGCTGCATAACGCCGCCATTACATACAGGTGGGGGTTTCCATCTGCACTGACTGCTCAAAGGAATGGAAAGACGGCGATCTTGCGAATTCCCAGAAGATTTGCCAGCGTTCTGCATGGATCTCAGCATTGAACCACCTGAACTCCCTGGGTGGCATGATGGCATCCCTGGTTCACCGCCACTCACAACTGAAGATCAATGGCAGAAAGTATCCCGTAAACGCCACCCGGCTCATAGGGACTCCATTGACGAGGCGGTTTGAAGGCCTTAGATTGCTAAACGCTCACAGGAGGTCGCAGTAAGCTATATATTGAACTCAGCTAATATCTCTAATAACTATACATACAAAACATTTTTTTTTTTTTTTCTCTTTTTTCTTTTTTTGTTTTAGCGGTTTGGCTAAAGTTTATGGTTGGTTTGCGATATGCATTTAATAACGATTACTAGAGATGTATAAGCTGACTGTCTTGACTTACTTAAGGCTTGGGTTATATAACTTCATTACATTGAATTTGCTGGCGCCGGATCACGCGTGTGGATCCGAGCAGGCCACACATACTTTGATGTCCAGGATGGGTTATCCCCCCCATCAAGGGGCGACGGGGGGATCTCCTCGGGGCGCGGGCGACCCCTCGGGGAAAAACGCGCTGCTGGGGGGGTCCACACGGGGCCCCTGTTTTTGCACCGCAAGATTCTGCGCGCAGATTTTTGTTATTTTTACACATCGGTGATTCAGGACGTTTTCTTCCTGAGTCTCTTTCTTTTTCCTTTTTTTCTTACTTTTCTTTCCTGCTCTTTTCCTTTTTCCTTCCCCCTCCCCCTTGAGTTATCCCTGCCAGCCTTGCAGAAACTGTTCAGGTGTATAGCTCCCCCAGGAACCTGATGGCCAACACTAAGCTAATCTCACTTAACGTGAGAGGTCTCCATGTCGCAGGAAAAAGACACTCGCTATACAGGGAATTAAAACGTATGCAGGGAGATATTATCTTCATGCAGGAAACCCATTTAACACATACTACACATACTAAATTATTTGATCGCCATTATCCAACTTGGTATTATAGCCTATCAGACGTGTCTACGGCGAAAGGTGTGGCTATTGGTTTCCGAAGGGGTACCTCATTTTCAGTTGAGGACTTCCTCGCTGATCCTTTAGGTAGATTTCTGTTTATAAAGGGCAGCCTGGGTGACTTTTCATTCACATTAGCGAATTTGTATGCCCCGAACCAGGGACAAGCCGATTTAATGTCTACAACTCTAACTAAATTACAAGATTTTGCGCATGGGTGTATCATTCTGGGGGGAGATTTAAATGTCCCCCTAGAACCACTTATAGACGCTTCTAAGGGGAAGTCATGCATCCCGCATAAGCGGCTAGCATACATCCGAAGGTTAATGCATAACTCCCAACTCATAGACACATGGAGGATGATGCACCCAGGCGCAAAAGACTATACCCACTATTCACAAGTCCATGACTCCCATTCGAGGATAGACTATCTCTATATGCAACATCACTATCTGGACCTTTTAGTTAGATCACATATCAAAATTTCGACGATATCTGATCATTCCCCGGTTAGCATGACATTCCAACCCCCATCCCTACCTATGAAATCCACAAACTGGAAAATGAATGACTCTCTTTTAAATGATGAAATAGATGTAAAAGAAATTGAAAAGAACCTCTCCCTTTACTTCAGAGACAATGCTTCTCCAGAGATTTCACCTGGAACTCTCTGGGAGGCCCATAAGGCTCTTAATAGAGGTAAACTTATTGAACTGGGAGCGAGAAAGAAAAGGGAGAGAACACACCTGCAATCTGCACTAATTAAAGAAATAGGAACCCTTGAGCAGACCCACAAACATAGCAACTTTAAAACAATATTCCATGCCCTCACTAAAAAAAGAGAAGAATTGAAAGCTCTTTTCCATTCTGAATATGTCTCCCGCCGTAGAGTTGTTGATCAACAATACTACGAATGGGGCAATAAACCGAGTAGAATCCTAGCCAGATCCTTACAACAGAAGAAATCAGCATCCTTTATCACTAAGATTAAATCAACATCAGATATAATGGTACACAAAACTAGGGACATTGCTAAGGAATTTCGGGCCTTCTACCAACAGCTTTACCAGGTCAGGAACACACAAACTGCTGATGACACCAGAGGTACACACATAGAGAAATATTTATCTGAAACCAACCTGTCAAAACTCCCGGCTAACATTCTAGAAGCATTGGAAGGGGAATTCACCGTGGCGGAAATCAGGGATGCACTTAAGACGATGGCCAATGGTAAGGCTCCCGGCCCGGATGGGCTGACAGTGGCCTACTATCGCGCCTTCGCAGATGTTTTGCTTCCACATTTGACTGCATATACTAACTCAGTGCCCGGCGATGGTGGATTCAGATCAGAAACTTTCCATGCGCATATTACGGTAATCCCTAAACCTGGGAAGGATCCTACCTTGTGTAGTAGCTATCGCCCAATATCGCTGTTAAATCTGGACGCAAAGTTGTACGCCAAGGCACTGGCCATTAGACTTTTACCCTTGATTCCGCAATGGGTCTCTAGGGACCAGACTGGGTTTATCCCTGGGAGGGAGGCGAGGGACAACTCACTCAGAACTCTTTCTTTAATGTCCTATGCCCGTGGATGCTCCCAGTCCACCCTTCTTCTGTCCACAGATGCGGAGAAAGCGTTTGATAGGGTGGACTGGGAGTACCTTATGGCCACACTGTCACATTTTGGTCTGGGTCCAAATATGCTGGCAAAGATTTCTGCTCTTTACAAAACACCAACAGCCCAATTACGAATTAATGGAACGCTAAGTGACCCCTTCTCTCTCCATAATGGAACACGGCAGGGGTGTCCCCTCTCTCCCATTTTATTTGCCCTTTCCCTGGAACCCTTCTTAGCAAAGATACGCCATAATCCTAATATACATGGAATTACAGTAGGTACAACTGAACACAAATACGCGGCATACGCAGATGATGTTCTCTTTTATATACAACAACCACTCATAACTTTACCCAACCTCATGATAGCCTTTACGCAATTTAGTGAAATATCTAATTTTAAAATAAATTTGTCCAAATCGGAAATTCTAAATGTTTCAACTCCCCACCCAACTGTGATTAGCCTACAAAGATCATTCCCTTTCCATTGGCAACCATCGGCTATGAAATACCTAGGAATATACTTAACCCCAGACCCGGCCTCACTTTTTCGTAAAAATTATATCCCCTTGTTTAATGCTATTCGGTCAGACTTACAAAAATGGTCGCAGATGGCGCATTCCTGGCTAGGAAAAATGAATATTGTAAAAATGAATGTGTTACCACGGCTGCTCTTTCTATACCAAATGATTCCATATAAGGTTCCTGTAGGTTTCTTTAGGATCATCCAATCTGTGATAAGTAAATTCATATGGAACCGTAGAAACCCTCGTATTGCCCACAGGTGTCTAATTAAACCTAAGTCGGAAGGCGGTTTAGCACTCCCGGACTTTAGGAAATATTATTTAGCTACAGTTCTTAATAGGATTTCGGACTGGAAATACCATAAATCATCCAAGCTTTGGGTGCAACTAGAAATGGACTTGGGTAGAGCTGACCTTTTTCCTCTCATATGGATACCTAACAAGTTACGCAAGTTAGCTCCAACTACTTCTCCACTGACCGAATCCACATTGGCCACTTGGGACTCTCTATGTCACAAACAGCATTGGCCATACAACTCTCCACTGATGCAACTCAAGGGTCATAACTTCTTCCCTCCAGGGAACATGGACTCTAAATATGGTGAATGGTTTACGGACCCATCCCTACTTCTTGGTAAAGTGATAAAGGACCAAAAGGTACTGCCTATATCTGCACTCTCAGCCAATGCACCAATATCGTTTATGCAACATTGGCAATATCATCAGCTAATACAATTTATTAAAGCTCTACCTCAACCACTACGGTCAGATGCAGAAATGAATCCTTTTGAGTCCTTACTGTCAGGAGACCTCCCGTCTGACAAACCCTTGTCTAACTTCTATCACGCTCTTCTTTCTCTATCATCAACGAATCAGGTACCCTTCCTGTCTAAATGGTAACTGGAGCTCCAGAAACCGCTTTCCGACCATCAACGCAGTGTGATTCTCCGTTTTGTCGCATGTCTCAGCAATCGCATCTAAAACTGCGGAGGTAAATTATAAATTACTAACCAGATGGCACTATACACTTGCTACTCTCCACAGATTCTTCCCATCCATCTCAGATCTATGTTGGAGGGGATGTGGGTCTATAGGGACTCACGCACATATATGGTAGTCTTGTCCTTTTATAAGACCATATTGGTCCACTATCTTGTTCTGGTCTGAAAAGATTCAAGGATGTTCAATCCCAAATGATCCATGGGTGTTATTGTTTCACTGTACAGATGAACCAATTGGATCATATAGAAAGTCAATCACACCTCACTTGTTGAATGCGGCAAAGGCCCTTATACCAAAATTTTGGAAACAGCAAAAAGCACTAGGGTTGTCCCCGATACCGATACTAGTATCGGTATCGGCACCGATACCGAGCATTTGCCCAAGTACTTGCTCCCGATGCTTCCCCGATACCTGGAAGTCAGCTGTGATCGGCGCATGGGGGAGTTACAAGATTCTCCCCCAGCGGCTTTCACCAGCTTTAGTGACATACAGCGGCGATCGGTCACCGCTGTATGTCAATGCATCCTCCTCCGTGCCCCCTCCGTTCCTCTGTGCCTCTCCACTGTCCCCTGCATTCCTCTCTCCTTATCTGTCCCCCTCCGTTCCTCTTTCCTTATCTGTCCCCCTCCATTCTCCCCCTCCGTTCCTCTCTCCTTATCTGTCCCCTCCGTTCTCCCCCTCAGTTCCTCCGTCCCCCTCCTCCTTCCTTTGTGTATGGATAGAGTCAGCTGACTCTGTCCATTCACATAACTGAAACATTGTAATCTCTTGTGATTACTATGTGTCAGTTTACAAATGGAGAGAAGCCGCTGTCTTCTCTTGTGCAGCTGAGGCTGCAGAGAAAGGGACTAGGAAATCTTTATCCTCTGTCTCTTTCTCTGTCTCAAGGGGGAGATATCAGAGGTCTGTTAAGACCCCTGATATCTCACCAAAGCCCCCCAAAAGGGCTGATTAAAAAAACAAAAAAAAACAAAAAAAAATCAATAAAGAATAAAAAAATATTATTGTAAAAAATAAAAATTGTAAAAAAAAAACAAAAAAAAAAACACACACACATACACCGTTCACCCCCCCCCCCCCCCCAAAAAAATAGCAAAAAAAAAAAACTGTCACGTGACATTAAAAAAAAAGTATCGGTAATCGGTATCGGCGAGTACTTGAAAAAAAGTATCGGTACTTGTACTCGGTCCTAAAGAAGTGGTATCGGGACAACCCTAAAAAGTACCCTCACTACGCCAGTGGTTACTGGAAGTAGATAGAATATATTACATGGAAGATAGCACTTTAAAACTCAGGAACAAATCGGCATTGGCATCTAAGATGTGGTCCTGTTGGTTCATCTTTAAATATTCATCCTTGTATGCTGAGATTATGGAAAATAGAGATGCTTCATAGATGGAACAGTAGAACAAACACTGTAACTATAAGGTCGATGTGAACCTGAAATAACATACCATACACTGCAATGGCTGGCAATCCCCCCCCCTCCCCATCCCCCCCCCCCTCTCCCCTCTCCTCTCTCCCCCCACCTTTCTCTTTCCCCACTACCCTTCTACTTTTTTTTTACTGCTTTTTCTATTCTCTAAGGTTTACTTTTTTGTTTTTGTGTGGTTCATTTGTTATTGGTGGTTAAAACACGACATTTAGGAAATAAATAATGGAAGCTCCTGGACCTTAAGAACGGCGACTTTTTGAATGCGTTCTAGTTTACAGAGGCAAGGAAACACCCCATATGCCAAATGCAAGATAGGTTAGTCGTCCATTACCCACCTACTAATTGCTTTTTATGATCAATATAGTGATAATAGGTCCAGAACTTGATATATGTACCAAGAAGTCAATTTAAGTAAATTGTCATTGCACAACAACATAGAGATTCTTATTTCCTGATGTCAATATTGTAAATGTTAACAGTATGTTAATTTTCCATACTTCCAATAAAAACTTATTGAACAAAAAAAAAATAAAAAAATGGATGGTACCCGAGCCCCATGGGAAGGAGAGAAGATTCCTTGAGGTTTTGCCTGTAATGCAGTCTTACGGTGCTGGACCCTGCATAATGGAAACCTGTGCAGTGTTTGTTCTGACTAAGGTGCTTTCCTGCAGGGTGCTATACAGGTCCAGGGGAGTTGACCCCAGATTAAGGGGGACCCAGTCTTTGAAGGTCTTTTATGACAAAGCTCACCGTGATGGGTGAAGATTGGACTCCTGTTATGTTCAGAGTCCTGCTGCAAGAATGCTAAGTTTGCATTTGTGTCATGGTTATGCAATAGAGGTTGTTTGTCAGCTTACCTGTTTCCATGTGTTCTTCTCCAAAGACCAGCTGTCTCTCACCTGACTGCTTTTATTAACTCTCCTCTAGCATGGCTCCACCCCAGCTCCTATCAGAGAACTCTATATTAACCTCTGCACTGCAGGTCAGCCCTGCTGATCAACCTTTGTGTGTTTGGCTTCCTGTTCCTGCCTGCCGTGTGCTCTACGTTTGTTTCTGTTACCGACTTTGGCGTGTTCTCTACTGTTCCTGTCTGATCATGACCCTGACCTCTGGCGTGTCCCTGACTATCCCTGTTTGCCTGTGACCCTGAACCTTGGCGTGAACTCTGTTGTCCTTGTCTGCTTGTGGCTCTGACCTTGGCTTCTTCCTTTACTATCCCTATCCTCCTGTTGCCTACTGTGGGTGTGAGCAGGGGGACCCTGGGGGCCGCTAACTGGAGCCAGTTGCAGCCCAGTCCATCCTCACCTCTAGAGGCTCTGGTGAACACCTGCTGGCTCTTAGACTCCGCGCCCCAGGGAATCCTACGCTGTAGCCCCGGTGGGATCAGTGTTGGTGTCCCAGCGGCCCTGCCTTCCTTACCACCTGGACTCCCATCCGCAGCAGTCAGCTGTAGGGTCCACTGCCTTGTGGTGCACTCCTGATTCCAACGGTGTGCATCTGTCACCCAGCCTCTAGGTGACCTGACAGTTTGATCAGCCATGGACGCGGCTGACGTGCCGCTTCCTGCAGCCGATCCATTGCAGGGCATAGTTCGCAGACTCGAGTCCCAGGAATCTAATCAGACTCAGGTGATGCGATTCCTTAAGGATCTGGCTTCCCACTTCGAGCAGCTCCGGGCCTCCTTGGGAAACCCGAACCTGCAGCCTCAAGTGCAATCAGCAGCTGCACCTATTGCACCAGTCGCAGCCACACATTCATATTCACTGCCAGCTCCGTCCCGTTTTTATGGGGACTCCAAGGCCTGCAGGGGCTTCCTCAGCCAATGCACCATTCATTTTGAGCTCCAGCCTCTAAACTTTCTGTCTGATCGGGCTAAGGTAGCCTATATAATTTCCCTCCTCTCTGGTGAAGCTTTAGCTTGGGCTACCCCCATGTGGGAGAAGAATGACCAGGTGGTTTCCAGCCTGTCCGACTTCTTGAAGCTTTTTCGTAACATCTTCGAGGAGCCAGCTCGGGTTTCTTCAGCGGCTAGTGCCCTTTTACACGTTCGCCAAGAATCTTGTTCAGTAGGACAATATGCGCTTCAGTTCCGTATCCTCACAGCTGAATTGAGCTGGAACAATGAGGCCCTGGTCGCAACCTTTTTACATGGCCTCTCTGACCAAGTGAAGGACGAATTAGCAGGAAGAGCCATCCCCACCGGTCTGGACGATCTAATTTCTTTGTGCAATCAGATTGACATTCGTTTCCAGGAGAGGTCCTTAGAAAAAAGACGCCAGCACCCTCTAGGTCCTAGTCAGCCAGAACTCTTCTCCCGTCGCCCTGTGGAGCATCCTCTGCCTGCTGAGGAACCTATGCAGCTGGGCCGGACCAGACTAACCCCCAAAGAACGTGCTAGACGCAGAACTCTGGGCTTGTGTCTTTATTGTGGGGGCAAGGGTCATTTTCGTGACTCCTGCTCGCTTCATCTGGGAAATGCTCGGGTCTAATACATTTAGAAGGTGGAGTATTGGACCCAGAAACATCACCTTCTCGTCTTCTTCTTCTGGTGTTCCTCCATGTAGGCCCTTCTCCCCAATCGGTCCTAGCATATCTGGACTCCGGGGCTGTCGGCAATTTTATGGATTGGAGAACTGCTTCTTCTATGAAGCTTACCCTTTCTCCCCTCGCTACACCACTGGTAGTCTCGACAATTGATGGCACTGTGCTCCCAGGGGGCCCTATCCGTTTCCAGACGCTACCTATTAGGATGTAGGTAGGGATACTCCACCAGGAGTGGATTTCCTTCCTCATTCTACCCAAGGCCTCTACCCCCATTGTATTAGGCCTTCCTTGGCTACAGCTCCACTCTCCACATGTGGACTGGGTCTCTGGGCAGATCCTGGCTTGGGGCCCCTCGTGTTTCTCGTCCTGTCTTCTCAAGGTGGTCCCCAAGGAGAGACTTCCCATTGCTACCACATCCGTATCTTCTGATCTTCCCTCGGCATACAGCGATTACCGGGATGTGTTCTGTAAGAAGTCTGCTGAGGTGCTTCCTCCCCACAGATCTTTTGACTGTGCCATTGACCTTGTCCCTAGAGCAACTCTACCCAGGGGTCGTACCTACCCTCTGTCCATTCCAGAGACCCAGGCCATGTCTGAGTATGTCGCCGAGAATTTGGAGAGAGGTTTCATCCGGAAATCCTCGTCGCCTGCAGGAGCAGGGTTCTTTTTCGTTGCTAAAAAGGATGGTACCCTCAGACCCTGCATTGACTATTGAGGGTTAAATGCAGTGACTATCAAAAACCGATACCCCTTACCTCTAATATCTGAGCTATTTGACAGATTGAAGGGGGCTTCCATTTTCACCAAGTTGGATCTCAGAGGTACATACAATCTCATTAGAATACGGGAAGGTGACGAATGGAAGACTGCGTTTAACACTAGGGACGGGCATTACGAATACCTGGTTATGCCTTTTGGTTTGTGTAATGCTCCAGCTGTGTTCCAGAACTTTGTCAATTAAATCTTCAGGGATCTACTATACCAGTTTGTTGTCATCTATCTGGATGACATTCTCATCTTTTCTGAAAATCTGCTTGCTCACAGGAACCATGTCCGCACCGTACTTCAGCACCTTAGAGAGAATAATCTCTATGCCAAGCTGGAGAAGTGTTCCTTTGAATGTCCTGAGGTCCTGTTTCTGGGATGTTTTGTTTCTAGTTTGGGTCTTCGCATGGATCCCGAAAAAGGTCTCGGCCATTACCAACTGGCCCCTTCCTGCTAGCCTTAAGGCCACACAGCGCTTTCTTGGCTTCACAAATTATTATAGGCAGTTCATAAGGAATTACTCTTCCATTGCCGCGCTTATTATCGCTTTAACCAAGAAGGGTGCGAATGCCAAAGACTGGCCTCCCGAGGCTGTCTCTGCGTTTCACGATCTGAAACAGGCCTTTGTTTCTGGACCTCTCTTGAGGAGACCAAATCCTGAGGACCCATTTTTTATTGAAGTAGACGCTTCTTCGATGGGGGTGGGAGCTGTGCTTCTTCAGTTCTTTGAGAAGAGACGTCAACCATGTGCGTTCTTCTCCAAAAAATTTTCTCAGGCAGAGAGAAATTATGGCATTGGTGATCGGGAACTTCTCGCAATTAAATTGGCATTGGAAGAGTGGCGTCATCTCTTGGAGGGTTCCCCTCACTCCATTATGATCTTTACTGATCACAAGAATCTACAATACCTACAGAATGCTAAACGTCTGAACCCCAGACAGGCCAGGTGGAGTCTCTTCTTTTCTCATTTTAAATTCACGATTACGTACAAACCTGGTTCCTGCAACGGTCGGGCTGATGCGCTCTCTAGGTCATTTGACACTTTGGACGAGGAGTCCGCCCCTGATCCTGAGCCGATCATTCCAACCTCATGCATTGTTGCCCATTCTACCACCCTGGAATCAAATATTCCTCCTGGCAGAACCTTTGTTCCCACGGAGCTAAGAGCTAAGATCCTTCATTGGGGACATGATTCCAAGGTGGCAGGTCATGCTGGGTTCCTCCGATCCTTCCTGCTCATCAGTCGTCTCTACTGGTGGCCTAACCTCCGCTCGGATGTTAAAGATTATGTTAAGGCTTGTCATGTCTGTGCTCAGTCTAAATCTTCCACACAGGCCCCTGCTGGTCTTCTCATGCCCTTGCCCATTCCTAAGGAGCCCTGGTCTCACATCGCAATGGATTTTATCACCGATCTTCCACTGTCAGAGAATAATGCAGCCATTTTGGTGGTAATCGATCGGTTCTCCAAGATGGCTCATTTTGTTCCTCTTCCTGGTCTCCCTTCTGCCTCTGCCTTGGTTCCTATTTTTGTACGAGAGATTTTCCGCCTTCATGGTGTTCCTTCCCATGTCGTTTCGGACAGGGGTGTTCGGTTTACGTCCCGTTTTTGGAGAGCCTTTTGCAAATCCCTCAACATTACCTTGGATTTTACCTCTTCTTACCATCCCCAATCCAATGGCCAGACTGAGAGGGTTAATCAGGAGTTGGAGGTCCTTCTCCGTACCTTGGTCTCCGCTCATCACGATGATTGGGCATCACTACTCCCGTGGGCAGAGTTCTCCCACAATAATCATGTCAACGTCAGTTCTCAGAAAACACCCTTTATCACTGTTTATGGAAAACATCCTCAACTCCCTCTTCCTATGACCTGTTCTTCTGACATTCCAGCCTTGGCTACTGTTCAGGAATCATTCAATTCCATGTGGGCTGACGTTCATGATTCCCTCCAGAAAGCTGCCAACAAATTCAAGAATTTTGCTGACCATCGCAGGCGTAAGCCACCTTCTCTTCAGCCAGGAGACAAAGTCTGGCTCTCCACCAGGAACATCAAACTCCGGGTTTCTTCTCTCAAATTTCCCAAGATTCATTGGTCTGTACACCATAACTTCTAAACTGAATCCGGCTTGTTTCAAGCTCCAGATTCCCAAAAGCCTCAAAATCTCTAACTCCTTCCATGTTGCCCTTCTGAAGCCTTTAGTCCTCATTAAGTTCTCTCGTCCTCTCTCTACCGCAGCGCCGGTCTCTAAGGATAATCAGGAGTATGAGGTTAGCCAAATTTCGGATTCCCGACTCTGTAGAGGCATTCTCCAGTACCTCGTGCATTGGAAAGGGTTTGGTCCTGAGGAGAGGTCGTGGATCAAGGCTTCTGAGGTCTTTGCACCTCGTCTGTTGAGGAAGTTTCATTTGAAGTTCCCCTCTAAACCTGGTCCCAGGCGGGGAAGGGGGAGGCCTCGCAAGAGGGGGGATACTGTCATGGTTATGCAATAGAGGTTGTTTGTCAGCTTACCTGTTTCCATGTGTTCTTCTCCAAAGACCAGCTGTCTCTCACCTGACTGCTTTTATTAACTCTCCTCTAGCATGGCTCCACCCCAGCTCCTATCAGAGAACTCTATATTAACCTCTGCACTGCAGGTCAGCCCTGCTGATCAACCTTTGTGTGTTTGGCTTCCTGTTCCTGCCTGCCGTGTGCTCTACGTTTGTTTCTGTTACCGACTTTGGTGTGTTCTCTACTGTTCCTGTCTGCTCATGACCCTGACCTCTGGCGTGTCCCCGACTATCCCTGTTTGCCTGTGACCCTGAACCTTGGCGTGAACTCTGTTGTCCTTGTCTGCTTGTGGCTCTGACCTTGGCTTCTTCCTTTACTATCCCTATCCCCCTGTTGCCTACTGTGGGTGTGAGCTGGGGGAACCTGGGGGCCATGACCTGGAGCCAGTTGCAGCCCAGTCCATCCTCATCTCTAGAGGCTCTGGTGAACACCTGCTGGCTCTTAGACTCCGCGCCCCAGGGAATCCTATGCTGTAGCCCCGGTGGGATCAGTGTTGGTGTCCCAGCGGCCCTGCCTTCCTTACCACCCGGACTCCCATCCGCAGCAGTCAGCCGTAGGGTCCACTGCCTTGTGGTGCACTCCTGATTCCAACGGTGTGCATCTGTCACCCAGCCTCTAGGTGACCTGACAATTTGTTTGCAATCTCTCTTTAAAAAAAAAAAAAAAAGAGAGAGAAATCTGACTGTCTGTTCTCCCGGTGGCCACTGGGAGCAGTGTGCCGTTTAATCAGCTATGTACTCTTACTCATGTGGACTGCGGTTTATCCTCCAGCCACTAGAGAGCACAGGCGCTTAGTATGGCCTATTTTTATATAGGCAGGAAGTGGAAGGTTGGCCAGGCCATGTGGCAAACATCCAATCATGTGCAAGCTGGAATGCTGTTTTTTATTTTCCTTGCATTACCCCCTCGGTGACTTTACTTCTGAGTGCACTTGCAGTACACTTGTGGTGTGGGGTGGATTTGCCTTTGGTGGATAGCCCTCATGGTTGCATAAGAATACTTGATCACTTAGAGCTGCTTGATCACATAAAGACTGCTTGATCACATAAGGCCGCTTGATCGCATAAGGATGCTTGATCATATAAAAATGCTTGTTCGCTTAAGAATGCTGGATCGCATATAGATGCTGGATCACATATAGAAGCTGGATCGCAAAAAAATGCTGGATCGCATTTAGATGTTGGATCATATAAGATACATGATCGCACATAAAAATGCATGGTTGCATAAAGGTGCATGTTTATACATGTCTACATAGATGCATGTTGCATAAACAAGTTTATTGCTTGCTTATTGCGAGAATGCTTGTTTCCGTGGGCACGTGTTGCATGAATGCGTGTTTACAATGCACACTTTCATATTTTGCCAAATGCATATTTACATGAACACATGCTTCCATAGAAGCATATTGTTTAACCGGTTCCTGTCCGGCGCACGCTGATGTACTTTGGCAGAATGGCACGGCTGGGCAAATGGGCGTACCTGTACGTCCCTTTGAATTTGCCATCGTGCCATCGCGTGCGTGCCGGCCGGGAGCTCCGTGAGTTGGGTTGCGGGCCCGCGGACTCGATGTCCGGGGGGATATCCACGATCGTCTCACGGAGAGGAAGACTGGGGAGATGCTAATGTAAACAAGCATCTCCCCGTTCTGCCTAGTGACAGCGTCACTGATCATAGCTCCCTGTGATCGGGAGCTATGATCAGTGATGTGTCACAGCTAGCCCATCCCCCCTACAGTTAGAACACATCCCTAGGACACATTTAACCCCTACTGCGCCACCTAGTGTTAATCCCTTCACTGTCAGTCACATTTACACAGTAATCAATTCAATTTTAATTGCACTGATCGCTGTATAAATGTGAATGCTCCCAAAATTGCGCCAAAATTGTCCGACGTGTCCACCATAATGTCGCAGTCATGATAAAAATTGCTGATCACCGCCATTACTAGTAAAAAATATTAATAAAAATGCCATAAGACTATCCCCTATTTTGTAGACGCTATAACTTTTGCACAAACCAATCAATAAACGCTTACTGCGGGTTTTTTTTACCAAAAACATGTAGAAGAATATGTATCGGCCTAAACCGTGGGAAAAAAACAGTTTTTTTATATATTTTTGGGGGATATTTATTATAGCAAAAAGCAAAAAATAATGCGTTTTTTTCAAAATTGTCGCTATTTTTTTGTTTATAAAGCGCAAAAAATAAAAACCGCAGAGGTGATCAAATAACACCAAAAGAAAGCTCTATTTGTGGGAAAAAAAGACATCAATTTTGTTTGGGAGCAACCTCGCACGACCGCGCAATTGTCAGTTAAAGCGACGCAGTGCCAAATCGCAAAAAATGCTCTGGTCTTTGGCCAGCAAAATGGTCTGGGGCTTAAGTGGTTAAACACATGCTGGCATGTTTTCATTTGTACTACACACATATGTTTATTACATTTTGCTGTATACATATGTACTTGTTTTCTCCGGGACTATTTACCTATGTACTTTTTTACACTGGACCACATGCATATGGGCCTGTTTGCTTGGGTACTAAACCAACATTGTTTTAGGCCTGCATCCTTGGAGGACTGTTTATTAGGATACCTGTTATACTAGTTAAACGGTTCCAAAAACGAGAGGCAGCCGGGGGAAGCAGGAGCACCGCTCTCAGGTTTAGCGATCTGGCAGGTATCCGCATCCCCTGATGAACAGTGCTTTCGGGTGCATCTGAACCACTGTGGTGCTAATAAATGTCAAAGTAAGAAAAGTTGCGCTACATTAAATATTTCTTATGTAAGAAATAGTGTGAACCAATACCATACAGAAAACCAAGACACACCCGAATCAAGAGTGCATCCTGAGCATCCTAAACTCCTTCAGGTGATGTATACATAAATGAATTGTGAAATAAACAAAATAGCGACAGCTGAAAAAAATCATGTGCACATCAACCAATAAATGAAAAAACAATGTCCATAAGACCATTAGTGTCCATATACAAATAAAATAAAATGAGCAGCGTTTTCTTTAGATGTGATAGAAAAAATATGTGAGTTATAATCCACAGCAGGTATCAAGGTCCAGATACTCAGCCTTAAAAAGTCCACAAATGAAAGACAGCTCGATGTAAACTCTGTATGTGATAACCCTTACCGGAACCGGTGGACCCCCTAAAGAGCGGGGTCATACGAGCAGACAGATATAGCCCTCTGCGGGGACACTTGAATCCTCTGGTATCTTGAGTCCTTTGGTTGCCTTGAGAGGTCCGCGAGGATTTCGCCAGATAGCAGTAAATGCTTAGCAGCTGAATGTCCCCAATCTGAAAAGAGAAGCACACTCGGGCTCCCAGCCACGAGTGAGCAGACAGAAAGGGACTCCAGACGTGTAGTAAGTTAAAATTCAAAATTTTAATGTTAACTAGATAAGCAAAAGCTCATAAGACAACATGTACAGAGGTAATGTACAGGGATATTGCACAGAAAAATTGTATAAAGGTGCATGAATAGATAAATAGATAAAAAGCCGGCTAGCTAAAACAAACAATAAAAAGCACCCGTGTACCAAGGTCACATGTGGCGTGATTGCATCAGCACAACGCACAGCCCTACATGTTTCGCAATACCTTTTGTCTTCCTTGGGCACGGGCGACGTGCTGACACATCACTCAAATAGCATCCACTTGGTACCAAGCCTCACTTTTACTCCAAGTTCGTATTGGCTGTGACGAAGACCAAGCCTCGATATCACTCAGAAACCAGGCCTCGCTATCACTCCTAAAGCCTATTGACTAAAACAGAGTTCAAGCCTCATTATCGCACGAACGACATATTGGAGCCCAGAGATCACATGAACCACAAACATGGTACCAAGCTTCAATCTGGGGCTTCAACCTAACAGAGCGAAACCTCAATATGAAATTCATAAGGAACACATAATCGTGTCTCTATATAAAACAGAGTTAAATCGCATTTGATAGTAAACTGCCAAACCTTAAATAAACACGCATATAGTGCCAAAACAAAAAATAAGAAGGGGGAATATTTTAAACAAAGCGTTTTTTACAGAAAAGTTCCATGACACCAAATCCTCATATATAAACGCACAGCCGTGCCATCAAAAAGAAGTAGGCCATACAGTTGAACCATTATCGAGTATTCTTATGAGTTATCAATAAACGCATTAATTTCTATATCTATATTCAAACCATAAGGTTTGAGACATCCCATTTTGTATATCCCGCTCATTTCGAGCTTTGAAATGGCATGCCTCATTGCCCCCCCCCTCCAAGGGAGTTTGAGCCTATCCAACCCTATCATGGAGGTACCCCTAGGCTTTTGTTGGTGAACCTCCAGATAGTGTCTAGAGAGAGGGTGGCCCTTAAAGCCTCTTTTAATATTCCCAATGTGCTCGTTCAACCTGACCTGCAGGGGGCGTACAGTACGGTCAACATACTGAAGCCCGCAAGGGCAGGTCAGGAGATAGACCACACAGGGAGTGGAGCAGGTAATAAAGTATTTGATAGGGAAAACCTGATTTTTAGCACTAGACGCAAACTGTACAGTTGATAAGCCAAAAGTGGTTTTCAGAGGGGTTCACGCAATCAAACAAATGGTAGCCCCCAGCGTCTGTGATCCACCCATTTACAAACCAATGTTCTTTCTGAACCTGGTCAGGTTTTACAGATGCAATAGGTGTGCTGTTTGTTCCATCAATGCAACCAAGGCTAGGAGAATTGTACAGTTTGCGTCTAGTGCTAAAAATCAGGTTTTCCCTATCAAATACTTTATTACCTGCTCCATTCCCTGTGTGGTCTATCTCCTGACCTGCCCTTGCAGGTTTCAGTATGTTGGCCATACTGTACGCCCCCTGCAGGTCAGGTTGAACAAGCACATTGGGAATATTAAAAGAGGCTTTAAGGGCCACCCTCTCTCTATCTAGACACTATCTGGAGGTTCACCAACAAAAGCCTAGGGGTACCTCCATGATAGGGTTGGATAGGCTCAAACTCCCTTCATGGGGGGGCCAAAGAGGCGTGCCATTTCAAAGCTCAAAATAAGCTGGATATACAAAATGGGATGTCTCAAACCTTATGGTTTAAATACAGATATAGAAATTAATGCGTTTATTTATAACTCGTAAGAATACTCGATAATGGTTCGACTGTATGGCCTAACTTCTTTTTGATGGCACGGCTGTGCGTTTATATATGAGGATTTGATGTCATGGAACTTTTCTGTAAACAACCCTTTGTTTAAAATATTCCCCCTTCTTATTTTTTGTTTTGGCACTATATGCCTGTTTAAGGTTTGGCAGTTTACTATCAAATGCGATTTAACTCTGTTTTATATAGAGACACGATTATGTGTTCCTTATGAATTTCATATTGAGGTTTCGCCCTGTTAGGTTGAACCCCCAGATTGAAGCTTGGTATCACGTTTGTGGTCCATGTGATCTCTGGGCTCCAGTATGTCGTTCGTGCGATAATGAGGCTTGATCTCTGTTTTAGTCAATAGGCTTTAGGAGTGATAGCGAGGCATGGTTCCTGAGTGATAACGAGGCTTGGTCTTCGTCACAGCCAATACGAACTTGGAGTGAAAGTGAGGCTTGGTACCAAGTGGATGCTATTTGAGTGATGTGTCAGCACGTCGCCCGTGCCCCAGGAAGACACAAGGTATTGCAAAACATGTAGGGCTGTGCGTTGTGCTGACGCAATCACGCCACACGTGACCCGGTACACAGGTGCTTTTTATTGTTTGTTTTAGCTAGCTGGCTTTTTATCTATTTATCTGTTCATGCACCTTTATACAATTTTTCTGTGCAATATCCCTGTACATTACCTCTGTACATGTTGTCTTATGAGCTTTTGCTTATCTAGTTAACATTAAAATTTTGAATTTTAACATACTACATGACTGGAGTCCCTTTCTGTCTGCTCACTCGTGGCTGGGAGCCCGAGTGTGCTTCTCTTTTCAGATTGGGGACATCCAGCTGCTAAGCATTTACTGCTATCTGGCGAAATCCTCGCGGACCTCTCAAGGCAACCAAAGGACTCGAGATACCAGAGGATTCAAGTGTCCCTGCAGAGGGCTATATCTGTCTGCTTGTATGACTCCGCTCTTTAGGGGGTCCACCGGTTCCGGTAAGGGTTATCACATACAGAGTTTACATCGAGCTGTCTTTCATTTGTGGACTTTTTAAGGCTGAGTATCTGGACCTTGATACCTGCTGTGGATTATAACTCACATATTTTTTCTATCACATCTAAAGAAAACGCTGCTCATTTTATTTTATTTGTACATGGACACTAATGGTCTTATGGACATTGTTTTTTCATTTATTGATTGATGTGCACATGATTTTTTTCAGCTGCCGCTATTTTGTTAATTTCACAATTCATTTATGTATACACCACCTGAAGGAGTTTAGGATGCTCAGGATGCACTCTTGATTCGGGTGTGTCTTGGTTTTCTGTATGGTATTGGTTCACACTATTTCTTACATAAGAAATATTTAATGTAGCGCAACTTTTCTTACTTTGACATTTATTAGCACCATTAGGTATTAGATGGTTTATTGTTGATGCTTTTGTGCTGATTTTGCGTTGATTTGATTTTTGTCTTAGCGCGGTATTTACACTTTATTGAACCACTGTGGTGTTTGGCATTGCAGTATGTCCTGGCGCATTCTCTTTTCATCAGACTGTGACCATATCACCTTGTTCATGCCTGATCTCGGTTGATTGAAGCCTAAGCAGGATCAAGCCTGGTTAGGATACAGATAGGAAACTGCCCAGGGATACCAGATGCTGTAAGCTATCCCCCACAGGGGTGAGGGAAGCATCTGAGGCTACTGGGTTTTTTGAGAGTATGTCAGGCGAGTAAGACTTAGGGCAGTCTCTGAGGTGGTTTGTTCCATCTTTTGTCGGCAGAAACCTGGTAGGTTAAGGGCACCTCTTGGGTGGGGGTCTGTCACAGAATTGTCAGTCTTTGCCTTACATTTGCTCTTGGAGCAGAAGTTATGGGCTCATTATTGTGAGACAATTAAATGGTGGCAGTCCCAAAGTCAAGTAGGAACACGAGGTCTATCTTAAGATCTCAACTCGCTGAACATCCTTCTGTTTTCAGACGGTTAGACGGTTCATTGATGACCTCTCTGCAAGAGGTAGGTTTCATGTGGCGGTTTGTTTCCAGGCTCATCAAGGTTTTCTGTAATTGCAGTGGAAAGCTTATAGCCGCAGTGCTGGGCTTGCTGAAGACACCTCAATACTCTTTACCTCAATCTTTGCTGAAGAAGCAATCAATTCCAGGGGTTCCTTCGATATATTCCTCCACAATTCATTTATGTATACACCACCTGTAGGATATATTCCTACAGAAGGAAGCTGTGTTTGGGTCAAAGCACGTTCTCTACATACAGCCCTACTCCAGGTTTTGGTAGAGGTTCATTCCCTGTCGGGAACTTGAGGATCCAGGCATTGCTTTGCCGGAAGGCTCTGTTTCCGGGGTTTTGCAGAGCAAAGATTGGTGCTTGATATTCTTCCTTTTCAGGAATCTGGAAGATAACCACTGATGCCAGTTTCTCTAAGTTGACTTAAGGCTGGCTACAGTTCGGTGGACTTGATCTCCACAGGAGAAAATACTGTCCAATAGCTGGTAATTTTTTGGCCAGTATGACTTGCTCTGGATTATAGGACAAACCTGTCTGGAAATGCCTTTGCAGGCATATATATATATATATATATATATATATATATATATATATATATATATATATATCATCCACCAGGGCGGCACCAGAGGTCATGTAGTATTCCCTGATGTATGCCTTTCCTCCAGTTCAAGTGCTGCCACGGCTGCTGCGCAGGATACAGCAGGAACGAAAGCCAGTAATCCTGGTGGCTCCGGCTCGGCCCAGGAGGGCTTGGTACACAGAGATAGTAAAATTGTCAGTGAAGGATCAATGGTTCCTTCCATGCTGTCTGGACCTGCTGTCTCAAGGACCCATATTCCATCCTACTTTACGGTCACTAAATTTGACTGATGGGATGTTGAAACAAGAATCTTGAAAGATCAGGGTATTTCAGGCTCGGTTTTGTCTACCCTGATAAATGCTAGAAAGCCTGTCTCTAGAAGTATTTACTACTGGAGGTCATACATTTCCTTGTGCGAGGCCAGAAAATGGCACCCTTGCAGATATGCAATTGGAAGAATTCTCGCCTTCCTACAAACGGGGTGCAGTTAAAACTAGCACTAGGGACAATTAAAGAGCAGATCTCGACCTTGTCGGTTTTCTTCAGAGACCGATTGCATCTCATTCATTAGTGTGAACCTTTGTTAAAGGGGTGACGCGTTTGATGCCACCCTTATGTCCCTGGGATCTGAATCTGGTTCTATCAGTTCTGCAGAAGCAACTCTTTGAACCTATCAGGCATATTCCTTTGATTCTGTTAACAAGGAAATTGGTTTTCCTGGTTGCTATGTCCTTAGCAAGAAGGGTGTCAGGGACGGCCGTCCTTTCTTGCAAAGACATCAGGACAGGGTGGTCATGTTCCCCCATCCGGATTTTTTGCCTAAAGTGGTTTCCAATTTTCAATTGAATCAAGATATAATTTTGCCCTCCTTTTTTCCTAATCCTAGGACTACGGAAGAGAAGTTGCTGCACTCGTTTGGTCTTGTGCCGGCGATTAGAATTTATTTAAGGTTGTCAGCCCCGTTTCGGAAGACTGATTCCTTTTTTGTCTTGACAGATGGTCCTAATAAAGGACAGGCAGCGACAAGTTCATTTATTTCTAGATGGATTGGCCAGGTCATTATCCAGGCATATGATTTAAAGCGCAAGATTCCACCTTGTGATTTAAAAGCACATTCCACTAGAGGGGTTAGTGTATCTTGGGTAGTGCGCCATCAGGCATCTATGGCTCAAGTTTGCAAAGCGGCCGCTTGGTCTTCAGTTCATACATTCACTGGATTTTATCAAGTGGATGTTAGATCTCAAAAGGAGGCCATATTTGGCCGCAGTGTGCGCAAGCAGCATTGTAGGTCCTTTGTCCAGAAGTGGGCTTAGGAATACTGTGTTCCCTCCCCTCAGGAGCATTGCTTTAGGACAGTGTTTCTCAACCTTTTTCCAGTTGGGGCGCCCTTAAAAAGTATTTTCAATCTTGAGGCACCCCAGTCCAAGGCTTGGTTCACTTTACTGTGTGTCACGGAACACGCACAAAATCGCGCTCGTTCCTGACACACAGACAAATGCTCTGATCTTTAGGGGTGCAATTAATTCTTAATGGTACCCCACACATTGGAAAACGTGGGGTGCTTTTGGTGCAGTGCAATTTCAAAAAAAAGGTTGGGGACTGAATGGGCTGCCCTACACGCAGCACGCAGCCACACAGATGTGAACCTTGTTCACATGTCAGGTTGGAGGGGCGGTAAAACCACACGGTTGAGCTATTTTTACCTGCCCAACTTCTCCCCCTTTAGCTGCAGAGGCAGCAGCTGGGGGTGTACACATGCTGTGGCTGCAGCTGGAGGGTATACCCAGGGTGAATGAGGCTGCACTGCAACTACCCCGCAACTGTGTGCATTGCACGGTTGCAGTGTAGTGATGCTGCATTTACGGGCTTAAAATAGGTGGTGGGGAGGCAACATAATGCCTCTTTACTGCCTGTCAAATGCCTCTGAAAAGCGATACTTGCATGAATTGCTTTTCTGAGGATCAGCAGTCCTGGCTGCTATCACAAACAAGCCCTACAAAAGCAGTTCTGATGGTACAGGAATGGGGGGGGGTCAGGATTAAAAGTAACATACACATATAGACACATGCACACACACACACACAATACAGACACATGCACACACGCATACAGACAAATGCACACACACATACATACAGACAAATGCACACACACATACAGACACATGCACACACACGCATACAGACACATGCACACACACACGCATACAGACACATGCACACACACACGAATACAGACACATGCGCACACACACACGCATACAGACACATGCACACACACACGCATACAGACACATGCACACACACACGCATACAGACACATGAACACACACACGCATACAGACACATGCACACACACACGCATACAGACACATGCACACACACACGCATACAGACACATGCACACACACACGCATACAGACACATGCACACACACACGCATACAGACACATGCACACACACACACGCATACAGACACATGAACACACACACGCATACAGACACATGAACACACACACGCATACAGACACATGAACACACACACGCATACAGACACATGCACACACACGCATACAGACACATGCGCAAACACACACATACAGACACACATACAGACACATGCACACACACACGCATACAGACACATGCACACACGCATACAGACACATGCACACACACACGCATACAGACACATGAACACACACACGCATACAGACACATGCACACACACACGCATACAGACACATGCACACACACACGCATACAGACACATGCACACACACACGCATACAGACACATGCACACACGCATACAGACACATGCACACACACGCATACAGACACATGCGCAAACACACACATACAGACACACATACAGACACATGCACAAACATACGCATACAGACACATGCACACACACACGCATACAGACACACGAACACACACACGCATACAGACACACGAACACACACACGCATACAGACACATGAGCACACACACACATACAGACACATGCACACACACACGCATACAGACACATGCACACACACGCATACAGACACATGCGCAAACACACACATACAGACACACATACAGACACATGCACACACACACACGCATACAGACACATGCACACACACGCATACAGACACATGCGCAAACACACACATACAGACACACATACAGACACATGCACACACACATACAGACACATGCACACACACATACAGACACATGCGCAAACACACACATACAGACACATGTGCACACAAACACACATACAGACACACATGTTCAAACACACACATACAGACACGTGTACAGACACGTGTACACACACAGACAGAGAGACAGACACTCACACACAGAGACACATGTATAAATCCCTTTTAAAACAAATCTAGCTTCTAGCACAGTACCTTTCCAGTTTCCTCATTCAGCCGGGTACTGCACTGTAGGGGGAAGCAGAGAGCACAGCACACTCCCCTGCACTTTACTTTCACTTTTGAGGCTGACAGAGCTTCTCACAGTGCCGATGTACAGTTGAGCAGGGGATCGGGAGATGGGGCTCATCTGACAGCCCTTCTCTCCCCTGATCCCGCGGCACACCTGAGAACCTCTGACGGCACACCAGTGTGCCGCGGCACACTGGTTGAGAAAGGCTGCTTTAGGACATCCCAGATAGTCATTATTATGGTCCTCTGTGTCCCGTGATGTACGATAAAGAAAAATGGATTTTTAATACAGCTTACCTGTAAAATCCTTTTCTTGGAGTACGTCACAGAGGTCCCTCCCCTCTTTTCTGGGATCTTCATTGCTTGCTACAAAAACGGAGGTACTTCCAGTATGGGAGGGGTTATATGGGAGGAACTTTCTTACTATTGGTTGCCAGTGTCCAATCACCTGAAGGTAGCGTATAACCCAGATAGTCATTACTATGGTGCTCTGTGTCCCGTGATGTACTCCAAGAAAATTACTTTACAGGTAAGCTGTATTAAAAATCAATTTTTTCACAAAGTCTGCTGCTTCAGCGTTTTTAGATCTTTTTGTGAGATGTTACTATGCTATACTGAAGTATAATTACAAGCATTTCATAAGTGTCAAAGGCTATTATTTACAATTACATTAACCGCTTCTGGACCAGCCATCGCAGTTATACTGCGGCAGGTTGGCTCCCCTGCGCGAGCCATCGTAGCTGTACATCGGCTCTTTAAGATGCTTTAGCAGGTGCACGCGCATCCACAGCATGTCCCCAGGGATGCGATGACTGCCAGGCACCCGCGATTGCTCGTGACAGAGTGAGAACAGGGATCTGTGTGTGTAAACACACAAATCCTGGTTCTCTCAGGGAAGTAGAGACAGATCGTGTGCTCCTAAGTAGGAACACCGATCGGTCTCCTCCCCTAGTCAGTCCCACATCCCCCCACAGTTAGAACACACCTGGGGAACACAGTTAACCCCTTGATCGCCCACTAGGGTTAACCCCTTCCCTGCCAATGACATTTATACAGTAATCAATGACTATTTCTAGCTCTGATCGATGTATAAATGTCACTGGTCCCAAAAAAGTGTCAAAAGTGCCCAATCTGTCCGCCACAATGTCGCAGTCATGATAAAAATCGCTGATCACCCCCATTAATAATTAAAAAAAAAATAATAATAATAAAAATGCCATAAATCTATCCCCTATTTTGTAGATGCTATAACTTTTGCGCAAACCAATCAATATACGCTTATTGCGATTTTTTTTACCAAAAATATGTAGAAAAATACATAGCCTAAACTGAGAAAAAAATGTTTTATTTTTTTAAAAACTGGGATATTTATTATAGCAAAAAGTACAAAATATATATATATATATATTTTTTAATTGTCGCTCTTTTTTTTTGTTTATAGCGCAAAAAATAAAAACCTCAGAGGTGATCAAATACCACCAAAAGAAACGTTGCATAACCGCAGAATTTTCAGTTAAAGGGATGCAGTGCTGTATCGCAAAAGATGGCCTGGTCAGGAAGGGGGCAAATTCTTCCGGGGCTGAGGTGGTTAAGTTTTATTTAATATTTGCAGTTTTGACCCTTCTTTTTCAAGACCTCTGCAATTTGCACTGGCATGCTATTAATCAGTTTCTGGGCCACATCCTGACTGATGGCAGCCCATTCTTGCATAATCAATGCTTGGAGTTTGTCAGAATTTGTGGGGTATTTTTTGTTCACCCGCCTCTTGAAGATTGACGGCAAGTTCTCAATGGGATTAAGGCCTGGGGAGTTTCCTTGCCATGGACCCAAAATTTGGATGTTTTGTTCCCCAAGCCACTTAGTTATCACTTTTGCCTTATGACAAGGTGCTCCATCATGCTGGAAAATGCATTTTTTGTCACCAAAGTGTTCTTGGATAGTTGGAAGAAGTTGCTCTCGGAGAATGTTTTCTTACCATTCTTTATTCATGGCTGTGTTCTTAGGCACAATTGTGAGTGAGCCCACTCCCTTGGCTGAGAAGCAACCTCACACATGAATGGTCTCAGGATGCTTTACTGTTGCCATGACACAGGACTGATGGTAGCGCTCACCTTTTTTTCTCCGGACAAGGGTTTTCTCGGATGCCCAAAACAATATGAACGGGGATTCATCAGAGAAAATTACTTTACCCCAGTCCTCAGCAGTCCAATCCCTGTACCTTTTGCAGGATATCAAACTATCCCTGATGTTTTTCATTTTCATGGCAAAGAGGGACTTTACAATTATTTGCAATTCATCTGATCACTCTTCATAACATTCTGGAGTATATGCAAATTGCCATCATAAAAACTGAGGCAGCAGACTTTGTGAAAATTAATATTTGTGTCATTCTCAAAACTTTTGGCCATGACTGTACAGTACTTTTTGCCAAAAATATTTAGTGACCTATTTTTATAAGTAGTTACAGGGCAGTCGTTTCTGGGATCCTGCCACATGTGGGCAAATAATGTGTCAAAATATTCACAGGGCAGATTTTAGCCTTTGACAGCCAAAATGATAGCCTTTGTTTCTGGGCCCTGACCTGTTCCCAGCTAGGAAATAAACCATACTTATATTGTGTTTCCATGTGTACAAGAAGAAGTATTGTGCATTTTATATCATTCCTTACACAAACTGAAATAAGCAGCTAGAAATAACTTTTTTTAAAAAATTATTTTATTAAATTACCAGTAGCACCAATATAACTAAAGCTTACAAATGTTCAAATGGTTTAAATGCTGCAAATTTGTGTTTTGTTTTGTTACGTTTTTTTTTTTTTTAAATCATCGTGTCAGTGTGATAAATGCTTGGCAAATAAAATCCAGGATATATACAATTGTTTTTATATATAGTTTTCCCAAAACTGAATATTTGTAGTGTTAGATGCAAAAATGTATAAATAAATGATACACTGACATTGACTATTAATGGTATAAATGATACACTGACATTGACTATTAATGGTATAAATAAATGACACCGACATTCAAATGGGCACAAACCCCCCTACCCCCCAATTACATCACTAGTGGGAGGTTTTCACTAAAAGGGTTCTAACGCCCAATTACTACTTTCCCTTTTTAATGCTATATTGGAAACAGAGCCACCTAGTGGCAAGCAAGCTGAACCTGCCTCCCTGTGCCATGTAGGAACCCTCTTACAGGAAGATGGCTCCTACAGATATTTTAGTCGACTAAATATGACTAAAACTTAAACAACTGAGATGACTAAAATACGACTAAAACTAAAATGGCATTTTAGTCAAAAGACTATGACTAAAACTACATTGAAATTTGACGTCAAAATTAACACTGCGCTAACACTCAAGAATATGTAGGGGGCATCTACTAATCTGCTAAAAGAAAAATAAAATAAGGCTTTTCTTATTTTTTTCCCTAAAATTTATGTGAGAACATATTTTAACATACTAACTTATATAAAAGATATAACTCTGGACACAGTTGTTATTGTGGATTCAATTGCTACAGCTATTACAAGCTCAAGCTATTAAACATTTTAACTTCAAAGTCCCATTTCGCAAGAAATAGACAAAACCTCGTAACTCAAGCCGCGACATGGGAGGTAGGGTGGGATGTGCTTCTTTCTTCAATCTCCGCCAACTGCTGCTAGTACTGACTGTATTTTCTTTCTTTTTATAGTTACTGACTCACACCAGGACCGTTAGAAACCACCTTTAACCAATTACAGGTAAGTACTTCTGACATCTAAATAAAGTGTATTTTTTTTTTTTTAATTTAAAACTGTTTTGTCTGCCCCTGTCCCATATGTGGATGAGGGGGAGGGGGGGCATTTTGCCCAACCATCCACTCTCATGGGGCAGGAGTCAGAACATATTTTAACATACTAACTTATATAAAACCGTATTAGACCCTGCATTTGCCGCCAAAAGACGAATGAGATTGAAGCAGCTGAGAAAGGTCAGCCCTGTGCACTGCCCTGGGAGCCTGGGGGAAGCAGATACTTTACCTGCATGATACATCAATGGCATAGAAACGCCCTGACAAAGGAGGACTGAGGCATGTTAGCGGAGCTGACCAATGCGGGGAAGGATATCACAGGCTTGTCTAATGCCGCATACACACGGTCGGACTTTCTAGAAAGCTAGGTCCGACGTACTTGCCGCCAGACTTCCGGCGGACTACCGCCGGACTTTCTGAACGGCCGGACTTGCCTACACACGGCCGGACTTTCCGGAATCCGGTCTTCCCGACGGACTTCCGCCGGTGTCTTGTCAAATACAGTCCCCTATCATATAGTGTCCTCCCTGTACTGCGCAGGCGCAGTACGGAGGACAAACGAGACGCCGAAAGTCTCCGAAGTTTAACAGCTGATCATCAGCTGTACACGGCGCCTGCGCTGTTATTCTCACCCTATGTCCAGGATCATTCCCTACTATCCAAGTGGACATAGAGTGAGAATATATAGTTGCCGAGCGCAGCGAGGCCGTGCCCGAAGCGTGGTGAGCGAAGCGAGCCCGCGAGGGGCCCTCTTACACAGCCATCGCTAAGAACTGCCGAAGCGCCGTGTACAGCTGATGGTCAGCTGATCAACTTCGGACATTTTCGGCATCTCCTTCTGCTCCGTACTGCGCAAGCGCTGCGCCTGCGCAGTACGGAGCGGACACTATCCGATAGGAGGACACTATATGGCAGAACACCGGACTTTCAGAATGAACGGACTTTCCCACACACGGACAAGTCCGTTCATTTTGAACGTGACTTGGGTACGACGGGACTAGAAAAGGAATTCAATCTCGCCGCTTTTTTTGGCGAGATTGAAACCTTGCGAGCCCCGTCGCAGGCCCTTAGGTCTGGTATGGAACTTTAAGGGGAACCCCCTACGCCGAAAAACCGGCGTGGGGGTCCCCCCAATATCCATACCAGACTCCGATCCGAGCACGCAGCCCGGCCGGTCAGGAAAGGGGGTGGGGACGAACGAGTGCCCCCCCCCCTCCTGAACCGTACCAGGCCGCATGCCCTCAACATGGGGGGGTGCTTTGGGGGAGGGGGCGCCTTGCGGTGCCCCCCCACCACAAAGCACCTTGTCCCCATGTTGATGAGGACAAGGGCCTCTTCCCGACAACCCTGGCCGTTGGTTGTCGGGGTCTGCGGGCGGGGGGCTTATCGGAATCCGGGAGCCCCCTATAATAAGAGGGCCCCCAGATCCCGGCCCCCCCACCCTATATGAATGAGTATGGGGTACATGGTACCCCTACCCATTCACCTAGGTAAAAAGTGTCAATAATAAAACACAACACAGGTTTTTAAAATATTTTATTAAACAGCTCCGGGGGGGGGTCTTCTTCCGTCTTCGGGGGTCCCTCTGGTTCATCTTCTCCCGGCGTCCGGTTGGTTCTTCTCCGCTCTCCGGCCTCTTCTCCCGGTGTCCCAGGTCTTCGGCCGGCCCCTCCGCTGTCTTCAGGTAGCTCTATTGCCAGCGGAGGTCCGGACTTCTTGGCTTCTTGGCTTCTTGGCTTCTTGTGTTCTCTTCTCTTCTCTTCCCCCAGATGTTGACACGACGCTCTCTCCGGCTGGACTGGTCTCTGAGGGCTGCGTTGTGACTTATATAGGCGGAGACCCCGCCCCCATATGATGTCACAGTCCCTGGGCATGCTGGGACTGTGACGTTTTAGGGGGCGTGGTCGACGTAGGGGGTTCTCCTTAAAGTTCCATACCAGACCTAAGGGCCTGGGATGCCCCCCGCGCTCGCCGCAATGGGAAAATTAGTTTTTCCTATTGCAGCGAGCGCGAGATGCGGTAACCTGCTCCTCCGTCGTATCTGGTCCTTCGGACTAGCATACAGACGAACGGGCTTTCCGTCAGGAACTGAGTCCGGCGGAGGTACGACGTAAAGATTTGAAGCAGGCTTCAAATCTAAAGTACGTCGGATTTCCGCCCAAAACGGTCCGTCGGAAGTCCGATGGAGACCACACACGGTCGGATTGTCCGCCGGACTTGGTCCGGCGGCGTCCGTCGGACTTTTGCAGGTGAAAAGTCCGACCGTGTGTACGCGGCATAACACTTACCTCTGGTAAGCATATACTAAAAGGGGGCTGATCACGTGGTGATACTATGAAGGTGTAGCAACCCACGGATAGTGCACTTCAGTTGGATTAGAAGCTTTCCCTTAACCAATGTCATTTGCATGCATGGAATTGTTTACAGAAGGACTTTATTGACTTTACAGTTGTTGCAACTGATTTTGCATGTCGGTTTTAAATTACCATTGATTTTAAATGTCAATTTTATACCACCATTAAATCTAACACTTAAGGCACATATTTGCACTAAGAGGTTCAATGTATTTTATGGTTTGAGTGAAATAGATGGTTTAGCACTATATGAGCTATCGTATTTATGAATGATCATATTCACATAAAGCGCTGTTAATACTTCCTTCTCCTAAGAGAGTATACTTTTTACATTATTGTTTGACTTTATAACAGCGGCTAGAAGTGCATAAAGTGTTTTTTTCCATTTTGAGCGCTAGGATCAGAGTCTTCTATTATCTCTGATATCTTGTTTAATGCAGGAATACACTGCGGAACAAACGAGTCAGGCAACATGGAAGGTTGGAAACCATAATTCGCCATAAACGGGGACAATCGGGAAACATAATTCAAGGTACTGTTGTGAGCAAACTCTGCCCACGGTAATAGGTCTGACCTGTTATGATGGTCAGAAATATAGCAACGTAGGAATTGCTCCAAGGACTGCTTGGCTTGTTCTGCGGCCCCATTCGACTGCGGGTGATACGCAGAGGAAAAAGCAAGCTGAATTCCCAAATGTGCACAAAAGGCTCGCCGGAACCGGGACGCAAACTGACTACCCCTGTCCGAGACAATCACCTTGGGTAGCCCATGTAAGCAAAAGATCTCCCGAGCAAAAATAGAAGCCAGTTCCTTAGAAGTGGGCAACTTCTTAAGTGGAATACAATGACACATCTTTGAGAACCGGTCAACCACCATAAGGATAACTGTGTTGCCCTGGGAGTTGGGTAACTCCACAATGAAATCCATAGACAGGTGGGCCCAGGGCCTCTCTCAATTGGGTATGGGTTGTAGGAGGCCCACTGGAAGGTGTTGTGGAGACTTACTCTGAGCACACACGGAACAGCAAACTACGAAAACAGTTACATCAGCACGTAGACTAGGCCACCAGAATTGTTGGGAAATGGCCCAAACTAGTTGATTCTTCCCAGGCTGGCCAGCTGCCTTGGGAGAATGGTAAGTCTGGAGCACGGCAGTATGGAGACTCTCTGGGACAAAGCAGCTGTCACAAGGTTTCTCAGGAGGAGCATGGACCTAAGCAGCAAGAATTTTTATCACCCAAAGGAGAAGTGAGACTGGTCCGAACCATAGCTAGAATACGATCAGGAGGAATCACAGGAACCGGAACCGACTCCAACTTGGAAGTGGAGGAAAGTTGTCATGACAAGGCCATCGGGCACCAACAAGAGTCTCAGAATCATCAACCTCAAGCATAAACGGTAATGTAGGATCAGGATGTGTCAACACAGCAGCAGAAACAAAGGCAGCCTTGAGACTCTCAAAGGCCTTAATGGACTCCGGAGACCAACTCTGTGGGTTATCGTTCTTTCTGGTAATATCAGTCAGGGGCTTGACCAGAGATGAGAAATTACGAGTAAACTTCTGATAATAGTTGGGAAAGCCCAGGAAATGCTGCAGATGATGTAAACCCATGGGTCGGGGCCACTGTAGGACTGCCGAAAGTTTCTCTGGGTCCATCGAAAAGCCAGCAGTGGAAATGACAGGAATTTAACCTGTTCACAATAAAACTTGCACTTCTCCAGTTTACAATACAGATTGTTCTCACTTAGTTTCTGAAGCACACAACAGACATCTGTGTGGTGGCTCTCCAGGGACTTGGAAAATATGAGGATATCATTGAGATAAACCACCACACATACCTGCAACAAATCTCAGAGGACATCGTTAATAAATTCCTGGAAAACTGCTGTGGCATTACAAAGGCCAAAAGGCATTACGAGGTACTCATAATGGCCTGTTCTGGTACTAAACGCAGTTTTCCACTTGTCGCCCTCCTTAATCCTCACGAGATTGTATGCCCCACTCAAATCAAGCTTCGTGAAAACCGTTGCTCCCTTGAGGCGGTCAAATAACTCCGTAATCAACGTAATCGAATAGGCATTCTTAATTGTGAAACGATTGAGACCCCTAAAATCAATACAAAGTCTCAGTTCACCACTCTTCTTCTTCACAAAAAAAAACAGGTACCAGTAGGAGACGAGGATTTGCGGATGAAACCTCAAGAAAGTGCGTCTGCAACATACTCCTCCATGGCCTTATCCTGCAAGACTGACAAAGGGTAAACCCGGCCATGAGGGGGTATGGCACCAGGTTGAAGATCAATTGCACAATCATACGGCCGGTGTGGAGGCAAACTACCGGCTTGACCTTTGTCAAAGACATAGCTAAAATCGTGGTACTCCTCCGGCAGGGAGGAGGGTGAAGAGGTGCACAGGACCTTGGCTACCTTCTGGAAGCATGTCTCACTGCATTGTGGTGACCAGGAGAGAACCTCAGCATGGAGCCTTAGTAACCAAGGATAACCAATAACCACCGGAAACTTAGGTTTGGAAATAACTTGGAATTGGATTATCTCATGGTGAAGAGCCCATATGGCCATGGACAACAAAACTGTCTCATGAGTCACATGGGCAGGCTGTAGAGGTCACCTGTCAAGAGCCTCAATGGCAAGTGGAGTGTCACGCAGCTTTAGTGGAATCGAGTGCTTCGATACAAAGGCAGCATCAATGCACAGGCCTGCAGCCCCAGAGTCGATTAAAGCCTGTATCTCGACGGACGACTCAGCCCAAAAAAGGGTAATCGAAACCAGGGGCTTGTCCTTCTGGATAACTGGGAATGAAACAACGTCCGTGACAGGACCTCAAGGTTCGGGTGCTCCCTGGACGGGTAGGACAAGACTTCAAAAAATGACCTGCCTGGCCACAATAAAGGCACAATCTCTCCCTCCTCCTAAAGATTCTCTCATCCGCAGTGCATGGGTTCACCTTCACTGCCCGACTCGGTATCAGGAGGCATGGGAGGTCAGGAACGCACGGGTGGGACTGCAAAGCTCGGAGACGAACGTACAGGAGGCTTCCACAAGCGTTCCTTAAAAGACAGTCTTTCTCTGAGTCTGGAGTCAATGAGGATGGCAAACGTGATCAACTTCTCCAACTCAGTGAGTATATCTCGGGCTGCTATCTCATCCTTGATGGTATCTGAGAGACCATGAGAAAAAGCAGCCACGAGGGCCTCATTGTTCCATGCAACCTCTGCTGCCAGGGTACGGAATTCAATGGCGTAGTCGGCAACAGTTCTCGTACTCTGTTTGATGGACACGAGGCACTTGGCAGCAGAAGCGGAGTGTGCGGGAACCTCAAATAACCTTTTAAACAAAGCCACAAACTCAGGGTAACTCAAGACAACAGGTTTTTGCGTCTTCCATAGAGGGTTTGCCCAGGCCAAGGCTCTCAGAAAGCAAAGATATCACAAAACCTACTTTGCTTCTGTCTGTGAGAAAGGCCTTGGGCATCTCAAAGTATATCTCAATCTGGTTGAGAAACCCTCTGCATTGGACTGGATCGCCCTCAAATCGCTGGGGAAGTGGAGCGGAACCAGACATACCTCTTATAGAGGTAATACTCGAGGCGGGTGCCTGCACAGAGACTGGAGCAGCAGCAGGGTCGGCCTGCAACGTAAGTTGTATCGGGGCGGCCACAATGGGAGATTCCAGGTGAGCCGTGCAACTCAGGAGAGTTTGTAAGGCCATGGAGAACTGATCCATGCTTTGATCCAGTTCATCCAATCTGGAAAAAATATTACCAACAAGTAGATTGACTGCATCTTCTGAATTCATGGCCTTCTCCTACTGTCAGAAACCATGAAATCAGACCGAGACAGAAGTACAGTTAAATCACACTTGTTTAATAATAAAAGTAAAAAGAACAAACGTAGTCAAAACATAGCCAAAGTTCAGTAACTGGAACAGATAGTCAGCCAAGCCAGAAGTCAGGGATCAAAGTAGTGGAACAGCAAGCAAGATCTGGAGTCAGAAGGGATGTCAGCAAAGCCAGTCTTTAAACAGGAACACAGGAGATGTTTCTTGTGATGTTGACCAAGGCGAAGGCAGAGCTCCTCTGGACTGGACGGCTTAAGTAGGTAGGACTGACGAGCAGGATATCAACAACAGCTGAGTAAGTGTGGAGAGAGATGGGAGCTGGCTAGTAGCCGACAGCTGAGCGGCCATCTCAGAGAAGGAAGGGCTGAGCCCAGCCCTGACACTAAGCCAAAGCAATCAAGGCATGATTTCCGAAAAAACTAAGACACAATCTGGATGGATTGCATGAAGGCAAGATAAATCATATTTAATACTTGAAATTATGTCCAAAGTTGTTCGGATACCGATATCGTTGCCAACTAAATGAAAAACAATAACATTCGGAACAGGCTATCGCAAATATATCATAGAGAAAAATTTGCGTAGATCAGGCCCCTTTATGCCCCATAGGCCGTACCAATATATACTAAATTGAGATGGAGGCAAACCTAAAGTCGGACCATAACATCTGTTTTCGGCTCTTCTGTGTGCCCAAAACACATATGAATGTCCAACGATCCATACTACGCATGAAGAGTCTGAAAATTAAATGGAAACATTAGGGGGTAAATTAACATTTATAACAGTTGGATTTCCACCCACCAATACCCTTGATGACTGATTCGGAAAGACCTAAATTAGCTGCTTCAGTAGCAGCTCCAATCCGGAAGGAATGCGAGGATATGGGAAGGTGGTCAATCTTCAAAAAAGCTAAAAATTTCTTCAAGACAGAATTTAATTGATGTATGGTTAGTGGATAATTATTAGCATGGGCGGTATCGCAAATACTGTTGAGATAATGACACAGCACAGGTAGAATTATCCAAGTATTTGTGTACGGTGATCACACGACCATGTCCGAATTGATCAGTTTTACTTCTGCGCAGTAGGATACAAAGCACTTCTGATTGGAGAACCACATCAGAAAACATTAGACCAGTATGCCCTTGTTTATTGATAAGAAGCATCTCTGAGATCCTAAAAGCACCAAAAAAACAAAGGCAAAAAGAAAGTCTGAATAATAATGCTTCATAAGGTGAAAAGCATACATTTGTAGTTGACAAACACCAAGTCCATAACAGATCTACAGAGATTGGAAGTCTGTTATCACAAAGTGTGCCTTTCGATAACCTTTCAAGGCACACTGCACACAAAAGAAACTAACGCATAAAGGTGCCCCACACAAACGTAGAAAAAAAAGACACTCCTGACAGAGTTTTCAAGATATGGGAATAAGAGTATTTGCTAGGGATGCACCGAAATTTCGGCCGCTGAAACATATCGGCCAAAAATGGCCCTTTCGGCAAAAAGCCGAAAGAGAATTTTTGCCGATACCGAATGGGGCGGGGCCTGGGCGGGGGGCTTCCTATATCGTAGAAGAGAGGAGAGCCGCCGCCTGTTTGATTACAGCGCCAGGAACATCGCAGTTTTCATTTCAATAGCTGTGTGTTCCCCGCTGCGCGCTGTCAAATACAGCCCCTCCCCCTTGTCCGGGCACTTTGATAGACAGATCACCCGTCCAATGGGAAATGAAAGCTGCGATGTTCCCGGTGCTGTAATCAAACGGCGGCTCTCCTCTCCCTTCACTGGCTGCAATGGGGACACAGGCTGCACTACTGGAGACACTAGTTGCAATGGGGACACTGGCTGCAAAGGGGACACTGGCTGCACTTCTGGGGACATTGGCTGCAATGGGGACACTGGCTGCACTACTGGGGACACTGGCTGCACTACCGGGGACACTGGCTGGCTGCATCTGATTGGCACTGGTGAGGCTGCACTGATCTCTTGTATCATGTCCGCAGTCTCTGACTCTCTGACCATGTACCCAGTCTCTGACCATCTCCTGTACCATGTCCCCAGTCTCTGACCATCTCCTGTACCATGTCCCCAGTCTCTGACCATCTCCTGTACCATGTCCCCAGTCTCTGACCATCTCCTGTACCATGTCCCCAGTCTCTGACCATCTCCTGTACCATGTCTGCAGTCTCTGATCATCTCTTGTACCATGTCCTCAGTCTCTGACCATTTCCTGTACCATCCCTGCAGTCTCTGATCATCTCCTGTACCATCTCTGCAGTCTCTGATCATCTCCTGTACCATCTCTGCAGTCTCTGATCATCTCCTGTACCATCTCTGCAGCCTCTGACCATCTCCTGTACCATATCCCCAGTCTCTGACATCTCCTGTATAAAAATATTTTTAAAAACAGTCACTTTCGGTATCGTTGTTGTTTTGGTATCGGTTTTGGTTTTCAGGATCAAGGAAGATTTGTTTTCGGTTTCGGCACCAAAAAACCCATTCGGTACATCCCTAGTATTTGCAGCTCATTAAATAATTTAAAAAAAGACAGCACAAGACTTTCCCCAAAACGATCATACGGAACTTCTCGATAATGCAAAAAGGAACACCGTAAATTCCACGCAGCACTATATCCTGCCTATGTGGAAGGAGCCAACGAGTTCTTAACGGAAAGCGTCACATTTGTGATATCAGAGTCCATAAATGGGGAGGACATGACAGGCCAACTAGATCTGCATCTGGAACCAACATTCAAAATTTTTTCGTCTGTTGACAGGACAGAGAATGTATTGTCAGGTGGGGTGGGTGGGCACCCACGGCGCATCGGCGCCACACTCTCTCCCTCACGTCTGACGTCCTGGCTGGCGTCGTGACGTAGAGGCCTGAGCTTTTCCATCTCATCCGGTTAGGTGGGGATCATGGGCGTTCCCCACAGACGGCGCTAGCCGTCTGTGTCAGAGCCCCGCCCCACCCTTCACCGTGCTGGTTGTGACGCTGGTTGGGGGCCGGTGTGTATGCGTGCGGGTTGCTATATATTGACCCCCCTGCCATAGTCAGGGTTGCCATGGATCAGACACGCCACACTCCACTACAGCGGTTCACTCCTTTCCTTTTTGGGGCACATGTAAGTCATGATTAGGTTACTTTTCGTTTTGATAGCTAGTTTTTTCTTTTCGTTTGTTTTACTTTCATGCAAAACGGTACTGTCTCCGCAGTCTGTTACATACTTTCACACCTGATTTTACCATGTTTGGAGTGTGACTACATTCTCACTCCAATTTTTGTTATTTGCAAGATGTTCTATCTGCAATATTTTTCTTATTAGTTTGAGATTAACCCCCTCCTCTTTCGTACTTTTTCTACTTTTTTATTTATTATTCATTATTTTTCATTCTTTTATTATTTTTTACCTATTATTCCTCATTTTTTATCATTTTTTTATTTTTATTTTTTATATATTTCATTTTTATTTTCATATTTATTTTTATTTTCATATTTAATTTATTTTATTTTTTATTTTATTTTATTCATTTTATTTTATTATTTATTATATTTTTTATTTTTATTTTTCCACCCACTATGACTGACATAGCTATCATGCATTTTTTCATTCTAGGTAGTATTTTATAGCGCATTATTTGGCTTACCATAAATACTGGCAACCTGGTTTATGTACTCAGGGGTGGCTTGTATGCGTCCTGCCGACACACGACCCCAGAATACCTCAGCTCCCGTTTTGGACATTTTTTCTGGACCCTGGTATCATACCCGATATACCCTTACGTACTGATTTACATGTAAGTACTTAGGGTGGGCTCTCCCGCCCCCCCTTCAGTATAACTACTCACACTTAGACTAATCGCACTTTATCATTTTTTCTAGACGTCCCTAGGCTATCGCCCCTGATGAGTGTCTTTCACACGAAACGCGTCGGGAATTATGGGACGCAGATATTATGTCTACAATATATTTTCACCCCAGAACAACTTTATCTGTACCATGTTTTTACTGTTTACATCCTTATTCCCGGTGCAAGTGCTGCTGCAACACCATATGTATACTATGAGTTTTTCTGTCTTGTCTGTATGATTTATCAATTGTGACCACCATTTGGCACCAAATGGGTATATATTTTATGTACTCCTGATGTCTGTATTACGTTCGCACATACATATGTGCTTGTGAATACTTTATGGAATGATATTTATTATAATGTCTTTTATAGATGTGGTTAATGTTTTTGATATGATTGTGCATTTCATGACGATCAATAAATATGTATTTTCATCCAGTCATTTCCACGGTGTCCATGACCTCATCTTAAAGTCCCAACTTTCCCCATTTTAGTCTCGAATTTAGGGATGGAGGCACACCACATATGTGCCTCATCTAAAGTCCCAAATCCCCCCCCCTCTGCTTGTTGTTTAGGGATGGAGGTTTATGGACTGGGCAGGCAGTGTTCCCCTGCCACCCGTGTGGGAATCTTTACAGTTACCGGGAGGGTGATGTGCCATGCCCAGGTTCTGTTTCTTCTGGATGTAGGCTTTTGCTGTTTATGTGCTTATACAGCACAGCGGCGCGGTGTCACCATTTTGGGAGCAGTAGGCGGGTCCCTGTCAGTCCCGGGCCACTCCTATGTCCAACATCCGGGAGCTGCGATGCACTCTGGGTGTCCCCCCTCTCCCTCCCTCCCCCCGGTCTGCCCCAATTGGGACGGGGGGAATGTATTGTCAGGTGGGGTGGGTGGGCACCCACGGCGCATCGGCGCCACACTCTCTCCCTCACGTCTGACGTCCTGGCTGGCGTCGTGACGTAGAGGCCTGAGCTTTTCCATCTCATCCGGTTAGGTGGGGATCATGGGCGTTCCCCACAGACGGCGCCAGCCGTCTGTGTCAGAGCCCCGCCCCACCCTTCACCGTGCTGGTTGTGACGCTGGTTGGGGGCCGGTGTGTATGCGTGCGGGTTGCTATATATTGACCCCCCTGCCATAGTCAGGGTTGCCATGGATCAGACACGCCACACTCCACTACAGCGGTTCACTCCTTTCCTTTTTGGGGCACATGTAAGTCATGATTAGGTTACTTTTCGTTTTGATAGCTAGTTTTTTCTTTTCGTTTGTTTTACTTTCATGCAAAACGGTACTGTCTCCGCAGTCTGTTACATACTTTCACACCTGATTTTACCATGTTTGGAGTGTGACTACATTCTCACTCCAATTTTTGTTATTTGCAAGATGTTCTATCTGCAATATTTTTCTTATTAGTTAGAGATTAACCCCCTCCTCTTTCGTACTTTTTCTACTTTTTTATTTATTATTCATTATTTTTCATTCTTTTATTATTTTTTACCTATTATTCCTCATTTTTTATCATTTTTTTATTTTTATTTTTTATATATTTCATTTTTATTTTCATATTTATTTTTATTTTCATATTTAATTTATTTTATTTTTTATTTTATTCATTTTATTTTATTATTTATTATATTTTTTATTTTTATTTTTCCACCCACCATGACTGACATAGCTATCATGCATTTTTTCATTCTAGGTAGTATTTTATAGCGCATTATTTGGCTTACCATAAATACTGGCAACCTGGTTTATGTACTCAGGGGTGGCTTGTATGCGTCCTGCCGACACACGACCCCAGAATACCTCAGCTCCCGTTTTGGACATTTTTTCTGGACCCTGGTATCATACCCGATATACCCTTACGTACTGATTTACATGTAAGTACTTAGGGTGGGCTCTCCCGCCCCCCCTTCAGTATAACTACTCACACTTAGACTAATCGCACTTTATCATTTTTTCTAGACGTCCCTAGGCTATCGCCCCTGATGAGTGTCTTTCACACGAAACGCGTCGGACATTATGGGACGCAGATATTATGTCTACAATATATTTTCACCCCAGAACAACTTTATCTGTACCATGTTTTTACTGTTTACATCCTTATTCCCGGTGCAAGTGCTGCTGCAACACCATATGTATACTATGAGTTTTTCTGTCTTGTCTGTATGATTTATCAATTGTGACCACCATTTGGCACCAAATGGGTATATATTTTATGTACTCCTGATGTCTGTATTACGTTCGCACATACATATGTGCTTGTGAATACTTTATGGAATGATATTTATTATAATGTCTTTTATAGATGTGGTTAATGTTTTTGATATGATTATGCATTTCATGACGATCAATAAATATGTATTTTCATCCAGTCATTTCCACGGTGTCCATGACCTCATCTTAAAGTCCCAACTTTCCCCATTTTAGTCTCGAATTTAGGGATGGAGGCACACCACATATGTGCCTCATCTAAAGTCCCAAATCCCCCCCCCTCTGCTTGTTGACAGGACAGAGAGTCAGTGATGATATTGTCAACTCCAGGAACAAATTTAGCTTTCAGCCATATATTCAGATCTAAACATTAAAAAACCAGATGACGCAGAATAGCAATAACCGGCAAAGACCAAGAAACCAGACAATTTATTGCATAAACAACACCTTTATTGCAAGAGAATTCTCTTATTTTGAAATGGATGGCCCCAAAGTTCCAGTGCTACAAGAACCGGGCTATCTCCAGAAGTACTAAATTAGTGGTAAAACCTTTCTGGATCCAAGATGTAGGCCATACATTCACAGACTAATGTCCTTGCCAAAATGTCCCGTATCCACAAGAACCAGAGGAGTCAGTAAAAAGATTTAGAGCAGATGAAACACAAAAAGGGGCTTGCCACAAAGAGCAACCATTAAATTCCAACAAGAACTTTTGCCACACATCAAATTATCCCGAATATCTGTAGTGATTCTAACAAAATGAATGTGCGAAGAATAACCAGATATAGCTCTGTACAATTGTTTACAGAAAACCCTACCCATCGCAGGCATCAGAGGCATCACTCTAGACTCAAAAGCCAATAATCCTAATAAAGATTGAATGGAATGTAATTTAATTTTCCTCTTAGATAAATCAAAATCCAACAAAATTCTGATCTTAGCCACTTTTGACATAGGAAGCCTAAATTCCATAGCCACAGTGTCAGTCTGAATATCTAAATATTCTAATCAATGGGTTGGAGGCACAGATTTTTCAGGAGCCAAAAGGAACCCCGAATGATCGGCAAATTATCCGAAATTCTGTGAATAAGTAAAGACAATCCAAAGAGTTTGCTTTAGCAATAAATAGAAAATCATCGAAATAATGTATACAATTAACAGAACCAGATCGATAACACACAACCCATTCCAGAAAAGTAGAAAAAAGCTCAAAGTAACTAACAGAAATAGAACAGCCCATCGGGAGGCATTTGTAGTCAAAAAAATATTCTCCTTGAAAAACAAAACCCAAAGAATTGAAAGCCGATGGATGTATGGGCAATAAATGAAAAGCTGATTTTATATCAGCTTTCGCTAAAAGAGCGGAATCGCCAACATTCCGAATTTTAACTAGAGCATCATCAAAAGATGAGTAAGTAACTGAACACATATTAGGATCAATGTCATCATTAAGAGAAAAAACGTCAGGATGCGATAAATGATGAATTAATCGACATGTATTATGTTCTTTCTTCGGGATGACTCCCAATGGGGAAACCCGGAAATTTGCAAATGGCGGAATAGCAAAAGGACCGGCAATTCTACCTTCAGCAATTTCTTTTAAAATCTTGCTTCTAACCACATCCATATTTACATTAACCAAAGCTAAGTCCTTAAAACTACACAACCAGAACCTGATAACGAAGGCAATTTGAAACCATAACTAAAACCTTCAATTAACATATCCGCCGCCTTGTGATCTGGGTAAAGGTGAAGCCATGGTAACATGTTTGCCAAGTTCACCAGCATTTCCACTTTTAAAGCGGAGGTTTGCTGAAAAAAAAATATTAAAAGCCAGCAGCTACAAATACTGCAGCTGCTGACTTTTAATATATGGACACTTACCTGTCCAGGGTGCCCGCGATGTCGGCAGTCGAAACCGATCCGTCCTTCGGCTCTCGGCTGCTGCTGCCGCCATCCATGGCAAGGGAATAAGGAAGTGAAGCCGTGCTGCGCGTCCTCTCTGGTCACTACTTTGTTCTGTGTCTCACAGAACACAGCGGTGGAGGAGAGCGTAGGCGCCGGAAGTGGCGTAGGTCACCGCAAGCTCCGCGGTGATCTATGCCAGGAAGTGGAGCAAATACCTGTATTAGACAGGTATCTGCTCCCTCCTCCCCCCCTGAAAGGTGCCAAATGTGACACCGGAGGGGGGGGAGGTTTCCAAAAAGTGGAAGTTCTATTTTTGGGTGGAACTCCACTTTAAGAAAAAGATCCTTATTAGAAGTAGGCACAGTGTTCGAATCTGATTTTTTAAAGCAACGTACAGCAGGGTCTGCTTCATTACAATGAGCACATTCATGCCTGTATTTGCAATTATTAGGCCATTTACATTGACCTTCATAAAAATTAAAACAAAAACCTTTGCGGTATTGTCCAGCTGTAGATGTAGATGGTTTAGAAATTGGTTTCTGGGGCAATAATAGATTCAACCAAAGGCAAATGTCTTTCATGCCCCATTTTAAAGAACTATGTACCAATAGTTTTTAATGGAAAGACTCGTCATAGTAAAATCAGGAAAGTCCTGGGAAATTTTTGTATGCTTCTAAGATAATTTCTACATGTTGGAAGAGCCCACTACATAAATCAGGACTTCTTTCTCCAAGAACACTGGTAAAAATACTGAGAGTCTGAAGCAAATTAAACTACGAGGAATAGAGTATGTACATCTGTCATCCATAAATTTATCATCTTTCTTTTCTATTCTATTCTCTTTAGCCGACGGCAATAATGAAAGGAGATCTATATAATCGCCTTTCCATATCCTCTCTTTAATAGGGCGTACACACAGTCGGACTTTGTTCGGACATTCCGACAACAAAATCCTAGGATTTTTTCCGACGGATGTTGGCTCAAACTTGTTTTGCCTACACACGGTCGCACAAAGTTGTCGGAATTTCCGATCGCCAACCATGCGGTCACGTACACCACGTACGACGAGACTAGAAAAGGCCGGTTCAGAACCAAGCGCGGCACCCTTTGGGCTCCTTTTGCTAATCTCGTGTTAGTAAAAGTTTGGTGAGAGACGATTTGCGCTTTTTCAGACTCGTGGCTTTCAGATCGTTTTCTGCCGTTCAGTTTGTGCTTGTGGGTTTGTATCTGCTCTTCAGTGCGTGCAGCAAGTTCCGCGTGACTTTAGGTAGTCATTGTATTCTTGTTCGTTTGTTACTGTTTTTCAGGTCGCTCTTCACAGGCCTTGCTGTTCTTCAGTGCGTTCTGTTACTTCGTTCTGAGCAGCCGACCGTTTTCTAGCCATGTTTCGTATGTGTACTCCTCATAGAGTTCGTGCTGTGTGGGGGCTTGGTGTTGGGGTCCTGACCTTGACACAAGTCCAGTCCATGAACAGGGTGGGGAGGAGTTCATGGACCAAGCATTGATTGCTTCAGCGTGACCAGTTCTCTCATATGCCTTTGCTCCGTGAGATCCGTGAGAATAATCCTGATGATTTCAGGAACTTTCTCAGGATGACGGACCCCGTGTTTCACCGTTTGTTGGCTTCGCTGACCCCCTATATCAGCAGGCAGGATACCTGCATGAGGCAAGCCATCACTCCGGAGCAGAGGTTGGTCGCTACCTTGCGGTATTTGGCGACAGGGAGAAGTCTGCAGGACTTGAAGTTCTCGACAGGCATCTCCCCCCAGGCTCTGGGTATCATCATCCCAGAGACCTGTTCTGCCATCATACAGGTCCTGCAGAAGGAGTATATGAAGGTAAGATTTTTATCCTTTTATATCACATTTTATTGTATTGAATGTTTGATAATATCTTGTATTTCTTTCCTCATTCCCTAATTACCATGATTGTAATATGCTGTGAATGTCCCCTTTGTCCTCATGCATGCTGGATTTTTATGTAATTATTATTTTATGTCCTTCATACATATTTGCCCTTCACTAACCTCCCCAGCATGGTGTCTCCTGCCCTATATTCACCTCATGTAGTGACTTAACAATGTATTTTATCAGCTCCATAGTAGTGCTTTACCCCAAACACCCCCTAAAATGTTTGGAAATGTAATTTTTGATTTAAATTCAGGCAGAGTGCCAGAGGCTTTTTTTTGTGGTGTCCCCAAATATTTTTTACTAACCCTCCCTCCCCCCAACTGCTAAGTCAGCTGATCCCAATTCTCTATCTATCCTCAATCATCTATCTGCTGACTTTGCCAAACCCATACACACTATACCCACCTCTTTACTGGTCAGATGTATGGATGAATTCCCCAAAGCATGTAGTGCAAGGGCCTGCCTGAATACTTTCAAATGGTACTGTTTAAAGTTTTTGTATACTATTATTATCTTGAAAGGTAATAGCAGAATGTCCAAATGTCCTCAAATGTGTACAGTGTGTAGATATATCTTTGTATTATGACACTTCTTACCTGTCCAGTGGGCTGCCAATAGTGTAACTAAGGAGGGGCTGTTCCAAGTAATACACATTATTTAGGCATTCATCTCTCAATGAAGTGAAGAGGGTTACCTGTCCAAGATTTCCACACACCCCATAATGTTAGAAATGGCCCATGAGAGGGGGGGGGGGGGGATATGATAGGTGTACCTTATACTTTGGCGTTGTTAAATTCCCCTTAATAAATGCTATCTGGAGGTTGCCCCATAATGTTTGTGTATAATCTGCTTGCATGTTTCTGAGTAAAAATAGTAATGTTTATTGTTTTTTCCTCAACAGTTTCCTTCCACGCCACAGGAATGGCAGACTGTGGCCTCCCACTTTGCCCAGCGGTGGGACTTTCCTAACTGCGGAGGGGCAATTGATGGGAAACACGTCCACATCGTCCCACCACCCAACTCGGGGTCGTACTATTATAATTACAAGGGGTTCAATAGTATAGTGATGTTGGCGGTGGTGTCGGCTAATTACGACTTCTTGTATGTGGACGTGGGGAAGAATGGCCGGATGTCCGATGGTGGAGTCATCGCCCAGACGGAGTTTTACAGGCGTCTCCAGAATGGCAGCTTGGACTTGCCAGCTCCAGAGGACAATGTGGAAGGACTCCCATTCGTGTTCGTTGCTGATGAATCGTTTGCGCTGGGGGACCACCTGATGCGGCCATTCCTAATGAGAACCCTCACCCCGGAACAGAGGGTTTTTAATTACCGGCTGGCCAGAGCCCGAAGAGTGGTGGAGAACACATTTGGAAACCTGGCCAGCCGGTTCCGCCTATTTATGACACCCATCCATATGGCGGAGTATAACCTGAACCATATAATACTTGCGTGCTGTGTTCTCCATAACTTTTTAAGGAAACATTCGGCCAACTATGCTGGCTCAGTTGGGCCTGAGGCCGGAATGATACATCAAACCACACTGACGGCGCTTGAACAGCGGCCGTCCTGGCTTGCCCTCCCTGAGTGCCCGTGATGTCCTGTTACGATACCAGGAGTTCTTTGCGGGTAGGGGGGCCATCAATATGCCAGACAATCTGTGAAGCCTTTTTATAATAAAAAAAAACAAAATAAATCTTTGTGGACATTTACTGCTTGTGTTTGTTTTAGCTGACCCTGACAGAAATGTTTGGAGTGCAGAAAATGGCGTGATTGTGTAACCTTATACAAAGCACTGTTGGCTGTTATTTACTAAATGCAAAAACACATTTCACTACAAGTGCACTTGCAACTGCACTGAAACTGCACTTGTAGTGCAAAGTGGATTTGCCCTTAGGAAATAACCCCCATTTTCTCATCAAACAACAATTACATCACCCCAAAAGTGTTGTAGCGTTGAGACAATAATCCACACATTCTTGATTAACAATCTTTTTAATACCTGCACAATCACATGTGCATTTACCAAAGGTTTTTCACACAAACCAACATGTTTGTTGTATACCAATTTTTGTGGTGGCATTATCCAAAATCAAAATGTCCATTTTATAGAAAACAGGCCTGTGTAAAACCAACAAGAAAGACACAAATCTTGATCTTACAAAGTTCACATTTGGTAGAACTTGAAGGCAATATCAGACATGAGTATTTAGGAACTGTGTTTGATATTGCGTTCAGATGGGGGGAAATCACCCCTGGAAAAGCCAAATTTGGAAGATGCACACAAATTTCCCAATGTCAACATGTGCTACCTGCCATCACAGGGGATCAAGGGATGTGTTTTGGGGGAGCAAGCCCTTCCTTACCGCTACTTTATTATTGAGGAAGGGGTTACACCCCCAAAACGCGTCCATTGATCTCCCGTGATGGCAGATAGCACATGTTGGTACACTGTGTGCATCCTCCAAATTTGGCTTTGGGAAAAATCACAAAAACATTTAGCACATTGTAGCACACAAAAGAAGAAAGTGATTTGGAGGGGTTTTAAACTCGCCCCAAAACATCAATGATGTTTTTATATTTTGGAATAACATCATTGATGTTTTGCTTGATGATTTCCAGTTGTAAATTACACCCCATGATCTCCCCGATCAGGATCTGGGCACTTTCGGATGTGAAAGGATCTTCATCCACAACCTCACGATCACCTAAAAAGAGAGGAACCCCAAAATAAATTTGGTTTAAAAAAAATGCCGCCATCCATCTCTTATCTGAGCCTGTGGTTGCAGACACTCACCTGTTGTGGTGACTAGTTCCACCACGTCTTCTTCCTCCTGCTCAGCTTGTGTTGGGGGGATTTCCCCTTCTTCCAGGGGGGGGGGGGGGCTCTGGTCTCCTCAGATGAGGGATGTCCTCCGAGTCTTTTCTCCCCTATGTGAAACAAAATGGTATAATTAGCACACAGATATTTAATGTCAGAACTATAAATAGGAAACATTGCTTGGAAGTGGGGTACAATTGTCAATTTTAGCAGAGTTCCAAGTTGTAATTTTTTGAATGCCCTTTGTCAACCTGCAATACTTTACCTGTTTAGTGTGAGCTTCACAGATGTAGCCCCCCCTATAGTATACACTGGAGCACCTGTGTGACCCCCTAATAAAAATGGCGTTTTTGTGTCCCACACTAGTGCTCCAGTGTCCAGATGTGAAAACAGCTGCTCAGTGTCCTCTCCTTACACAGAATCTAGTTTGCTTTTCATTCTAGTAACAAAGCCATCTACACAACCCAATTCTTTGAAGACACGTATAGGGCGTCAAAATGGTGGCCAAATGCATATGGGCTAAACAATTGTATTTTATATTTGGAACGAAAAATGTTTGATCCGAACGAATAATGTGCCCATGAACATGAAAGTTGCCATTTTAAACTGTACAACAGTTCCTAAAAGCACATGGATTAGCACGAACGTAATAAACACAAAAAGAATAGGAACACAGCACAACTACTTGCTTTTTTGCAGCACTCTCCGGATCTTTCTGTACTGCTCATGTTCTCGTAATTTCAGGTCCGACCACCGCTTCCTGAGCTGATCTTTCGATCGTCGTACCCCGAATTTCCGGTGCAGACTCCTGACCACTTTCGCCATGATCTTCGCCTTTCAGACATTGGGGTTGGGGTAAGGCCCATACTTTCCATCATAGTCGGCCTTCTTCAGGATGTCCACCATCTCCAACATCTCCCCAAAGGACATATTTGAGTCCTTAAATCTCCTTCTGGATTGGGACGTTTCAGGCTCTGGCCTTTCCTCCTCCTCCTCCTCTTTGCTACAATTAGCACGCACCTGCTGTCTATCCACCATGTGCTCTTCCCCCACTGCGCCGAACGAAAAGGGGCGGGGAATAGACTAGAAAGAACGTCAGGGGCGGGCGGAGTTATACGCATGCGCAGTGTGTATAAAGCGTAACACACGTGCGTATTACGTACGATCTGTGAGCGGAGGAAGGAGCATCGGAGATGCCGATCGTGATAACGAAGGTAAGATCTAAACTTGCGCCTATACTGCTTCAAAATGGAAGCCTATATTGTAACAAGATTAGGGGAGTTTTGCCTGACATTAGGGTTTGTCTTGTGTTGTGTCTTGCAGAGAAAATGGATGGGTTCAACGACCACAATTTCCTGCCCCTGTTCATAGACAAGTACAGGGAGCTGCCCTGTCTGTGGCAAGTGAGACACCCCCACTATAACCACAAACAGAAGATGCAGGCAGCGCTGGAGAACCTGCTGGAGTTGGTGAAGCCGGTGGTCCCCACAGCAACCATCCCTTATTTAAAAGCTAAAATTGGTGGCCTGAGGAGCACTTATCTAAGGGAGCGCAAGAAGGTCACGGATTCCCAGAGATCCGGAGCTGCAGCAGATGACGTTTATGTCCCCAGGCTGTGGTACTATGAGAGACTGCGATTTCTGTCAGACCACACTGAAGTCAGGGAATCCCTCTCCACTCTTCCTTCCACGCTTCCTTCCACCCCAGCTGAGGCTTCTGATGTCCAACCTGGGCCTTCCAGCCAGGAAGAAATGGAGGAGCCCAGCTGGAGTCAGGTATAGCATTCTTCTACAGATTTCTGGTCAATAAATAAATGATGTTTACTAGATTTTATTATTGATCACTAATTGCTGATTGAAAAAAGTGTTTTACATATCAATAGACAGTAGTGGGCACCCAAAAATTGGGACAAGAATGAAAAATGCTGGGCTCAGAATGATAGTCTGTTATATTTGTTAACATTCAATTTGCAGCAGTCAGGAGGTGAAAATTGTGTGTGATTGATGAAAAAAATACTAAAACTATGTCCCTTTTTCATACACAGGAAGACCTCAGCCAGGAGGAGGTTGTGGAATGTGGCAGTCAGGAGGAGGCGGGGATTAGTGGCAGCCAGGAGGAGGCGGGGCTAAGTGTCAGCCAGGAGAAGCCTGGGACAAGTCGCAGCCTGACTGAGTCTCAGGTCCCTCCCCTCCGCCTGCCACATAAACGAGCCAGGAAGACGACTCCGAGTCCCGTGCAGGATTCAGCATTGAGGCTGATCCAGGAGGCTTCTGCGTCCCTCAGAGCCTTACCAACTCCTGAAGAGGCCTTTGCCTGCATGGCTGCCACCAAATTGCAGGACATGCAGGAGGGCCAACGCAGGCTCTCTGAGGACCTTATTTATAAAGTCCTACGTAAGGGGGTGAGTGGGGAACTAACACCCAAGACGGATGTCATTGAGATGGACGATCCTCCTCCTCCTCCTCCTGCTGCCATAACTCCACCACCAGAGCCACCACGTGGAAGGAGGCGTGGAAAGAAGACCAGAGAGTGATGACCCTGGGTTCAGTCTGGTCTGACAGAAGATGCAGTCTCTTGTATGACCACAGCCTGGGGACATAAATGTCATCTGCTGCTTTCCGGATCTCTGGGACTTCTGGACCACACTGCCCTCCCTTAGATAAGGACTCCTCGGGCCACCAATTTTGCTTTTAAATAGTTGATGTCTGCCCTGAGGGTCCAAGGCTTCACCCACTTCTGCAGTTTCTCCAGCGTTGCCTCCCTCTTTGTTTATAGTTGTGAGCTCCTAATAAATTTTTTAGGTAAATTATACTCTCCTGTGTGTGTTTTCATCCAAAAAGGACAGTTTGTTGGTGAGGATTCAGGTACATTTCTAACATAAAATGTGAAATTAACAAGAGACAACAACACCAAACAATCTCTTACAGATTAAATAGAACAACATATCAATGGTGTTGTGGGAACTTGTCACAAAAAACACACTCAAACATTTTCGGGAGTACAAATCAAAATCGCAAAAATAAAAAAAATAAAATAGAAACACAAAAAAAGAATCTACATTAAAGCCCAAAAATATATAAAAAATATACAAAAATATGTTGTCAGTCAGATGTGAGAAATCAAAATATATTGAGGGAATCCCGATAAATAGTAACGAAAGAAGTTTGTGAGAAGTGTGTGTGAATATGAGCAGCAAAACTACTTAATTCTTGTCACATTATAAAGAAGAAGAGAGTGCGCTGTATTAAACCATTTTTAACATTGCAGCGTGACGAAAGTGCTGTATCCATTGCGAACACTAAGTTTACCAGAATGAGCTGTCCCGTCTCGGAATTTCTTCTGAGCATGCGTGGTACTTTGTGCGTCGAAACAGGCCACACACGGTCGGAATTGACGCGATCGGATTTTGTTGTCGGAAAATTTTATCTCCTGCTTCACAAGAGGGGAAGCTCTCTCGGACATGTTTCAGGGACAAGCAAAGAGGGAGAAGGTAAAGGCCCAGTCGACACAAGTGGTGTGGTCAATGAAACATTATGTGTCAAGAGCAAACTAGCTGCACAATTTAATTTGTCTTTCCAGAATGAAGCAAGCCCCAGATCAGAAGCTTGTGACAACAAGGAAGAAGGTAATAATATTGACAACAAATTAGACATGGACACAGCAAATTCTTGTAATACGGAGACATCAATTGACTAATCTCCAGCTATGTTTGTAGCAACCATTGAAGGGTTAACCGTGCGTATAGGAGCAGGAGCAACAGCAGTGGATGAAGCAGCTGGTGTCATCATGGTATCCATTGCAACTGTATTGTGGACATGTAAGGCAGCAGTGCTATTGCCAACTGACAGGTTCGGTACAGGCAAAGGAGTTAAACTAGATAAAGCAGTCATATTGTCATTATAAATAGCATTATTTTGCTCATTTAATTCCGAACTCATTTGCTAATTGATATAAGAAGAAGCTGTTGGCATGGAGCTATCAACCACAGCAACCACCGAGTTATGTGTCTCAGCAATATGTGTATCCATTGTAAAATCATTATTATTCACTGCAGTGTGTTGTTGTTGAATTCTGATACCTTTTCTTTTACAGTTGGCTCCTCTCCCCTGTCCCTTGTTCTTTGCTGGGACGGGGAATCGAACCTGCGCGGCCACTTTATTACTCTCTTCTGCTGCGTCACTTGTCAATCAGGGGCAACAGTCATAGGGGCTGGCCTAGCGAAATCACGGCTTTCGCTTGAACGAGCCGTTGAATCGGAGGAGACCGCAGTGACATCACGAGAGGAAACAGCGTCATCCAGGTAAGTTCCAGAAAGCAGCGGCAGGGCCATAACAGTAATGGACGGCTGTGGCTGGGGAACACCGATACTATTAAGTAGAGCCGGGGTTGAAACGGAGGATGCCTGAGGTAGTGACAAGCATTGTAGCGTCCACTCTTCTCCATCCACAAGGCTAGCTTGCTCCATAATCCTCCTCAATATGGACTCCATAGCCAAGCACAAGACAGGCGCCGATGTGTTTCTTTCTTCAATCCCCGCCAACTGCTGCTAGTACTGACGCATTTTCTTTCTTTTTATAGGTACTGTTAGAATCTACCGTAAGAAACTACCTTTAACCAACTACAGGTAAGTACTACTGACAAAAGCGTATTTTTTTTTTTTTTTTTATTTAAAACTCTTTTGTCTGCCCCTGTCCCATATGTAGATGGTGGGGACATTTTGCCCAATCATCCACTCTCAATGTTGGTAATATATTCAGGTAATATGTGTAATGGCATTACAGCTAATAAAGTTTACAGTTTTTTGTGTTTTTTATATTTTCAAATTATACTTCTGCTTGTCAAAAAGCAACCTATTTGTTTATAAAACTTGGTTTTATTTATAAAGACATTATATATCACAAGGGGTCTGTGTCTGTAGTGTATGTTCAAACCTTAATACCATAACTTATAACATGATATTAGATTTTTCTCCAGGAGTATGTAATGAGTTTGGTAATTCTAAAGAAATACTTAAATAATGTATTCAAATTTAACTAAACCCATTAGATTTTAGCCCTGGCTCACACTGGAGCATTTTGATGTGCGATTTGACATGTCAAATTCCATGTCAAATCGGCAGCAATTGCCGCCAATGGCACCGTCCTAATCGCTGTGCCATTGATGGCATCTGCGGTGCTCCACCGATTTCAGAAAGTAGTTTCTGTACTACTTTTTGTGATTTCGGGCTGCGATTTACATTGACATCTGTGCAGATGATAAACAAAAACCGCGCTAAAAATGATATAAATGTTAGAGAATGTGTAATCTTTAGTGTAGTCCGTGTAGTCCCATATAAATGTCCACAACAAATGAAGGAAGTGGAATTATCATAAGTGAATAACGTGAGAGTTCATCCAAAGTGATAAATGGTGAGACGACAATGGACCTGGAAAACACCAAAATATTGCGCTTACCAGAAGTAAGCCAAATAGGGGCAAGTGGCTTAAACCCAGCCTGGGCCTTTGGACAGGTGATCCAGATGAATCAAGATAATCGCACTCGTCCCGTGTGCCCAGTCCATAGAGGTTTTTATCCAAAAATATATAACAAAAACATAGCGTAATACTGATAATATAAAGCACTCCAAATGTGAACAATAAGTGCAACACTCAACAAAAAACTAATCACGTGTGATCATATATCATCCAATGTCAGCGCAGCAACTAAGGATGGTAGATGAGTGTCATGCAATCATGCAAAGATGTAGTGTGGGGTGAATAGATATAAAACAAAAATAGCAGCACCCAGAATCTGTTTGACAGACTAGGTAAAAGGTAAGACTGCACCCAATCATCCAGAGATAAACATTTGAACAAGGAATAAAAACATTGAAAAAAAGGAAGAAGAACCCTCTAAGTGCAGCACATCACATGCACAAGCTGCTTACCAGATGACAAATTCATATGAGCAAACTTCCACAAAGCCAAACGTGTAAACACAGAATAAAATTGCAGCAGCGAACCTAGGGGATATCCTGTTTACCAGACATCCAGATAGGGTAGGCAGATGTAGTGGAGCACAAAAAGGCTCCTAACAGGAACGGCGTAGACACGTCCTGGCCAATCAATCCCAAGCTCAGCAGTGCATATAAAGTAAAAACAGCCAATAGTGTGATACTGTATAATCCGGTTTATTTAGAATAGAATAACACTTACACTAGATGAAGATAAAAAGGTGAAAAATGGAGCCGGCCAGCACTCAAACACACTCCCGTCCTCACAGGGCAAACGTGGTGACGTCAGCACGTCCCTCCCAGACGCGTTTCGTCACACGCTGATGTTTTCAATGGGGAACGGGCAGCATGCTGAGCCACCACGTTAAATATACACACCAAGCCTCGCTCTGAGTCCCGTTAAGGGAAACACACAGCGCCATCTTGGATGTGGGCATCTACATTACATACCGCAAGGAATGGGGTCAAGTCGACAACCAAAAGGTGCCACAAGACCAACATTCCTTGAACTTAAATGATACCATGTCAGAAACACCAAAATGACATGTTAATACATAAATTGATACAGAAATATTCAAAAAATATTATTAAAAAATGAATTAAATGTAACCTAAAATACCTTATGTTTAAAGGGTATACATATGATATGGCAAATAGGTATTTTATACAATAACCACTTCCGGATTCTAAAGATCCAAGATAGTGTACTTCCAACAACACTATGTTACATAAATCAAAATAAAACATATAAATATCTATACACATACAGTTAGAAATGAATTAAAAACATATAAATTAAAATTAGAAATAAAGTATAAAGTTGTGTCTAAATGAACTAGACCAAACGAAACCTCCTCAAGAGGATAGGCAGCATGGTCAAACTCAGTTCAGAAAGTAGGTAAATCACATGGATATTAAAGAAACCCATATGGTACAAAAAAAGATTCAACTTGAAAAACAGATCATGTCAAAAAATCAAAGGTGTATTAAATACTCCCTAATTCAGATGTATTCTATTCACCCCTTATATATACCATAATCAGATGTATTCTATTCACCCCTTATATATACCATAATCACGTTTCAGGAATTGTCAATAAAAGCATTAACGTCCACATCTATATTTAATCCATGGGGTGTATAGCTTTTAATTCTATGGACCCAAGACATCTCTAATTTAGAGATGTTCCGTACCATAGAGCTCCCTCGCCAGTGGGGTTGATAGCGGTCAATGCCCAAAAAAAGAGTATTGGCAGGGTTCCTATCGTGTACCAGACGGTAGTGTTTGGAAACTGAGTGATTTTTAAAACCCGTCAGGATATTAGTGATGTGCTCGTTAAGCCTCACTTGGAGGGGGCGTTTAGTCCATCCCACATATTGCAAGCCACAAGGGCATTGCAACATGTAGACTACCCCTAAGGTGGAACAAGTAATAAATGGGGTGATAGGGTGGGTTCGCCCAGTTACCGTGGACACAAAGGACTGAGTCCTCCTGTGTGAACAGGAACTAAAAGAACACACCCGACATTTGTTGCATTTGTAGAAGCCCGTCAGTTGGTCAAAAAAGGTGGTTCTGGTAATTGGAGAATCCAATATCCCAGGGGCCAACTGGTTCTTCAATGAAGGAGCCCCTCTAAAGACAATCTTAGGTTTAGATGGTAAAGCCTCCTTCAACACTCTATCGTTGGTGATGATATGCCAATGTCTAGAAACTAATTGTTTTATTTCCTTGTGTTGGAGGGAATAGGTGGTAATAAAGGGTACTCCCTAATTGTGATCTAAACCCCTGGGCTTGGGTTTGTCACACAATAGGAGCTCTCTGTCCATATCCTGCACATCTTTCAAAACAGGCAAAAGGCTCTCTCTGGTGTAACCTTTTTCAAGGAACCTTTCCGTGAGGATGTCGCTCTGCATTAGAAATTTGTCAGGGTCTGAACAGTTCCTACGTATTCTCATGTATTGGCTTTTAGGTATTTCGTTAAGCCAAGGTCTGTAATGACAGCTTTCCAAAGATATGTAAGAGTTACGATCACTCTCCTTGAAAAAAGTAGATGTAAATAAACGATTATCCTCTATGGTCAGGGTAAGATCCAAAAAATGGATCTGGGTTTGACTCAACTCAAAATTGAGATGAATACCCCGATCGTTTACATTAAGGGAGGATAGGAACTGTTGGAGCCTGGCCATCACCGTCCCATAGGAGGAGGATGTCATCTATATATCTTGCCCACAGAACAAAATGAGGACTGCGGTGGGCATAGATGACATCCTCCTCCCACTTGGCCATGAAAAGATTCGCCAAGCTGGGGGCATAATTGGCCCCCATAGCAACACCACGACTCTGACGGTAAAATTTGTTAGCAAACCAAAAGTAATTATGGGAGGCCGCGAAAACAAGCAGCTCCATAATAAAAGAAACTTGATCTGAGGGAAGACCTGATTCCTTCACCAGAGCATCCTTTACCGCATTCAAACCCATATCATGGGGAATGATGGTATATAGGGAGGTTACGTCGGCACTAACCATCCACATACCTGGTTTAATAACAATATTGGAAAGAAGGTTAAGCACATGACGTGTGTCCTTGATATACGAAGGCATTTTTTGAACAAGGGGCTGAAGAAAAAAATCAATATATCTGCCCACCCGGGACGTGATTGAATCAATGCCACTCACAATGGGGCGTCCCGGGGGGCAGATGGGATTTTTATGAACCTTAGGTAGATAATATATAATGGGAGTCTTAGGGGCTTTCGGAATTAAATAGAGACTTTCTTTGTCCCCCCAAAATTCCCAATGTAGAACCCTTAGAGTTGATCTTACGGAGTTCCTTTGTATAACTCTTTATGGGATCAGAAGGTAGAGGAGTATAGGTGTCAACATCCCCAAGGATCCTAGCCATTTCAGCCAGGTAATCCTTCCGGTCGAGTACCACTATCCCTCCCCCCTTATCCGCAGGACGGATAACCAAATCCCTATTTTTACATAAAGATTCTAAACCCTCCTGCATAATTTTCGAATTTTTGGCATTTTTTATCTCCAACCTCTCCAAATCCCTAAGGACTACATCCCTGAACACTTTCAATGTGGGAGCAAGTGTTCCAGGCGGGTTAAAAAGGGATGCATTGGCCAAGCCAGAATGAACAAATTGGCCCGTAGGTTGAGAGTTCCTAATAATGGGATTTCCAATCATGTACCTTTTGATGTTGAGTTTGCGAACAAACTTGTGAACATCCATATAAGTTTGGAACCTGTTAAGGCTCCTAGGAGGGGCAAACTTAAGGCCTTTATCTAAAACTACTTTCTCAGAGTGGGATAGTTCTTTAGTGCTTAGGTTGAAAATACCCTGTCCAATTACATTCTGGCTCTTTTTTGTTCGCAATCTCCTCCCCCCTCTAGTTCCTCGCTTCTTTCTACTGGTCTTTTCAGGCCTTGGCCTGGCTTGGAAAAACCCCAAGGTCCAGGACCACCAGTAGGTGGAACATTATAATTGGAAGCAAGCAGATTTTGAGAGGGGTAGGTCATAGAAGGATCATGATTAACCTGTTGCTGTTCATATGGTCCCTGAGGGTCTGACCCCCCTTCATATGGGTTCATATCGCTCATAGGAAAAAACCTATTTTGGGTAGGAAGATTATATTCCCAATCAGGGATATAAGGGTCTTGATAGGGTGGTTGTTGATTTGACTTATAATTCTGATTAGACCTCCACCATTCTTGGTAACCAGTATTGAAACCTCGACCTCTATTGGGATTAGGTAAACCATGCCCTCCCCCACCATTTAGGTGGCTTCCCCTCCATGGGGGTGGTGGCATATGTCTTGTCCCTCCCCCCCTTTGGCCATAATTGGACCTAGGGGGCCCTAAGTTGTAGGGGTGTTGAGAGGGGAGGTGATTGGGTTTGGTGGGCCCCACAGGCCTCTGAGGGGACTGATATCTCTGGGGACCTTTTTGGATTTTTTCAAGGGGACCTTTTTTGATGTTCTTCATAGGTTGGGGCTGTCTAGAGGGAACTCCTAGGCTATCCCCATGACCCTGATTGGACACCTCCATCTCAGTGGCGGTCTGACCTGCTAAATCCTCAAGCATTCTTTTTTGCCACTCAAACACCATATTATTACAATAGTCATTTAAATCCCGATTGTATTTTTTCTTTTTTTTGAGCTTTTGATCTTTGTCCTCTTTCTCGAGGACTTTCAGCAAGCCTTGAGACCTCTCTCTATATTCGTCACTATCCCTATTGGCACTGAGTTTTTCTTTGATGACTTTGATCTCAGTGTCAATTTTTACCAATTTAGCCGTTTTCCTATCTATCAGAAACTGTAGGAGTGATAACCCTGCTTGGTTAAAATATTTAAACCACTCCTCCAATTCCGATTCACCCCTTTGGGGGGAGACCTCCCATCTTAAACTCCTCGGGACCATTGAGTTTTTAATGTAGGTTTCAAGGTAGGCTATATCCCATTGGGTATGGGTTTCAGAGATCATAAGATTTTTCAATCTTGTGAACACCCTCCCAGTTCATTCTCATCCTCTTTATATAGCTCAAAGACACCATCAGTGTTAACCACTTTCTGAGCTCTGAATTCAAAAATATCCATGACCGGATATCCACTAACCAGCTGAAGTAATATACCAAATAGACAAATTTAAAAAAAGAAAAAAACTGCCCTTGGAAAAAAAAGGGGGTAAAATGTCTCTGAAATCGCGGCCGAATTCGGGACTGACATGCGGGAGTGAAATTGTGTGAGTTCAGCTGAACTCGCACGGCTTCATTCCAGCAGCTCAGTGTGAACCTGGGCTTAGTCGACTAAAATGTACTGGAGATTTTAGTTGACTAAAATGTACTGGAGATTTTAGTCGATTAAAATACGACTAAAACTAAAACAATTCAGATGACTAAAATAGGACTAAAAAAAAAATGGCATTTTAGTCCAAAGACTATAACTAAAACTAAATCGAAATTTAATGTCAAAATTAACACTGGTGTAAACATAACCAATTATAAACAGAATTTGCGCTATAATATTCCATATACAGAGTCTAGGCATCAATGTCCACAGGTCCAGAAATCCCAGGTGGCATTCCTCCTGCTGGTAGAGGGGATTGCTGGGAGTCCCCACAGCCACCCACATAGCCTGATCCTCCCACAGAACTTTGTATTCTCATGGTGCTTCACTCCCAGGAAGAACTTCAAAAAGGAAGGCCTTGCAAGCACCACAACAAGCCCAAGGTGTCAAGTCCCCAGTTAGCTCCCTACACTCCACACATACCGAAACCAGGGTCTCAGTTGTACTGGTTCGACAAACTGCAAAGTCTCTCCTTGGTGTTACCCATATGCCAGTATCTAGCAAAACCTCCCTGTACAGCCGAGGCATGTATAGCGAGGCTTTGCTGTAGCATAGAGCCAGGCATGCATGAACACACTGCACATGTGACGTATTCTGACAAAAAGGCACACTGCTTTGAGCCCGACGCTCCTGCTTCTGAATCCCGTCTACTCCTAGATCCCAACATGTGGCATAGGGGATGTGTCGTATCCTGCTGACCACGTCAGAATTGTAAAGGGGGCTTGCGATTGGCAGGGTGTTGGTGCTCACAACATTCCCTGCCATAGGCCTGAATATTCATGAAGGAATGTCCACACATAAAATGCATTTTCTGAACTTCACAATTTCTTCCCTTAACACCTCCTTTGCCTGGGAGCACCACAGAGTTTGGACCACTTGCCTCATGTATACGAAGTCCACAGCATTCAGCTTCCATCACAAAGTAGAATCAAGGTGCCTTGATCAGTATACCAGTCTCTTCCATTGGACCTATCATAGCTCTGCCCAGATGGACACACTCCCAGATGAGACACTCATTCCCTGTCTTCACCACTATTCACATCAGACTACGTCAGAATTGTAAAGGGGGCTTGCGATTAGCAGGGTGTTGGTGCTTACTACATTCCCCGCCATAGGCCTGAATATTCATAAATAAAGGAATGTCCATGCATAAAATGCATTTTCTGTACTTTACTGTAGCTTTTCAAGTTTTTCGTGACATCACATTTGACATACTAGCAGAATTCTTTGTCGTAGAATGCCTTACACAGTAGACATAGTTGTCACTTAGGCGCAGAACGCCAACAAACAATTTCTTCCTTTAACACTTCCTTTGCTTGGGAGCACCACAGAGTTTGGACTACTTGCCTCATGTATACGAAGTCCACAGCATTCAGCTTCCGTCACCAAGTAGAATCAAGGTGCCTTGATCAGTATACCAGTCTCTTCCAATGACCCTTCCATAGCTCTGCCCAGATGGACACACTCCCAGATGAGACACTCATTCCCTGTCTTCACCACTATTCACATCAGACTACGTTAGAATTGTAAAGGGAGCTTGCGATTAGCAGGGTGTTGGGGCTTACTACATTCCCCGCCATAGGCCTGAATATTCATAAATAAAGGAACGTCCAGACATAAAATGCATTTTCTGTACTCTGATGAGACATTCATTCCCTGTCTTCACCACTATTCACATCAGAGGACTTTGGCATGGCCTAAAAGGCTTTTTGCACCCTGATGCAGAAGATCAGGGGAAACAGGGCGACCTGCATTTATCATTCGTTCATTGACAGACACAGAGTTCTTTATTCAGAACCATAGGGTTATATCGCCCTCTACAGGAGTAGGACACTAGGCAGAAAAAAGACTTGGCTATGCCCATGGGCAGTCCTAGGTGATATACACCTCCCTCTCTGCTATAGGCCTTCAGTTTTTTTCTGCCTAGTCAGGAGTAAAGACCTAGTTCCCTGCTGGGATCTCTAGTCCTGGCAATTTTTATTTTTGTTTTTCCTGGATTTTTCCGGTGAGATCTACAATCAACTGCCGGGCTGGGTGACGAGCTGGACATTCAATCCAGTGGTCACCCCAGTCTGGCCAGAGTGGGTTGTGACATAGCCCTGCTGGACGGGGGCTGGCCCTGCAAGTTAAACGTCTCGCGAGGTCGCATACGACCGGGTCTCGGCTAGAGTCGCAGTGTCCCTCATGGCCGACAGCCCCCCCACTTCAGTGGCGAGGAGTTTCTGTCTGGAGCTGTGTCCTGTTATGGTGAGTAAATGTCCCCCTCTCCCATTTGGGTTTTTTTTGTGGCGGCGCAGGCCCCTCCCCGGGTTGGTCGGTCCTGCGGGTTCCCCTTTGTCCCTGCACCCTCTTTTCCTGGCCCCGGAGGTCCCTTGCTAACCCCCCTTTCCCCCTCCCCCCTCCATATGGGGTAGTGTGCCTTGGTAGATTCTGAGGGACGGGGTTGAGTACTGGTGGGCTTGGGGTGCGCGCCACCAGGTGCTGTGCTTACCAGGGGGGATGCACTAGGTCCGGTGCCCGGATCCTCTCTCGCTCTCATTCTGGGAGGCTACAGTGTTCTCACCAGCATCTGTGAAAATGGCCGGCGGCCATTTTGCCATAGCCGGTGTCCTTTCCCCTAGTGCCTGATGTCCTCCTATGGCCAGTGGCCATGTTTGTGTAGCTCAGAGGCCATGATATGGTGGATATTGGCTCAGGCAACAGCGGCCATTACTGTGTAGCCCAGGATGGCGTTTTAAGCAGGCGGAAGCTCCTCCTTTTAACCCGGTGCTGACTCCTGTGTTTTCTTCTTCCTCGGACGCCACATGTGTGTGGGTCTACACCCGAGGCAGCAAGCGCTATGCTGGTGGGATGGTAAGTCTGGGGGATTCCTCCTCTCTCTGCTGTGGGGTGTCCTGGTGATCCGGTACCGCTACCGGTGTGGGGGGTGTCCCATTGCAGTGGTCACTCTTGGTGTGGGAGTCTCTTTTTTTCTCTCCTATGGAGTCTCAGGAGCATGTTTCCCCACCTGACCCCCTATCAGAGGCTGCAGGTCCCTCTGGGTCCCAGCCATCTGTTGACGCACTGACGGCAGCCCTGGAGTCCTTTGGTCCCGCTTGGAGGTGGCATTTTGGCGGCGGACTAGCAAGAAGCGTCCCCACCTTCCCCTGCTTCATCTGTCTCGTCAGACCCTGATCTTATTCAGCTGCCATGGACGGAGCCCACCCTGCGGGGTCTGCGGCAGCGCTCCAAGATTTTTCGGACAGTGAGGATGATTCCTCTGCCCCAGTGGCTGCGCATGAGGAAGCATTGGTGGACGCACTTATTGCATCTGTGCAGGAAATTTTAAAAATGGAGGATGCAGCCACGGCTGCGGTGGTGGTGCTGGTTCGTTTTGGCACTCACAAGCCACCTCGCGCGGCTTGTGAGTGTTCCCTTATCCCTCCTTTTTTGACAAGTTTGTCTATAAAGAATGGGAGCATCCAAAACGTCCCTTTCCGATCCCAAAGTGTTTCGCTGTGCGCTATCCCTTTGAGGAGAGTCTTCTCAAAAAGTGTACGACTCCACCTGTGATGGATCCCTGGTTTCTCAGCTGAACAAAACCACCATGATTCCGGTTAAGGACTCTCTGGCCTTTAAAGATCCGGCTGACAGGAAGGCAGAATCTCTGAGCTGCACTATGTTCACTTGGCGCTTCAACTGGTCTTGGCTGTTGCCCTGGTGTCTCAAACGCTGACAGAGTGGGCAAAGCTGTTGCGCCGTGACCTGGAGGGTGACCAGTTTCCTCTTGCCTTCACTGAATTAGCGGACCAACTGGTCCAGGAGCTTCAGTTTGTCTGTGATGCCTCTTTTGGACGCAGCTCCCTTGCTTTCTAAGCTGTCTGTTTCAGCGGTAGTGCTTCGACGGGTATTGTGGCTGAAGTTTTGTCAGACTGAGGACCAGGCCTCTAAAAGAGCCCTAACTGATCTACCTTTTCAAGGCGATCGTTTGTTTGGGGCCACACTGGATGATATCATTAAGAGTGTCACAGAGGGGAAGAGTACCTTTCTTCCACAGTCAAAGAAGGGGAATGAGCCAAGTCGCAAGCGTGGTCCTTTCATCTCGGTGCACAGAAAGTTGTTTCATCCCTCAGGGTCCACGGACAAAGGCTCGAAGTCTTTCAAGCCCCCCCAGGGAGGCTCCAAGCGACCCTGGTTGGGCAAACCGAGAGCGGGTTTCTCCAGACCCCCAGATAAGGTTCCTTTGGCATGAAGAGGCGCCCTCACCCAAAGTCCGGGTGGGGGGATGTCTTCAGTAGTTTCCGGGCCCGTGGACCCCTCTGATAAACGACAAGTGGGTCCACGAAGTGATTCTGTCTGGTTACAAGATCGAGTTCCAGACTTGCCCCCCAAGCAGAATTTTTCCGTCCAATCTGCATCTGTCTCCGGACCGCTTGTTAGCCCTCCGGGGTGCAATGCAAGGCCTATTGCTCCAAGTTCCAGTGTCAGAAAGTTTCCAGGGCTTTTATTCAAACCTGTTTACGATCCTCAAAAAAGAGGGTATGATATGTCTGATTGTGGACCTCAAGGCCCTGAACCGCTATGCGCGTGTGTGAAAGTTCAGAATGGAGTCCATTCGCTCCGTGGTTGCATCTCTTCATTGTTGCCATATCTCGGCACCCTCTGGCAGACACCTCAGATGCTCTGGTGGCTCTGTGGGGCCAGTATCGTCTGATCTACGCCTTTCCTCCTCTCAAGCTTCTGCCGCGGCTGTTGCGTAGGATCAAGGCCAAAGGAATTCTGGTTATTCTAGTGGCCCCTGGCCTCATCGGTCCTGATATGTCGACCTGGTGCGTCTGGTCGCAGACGCCCCCTGGCGGCTGCCTCTCAGGAAGGATCTACTATCCCAAGGGCCGATCTTCCACCCTGCTTTACCGTCGCTGGCTTTAATAGTATGGCTGTTGAAAGCCAGGTGTTGAAGGATAGGCGCTTATCTGCGTTGGTGATTCCGACACTACTCAAAGCTAGGAAGTCTAATTCCAGAAGGTATATCATCGGACGTAGAAAGCGTACATTTCATGGTGTGAGTCAGTGAGGTTTCACCCACTTTCCTTTTCGGTGGCTCGAATTTTGACTTTTCTTCAGAGGGGCGTTGAAAAGAATTTGACCTTGAGTACTGTCAAGGGCCAGGTGTCGGCCTTGGTGGTTTTTTTTCAACGCTTCCTGGCTTCGCATTCCCTGGTGCGTACCTTCATTCAGAGAGTGCGATATGTGGTTCCACCAGTGGGCTCTCCCTTGCCACCGTGGGACTTGAATTTGGTACTTTTGGTTCTACAGAAGACTCCATTTGAAAATATTTGAGAAATTCCCCTGCTCACACTATCACAGAAGGTGGCCTTCTTGGTGGCTATTACTTCTGCTCGCAGGCTGTCGGAGTTGGCAGCGCTATCCTGTCGCACGCCCTACCTGGTGATTCATAAGGACAAGGTGGTGCTTCGTCCTTGTCCTTCATTCCTTCCAAAGGTTGTCTCTGATTTCCATTTAAATGAAGACATTGTGTTGCCTTCTCTGTGTCCCAGTCCGCAACATCCGAGGGAATTTGCCTTGCACACCTTAGATATGGTACGGGCGATCAGTGTGTATTTAGCGGCCATTCGGAAGTCAGACTCCCTGTTCGTGATCACAGATGGACCAAAGAAGGGGCTATCTGCTTCCTCGGTGACCATTTTTAGATGGATCAGACAGACAGTGACTTAGGCCTATTCTATCAAGGGTCGGGTTCCTCCCTTCCCGGAGAAGGCACACTCTACTCGGGCGCAGATTGCCTCCTGGGCCTTCCGTCAACAGGCGTCAGTGACGCAAGTTTGCAAGGCGGCCACCTGGTCGTCGTTGCATACTTTCACAAAATTTTACAAGGTGGATGTGCTGGCATCTGCGGATGCTTCTTTTGCCTGCAAGGTTCTGCAGGCTGCGGTCTAGAGGGTTTTTTCCTCATGAAGGGTTTTTTGTGCTGTTCAGGTTGAGCTCCAGGTTGTCTGATTGGCCTGTTTTTTTGTTGGCTGCACCATCCCTCATGTTTGGCACTGCTTTGGGACATTCCTATGGTTCTGAATAAATAGATACTGGATATGTTGCATTATTTCCAGATACAGATGAGGGTCCCAAATCCCTAATATTAAATCGCAACCAGGAATGTTAGGAGGGAGCCTAGGCTGCCTCATAAAAAATGGGATTTTTTAGTGGACCATTTTATCTGTATAGTAAGGCAAGCACAAACTCGAGGAATATGATAAAATTACATTTTATTAATTACAAAACATATGATATCTAATATAATAAAATCACAGGCTACAAAGAGTACATTATAAGTACTTGACACTAAAATTGCTTTTACGCAAAGTGCTGGAGAGATGCTAGAGTATGCGGTAAGCCAACATGTTTCGCAGTTTCCTGCTTCTTCAAGGGCGTCGCTTGCATCTGTAGATATCTCTAAATTACATAAATTCATGTTAGGAGCCATAAATTCTGCAATGCATAATCCAAATACATTTTCTTTGGCTAATAAAGGTGCTTACCCAATCATAATTACCAGTGCCTACAGTAGGGCGTGTGTAGCCGGATTCACACCGAAGGCCCGATTGGTTAACAGCCGATCGCAATCTATACCCCAGGGCAGTCAGAGCCCGAGGGGTTGGATAGTGGGTTGTCGGATCACGTAGTGACCAACCTATCAGAGGGTATGTCCTGTATAAGAAGATATTTTTATTTTTAACCATTATTGCACTAAAGGAAAGGGGTTTAATTAACATTATTAGTGATCCTGACGTATTGGGTACCTCTGGCTTTAATTGTCTGTGCATATTAAATATTATTTATTATATATTACTGATATCGCTTATGCTAATGACCGTATTACACCACCCCAGATGCCCATTGGAAATATACACCTGAGTAGGTGTTATTTCCTAGATTTGTAATGTAATAGTAAGTTTCAATATAGACCGACATATATTATATCTACACTGCTGTGGATGCCAGAGTGTCAGCTATCTTAAATAGCTGGTACACACTTAGCACCAGCAGCAGGATTCTACCTTCTGGTCAATAATGACATATAAAGCATTATATATATCCTATAATATGGGTTTCTCATAGTTGATAGAATAAAATCAAGTTGGGCTACTGTCTATACAGCTTGAAAAACGGCCCTGGGTGAAGTGTGCAGTCACAGTAAATCGTGTCAGGGTTTGTCAATGAGAAGTAAGCACAGGGAATATACAGCTATCATTTACCTCCAGTGAGTCTTGATGTCTTATGGTCAAAAGCCTCCGGGTATTATCCGCTATGTCTGCTGCCGTGGTAGGTGGCTCAAGGAGACGCTGGTCGCGTCTCCTTAAGTCTGCGTGATCCCCCAGGAAGCAGAGGGTCAGCTGACCCCTGACTTTGCTTCCGGAGCGGAAGCCCCTGCATTGTGCATGCGAAAGACTGCCGGGATTGGCCGTCATTGCGTCGACGCACACCACGCACTATGCGAGGACTATCTTTTGTAGTCACAGATGCTACATTTAAAGAAAAATGGGAGAAAAATCTAACTCAATGCACTGCCAAATTAATGGAAATGCTGAAAGATAAATACACTTTAGAACTGAGAGATCTCGATCAAGAGATTGAGACATTAAGAACAAATAGCAATCATGATTCCTCTAATGCTGATTTTAAAAAGAGGGAACATGATTTGCTACAACATCTGGAGAACTATAATAAGAATGTACTAATTAGAAAGGATCGCAAATTTTATCAGGATAAATTAGCTTTTTCAGGAGGATATGCCTATAAATGGCAAAGGGGAGGTCTGTCTAGAAGAGGCGTGTCTCATAGAAATTATATACCAAATGATAACACAATGTACAAATCAGATTCAGACATGTCAATCTCTTCATCTTCTGTTTCCTCTCAGAAACTACAAAACAAGATCGTACGAGGATCCTCGGCGAAGGGACGTACAGCTAGACGCGGTAATGGTGGTAGTATATCACAGGGTGGCACTAGTGGCAAAAAACGTATGGGTTCTCCCCAAACGAATCCTAGACGATATCCACCAAGTAGCAATTATGAATCAGGCGATGACACAGGGTGACCAGGTGATGGGTGCCACTTCACTTTCAATGTTTGCTGGCGATAAAACGAATATACAAACACATGAAACCACACGTGCTAAAGATCTAGGAGCGACACCCAAAACCACTCAATCTAGAAACAGCAACCAGGGTTCTGTCCCTTTAGGCTTAGCCCACACTCCCCTACCACCAACAACACAGTTGCGGATGGGCAAAATAGACACCTTCATGGTGAAACAAGTTCCGGGGAGCCAGGATTAGATATTCTAAATTTATCTTCATACCAACTATCACAGACAGAGATTGAGGTCCTTAGGCTCGGTTTAAGCTTCTGTCCCCTGCAACAAATTGACAAATTCACCCTCACCAAGGACTTGCATCTATTTGCAAGAAACCTTACTTATAAGTACATCTTTGACACAGAACGGGGTAAAACCCCAACGAGGGAGGAAGATCTTTATAAGGGGTTCAAGGTACAGGACTTTAGGGCCTTAAAAATACTCATACAACTACTAGATGAGAATGAGGGCTCAGCAAGCCCAGACGACTCATCTAGTGAGGAAGAAGAATCTGATATACCCCTAGGCCCAGAGCCATGCAAATTCAAACCTAGGTCTCAAAAATTTCCCAACTTACAGACATGTCCAGCAATCTGGGCCTTTCTCAAACAGACAAAAAAACAAATTGAAGGGTTGTCATTTCCACGCCAGATAGACAACAATTTGTCACATGCACAACGTCTGGCCCTTGAGGGCATTATCCATAACGACCAGATCATAATCAAACCATCTGATAAGGGAGGCAACGTAGTCGTTATGGATAAAGATACCTACATTGAAATGTGTAATGTGTAATAAGATCCTGAGCAACCAGGAATGCTACCAACAGGTCCCATCTGATAAACTTATTGAAGCCAGAGCCCTATACAAAGCAATCATCACCCAGGCACACCAGCAGGCCCTGATTGATAAGGACCTGCTGGAGTACCTGGATGTAAAATGCCCTATTACACCCACCTTCTACTCCATCCCAAAGGTCCACAAAAGCTTACAAAATCCACCAGGACGACCTATCGTGTCTGGGATTGGTAGTCACACAGAAACTGCCAGTAGATATGTTGACAGCCACCTACGTCCCCACGTGATGGCACTGCCTTCATATCTTAAGGATACCCTAGATCTCTTAAGAGTGATTGAAGGACTCACAGTGCCTCCTGGAACCATCCTAGCTGCCATAGATATTGAAGCATTATATTCCAGTATTCCACACAATAAAGGTGTGGCAACCATTGCAACATTCCTCAGAGAACAAGATTGGAATGATTGGAAGTTGTGCCAATTTATTACGACACTTTTTGAACATATTCTTACCACCAACATGTTCCTGTTCAACGGCTCCACCTACCTCCAGGTACAGGGGGGTAGCGATGGGGACTTCTTGTGCCCCATCGTATGCCAACCTGTACCTGGGGGGGTGGGAGCGGGAACTAGTTTCAGATGACGGCGCCGCGATACACCTCCGCCACATTTTATTGTGGCGAAGGTTTATCGATGACGTGCTGCTCGTCTGGACAGGATCTGCTCTGGAACTTTCGGAATTTATGATGTTCATATCAAACAATAACTTTAACCTCAAATTCACAATCCAATCTGATACCAAAAGTATTGCCTTTTTGGATCTACGCCTCTTCCTCGGGAGCGACGGCTCCATTTATAGCAATCTATATAGGAAAGAAAAGGCGGGGAATATTATTCTACATTATTCCAGTGCACATCCTCGACCCTTAGTACGAAGCATACCGTATAGTCAATACTTAAGATTACGCAGAAATTGTGCACGAGACGAGGATTTCTATCAAGAAGCTAAAGCACTGTATGAACGACTCATTATTAGGGGATATAGCAAGAAGGTGCTTAAACGAGCATTTCAAAGGGCTAAAACACAAACACGCGAGTCACTAATTTTCCGAACGCAGAGACCAGAAACCAAACCGACTACTAAATTTGTCACTACTTTTAGTGCACATCAAAACATTTTTCGGCAACCTATGGAAAATAACTGGCATTTTTTATCAGAGGATCCAATCGTATCCAAATATGTGGCAAACAGACCAGAAATCATCTATAGAAAATCCTGATCAATCAGAGATAGTCTGGTACACAGTCACTTTGCACCCGCTGGTCCCCTTCTTGGAGCGGCGGGTGGAAAGGGGACATTCAAATACAGTGGTTGTGATCAGTGCCCGTGGATCAGAGAGGGCGCTGGTTGCCCCTTACCGAGAGGAGGATATCACAAATCTAAAACATATGCCGATTGTAATACCATTGGGATAGTCTACCTTGCAATGTGCCTGTGTGGCGCATTTTATATTGGCAAGACGAAACGCCCGTTTGCAAAACGGATTCAGGATCACCTCTACTATCCAATTTGTAAGCATGTCGGATTAAATCATAGCTATGATCCTACATATATATTATTTTTTGCCTTGGGGGTGATACCAGAATCCGATAGAGGAGGTGATTTTGATAAAAGAATCCTCCAACATGAGGCTAGATGGATATTTAGTCAAAGGGCTACTTATCCACCGGGTTTGAACACTGCTTTCATTTAAACCATTTCTATAAATTAACAATATTAAACTGATAACACTTGTTTGGACCTCTTTGTACTTCATACCTGATAGTACATTGATCAAATAAAGGTTTTCACTCTCCTTTCTACAACATAATGCAGATTCATTCATATATCTAGCCTGATTGGTAGAATATTGACTGTTTGACTGGCATATCTTTATATGACATAGTTGGTTCATTGAAGGGTATAAGGGTGATAAGACCCTGAGCAGGGTCAGAACCTCCCAATAACAACTGATGTTTTCTCTTCGATTCCCTTCCTTTTTTTTTTTTTTGTTTTTTGTTTTTTTTTTTGTTTTTGGTCCTTTATATCCTTTTTTCTTTTCTTTCCCTTTCCTCAATTCTGTTCCTTTTCTCCTTCCCTTTCCCCTTTTATTTCTATGTATATTACAATATTGTGTGACTGTACAGCACCACAAAGTGATTTATGTGTTTAATGTAACTCACTATAACTAATTCAATTGATAACCTATATTGGTTTGTGTCGTATAATATTTTGTTTTTTTTGTTTTTTTTGGGGGGGCAAAAATATGTGTTATTTTCTTTGTATATGAATTGGTGCTACATATTCCTATAGGTTTGTTACAGTATCAGTGCTGATGGACTTGCTTGGCATTTCACATCGGGGGCTCGGGGACTTAGCCGGCAGCGACTAGGAGATGAGAGTGGATGTTCGGGCGCCCCTGGTGGGAGGTTAGGGCCAATCCACCTCCCTTCCTCCCTCCCCTCGTACGCATAGTGCGTGGTGTGCGTCGACGCAATGACGGCCAATCCCGGCCGTCTTGCGCATGCGCAATGCAGGGGCTCCCGCTCTGGAAGCAAAGTCAGGGGTCAGCTGACCCTCTGCTTCCTGGGGGATCACGCAGACTTAAGGAGACGCGACCAGCGTCTCCTTGAGCCACCTACCACGGCAGCAGACATAGCGGATAATACCCGGAGGCTTTTGACCATAAGACATCAAGACTCACTGGAGGTAAATGATAGCTGTATATTCCCTGTGCTTACTTCTCATTGACAAACCCTGACACGATTTACTGTGACTGCACACTTCACCCAGGGCCGTTTTTCAAGCTGTATAGACAGTAGCCCAACTTGATTTTATTCTATCAACTATGAGAAACCCATATTATAGGATATATATAATGCTTTATATGTCGTCATTGACCAGAAGGTAGAACCCTGCTGCTAGTGCTAAGTGTGTACCAGCTATTTAAGATAGCTGACACTCTGGCATCCACAGCAATGTAGATATAATATATGTCGGTCTATATTGAAACTTACTATTACATTACAAATCTAGGAAATAACACCTACTCAGGTGTATATTTCCAATGGGCATCTGGGGTGGTGTAATACGGTCATTAGCATAAGCGATGTCAGTAGTATATAATAAATAATATTTAATATGCACAGACAATTAAAGCCAGAGGTACCCAATACGTCAGGATCACTAATAATGTTAATTAAACCCCTTTCCTTTAGTGCAATAATGGTTAAAAATAAAAATATATTCTTATACAGGACATACCCTCTGATAGGTTGGTCACTACGTGATCCGACACCCCACTATCCAACCCCTCGGGCTCTGACTGCCCTGGGGTATAGATCGCGATCGGCTGTTAACCCATAGGGCCTTCGGTGTGAATCCGGCTACGCACGCCCTACTGTAGGCACTGGTAATTATGATTGGGTAAGCACCTTTATTAGCCAAAGAAAATGTATTTGGATTATGCACTGCAGAATTTATGGCTCCTAACATGAATTTATGTAATTTAGAGATATCTACAGATGCAAGGAACGCCCTTGAAGAAGCAGGAAACTGTGAAACATGTTGGCTTACCGCATACTCTAGCATCTCTCCAGCACTTTGCGTAAAAGCAATTTTAGTGTCAAGTACTTATAATGTACTCTTTGTAGCCTGTGATTTTATTATATTAGATATCATATGTTTTGTAATTAATAAAATGTAATTTTATCATATTCCTCGAGTTTGTGCTTGCCTTATTATACAGATAAAATGGTCCACTAAAAAATCCCATTTTTTATGAGGCAGCCTAGGCTCCCTCCTAACATTCCTGGTTCTGAATAAAGAAGGCTGTGTCTGTCAATGAACGAATGAGAAAATAGGATTTTTGACTTACCGTAAAATCCGTTTCTCTAAATTCATTGACAGACACAGCACCCGCCCCTCTATGGAGTTGTTAATATTTCTAGTACTGCTTGTTACATAACTGAAGGCCTATAGCAGAGAGGAGGTGTATATCACCTAGGACTTCCCATGGGCATAGCCAAGTCTTTTTTCTGCCTAGTGTCCTACTCCTGTAGGGGGCGATATAACCCTATGGTTCTGAATAAAGAAGGCTGTGTCTGTCAATGAACTCAGAGAAATGGAGTTTCAGCAAAAATCCTATTTTCCCACCATGTTCTTTATTTCCCCCTACCAGCTTCTGCATCACTACAGTGTTCTGTAGTAACGGAGGGGCTTTCAGAACCACAGAATGTTTTACTGGGACAGGTCAGTATGAAGCAACTTTATTTACAGGGGCTTTATTTTTAGTAACAGATGAAGCATGCCTAGATTTTAGGACTTGCAAATAGTCTCCAAAAATGGATGGCAGTCTCAGACACCACCACTTGGGAGGATCAAGCGTTAGCCTGTCTCTAAATTACTCCAATCCTCCAAATTACTGCTAAATGTGCAGCCTCAGTGGCCAGTAGTGAAGTTAAATGGGTGGGAGGGGATTGGCAAGTTTGCAACTTTATTCAAGCTTTACTAAAGGCACATTTTTTCTTTAATTAAATATTAAACATGTTATACTCACCTGCTCTGTGCAATGGTTTTGCACAGAGCGGCCCCAAGCCTTCTCTTCTGGGGTCCCCCGTTGGCGATCTTGGCACCTCCTCTTCTCAGTGTGCTCCCATAGCAAGCCACTTGCTATGGGGGCATGCAGTGGGTGCTCGCTCCCGAGCTGTGTTTGTCTATGGAGCCACGCTCCATAGACACACACAGTGCAGCTTGGCTCCACCCCCATTTCCTTCTTGCAGCATTTGATTGACTGTATGAAGAGGAAGAGAGCAGAGAAAAAAGATGCAGCCATGCACAGCTCTGGATCGATTGAGGACTCAGGTAAGTATTTAGGGAGGTGGAGGGACAGAAATCAGTTGAACATTTTTTACCTTAATGCAGGGATAATTGAGGTAGAAAATGTTTTGACTTTTGAATCACTTTAAGATCTGCACTTTGGAAATTGTAATGTTCCAGGTTTTGTGGTTCTATGGGGATAGGGGACATCTGTAAAAATGCTGTGTGCTGGAATTAGGAGCTGAATGCATTTTCTGGCTTAACAGCCAATAGTTTTCTGTACAGCAAGGTCTTTAAAGTTAAAAAAAGGGGAAAGGTACATCTACTATATATATATACTGCTCAATTGTTTGTTTTTTTGTTTTCACATACATACTGTATTAAGCAATGCACTGCTTAGAGACAAGCACTTACAAACCAATATGGCCACAAGATGGCGCCAAAGAAATAATTTTCATATATATTGCAAGACTATACACCTCACTTTCTTCAGCTGCAGAAACAAAGAAGTTTGAATAAAACATAGATGCCAACATTTTAAAACTACTACTAGTGACATTTTGCTGCAGAGCCAGAGTTGCTTAGATTGTCACAGCAGAATGCATAAAGGACTGTGCATCACTATCAGGGTTGCCAACTGATCGTAAATGTACAATTTGTAAAAATCAGTGGTTTTTACAACTGTCTGTAAATATCAGGGGTTGATAATTTGTCATGCTGTGTTGACTTTTTAAGTGTAAACCAGGCAAAATGCTTGTTATGGGTATTGTCTGATTTTCCATATTGTGTTTATACTGTTCAAATATCGATTGTCTACATTAAATAGGAGTTCTGTCATTTTCAGGTTGTCAATAAAAATTGTGCTCCACCAATACATTTTCCATGTTTTATCAGTAAAAAAATGCTGATGGTGGTTTTCTTAAGGCCCCTTTCACACATGCGGACAGTATGTCCGTATTTCATCCATCCGTTTTCGGATGAAATACGGACATACATGCATCCCTATGGGACAGCGGGTGTCAGCGGATGTACATCCGCTAACACCCGATGTTGTCCGGCTCCGCTCTCGTCCGATTCTGCGGACGGAAGAAAATCCTATTTTTCTATCCGTCTGCAGAGCGGATCGGATGAACACGAACAGACGGTCCGTGTTCCTCCGATCCCCCATAGGGGAGAGCGGAGATCTGACAGGGCGGTCCCTGCACAGTGTGCGGGTCCCACCCTGTCATCTGCCTGCTCAGCTGGGGAAAGCGGAGCGATCCCCGCTGAGCAGCGGATAAACACGGGGCGGATCAACACGGATCCGTCCCGTGTGAAAGGGGCCTTAGTAATAAGTTGTTTGTCCTCCTTTTTCTACAGAACAGTTTCTTACTGCAGTATTTTGCAACACTTATGAGCAAACTGCATACCTTCAAAGCAAGCAGATATTGTGCAATTGCAAACTATGCATTGGAAACAGCCTTTTTTGACTTTCTAGTGTATAAGATAACAAAGATTGTGACATATAAATGGGTTGAGTCACACAGTTTAAAAAAGGATGTTGTAGGAGTGGTTGATATACAGAAAAAAAAAAAAGTAAAGAAAATCAAGCTGGTGATTACAAACACTGAAGAGCAACATACTGTAGCTTCTAGGATAAAAAGGGGGTCAATTTTCTTAGGCCTTGGCACATAGTGAGCTTTAGTACAAAAAGACATCAACTCTAGTGCCCAACCTGGCAGTAATATATATTGCAAACAAAGGTTTTTAATACAATGAGCAAAGTCAGCAGGATGGTCAACAATTTAGTTAACCCTTAACCACTTGCTTACTCGCCACTTAAACCCCCCTCCTGCCTAGACCAATTTTAAGCTTTCAGCGCTGTCACTCTTTGAACGACAATTGCACAGATATACAACGCTGAAACAACCAAATTAAATTTTTTTTCAATTTTTTTCCCACAAATAGAGCTTTCTTTTGGTGGTATTTGATCACCCCTGGGTTTTTTATTTTTTGTTAAAAAAATGAAAAAAAAACAAAAATTTTGAACAAAAATACAAAACAATTTTATGTTTTGTTATAAAATTTTGCAAACAGGTAATTTTTCTCCTTCATTGATGTACGCTGATGAAGCTGCACTGATGGGCACTGATAGGCTGCAGTGATGGGCACTGAGAGGTGGCACTGATGGGCGGCACTGAAGGGCACTAATAGGTGGCACCAAAGGGCACTAATAGGTGGCACTGATACTTGGCACTGATAGCTGGCACTGATAGGCGGCAGTGATGGACAGTGATGGGCACTGGTAGGTGACATTGATAGGCAGTACTGCTAGGTAGCACTGATGAGGCATTGATTGGCACCACTGCTGGACATTAATAGGTGGCACTCGTGGGCATAGATAGGTGGCACTGATTGGTTGCACTAATATACACTGGTGGGCACAGATTGGTGGCACTGATATGCACTGTGGGCACTGGCAGACGCTGTGCCTCTTCCTCTTCGGGACCGATGTCCCTTACACAGAAGCCGGTGATCGGGAGAGGAGAAAAGAAAAAGATCTTCTGTTTACAGCATGTGATCAGCTGTCATTGGCTAACAGTTGATCACATGGTAAGGGGCTGGGATCGGCCATCTTACTCCAATCTGTGATCACCCTAGTCTCATTGACTCTGGGATCACAGCGCACGCCGCGTGCACCCTGCAGGGGGCACGCAGGGTTTGTGCAAAGGGGAGGACGTCTATTGACGGCCTCCTGGCAATGTAGGTCCACGCTGTAGCCATCATTCGGCTATAGTGCAGACAGGAACTGGTTAACAATAAAAAGAGTAAAATAAGAAATAAAGCAAAAAAGGAAAGAGGAGGGGAATGAGATGTAGCAAATAGAAAAAGAAATATAGAAAAATAGGGATGGTATGCGATAAAGATAAGAGAATTACCGTGACTTCCCCATTAATCCTGAGCCACCCCCCACACACACACACACACACACACACACATTTACTGCCCCAAGCTCACATAAGGATGAAAATAATGGAATACGTAGATCACATGGAAGCTTTCATGGTGTGCTATAGCTTCCATGCTTTGTTATATTGCTCCAGCGAGTCATTGAGTGAGGCAGTAAGATATTCCATCCATTTCACATCCCTTATCCTCATATGTAGTTCAGGTAAACACTGAGATGTAGTACACTTCCATTTCAGGGCCACCAGACACCTTGCCACCGTAATAATACGTGACAACATTTTTTTGGCTGGTTTTTAGAGACTGCAAGTGGAGGTAGACCCAGAACAAATGTTTTGAGAGTAAAGGGGATTTGGACAGCAAATACGTGATGCATAAGTGCATGGACAGGTTGCCAGAATTAAAAGATGAGCCAACAGTGCCAGTAAATATGCTGAGGAGAGCCTAGTTAAATCATATTTCTTTGAATTGATTTGCTTTGCACTCATTTCATTTTACACAACTATTTTCCTCTAATATTAAGCTGGCTGTAGATGAGATGATGGTTACCTAAGCCACTGTTTTAGCCAAGTCAAGTGACAATTTATTCTTACAGCAGCTTCAGACACCCTGGCTGATTGCTCTTAGCAGGGGTCAGCCAATTAGGTTTAAAAGTATTTTTTGCTACACTTTACTCAGAGGTTAGTTAGCCCCTTGAAATGTCTTCCTGCAGGGCTGTAGATTATTCTTTTTTTCCTAGGGTGGTTTTAGTCTTGGGCATGATGATAAAAATTGGGAGGTGCGATTGCTGTGACAAATCGCAGATGTAGTAAAATTGTGCTAACTATCTTAAAACTGGAACCTACTCACTGTGTACACGGTAACATATGACAGTCCTTGTACCTCCCCAAAAAAAACTATAATTACTGTGCCGCACACAAAAGTCTAAAAGTTTTGTACCAATCTCAACATAATCATATGTAGAAAATGAAACACTTCTATTACATATGCTTTTCTGCACACAGGCTACCTTGAAGAAGAACTTTATTAACCTACTCAGTGACTATGTAGAAAGCAGAAACTGTTGTACAATATAAATAGTGCAGTGGTCAGGAATAGGTCATAGCCCAATGTACCTAGGACAGTGATCAGAGGTATGACATACACAGCATAGTGTATATAGTATAAGGAAATGAGATACGTTAATTCCACAGAATACTGGGATATGTAACACACAGAGTGCAAGGGTCAGTAGACAGGGTACAACAAGAAGTTACCTCCCTCTCTATGCCAAATACAATCCTTTAAATACAGAATTTCCTCCAGTACAGATTATCCCTACTACAGATCTTCCCTAGTACAGCTCCCCCCCGTAACGATCCTCCTGTATGCAGCTCTGCCTCAGAAGAGATCTCCCCCAGCACAGATCTGGATTTTCTGTATAGCCATGCCTTACTTTGGGCTTACTTGCATTACCACCACGTGGAAGCAACTTGTCTACCATAAGACATAGAGGGGGCAGTCCCACTGTCATAGGTAACTTCATTCCTTACTCCACAAGTGATTCTAGAGGCATTTACCTAGATCCCTAGATGGAACCAACACCTGCAATCTTGAACTTGGGACAACTGTTGGAGTCTTTCTCTGCTCTGTTGAGTGAGAATGAGTCCTCACTCATGTTCACAGGGACCTTGTTTTCACTCAGGACTTTATAGTTGGTTTTGGGACATATGTCCTTCAGAGGGTTTAAGCGCACTGGCACCATCCCCTGCAGAGTCCATTTCTGACCCTCCCTCATGCCCCTGCAGCCCTGTAGGGGACCGAACCGGACACCTGGATAATTCCCACACGAGATCTCGGTAACATAGATTGACACCCATGAGTGAGTTTGAAAATACGCCCAATTTAATTTTGGGCAAGTGCCTATTTTATACAATATCAAGGTAGGATGGATTACAATAAATTCAAAGCTTGATTACAGAGGAACAGAATAACAATTCTAATAATAAGTGTTTCTCGCCATATAATGTGCAATTTCATCATATTTTCTGTAAGAGAGGCATATATCAAAATGTCTGACTAAGTGTTCCAAAACAATACAGCCGTTACAGCCATTCTAATCTTATTAGTCAAAACATATCTAAGAAGAAAACACATTCTAAGTCAAACTCAGATAATAGGAACATAATAGTAATAATATGGAATTTTACAGAACAGACAGCAGAAACATCATTAACCCTTCAATCCCCTCTTTTATTATGAATGTGATAATTTTCCCCACATTATTTTGGAAATAAGCTTGCCCAGACTTTAGCATAAGCCTTATTGATGATTCTGGTAATTTTCCTCTTTATAGTACAAACCAAATAGCAATTGTACATGATAAGCATAACCAAAATCATGACACAGATGGCAAGTGGGTAGAAGAAAGTTTTCAACACCTCACCCCCATCGGTGACCAACCTGTAAACACATCATGCCACAAATGATGGGCGTCCTGTGATAACTGAGTAGTGGCTGTTTCAAGTTTACCTCTCATAATGGTAGTTTTTATGATTGCCTGATGTACTGTCAAATTATATGTCTTAAGATATTGCAAAGATTTCTTCTGTTGTTTGAGTATTTCTACAATTGGTCCTATGGGCAAGGAGAAATCACCCACTGGGTGTGCATCTGGTCTCCAGTAGATACTGTGGAAGTGTTCTGTGACACTTTCCAACACAAATTTTTTCCCATGCCAATACAATAATCAAACATTGTGTAAGCAGCCTGAAAAGTGTAAATGAATATCTACTTCAATAATGTTTACTCCTACTTCCGTTGCCAAGCATTCCTGCTATGGGCCTACTTCTATAAATGCATTATAACCCTGTGGATATAAATACCAAGTACACCATTATCAGCTTTCTGACAGTCATTCAAGCTATAAGTGTTGTTTGAACCTACAGCTATATAAGTTCTTTCATACTTTGGTTCCCACCATGCAACAGTATCAGTGAATACATCTGGCATAGGGATAGGGAGAGTAAAGAATTTACACATAGTGATTCCATAATCTTTAGGGACGAATACCTTGTAATGTCTCATACAATAGAAACTAGATATACCGCTAAATATCTTGGTGTGACACACTGTGTCCTGAGGAAAAGATATTACCCAATGATCCTCAGGAATCTTGAAAAGAGACCTCAGCTGTCTGGGGATGCAAGTCTGTTTTCCAACATATCTCTCTGTTGACTTATCCAAAGGAACCTTACAGCACATATGGTCTAATTTGCAAGACCCTAAGGCTTCATTCACACGAGGCGGACTCCGTTTCCACGGAGCCCGCCTCAGTCCGCCGGCTCAGCGGGAGATCAGTCCATTGATCTCCTCTGAGCTGGCGGATGACAGGTCCCTCTCTGCTCACTGAGCGGGGAGGGGCTTGTCAGGCGCCGCTGCTGCCTATGGAGGGATCGGATGAAAACGGACAGCATGTCCGTTTTCATCAGATCTCACCCGATCCAATCCGCCAGCGACGGATCTGGACGTAGGGCCATCCATCTGCTTTTAGCAGATCGGACGGGGTCAGATGTCAGCAGACATGTCTCCGCTGACATCCGTCGCTCCATAGGCTAACATGGAGCGCCCATTCAGGTCCGCCGTCAAAACTGACAGGCGGACCTGAATGGTCCGATCCTGTGAAAGGGGCCTTAGTCAAATCACCTGTTAGTACAGTCAAACCACCAAGCTGAGTCACCATCGATTTATCTAGGTTCAACTGTGCCCCCTGGGGTGCTAAGAGCGTGGGGTTCCAGTCACCCAATATGTGGCGGGCATCCACACTATCTTTTTCAGCACCTGCAAGCATACTTCTGACAATCTATAAATCAATACCATTCAGGATTCCAAGGGTTGTCCCCCCCCCCCAGGAGTTTGTCATACCAGGCTCTTTTCTTTCTCTTATGTGAACTAGGATTACTGATAAATACATTGGGTGTTGTAAAGTTACTTGGATTTCTTGACTAGACAAAGAGGTGTTAGTTCAGGTATTAGCTATAAGTACCAAGCTATTAGTAATTTCTGAATCATTGGTTATAAGTATATCGGAACCTATGGGCCATACCATGGAGGACCCAGTCCATCTAGCTTTCCTTCTCATATGGGTTTTAACCTCCTCTATATAAAAAAGGGAAGAAAGAGGGTGAGTATGATTCCACTTTTTCCAGTGATACAACATTAAATTTCTAGTAACATTTATCACACACGTAGAAGCATTAGTAAGTAACTACTCCCCACTTTACAACTACTTCCAACACTATCCGGTCATGGGGTATCGTAGTACTAAAAATGACACATGAGTCATTAGGCAAACAAGTAAAATTTCCCTGCATGCAGGTTAAATCACTCTTCATCCTTGCCACAAAACACTCCTTTGTTTAACACGGAACTTATACTCAGTACTCCTAAAGTGTCATCTTTTCTGCATTCGGTGTGACTTGTTCATAGTGTCATGAGCAACAGTGTGTGTCATGGGCAAATTTGACTCATTCATATTGTAATTGTCCTCAAAACACACAGACCTAAATGGGCATCCGGGTGATGCACACAGCTTCTTATGATCCATGTTGGCAAAAATACCACCAGGATCAGGAGGCTAAGTCCACAAAGTGTTTTCCCAGAAGTTTGGGGAGACAGTAGCCAGAACATTTTCTGTGTCTTCTTTCGGTTTGTCTGTTGTGTTACTTTCTGGGGTCTTGTATCACCTGCTTCACCCCTCTTTATTACTCTCTTTACACTGGTCGCGTGGATTCACTAGGGGTCACTGTTCCATCAGGACTGCTGTTCTTGTCACTGCGATCACCGTTGTCCGTGGTCCAAAGGGGAATCCAGTTCCTTCAAATTTATTCAGTTGCTTTATCACAACCACATCTCCTGATTGGAAAGGGTGTGTTGATTCCTGTGAAGAGACAGATACATCACCATAGATGCCATTCAATGTCTGAATCAATTTTCTACAATACTCTTTTTGAATCAATTTCAGATCATAGAAAGAGGTGGGTCAGGATCAGGAGGCTAAGTCCACAAAGTGTTTTCCCAGAAGTTTGGGGAGACCGTAGCCAGGACATCTACTGCGTCTTCTTTCGGCTTGCCTGTTGTCTTACTTCCGGGGTCTTGTATCACCTGCTTCGTCCCTCTTTGTTACTCTCTTTACTTTGGTCGCGTGGATCCACTAGGGGACACTGTTCCGTCAGGACTGCTGTTCTGGTCACTGCGATCACTGTTGTCCGCGGTCCAAAGGGGAATCCAGATTCCTTGAATTTATTCAGTTGTTTTATCACGACCACATCTCCTGGTTGGAAAGGGTGTGTTGATTCCTGTGAAGAGACAGGCACGTCACCAAAGATGTCATTCAAAGTCTGAAGCAATTTTCTACAATACTCTTCTTGAATCAATTTCAAATCATAGAAACAGGTGGGCCTTTTACCCAGGGTATTGGAAATGTTCTCCCCATAATCACTTCAAATGGTGATAGCTTAGTTGTTTCATTCAGCAGGTGTCATTTTTTATTTCTGCTAGTATTGCTGGCAGCACAATTACCCACCTGGCAAATGTGCCTCCAGTAACATTTCTAATCTTGTCCTCAGAAATGATGGCTGGCCCATTGCCTGACTTGATCTGCAATGGACAGCCCCATCTCTCTATAATTTCTCTCTATATACAAAAATATCTACAAAAATATCTACATTTAAAACCTTTGCTGGTTAACCCCCTCTGTCCCATTCCATGATGCTCCGAGGTGTACCTACCCCCCTCTTTTTGGCAATGACCCCTTCTGGAGTAATTTCCAAACCTTGTGAAGATCAATACAGAAGATCTTCCCTGTGCCCCTGTAAATAATGGCCAGCTGTGAGGGGAACTGTATGACTTTTAAGAGATCATTTATAAAAGCAGAATGGGGAATTGTTTTGCCATCTGCTTCTACAAAGTCTCTCTGCTGCTAGATCCATCTGTAATCATGGACCGCTCTATAAGCATATTTGTTGTCCCTCAAAAACCTGTATAATACATGTTGTCAGAGTTTGCAACATGAACCACCCATAAAAACATTAAATACATTACGTCAGATCTCGATGAGGTCACAGAATGTATAACTTCTATACAGTCATACTGTTTTACCACCTCATCCACCTCTCCCTTCAAACCAAACATTGTATTCAGAAAAAGAGCCAGTCCAGAGGTGGGTGAAACAAAACGGTCAGAGCTGCAGTGGAGAGGAGAATAACCTCATATCCAGTGAGCCTCTGAATGGACACATATTGAGTGTTCAGACTCAAACAAAAACAATACTTGGTGTGGGGTATGTACATGTGTAGCATATCACAGAGTTATCATGGCTGACATCTCAATACCCATGGCGCAGGCCGCTAGGGTGTGCAGGCATGCTGGCATGCCTTGTACCGGGACTGGAACCACTTTGGCAAGAAAACAAGCTACAGGTCTCAGCTTACTCCTATGCTCTTGGGCTAGGACGGGCTGCCATGGTTGTACAGTTGTCCCTTGTGCACAAATAACAATACACATGGAGTCCCAACCCTGGGCAATAACCATTGCAGGTTGTTAACCCTATATGTATTTTCTCATCATCCCAAGTCACTAGATCCGGGGCTTCTGTCTAAGTGCTTTGTCTGAGTAGGTTTTAAAAAAATGGGAACAGTCAGGTATCTATTGGCGGCAGTAACCAATCGTACCTGAAGAGGACAGCGTGTCTTTTGTTTAGTGGGCATGCCACTCCCATGACAGCTGTAACCCTTGCAGAGCTTACTTTGCATTCCCTGGGGATGAGTGTGAACCCCAAATACTCAACCTGTGAGAGACAGAGCTGGACCTTGGACTAGGAGACCTTATGACCCCTTTACACAAACAATTCATCAAAACCAAGTGTTTAACTGAAAAGCCATCAGGGAGGGACTGCACAACAGTAAGTCATTGGCATACTGAAGGAGGACAGAACCATTTTCAGCCGACCATGAGCATAGAGTCTCATGGAGCACTATTGAGCAGACTACAGGTGAGTCAACATAGCTTTAAGGCAAATGGCCCAGGTATACTGGGTCTTTTCAAAACAGGAAAAAACCATAAGCAGTTGTGTCTCCTCGTCAACAAGAATGGGAAAAAAAACATTACTTAAATCAAATAACAGGAGAAAAAAAACCTCTGGCACTGTTGGGTATAGAGACAATCAGGGATGATACATCTGGGACGATTGGGGCTATCAGTATAGCTATGTTGTTATCAGTATTACAAGATTAATAATTTCTCTCAAATCCTGCACAGATCTGTAAGTACCATTCTGCCTTGGGCACAGGATTGATGGGAACATCTGTATAAAAATATCACTCTTTTATTATTCCCTGACACAGGAAAGATTGCACCCAAGGTGTGATGCCTTCAATCTCTTCCTGTGACAAAAAATACTGTCTATGAAAAATTGGAGCTGTGCCTTCCCAATGAGAATGGTCTCAAAACAAATCCCCTTCCGAAAAGACAAGGGGGTGGAAGAGGGGGTTCCAACTGTACCTCCTCACTAACTTCCCCTGCTTCCCTGCTAGACGGGCGGTCCTGAGATCTGAGTCCGGTGCAAGAAGGGACCTGTGCCTTAGGAGTAAAGGCAGCAGTGCCCCCCCCTCCCATGGCACACACATCCTCAGCTGCACGACCAGTTTTGACCTCTTTGTCCTTCAGTCTTTTTACCTGTCATAAACCAGATGTGACCAGAACTGTGTGACTGCGACAGAGTGAACCAGACATAAATAGGTGAAAGTAAGTAGGTTTCGTAAAGTAAATGCATATAAATGTGAACACACCACCAAAACAAACAGAGTGAACAAACTGAACAACCAAACAGTAATAATAAACCAACCAGTATATATAGCAAAAGGGAGTACCAGAATAGTAGTCAAGCCAGGCCAGGGTCATAAACAGGAGATCAGCAGATGGGGGGCCAGGAGTAAACAGACAGGGAACAAGATGGAAGGAATCAGGCTGCAGGGCAAGGATCCAGGGATACAGGAACAGATACAAACAGGTTCAGGATACAGGATACAGGAATCAGGGTTCAAGTCCAGGATCAAGATAACAGATAAACAGGCTGCAGGTCAGAGCACAAGGACAATACCAGGGCAAGGTGTGTGTGCACTTGCCGGGTATTTATACACATCTCAATCAGACTCAGATGATGCCTGATTGCAAGAGGTAATGTCGGCCCCACACTGTCAGGAGCGACCCACTGGTGGACGCTAGTACTGCGGCCCAAAGATCACATAATACCAGCAGGGAAAGGCTCTCCTGACAGTTCCAAACTGCCAGGAGACACCTGCTGGTGGACCTCAGTACTGCACGCCAAATGATAGATATTACCAGCGGAGGGAACCTTTCCTGACAGTACCCCCCCCTCGAAGGAGCGACCTCTGGACACTCCAACTAGCCGTTGCTGGGGAAAGTCTATGGCGTCAAGCCGAGCAGTGGGCAAAGTCACATCAGGTTGGGCAATAAGTACGTCAAGCTGAGTAGCAGGCACATTGAGCTGGGCGGCAGGCACATCGAACTGGGCAACAGGCATGGGCACATCAAGCTGGGCAGCTGGCATGGGCACATCAAGAGGGGCAGCAGGCACAGGCACATCAAGTGGGGCAGCAGGCACAGGCACATCAAGCTGGGCAGCAGGAATGGGCACATCAAGCTGGGCAGCAGGCATGGGTACATCAGGCTGGGCAGCAGGCACGGGCAAACCAAGCTGGGCAGCAGGCATATCAAGCTGGGCAGCAGGCACAGGCACATCAAGCTGGGCAGCAGGCACTTCAAGCTGGGCAGCGGGCACTTCAAGCTGGGCAGCAGGCACAGGCACATCAAGCGGGGCAGTAGGCACAGGAACATCAAGTGGGTCAGCAGGCACGGGCACATCAAGCGGGGCAGCAAGCACTTCAAGCTGGGCAGCAGGCACTTCAAGCTGGGCAGCAGGCACAGGCATATCAAGTGGGGCAGCAGGCATGGGCACATCAAGCTGGGCAGCAGGCACAGTTACATCAGGCTGGGCATCAGGCACGGGCACATCAAGCTGGGAAGCAGGCACATCAAGCTGGGCAGCAGGCACAGGCACTTCAAGCTGGGCAGCAGGCACGGGCACTTCAAGCTGGGCAGCAGACAGTGGCTCATCAGGCTGGGTAGCAGATAGGGACACATCAGGCTGGGCAGCAGACAGGAACACAGGCTGGGCAGCATGCTCCGCAGGCCGTGAAACGGGCAACACACCCTCAGACCAGGAAACAGGCATCGCAACCTCAGACCGGGAAACTGGCTCTGGCTCTTCAGACTGGAACGCTGGCTCTTCAGACTGGAACGCTGGCTCTGGCTGTTCAAACTGGAACGCTGGCTCTGGCTCTTCAGACTGGAACACTGGCTCTTGCTCTTCAGGCTGGAATGCTGGCTCTGGCTCTTCACGCTGGAACGCTGGCTCTGGCTCTTCAGGCTGGAATGCTGGCTTTGGCACCTCGGGCTGGAACTCTGGCACCTTGGGCTGGAACTCTGGCACTTCGGGCTGGAACTCTGGCACTTCGGGCTGGAACTCTGGCACTTTGGGCTGGAACTCTGGCACTTTGGGCTGGAACTCTGGCACCTCGGACTGGAACTCTGGCACCTCGGGCTGGAACTCTGGCACTTTGGGCTGGAACTCTGGCACTTCAGGCTAGGATACTGGCACCAGAACTTCAAGCTAAGACAGATTGGTGGGTGTGGAGGCAGGTTGGGTTAATGGCAGGATCGTTTTGGTTGAAAAAAACTTTCATTTTTTCTTTAGTTTAGCCACTGAAGCTCTGTAGGTGACTGCAGGACTGTAGGTAAGGGGTGCAGCAGACTGGAAAGGAGGATGGGATATGGCAGAGAAGACGTAACAGGAGCTGGGGGAAGATCTTGTGGGTTTGTAGGCAGCTGAGAAGAGGCAGGTGGGTTGAATGCAGGATAGGTACATAGAGCAGAGATCGGATATGAGTATTTGGTTGGGAGCAGTGTATACTGGGCTGCAACTGAGGTTGACATGGGTGATGGGGAAACATACATTTGGGTAGGCTGGTGTCTGATGGCTGAGGTGGTTTGTTTGCCTGGGGCTGATTGCACCATGTCAGACCATGCTGAAAGTATAGGTTATACAAACTGTAGTTTTAAATCTCCCTGCCTAACAAAAGACTGAGCAGACACAATGCACTCAGCAATCACCTGTGGGTAACAGGCTGAGTAGTGCTCACAAAAATTGGTGGGATCATCTTCAAAAAGCCACACTAGGGATACAACCTGATTCACATTAAAAGGAGGAGTGAAACCATCATGGCCCTCTGGAATACAGGGCAGGGCTAGCTCAGTACAGATCTTGATCAAAGGCTGCACCTCCCCAAACAATATATAACCCTGATCGACGAGGGAGTGAACCAAACGGATAGTTGCAAACATCCTTTCAAAGCCTGGCGGCAATAATCACCAGGGGGTGACTATACGCAGCCTCTGCCAGGAGCTTACGTGGGCACGAGCGTACGCCTGCGTCTGCTGGCACACGAGTGCACATATACAATCAGACTTTACAAAGAACGCAACAAGAAATGTAAGGGTGCAATTAGATAGATAGAACACGAAAGACACATAGCGGAAGAGAGCAAAAAAAACCCCTAAGAAATTCTTTAAGTATATAAACAGTAAAAGAGAGAGGACAGACCATATTGGCTCCATAAAGAATGAGGAAGGGAATCTGGTTACAAAGGATGGTGAGATGGCAAATGTATTGAAATTATTCTTCTCCTCAGTCTTCAGGAGGGAATTGGGGGGCTTCAGTAACCAAAACGGCAGTGTTGATCCTCATGACACATCACAGGAAGCACCATCATAGCTAACAGAGGACAGAATTAGAAATAGATTTGAAAAACTTAACATTAATAAGTCACCGGGACCAGATGGCTTGCACCCGAGGGTCCTTAGGGAACTCAGTCAAGTAGTTGCCAGACCATTATTCCTAATTTTTACTGACAGTCTACTGACTGGAATGGTACCAGCTGATTGGGGAAAAGCCAATGTAGCACCAATATTTAAAAAAGGGCCAAAATACATCCCTGGGAATTACAGACCAGTTAGCCTAACATCAATACAATGCAAGCTCTTGGAGGGGATGATAAGGGACTATATACAAGATTTTAGTAATGAGAACGTTATCATTAGCAGTAATCAGCATGGATTCATGAAGAATCGTTCTTGTCAAACCAATCTACTAACCTTCTACGAGGAAGTGAGCTGCCATCTAGATAAGGGAAGGCCCATAGATGTGGTGTATCTGGATTTTGCAAAAGAATTTGACACAGTTCCCCATAAACGTTTACTGTACAAAGTAAGGTCAGTTGGCATGGACCACAGGATGAGTACGTGGATTGAAACCTGGCTACAAGGGCGAGTTCAGAGGGTAGTGATAAATGGGGAGTACTCGGAATGGTCAGGGATGGAAAGTGGGGTCCCCCAGGGTTCTATCCTGGGACCAATCCTATTTAATTTATTCATAAACGACCTGGAGGATGGGGTGAACAGCTCAATCTCTGTATTTGCAGACGATACTAAGCTAAGCAGGGCAATAACTTCTCCGCAGGATGTGGAAACCTTCCAAGTAGATCTGAACAAATTAATGGGGTGGGCAACTGCATGGCAAATGAGGTTTAATGTGGAAAAATTTTAAATAATGACTGAGCCCCTAGCGCTTATGCGGGTCTCCATGGGACAGTACAGAGCGCGGTAGTATGGTCCACTGTTCCCCCCTCCGTTTTCGTTATTTAGGTTGCCCCAGGTGATGGCAGACTTTGGAGCGGTGTAGCAATGATCTCCGATTGGCTGAATCGGGCGGGACTGAGCCAGGCTGTTGCTATATAAGCTGGCGGCTTTCCCGCTCCGTTCACCGCCTGAGGAGACGCTACAGAAGACGGACCCGCGCTGCTCCCACCCTCCCTCCCTAAATATATTATTTTTAAATCTGTCATGGCATTTTTTTGTGGGGTTTGTCATCCAGTTCAGTTCTGGATGGACTACGTGATATCCTTAATAAATTAAATATTTTATGGTTATGGAATTTTAAGTTAAAGATTTTGTTATAAATGATTATTGTTCATTTGGGTAACCCCTTAATAAATGCCATGGCCATTATTGCCAACATGAAATTGTTTTGTGTCTCTTTATTTATTTTATTTTATATCCTCTTTTAGTCCTTTGTGCTGTCCCATGCATTTGGGTGGCAAAAATATGAATGCAATCTACTCACTGGGGGGAGAACCACTGGGGGAATCAGGGATGGAAAAGAACCTGGGGGTCCTAGTAGATGATAGGCTCAGCAATGACATGCAATGCCAAGCTGCTGCTAACAAAGCAAACAGAATATTGGCATGCATTCAAAAAGGGATTAACTCAAGAGATAAAGCGGTAATTCTCCCACTCTACAGGACTGCACCTGGAGTATGCTGTCCAGTTCAGGGCACCAGTCCTCAGGTAGGATATGCTGGAAATGGAGCGAGTACAGAGAAGTCAATGTAAAATATGGGGGTTCAGTCAGCGCAAGACGATAAACATAAACTCACAAAATTAAAGCCGCTGTACACTAAAAGGTCAATATATGAAAATCCTTCTGATTATGTAATAGGTAAATAACAGTGCAGCGCTAAAAATATATACAGAAACAAAATAAAAGATTGCTCATAGCATAAGATGTTAAAAAGTCCCCTTTGGTATAAAAAATGGATATTAAAGTTGACAGATAAGATCTCCTCCGCGGTGATAAGGTTGTTCATAGACATTCATGTGATAGCTCCTAATCCGTGATTCCTCCACCAGCTAGCCAAACTGCTCACCTCAATCACTGGACCCCTGAGCTAACAGATGGGTCAAACAGGCCTTCGCCACTTACAGTGGTCACAGATGGAAGCTTGAATGTACAGATGAATAAGATACGATGTCCTACCACTTTTAACAACTGCACGTTGTCACTCTTAAATTCCAACCGTAGTACCATGAAAAAAACAATGAAAAAATATATAGTGCACACTGTGTGGCTAAAATACTTTCTTTTTATTCATAAAGATCAGGTACTCACATAAAAAGCACTACAACCCCAGTGCTAGGATGAATGGCATGTAATATTGTCGGTATACATAGGTGTATAAGGTGGCTGCAGTGATGTCATAAAGTCCTCTCAGTCCTCTGAGCTCAGTTTGCTGAAGAAGTCCCGCTTAAGGACGATACACGTGCGAGAGAACTTTATGGCTTCACTGCAGCCACCTTATCAACCTATGTATACCGACAATATTACATGCCATTCATCCTAGCACTGGGGTCAGCTCCCATTGTTCTCCCATTATCCTTGCAGGTGGCTGGAAGGGAAAGCAAAATTCAGGTAATCATTGACTCTGGTGCATGTAGCTGCTTCATAGATATCACCCCTGCAAGAGACCTCCAAATTCCTCTCATGCCCAAAGAGCAAAAATTGTACATTCATCTGGCAGATGCCACACATTGAAAATTTGGACCTGACATTCAAAAGAGTATTCCCACACTAACCATAACCAAAATGGGTCACCAATAACTTTTAGATTTTGGCGTCTTGAGCTCACCAATGTTCCCATTAATCCTCAGAATGAGGTGGCTACAGGTACACAATCCTCAGGTTGACTGGAGTAGCCAGAATGCAACTTTTCAGTCATCCTGCTGTCTGCAACATTGGTTTCTGCTCAAGTACCACAAACTCCTGTCTATGTCTCAGCATCCAATAGGATCCTAAGCCCTCATGCACACAGGCTGTTAAAAAAACGTTATGAAAACGCCAGTATCTTTGAAGTGATTTTTTAAACTTTTTTCAGCTTTTTTCAGCGTTTTTGCAATAGCGTTTTTTAGCGTTTTTGAGCGTTTTTCCGCGTTAGCGTTTTTGAGCGTTTTTTTTTTTTTCAAATTTTTTTTTTTTTTCAATGGATCAAAAACGCTAAAAAACGTTGGTGAATGACGTTTTTGAGCGTTTTTGAGCGTTTTTCAGCATTAGAGCATTTTTACAGCTGAAAAACGTCTTTCAGAACCCACTGGTCCTGGGTTTTTTTTACAGCTTAAAAACGCCTATGCCACTTGCAGCTCAAAAACGCCTAGGTGGGCATGAAGCCATAGACTAACATAGACAGGCCTTTTTAAGCTGCAAAAAAAGCTCAAAAAAGCAGCTGTAAAAACGTCCGTGTGCATGAGGACTAATAATCATCAACTTGTACCTCCTGCATGCCATGACTTTCTGGACATCGTCAACAAAAAGAGAGCAGATACACCTCCACCTCCTCAGTCTTATGACTGCCTCATCAAACTGCCCCCCCAATGAAATTCTATTTGGACGTATCTTCCCTCTATCTTTGCATAGAAACTAATCAGCTTCCAGTTTTTTTGGGTTTTTTTTGTCAAAGTTTATTTTAACAAGCTGAAATTAGAAGCTGATTGGCTACAATGCACAGCTGCAGCAGATATTGCACTCTCCAGTTTTAGTAAATCAACGACACCCCCCCTCCCGAGCCATCAGCCAGCATATCCGCTGGCTGGCCGAAGACACGAACATAGCCGATGCTTTGTTTGGGTCTCTGATCTAGTAACCCAGAAGAGATGTCATGTAATCATGTGCATTTGTTTTAGTCCAAATGCATTTTCGTCTGAATTTTGGGGATTTTCGTGTTTGTTTTAACAAGCAATAACGAACGCGCAGAACCCGAAAGATCCAAAATTAAAAAATGCTTTATTTTCGTAGCCATTATATTTTCGTATCGTTGCGACAACAGTTCGATATAGATAGATAAAAGATTCGACATTACGGCGACAATAGCGATCTGTGTCAATGGAACCTGCGGTTGAATGTGCTTAACCTAACTCTATTAGTCCAAGATTATTCGACATAGAAAGAAAAGATTCAACGTTATAGAGACATGAAGATTGGACGAAGCAGCTAAAAACATACGATAATTCTTACTACTCAAACAACATTAGAATTCTACTACAGCCTGTGGGCAGGGCATTCGACCAGAAATGTATGATCGCCGCGTCGCACAGTTTAGCTGCTTCGTCGAATCTTCTTAGAACATCTGACAGACACCATAAGCCTTCAATTGACAGATAGATTCGACCTTAATTCTGATTTTCAGATGAACGCATTTTTTAACCACTTGACGACTGCCTCACGCTGATGTACGTCAGCAGAATGGCACGGGCAGGCAAAATCACGTACCTGGTATGTGATTGCCTTCCCGCAGACGGGGGGTCCCCCCCCCGGTGCCTGAGGCGGTCGCCGTTGGTCTGGTAGCGATCAGAGATGAGGGGGAGGCCATCCGATCGCTCCCAGCCAATGAGAATCCTCCCCTGCCTGTGTGTAGAACACACAGGCAGAGGATGTGATGTCATCTCTCCTCGGCTCGGCAGTTTCCGTTCCGGCGCCGAGGAGAGAAGACTGTAATGTAAGTGCACAAACACACACAGTAGAACATGCCAGGCACACTTTACACCCCCGACCCCCCCGATCGCCCCCCGATCACCCCCCCAATCAGCCCTCCCCCCCGTGTCACACTGACACCAAGCAGTTTTTTTTTTTTTTCTGATTACTGCATGGTGTCAGTTTGTGACAGTTACTGTGTTAGGACAGTTAGTATTAGCCCCCTTTAGGTCTAGGGTACCCCCCTAACCCCCCCTAATAAAGTTTTAACCCCTTGATCACCCTCTGTCGCCAGTGTCGCTAAGCGATCATTTTTCTGATCGCTGTATTAGTGTCGCTGGTGACGCTAGTTAGGGACGTAAATATTTAGGTTCGCCGTCAGCGTTTTATAGCGACAGGGACCCCCATATACTACCTAATAAATGTTTTAACCCCTTAATTGCCCCCTAGTTAACCCTTTCACCACTGATCACCGTATAACCGTTACGGGTGACGCTGGTTAGTTCGTTTATTTTTTATAGTGTCAGGGCACCCGCCATTTATTACCTAATAAAGGTTTAGCCCCCTGATCGCCCGGCGGTGATATGCGTCGCCCCAGGCAGCGTCAGATTAGTGCCAGTACCGCTAACACCCACGCACGCAGCATACGCCTCCCTTAGTGGTATAGTATCTGAAGGCATCAATATCTGATCCAATCAGATCTATACTAGCATCCCCAGCCGTTTAGGCTTCCCAAAAACGCAGTGTTAGCGGGATCAGCCCAGATACCTGCTAGCACCTGCGTTTTGCCCCTCCGCCCGGCCCAGCCCAGCCCACCCAAGTGCAGTATCGATCGATCACTGTCACTTACAAAACACTAAACGCATAACTGCAGCGTTCGCAGAGTCAGGCCTGATCCCTGCGATCGCTAACAGTTTTTTTGGTAGCGTTTTGGTGAACTGGCAAGCACCAGCCCCAGGCAGCGTCAGGTTAGGGCCAGTACCGCTAACACCCACGCACGCAGCATACGTCTCCCTTAGTGGTATAGTATCTGAACGGATCAATATCTGATTCGATCAGATCTATACTAGCGTCCCCAGCAGTTTAGGGTTCCCAAAAACGCAGTGTTAGCGGGATCAGCCCAGATACCTGCTAGCACCTGCGTTTTGCCCCTCCGCCCGGCCCAGCCCAGTCCACCCAAGTGCAGTATCGATCGATCACTGTCACTTACAAAACACTAAACGCATAACTGCAGCGTTTGCAGAGTCAGGCCTGATCCCTTCGATCGCTAACAGTTTTTTTGGTAGCGTTTTGGTGAACTGGCAAGCACCAGCCCCAAGCAGCGTCAGGTTACGGCCAGTACCGCTAACACCCACGCACGCAGCATACGCCTCCCTTAGTGGTATAGTATCTGAACGGATCCACATCTGATCCGATCAGATCTATACTAGTGTCCCCAGCAGTTTAGGGTTCCCAAAAACGCAGTGTTAGCAGGATCAGCCCAGATACCTGCTAGGACCTGCGTTTTGCCCCTCCGCCCAGCCCACCCCAGCCCACCCAAGTGCAGTATCGATCGATCACTGTCACTTACAAAACACTAAACGCATAACTGCAGCGTTCGCAGAGTCAGGCCTGATCCCTGCGATCGTGAACAGTATTTTTGGTAGCGTTTTGGTGAACTGGCAAGCGCCAGCGGCCTAGTACACCCTGGTCATAGTCAAACCAGCACTGCAGTAACACTTGGTGACGTGGCGAGTCTCATAAGTGCAGTTCAAGCTGGTAAGATGGCAAGCACAAGTAGTGTCCCGCTGCCACCAAGAAGACAAACACAGGCCTGTGGTGCCCATAGTGCCCTTCCTGCTGCATTCGCCAATCCTAATTGGGAACCCACCACTTCTGCAGCACCCGTACTTCCCCCATTCACATCCCCAACCAAATGCAGTCGGCTGCATGAGAGGCATTTTCTTTATGTCCTCCCGAGTACCCCTACCCAACGAACCCCCCAAAAAAGATGTTGTGTCTGCAGCAAGCACGGATATAGGCGTGACACCCGCTATTATTGTCCCTCCTGTCCTGACAATCCTGGTCTTTGCATTGGTGAATGTTTTGAACGCTACCATACACTAGTTGAGTATTAGCGTAGGGTACAGCATTGCACAGACTAGGCACACTTTCACAGGGTCTCCCAAGATGCCATCGCATTTTGAGAGACCCGAACCTGGAACCGGTTACTGTTATAAAAGTTACAGTTACAAAAACAGTGTAAAAAAAAAAAAAACACACAAATATATATATAAAATTAAAAAAAATAGTTGTCATTTTATTGTTCTCTCTCTCTCTATTCTCTCTCTATTGTTCTGCTCTTTTTTACTGTATTCTATTCTGCAATGTTTTATTGTTATTATGTTTTATCATGTTTGCTTTTCAGGTATGCAATTTTTTATACTTTACTGTTTACTGTGCTTTATTGTTAACCATTTTTTTGTCTTCAGGTACGCCATTCACGACTTTGAGTGGTTATACCAGAATGATGCCTGCAGGTTTAGGTATCATCTTGGTATCATTCTTTTCAGCCAGCGGTCGGCTTTCATGTAAAAGCAATCCTAGTGGCTAATTCGCCTCTAGACTCTAAAAAAATATATTGTCACTTTCCCGCAACTTGTGTCAAAATATAAAATATTCCATGGACTCAACATGCCTCAAAGCAAATAGCTTGGGGTGTCTACTTTCCAAAATGGGGTCATTTGGGGGGGGGTTTGTGATATCTGGGCATTTTATGGCCTTCAAAACTGTGATAGGTAGTGAGGAGTAAAATAAAAAATTTACGCCCTTAGAAATCCTGAAGGCGGTGATTGGTTTTCGGGGCCCCGTACGCGGCTAGGCTCCCAAAAAGTCCCACACATGTGGTATCCCCGTACTCAGGAGAAGCAGCTGAATATATTTTGGGGTGCAATTCCACATATGCCCATGGCCTGTGTGAGCAACATATCATTTAGTGACAACTTTTTGTAATTTTTTTTTTTGTCATTATTCAATCACTTGGGACAAAAAAAATTAATATTCAATGGGCTCAATATGCCTCTCAGCAATTTCCTTGGGGTGTCTACTTTCCAAAATGGGGTCATTTGGGGGGGTTTTATACCGCCCTGCCATTTTAGCACCTCAAGAAATGACATAGGCAGTCATAAACTAAAAGCTGTGTAAATTCCAGAAAATGTACCCTAGTTTGTAGACGCTATAACTTTTGCGCAAACCAATAAATATACACTTATTGACATTTTTTTACTAAAGACATGTGGCCGAATACATTTTGGCCTAAATGTATGACTAAAATTGAGTTTATTGGATTTTTTTAAAACAAAAAGTAGAAAATATCATTTTTTTTCAAAATTTTCGGTCTTTTTCCGTTTATAGCGCAAAAAATAAAAACGGCAGAGGTGATCAAATACCATCAAAAGAAAGCTCTATTTGTGGGAAGAAAGGCAAATTTCGTTTGGGTACAGCATTGCATGACCGCGCAATTAGCAGTTAAAGCGACACAGTGCCAAATTGGAAAAAGTCCTCTGGTCCTTATGCAGCATAATGGTCCGGGGCTGAAGTGGTTAACAAAACAAAATAAATAAAAACGAATTTCGGAAGTAAATAAATAAATGTATTTTTCGGGCGAAACCGGAATTCTAAAACAAAATATTTCAGTGTGCACATGTCTAATGTCATGACGCTTCTGGATAACTGCCATCCTAAAAGCGCCAGTTTTAAAAAATAGAAAGTATTCAAAAACGCCAATCTTGAAAACAACGTTTTGAATACTTTCAAGTGCAGAGGAGGGGCGTGGGGTCTTATAGACCCAAGATCCCTCCATAAAGAGTACCTGTCACTGCCTATTACTGTCACAAGGGATGTTTACATTCCTTGTGACAGCATTAAAAGTGATTAAAAAATAAATAAATTTAAAAGCACAGTAAAAATAAAAAGTTTAAATCTACAGAATATCGGCACCAAATATTGGCTATCGGCCTGAAAGGCAGCCAAAAAATCAGTATCGGTATTAGCCCTGAAAAAAGATTGGTCGATCCCTAGTATATAGACCGTTCGGTCTGTGCAATGCCCCGCTACATTCCAACACTTTGTAAATGACATCTTCCAAGAATATCTAGATCTTCCTTTTTAATCATGTACCTTGATAACATCCTGATTTTCCCTCTTTCCTCTGCCTCATGTGAAGAGAGTATTGGCCACTTTGAGGAAGCACAGACTACGCAAAAGCAGAAAATAGCAAGTTTGACAGACAGTCCTTCCAGTTTCTGGTGTTAGTGATCTCTAGGAAAGGAATCTCCATGGCCCTTCAGATGGTATCAGCTATCCTTGAGTGGCCGGTGCCCACCAATCAAAAGGCTGTTCAGAGATTCATGTGATTTGCCAACTTTTATTGCAAACTCAAAAAAGATTCTCCCCATTATTGGCTCAATCGTGCAACTTACCTGGCAACATATGCAGTTCCACTGGTCCCTGGAAGCCCAGTCTTCCTTCGATAAATTGAAGAGGCTGTTAACTTTAGCCCCAGTCCTGCAACATCCCAATCCAGCATTGCTCTATGTACTTGAGGAGGACACATCAGAAACAGCAACAGGGGCTATTCTGTCACAACGCCAGGGCCCAAAGGCTATATTGCATCCGATGGCCTCCTTTTACTAGAAGCTGAACCTGGCCATAAAGAATTATGATGTTGGTGACCGGGAGCTACTAGCAATCAAGTCTGCCTTCAAGCAATAGAGATCTGCCCTGGAATATACTGTCCTGGCACATACTATCCTAATCTTCACTGACCATAAAAACAAATGCCTAGTACACACTATAGGGTTTTTTTGCAGGCTAGTCTCATATCGAAAACTAATGGAATACTTAAGTTACGAAAATTCTCATATGACAGAATTCATTTTTGGAAGTGATGTAATGTATTGTATTGTATTGCATTGTATTGTATTGTATTGTATTGTATTGTATTGTATTGTATTGTATTGTATTGTATTGTATTGTCTTTAATTTCTGAGCATGTGTGGTCTTGGTCACACGATTTTTTTTCGTACAAATACTATACTGATTACAAATAAATCGTTAGTTTTGTTACCGTATGAGAAACATTTTCGTGCTTGTCCCTTCTGATAACTTCACATGAACTAACATGATCGCCTATTTGTACTAATGATCACATTAACAGACAATCGCTAACATCCAATTTTTCTCATTGTGTGTCCTAGGCATCAAAGTACCTCAAAACAGCTAGACAACTGAGACCACACAAGGCCAGGTGGAATTTCTTTTTCTTTTTCCACATCACCTATTACCCAGGGTCCAAAATTAGGAAGGGAGATTTCCTGCATGTTTCCGGACACTCCAATATCTTCTTCCTCAGATACATCCTGTCCTCTCAAACCTTCTTGCTTATACAGCCTGGCCTAATGTCATCTATTCAACATGCCTCTGTATTCTTTCCAGAATCTAAAAACACTTCCTTAAGGAAGTAAGGGGGAGTTTTGTGGTACAATACCAAGTTCTTTGTCCCTCAAGACATTTGGCCATGTGTGCTCAAGGCTTTTAACGATCTCTCTTTAGCAGGATATTTTGAAACACATAAGACAGTCAAGTTGATTCCACATTCTTCTGGTGTCCCAACCTCAGCCAAGACTGTTGGGATAATGTGAAGTCCTGCACAACTTGCTTTCACAGTAATGCCCCATACACACGGTTGGATTTTCCGACGGAAAATGTTCGATGGGAGCCTTTTGTCGGAAATTCCGACCGTGTGTAGGCTCCATCGGACATTTTCCATCGGAATTTCTGTCGCACAAAATTTGAGATCTGGTTCTTAAATTTTCCGACAACAAAATCAGTTTGCGTAAATTCCGATCGTGTGTACACAATTCCGATGCACAAAGTGTCATGCATGCTCAGAATAAATTAAGAGATTATTTCTCATAATCTCATGAATAATATTTATTTTGTTTTTCGTCAGATTTCCATAATAATTAATAATGTTTCTAATTTTTTTTGTATTTTTTTATCAAGATCTGCATTTTTTATTTTTTTTCTAGTGCTCTCCATAATATTATTTCTCGTTTCGTGTGCCAGGTTACCACAACACCATTATTATCTTGTATTTTTTAACCTCAAGGAGGTTGGTTGGTGTCCCTTGTTAATTTGACATTGTCTTTTTGAAATGTACCTGCCTACTCACAAACAAACTGTCCTTTTTGAAGTAAAACAGATAACCAAGTATTTGTGAAAAATAAATAGCCATTTATTCTGGGTCATAACAAAATAAAGAGGAAGGCAACGCTGGAGAAACTGGTGAAATTTGCGAAGCCTTTGTACACCAGGGCACACATCAATTATTTTACAGTCAAAATTGGTGGCCTGAGGAGTCCATATAATAGTGAGCACAATCCGGTCCAGGACTACCAGAGATCAGGAACAGCAGCAGATGACATATATGTCCCCAGGCTGTGGTCAGACAACAGCCTGCATCTTTTGTCAGACCAGACTGAACCCAGGCCATCACTCTCTTGTCTTCCTTACAGGCTTCCCTCCAGGCTGTGGCTCTGGTGTTGGAGTTGTGGCAGGAGGTGGTGGAGGAAGAGGAGGACCATGGTTCAACTCAAAAACGTGGCTTTGGCTTGTGAGTTCGCCCCTCAACCCCTTATTTAGGGCTTGTAAGATCAATTCCTCACATAAGAGGCGTTGGCCCTCCTTAATTTCCAGCATTTTGCAGGCTGTCATGCAGGCATAATCCTCTTGAAGACTGGGGAGGGAAGCCTTCAGAAATAGGCCAAGTGCTGCCTCCTCCAGGTTACTCCTCTTCCTGGCACTTTTTTGTGGAAGGCCGAGGGGAGGGACCTGGGATTCGGGCAGGCTACTGGGCCCGGCCACCTCCTGGCTGCCACTTACCCCCGCCACCTCCTGGCTGCCACTTTCCACGACCTCCTCCTGGCTGAGAATTTCCTGTGTATGAAAAAGGAACAGTTTTAGTTTTCATCATAGGTTCATCAATCCCATACAATTTTCAGCTCATGACTGTTGCAAATTGAATGTTAGTAAATAGAAAAGACTATGATTCAGACCCCAGCATTCTTCTTTCTAGTCCCAATCATTTGTGGCCACTACTGTCTATTGATACGTAAAAAACTTTGTAAAATCAGAAATTAGTTATCAAAACTAACATATATTTAACATCATTAATTTGACAACCAGAAATATTTTGAAGAATGCTATACCTGACTCAAGCTGGGCTCCTCCACATGTTGCTGCCTGGAAGGCCCGGGTTGGTCGTTGGAAACCTCAGCTGGGGGGAAGGAAGCCTTGAAGGAAGACTGCAGAGTGCTGGCCTGGGTTCAGTCTGGCCTGCCAGAAAATGCAGTCTGTAATAGTACCACAGCCTGTGGACATAAATGTCATCTGCTGCAGCTCCTGATCTCAGGGAATCCTGGACCATCTTGCGCTCCCTATTATAAGTGCTCCTCATGCCACCAATTTTGGACGTTAAATACTTAATGTCTGCCGTGGGGATCACCGGCTTCACAAATTCAAGCAATTTCTCCAACTCTGCCTGCCTCTTTGTTTGATTATTATAAAATGGGTGGTTCACCTGCCACAGAAAGGGCAGCTCCCTGAACATATCAATGAATATTCCTAGAAATTCCCCATCATTGAAGGGATCCATTTTCTCTGCAAGAGACAACACAAGACAAACCCTAATGTCAGGCAAAACTCTCCTAATCTTGACCAAATATAGGCCTCAATCTATAAGCAGTATAGGCCACTGATGCACCAAGTTAAAAATGTACCTTCGTTATAACGATTGTCGCTTACGTTACTTTCTCCTCCGCTCACTGATCGTACATACGACGCACGCGTGTTCCGCTTTATATACACTGCGCATGCGTGAAACTCCTCCCGCCCCTGATGTTCTTTCTAGTCTATTCCCCACCCCTTCTCTTTCGGCATAGTGGGAGAGCACATGGCAGAGAGACAACAGGTGCATGCAGAGGAGAGCAGCAACAACGAAAGGCCGGAGATACGGGTTAACTACATTTGTTCAGGCCTATTTTTATTAAAATAAGTTTGTTGTCTAGATGGGTTTATAACTAGAATGAAATGTAAACTTGATTCAGTGTAAGGAGAGAACACTCAGCAGCTGTTTACACATCTGGATGCAGGAGCACTAGTGTGGGACACCAGAACAAACTTTTTAGGGTGTCCCACACAGGTGCTCCAGTAGATACTAGGGGTGTCTCCATGTGTGATACTTTACCAAAAAAGGGAAGTATTCCAGCTTTAGAAAGGAAATAAAATGTTCTTCAGCTTGGAACTCTGCCAAAACAGACAATTAGACAACACTTCTAAGTAGGGGTGCAACGGATCGTCACCGATCCGTGATCCGAACGGGCCAGGCTGTTCGGATCGGCACACCCGCGATCCGCGGAGCGCTCCGCGGCCTGGGGTTTTAGGAAAGGCCGCGGCTCCGGCCTAGCTCCGGAGCCGCGGCCATCTTGGTACACCCGGCGGCGCTCAGCTGCGTGCTGACGTCATCACCCCGCCCTCAACTCGTGGGTCCGGCGGCTGGCTTGGCGGCGCCGGCTTCTCTTAACACTGCCAGACTAACAGCACTGTAATGTATACAGTGCGGGGGGACATGTGGCTGTATTACAGTGGAGGGGGGGGGGCGTGTGGCTGTATTACAGGGGGGGTGTGTGTGGCTGTATTACAGTGGAGGGGGGGCGTGTGGCTGTATTACAATGGGGGGGGGACGTGTGGCTGTATTACAATGGGGGAGACATGTGGATGTATTACAGTGGGGGGGGACATGTGGATGTATTACAGTGGGGGGGGACATGTGGATGTATTACAGTGGGGGGGGACATGTGGATGTATTACAGTGGGGGGGACATGTGGATGTATTACAGTGGGGGGGGACATGTGGATGTATTACAGGGGGGGGGGACATGTGGATGTATTACAGTGGGGGGGGACATGTGGATGTATTACAGTGGGGGGGACATGTGGATGTATTACAGTGGGGGGGGGACATGTGGATGTATTACAGTGGGGGGGGACATGTGGATGTATTACAGTGGGGGGACATGTGGATGTATTACAGTGGGGGGGGACATGTGGATGTATTACAGTGGGGGGACGTGTGGATGTATTACAGTGGGGGGGACATGTGGATGTATTACAGTGGGGGGGGGGACATGTGGATGTATTACAGTGGGGGGACGTGTGGATGTATTACAGTGGGGGGGACATGTGGATGTATTACAGTGGGGGGGGGGACATGTGGATGTATTACAGTGGGGGGGGGACATGTGGATGTATTACAGTGGGGGGACGTGTGGATGTATTACAGTGGGGGGACATGTGGATGTATTACAGTGGGGGGACATGTGGATGTATTACAGTGGGGGAGATGTGGATATATTACAGTGGGGGAGATGTGGATATATATTTTTTTTTGTTGATCCGAAAATGATCCGATCCGTGACTCTGATCCGAGGAACGATCCGAACCGTGAGTTTTTTGATCCGTTGCACCCCTACTTCTAAGCAATGTTTCATCTTCCTATTTCTGCCCTCAAATATCTGTGTGCTAAGTATACCTATTTTTTATTCACATAGGGGAGAAAAGACTCGGGACATTTGAGGACACCAGGGACCCCTCACCTCCTAAAGAAGGGAAAATCCCAAAACCACAAGCAGAGGATGAGGAGGGAGACGTTTATGAAGTGGGCGAAATTGTCACCACAAGAGGTGAGTGTCTGAGACCACAGTTTGAGGTAATAGATGGATGCCTGCATATTTATAATACATGGTGTGTTTTTTTCTTTTAGGTGATGTGGATGTTGTGGAAGAAGAATCTCATTTCACCAGTGAAAGTGTCCAGATCCTCATCGGGGAGAGAATGGGGTGCAATCGTGATTTAGAAAATATAATAGAAAACATCAATGATGTTCAACAAAAAATGAAGAACATCATTGATGTTTTAGGCAGAATATAAAACACACAAAAATTGTACAGTTTTCAGTTTTTTTGCTTTGAAAAAAAGTTTTAAAGTATCTTAAAAGCCAAATTTTGAAGATGCACAACAGTGTGTCAACATGTGCTATCTGCCATCACGGGATATAATGTACACGTTTTGTGGGTGCAATCCCTTCCTTGCAACTCAATTAGGTGAGAGGAAGGGGTTGCACCCCCAAAACACATCAATTGATCCCTCATGATGGGAGCTAGCACATGTTGACATTAGGCATGAGATCAGGAGGAAAATCCCCAGTTTGAATCTCAATTTGTGTGCATCTTCAAAATTTGGCTTTTACAGGGGTGACATCACCCCATCTGATGAAGGCAATATCAACACAGTTTGGACATACTCATGTCTGATATTGCCTTCACTTTATCAAAGTTGAACTTTGTAAGTTCCTGAGTTGTATATGTTATGCTTTGAAACATGCCTGTTTAACCAAAAAAAGGGTATTTACAATGTGAAAAAAAAGTTACACCAAAGATGTTGGTTTGTTCAAAAACCCTTTTCTAACGCACATGTGAATGTGCTTTGAGTAAAATGTTTTCTACTCGAAAATGTGTGGCTTCTTATTTCAATGTTCAATAGCAATTTTTGTAGTAAGTTGGTGTTTACAGTGACAATGGGGGTTATTTACTAAAGGCAAATCCACTTTGCACTACAAGTGCAGTTTCAGTGCAGTTTCATGTGCACTTTTGCAGTGCACTTGGCGTGCAAAGTGGAATTTCCTTTAGTAAATAACACCCACAGTGCTTTATAATTTGCCACAATCACGCCATTTTCATGACTCCACAAAATTCATTCATGGTGCTGAAAATGATGAATATTTTTGTCGGTAATGCATTACATACATTAACAACAAAAACAAGGTGTGTGTAGCAGACCCACAACATAATAATAGTTCGCTGAAGAAGAGATTGTCACCTCATGTATCAAATAAATTACATTTGCATTATTGAAGAAAATGTCCAAAAAGAAAAGCCCATTGGAGAACCTAGGAGACAGCTAATAGAAACCCATGCGGTAAATCAAAGGAAATCTTCTTTCAGTTTAAGTTCAAAAATTGTTGATAAAATGTTTCTTAAACAGTTTCTGGCATATCAATGGCCCCCCTACCCGCAAAGTACTCAACATACTTCTGTCTTACGCCGTCAGGTTTCTTGTTGAAGTCCGGCCTCAGGCCCAACTGAGGCCACATAGTTCATTGAATTTCTCCTTAAATAGTTGTGGAGAATGCAGCATACAAGGATTATATGGTTAAGTTTATATTTCGCCATGTTGATTGGCGTAAGGAATAGGCAGAACCGACTGGCTTTTATCCCGAAAGTGTTCTCCACCACTCTTCTGGCTCTGGCCAGATGGTAGTTATAAACCCTCTGGTACATGGTGAGGGTCCTCATGGCTTCAAAATGATCGGCTGGTCAGAACAAACTAACAGAAAGCACTGAAAAACAGAAAGGCCAGAGCTAAAAATCAGATACGAGCGGACAAGAACACACTGAAAATCAAATAAGTAATAGAAATACAAACCCACAAGCACAAACTGAAGAGCAGTAACGATCGGAAAAGCAGGAGGCTGAAAAGCGCAAATTGTCTGTCACCAAAATTCTACTAACACGAGATTAGCAGAAGGAGCCCAAAGGGTGGCGCACTTGGTATTAAACCTCCTCTTTCTTGTACGTACCACATTCTTGACGTTCGCAAATTCCATCCAACTTTGTGTAACCGTGTATATGCAAGACAAGTTTGAGCCAACATCCATCGGAAAAAAAACATGGATTTTGTTGTCGGAATGTACGATTGTGTGTACACGGCATAAGAGTGATAGATCCAAATCGGCATAAGAGTGATAGATTCAAAGCATGGGGCTTATTAAGGCCTTTACCCATTCCAAGATGCTCTGCGAAATTGTTTCAATGGACTTTTTTTGTAGATCTACCTCCTTCTGGAGGATACAGCACCATACTTGTGATTGTGGGTCAACTATCCAAGACATACAATTTTATACTCATGGTTAGAAATCCTTCAGCTACAGAAACCACAACCTTCAAAAAAGAGGTAAAGCTATTGCTTGAAATACCCAATAACAGCATGACAGACAGGGGGGTTCAATATACCTTCAGATTCTGGAGGTCCCTCTGTAAAACTGTAACGATTGAAACCTGTCTATCCTCTGCCTACCTCCCACAGAGTAATGGCCAAACTAAACGTACTAATCAAACCCTAGAGCAATGGTTCTCAACTCCTGTCCTCAGGACCCACTAACAGGCCAGATTTTAAGTATTACCTTGGGGAGATGCAGACTAGAATACTGCAATCACTGAGCAGCAAATGATATCACCTGTGATGTATTTCAGTTATCTTGCAAATCTGGCCTGTTAGTGGGTCCCAAGGACAGGAGTTGAGAACCACTGCCCTAGAGCAATAACTTCAATCCCCTAAAGACATCCTATTGGGCAGAGCCGAATTCGTGATGTCATTTCCAGTGACATCACGTCCACTACGGTGGAAGGCACAGCCATACTGGAAGTGGCGGTGCTAATAGAAAAAAGAAAGGCTGTTAGCCGTACTTATTAATGTAAGCGCCTATTTTATGTTTTTTTTTAAAGAATAAATAAAGTGGTGTTACAACATTGGTGGTCTTTTCTTCTGGATTTATTTTCCTTAGAGCTGGTGGAGGAGTATTTTTGGAGTATTTCCTCGGGGAGCACTGCAAGGTGGAAACCTGTAGGAGTGGGAGTGTGTAATAAAAAAGCGCTTGGGACTTTCTTATTTTTATAAGGGGTCACATAAAATCTGGTGGGTATTGCTTACGAAGGGGGAGGTGTTTGGCGCTTGGATGAAAGAGCAGTGACTGCAATAATGAAAAGCATAGGGCCACCATAAGTGCAGAATTCCGTTCTTCTTTTTCACTTTCAGAATTTGCCTGTAACAACTCAGTCCACTTGACTACACACCAAGCCCCATTCTGGACCAACTATGGCTTCCATCCTTCTTTCCTGCCAGATGTCATTTCAGAAACAGCGTTACCTGCAGTCAGGGATAAGCTGGCCTTTTTCCAGGTGAATTCTCAAGTGCTCTATAAAGTCATGCAGAATGTTTAGGAGGACAGTGAAAAATTACAGAAGAAGGGGAAACCTTGTCCGGAAAAATGGTTATCTACGGCCAATTTGAAGCTCACCTGTCCTTCATGGAAGCTGGAGCAAAGGTATATTGATTGGTCTTGGTTTTTAAAGTAAAAGGGGATATAACCCTGTAGCATATGAGTTGGTGCTTCCTAAATATTACAAGATCCATCCAGTGTTTTATGTCTCATTGCTCGAACCAGCTGTTCCTGATCGATTCCTTGAAAAGAGTGACCCTCCACCTCCACTAATAATGGTGGGAGAAGTGGTGGAATTTGAGGCAGAGTCTGTCTTAAATTGCAGGAGGCGAGGTGGCCAAATCCAGTACCTTATCAAATGGAAAAGTTATGCCCCTGAGGAGAACTCCTGAGAACCAGAGGATAACATACATGTTCCTGATGTTCCTGAGCTATTCTGGGATCTCACCAGCAAATACTCTGAAAAAATGGTTCAAATGGACATCTGGAGGCTGCTGGGGGGGGGGGGGGCACTGTCAGGATGCTAATTGGAACAGAGGTGCACACGCACCAATACACAGGTTGAGGACCCCTGCCAGTAACCTACATGGGCATGCATATTGGATTGGTGCATCAATGTGCATATGCGCATGGTGCGAACATCTGTGTCTGTCAGCACACGAGTGCTCATGTCCAACGCCAGAACTGGCGCCAAACGACCTAATTAAGGAAAGGAGTGGTGACTTGTTATTACTGGGTAATCTTTAGCAATTTGAGATTCCTGTTCTTGTACTGTATATCCTGATTCTGCTCTACTGTGATTCTCCGTTACTTACTCAGCTTATTCCTGCAATTCTCTGATGCCTCATCATAACTTCTGCTTCATAATAGACCTCGCTTCCGTCTGATCTCCTGTATATGACCCTGGCCTGGCTCCTGACTTCTCTGTTATCTCAAGCTGTATTGCTTACCTGTATATAACCCCAGCTTGGATGGAAGACTCCTTGGCTTGGCTGTCTCTCCTCCTCTTACCTGTGTATGACCCCGGCACTCCAAGACTACACCTCCCTTTACCGACCTGTGCATGATCTCAGCACTGCTGTCTTCTAGACTCACCCTAATGCTGCGTACACACGAGCGGACTTTACGGCAGACTTTGTCTGGTGGACTTTGACGGACTTTATGACGGACTTTCCGAATGAACGGACTTGCCTTCACACGATCAACCAAAGCCTGACGGATTCGTGCGTGATGACGTATGACCGGACTAAAACAAGGAAGTTCATAGCCAGTAGCCAATAGCTGCCCTAGCGTCGGTTTTTGTCCGTCGGGCTAGCATACAGACAAGCGGACTTTTCAACCGGACTCGAGTCCGTCGGACAGATTTGAAACATGTTTCAAATCTAAGTCCGTCAAACTTTTGAGAAAACAGTCCACTGGAGCCCACACACGATCGAAGTGTCCGACGAAATCCAGTACGCCGGACCAAGTATGCCGTAAAGTCCGATCGTGTGTACGCGGCATAAGGGTCCTGTCCTGCATCATCTCAAATAGGTGTACAACCTGCCAGCTCTTCCTCAGAGTATCTGAGTGTCCTGACTTTTGCTTAGACAAACAAGATTTTTGGGGGGCACACCCTAAAAGATGCATTAAAGATGTTGCAGCCATAAGACCATACAACAGAACAAAATATTACAGCGCACACATGCAAAAAAGACATTTACCTCCAGCAAGGCTTATTAAAAACACCTAGACATTTTCAAAAAACATTAGCAAAAAATATGGGGATTTGGTCACACCATATTGCTATATGGTGCTTAAGCCCACTTACTGCGACAAAGTACCCCATGATTAGTGGGTCCTACACTATCCATAGATTGGGAGATCTTGCTTCTCTGAACCATGGGAGAACTTGAGGTCTCCACCCATGACACTTTTTTGCATGTGTGCGCTGTAATATTTTGTTCTGACTTTTGCTTAGACATCGTCCCTGCTAACCAACTCCATGAGCTACTATTAGCTACCTGAATCCCTGGCACCTATTCTACTTTGTGCCTTGCACACCCTGTCCCCTTATTCAGTAGAGACCCTAAAAAAAGGGCACAAGTACCCCCCAGTACAGTGGGACTTTATGGGCGAACAAAAAGAAAAATCATATATCATAAAATATCATTTATTTGAAAAAGTTATTCTTAAAAGCACATATGTATAGTGACAAACACATCAACAATTTTTACCGTACATTTGTATAAACAGACAAAACATTATGCTCATAATGAGCTACTACAAATTTCAGTAAGCGTAATTTTCCTCCTTTGGCATGACATGTTTCAGGAATTTTATCCCTTCCTCAGAGGCATTATAGGAGAGAGTACAAATACATTCAATACTGAATTGTAAACGATTTTCATAGAGATGTCCCACCTATAACTGGCCCTTGCAGCAAGGAGCATTGGAGGGCAACATATGTAAAAAAAAAAAAAAAAAAAAAAAGGCCAAGGAAAAAGCCTGCGACCAACCAAACTGACTTGTCTAACAGTATGGGTTAAAAACAGGGGTTTAGTCTGCACACATTTGCAAATACATGCATAAGCTACAGTCCCTGGCAAGGCACCCTGTTACCTGTAGTCCTTACCTCTGACTTTTATAAGGCTCCACAGTGGAAGCACATGCATTCTGATGAATAGATAGAGGGCAGATGGGCTGGAGGGAGCCCACCCCTCCTTAAAGGTACAGGGGCACACTGAACACCTTGCACATAGCACTATGGCTGCAAAGGTGTCAGTGCATTGCCTGACCAATGTATCAACAGTACAAAAAGTTAGCCATTGCCCCCACCTATAACTTGCATTTGCATCAAGGAGCATTGCAGGGCAACCTTTTCCAGCCCGCTACTTATCTGCTGTTCTCAGCCAGTTATTCTGCTGTGGTCCACTATTGGCGTCCTTCCACTCCAGCCTGAAAACCCTTTTTGGCTCTGCTGCTGGCAAGACCAACAGCCACTCATGCCACTCCTTGCTCTCATGCCATCTGTTCATACTCTATCAGGGGCCCTGAGCTAGAGGTGTAAGAGAGGCCTCCCTCATCACGTCAGACTCTATCACTAGGTACGTGACAGTACAAGGCAGCCATGTCCGAGCCTGAACAAGGATCCTCTCCTCTGGGTGAGCTTTCCACAATGCCTACCAACTGTACTTTGCATTACAGCCTTGAACCTATTCCCTTGAATCCACCAAGGTGGGATTTGTTATTTCCTTACTGCAAGGTTAACCTTGGTCATGGGCCCATCCTTTGATGGAGCAGAAAATTCCTACCCTATCAACCAGGACTGCCATGCTGCAACTCTGAGGATCCACAGTGGTCAGCCATCATAGAGGTTGCCCTCCATATGCTCCAGCAAGGCCACAGAGCATTCGATGACTATGTAAAGGACTTCAGGCACTGGAGCTCTGACACTAATTGGAATGCCTTGGCCCTCCATTTCCAGTTGTGGTTGGGCCTTTCAGAAGCCCTCAAAGATGAGTTGGGTGGGGTCGCCCTGTGTGGATGCTGCCAAAGGTTTCCAGTCTTCCTAGCTCAGCTCCTGTGGGTCCAGCTATACCAGCTCCTGATGCCATTAAACCAATGCAACTTGGCTTACTTCATCCTTCACTATCTTCCGAGGAATGCCAACGTTGTCTGCAAAATAATGTCTGTCTATATTGCTGAGAAGTGGGCTACTATGTATGGATCTGTCCTGTAAAGCTCTCTAAGTGCTTGACCATTTCCTCTATTAGATACCTTTGCAACCAAAATCCCAGAGACTTTTGGTCAACTTAGCGTATGGTTCCTGCATTAAGTCTGCATTTGTTATACAAGAGGAAAAAAGAATTCTGGTTGGCCGCACATCAAATTAAATCACCTTTATTTTAGCAAGTCCATAAAAACATGTCCAAAAACACAAATAGAGGGGAACAGCATCACCATCTAACGCGTTTCTTGCTCCCTTGGCACTTAGTCATAGCTCTTGTTACACAAGAGACTGTTTGCTGCCAGCTACTGTATGCATTAATCATATAGAACTGTTACACCTGGATTCCATTGCTTCACCCTTGTTCCTTGATATCCTGAGCGTGCTGTGACTACAGGCACACAATCCTTGCATAGATTGGATCACGGGGAAGGTTTATTTCCAATCTTACTGTCAACAGTACTGTCTGCAAAAATCATCCAACCAACCCCTCCTGTTGTTATATGTGGACTCAGAAGCCAAGATACACCTGTTTATCCCTATTCCCTATGGCATATCACAATTTTTTGATGTGTTCAGCAAGAAATGAGCTGAGACTCTTGCTCCCCCATAGACCTTCTGAGTGAACTGCTTCCTGGGGCTGAAATTACTTTTGGACAAAGTCTTTCTTTATCAGAGCTTGAGCTTGTGGCCCTAAAGGAGTATATTGATGGCAGTCTTGTGAAAGAATTAATTCGCCCCTCTACTTCTCCAGCTGGGCCAGGGATTTTCCTTGTAGAAAAAAGGACTACTCCCTTCGATCTCTTGTCAACTACCATGAGCTGAACAAAGTCATGGTTAAAAATATTTATCTTTTACCATTGGTACCTGAACTATTTCAAAGACTTAGATCTGCTACAATTTTTACAAAATTGGGTCTGAGGGGGAGATACAATTTGGTGTGCATACGGGAAGGTGACAAATGGAAGACCACATTATGTACCTGATTCGGTCCCTTTTGAACTATGTAACGCTCTTAGCACTTTCCAGCATTTTCTCAATGACATTTTCTGAGATTAGCTATATCTCTTTGTCATAGTTTATCTAGATGACATTCTGATTTTCTCTGTTTTCTTGTAGATACATTGGGGGTATTTCAGAAATGTGCTCATTCGACTCAGACAGCATGGCATATACGCCAAACCTGAAAAGTGAGTATGAGCACCAGAGCGTCCAATTACTGGGACTAATTCTCTACAGAGGGAATAAAGATGGACCCCCAGAAAGTCACTGCCATTTTGGACAGGCCAATACCAACTGAACTTTTACTGGAAGTTTATCAATGGATTTTGGGCAATTACCTCCCCATCACACAACTCACCAAGCAAAACAGCCTGTTCTGCTGGACACCAGTGGCACAGTTTGCTTTCAATACCCTGAAGAGGCTGATCACTTCAGCGCCCATCCTAAAGCATCCAGATCCAGCCTTGACCCTTGTTCTGGAAGTTGATGCATGAGAAACTGCAGTGGGGGCAGTACTGTCTCAATGTCAAGGGGGCAAAAGCTAAATTGCACCTAGTAACATTTTTCTCAAGTAAACTTTCTCCAGCAGAAAAAAATTATGACATAGGAGATCACAAGCTTCTGGCAATCAAATCTGCATTAGAGGAAAGGAGATTTCTTCTTCAAGGGGCAGCTTACCTAGTACTGATCTACAAGTATCATACAAATGTTAAGTATTTGAGAGCAGCAAAGCATTTAAAACCACATCAAGCCAGATGGGCACTGTCTCAAGATTAACTTTTTAAGTTACCTACAGGCCAGGATAAAAAAAACACTAAGCTGGAAGCACTGTCTTGTATGTGTGGTGATTTAGAAGAATCCTCCTCTCTATATACTGTTCTGTCTGCAAGGAACGTTTTGTTGTTGCAGGGGGACTTGCAGTCCCAGATCAAACGAGCATCAGTAGGTTTTTCTTCACTTCTTGGTCTGGAGATAAAATCTTTGTACCAGAAAATCTGCTGGTCACTGTTCTGGGATTGTGCCATGATCATGCTTTGGCAGGGCATTTTGGAATAAATATAAAATGACTGTGCTAGTTCAATGTACATTTTGGTGGCCTAAGTTAGAGAAGAACTGTAAAAAGTATGTTGATGCCTGTACTACCTGTGGCCACAACAAGATTTGCTGAACCAGAGCATGGGGCCTACTTAATTTCGGACAGGCCATGGACAATGATTTCAATAGATTTCATTGTGTAGCTTCCTCTATCAACATGATCTACTGCCATTTTCCTTTGGTTGTAGACTGATTATCTAAGATGGCACACTTTACACCCATAAAATGTACACCATCTGCTATGGAGACGGCGTGTCTCTTTATTAGAGAAATTGTAAGACTTCATTGAATCCCTGCTAACATTGTGTCAAATCATGGGGTTCAATTTACCTCGGGACTTTGGAAAGCACTCTGTAAATTTTTAAAAATTGAGTTATCCTCCTCTTCAGCCTACCACTCACAAACTAATGGCCAGACAGAGAGAACCAATCAGACCCTTGAACAATACTTTCAATGTTTTTCCTCCTTCTTCCAGGATGACTGGGTGTCACTTTTACCATTAGCTGAGTTTGCCTACAATAACTTGAACCTTTCCACCAGTAACCAATCTCCATTTTTTGTCAATTACAGGTTTCTTCATTTTTGTCATGTATGATTCTTGAATCCTCAGTTCTAGCTGTTCAGGACAGAGAACTTTTTGGTTCCAGTAACAAAGTGTTACAGGAGGTGGTAGCCAAGGGGCAGGAAGACAATACAAGGATCCTTGATAAAGAGATTGGGAGAAATAATTCTGGAACCTAGTTATCTGGTATGGTTGTCCACAGCAAATTTAAAGATGGCCTGTCCTTCAAAGACATTCGAGACCTAAATATATAGGACCATTTGCGGTGAAGAAGATCAAGGATTTGCCTATGAGCTGGTGTTACTGGGTTCTTTTAAGATTTATCGTATCTTCCATGTAGCATTACTTAAACCTGCAGTTCCGAACCCAATTCCAGAATGGAATTACTGGTCCACCTGAACCAGTAATTGTTGATGGGAATGAAGAATACAAAATTCATGCGATTCTGGATTACGGGAAAAGAAGAAAACAACTCCAGTATTTGATTAAGTGGAGGAGGTATGGACCTGAAGAGAATTCTTGGGAACCTGAAAACAATATCCGTACCATGTAGATGATTTGAGCAGTTAATCGTATTGAAGTGTACAGTGACAATCAATAATCTAAGATCTAAAGTGCAATGTGCATAAAACTATATAGATATCAAAATTAATATGAAGAAAATGTATTTGAAAAAAAAACCCCTATAGTTGCTGTAACCCTCACAGTGATTCACCACACCAATTGAACAATTATTTCCTTATAGTCTAGCACTGTATGACATTTACATATTTATTTAAAAAAACCTTTTTAAGGTTTAAAATTCTGGGGAGTTGAGAAGGTGGGACACCACTGGAGGGGGAGCAACTTTATAAGATATCTCAATCAACGTGAGTCAGCCTGGATATATGAGACCCAGGTTTTAACGCCTAGGGGGCTCAACGTAGATTTCGACTTAAACTGTTTCATTTTTAATGGTTAAAACAGGTGCATATGCAGAGTAATTTTAAAAGGTAGGGTGAAAAATCAGTAATTTTTAAAAAAGATTTTTTTATATAACTCTCATAAATTTTAAATAAAAATATTATCCTTTTTAGTAATATTGGTTAATGGGATATGTCATTTGACTGTAGGATATACGATAGATAAATTAATTATGCTAAGAGTATGAATAAATAAATGGAGGCATTATTAAAATTCATTTTATTCCTGTTTAGATTGTGCCGGGTGATCACTGCGAGGTCAGCTTTAATCCTGTGTGTATTTTGTCAAAAAGGTGCACCCTCACACAGTGACATGCTTCCTTTTTCCAATTGAATCTATGTTCTGTGGTCTAGGGGAAGTGAGAGTGTCTGTAGACAAAGCTGACGGCCGTAATGATGCCTCAAGGGTTGCTATGGCAACATTAGCATATATATATATATAAATGATTAGGGGAGTTGGCCCGCCCATCTACTGATGAAGCCCAATCAAAGGGCGACACACACATAAAGGGGAGGAGTCGAGCCCGTGACGTCACACAGTCACCGTGAGTCCATGGTAGTGGTGAACGAGTGGATGTATATTCTTATGCTGTTTTTATACTTGGATCTTGTAAGTGTGCCTAATTTTGGGGGCTGTTTTTAATAAAGTAACAAGCAGAGAGCACTATGGAGTTTATGTTTTTTGTTACGTGTGAACGATCGATTTGAGAGAGAAGTGGAGCTGAGCTGTAAGTGGTGAGGAAAGGAGAAACTGCCTTGACTTATTCTCTGTGAAGCTGTCAGCATGAGCATACTGCTTGGAGAGCGTAGGAGGATCAGCTGTCGTGGCGTGGAGTAGAGGAAAGGAGTGACCATTATATGAGTTTTTTACTCATCTGTGAGGTGAGCAGGCAATTTGGCTGGTGAAGGATACACAAGTATTGATCTCAGTTAGGACGGATAAGCACAGCGGTGGATTGTTTTATACACTGTGATAAATGAACTATTTTTTTCAACAACAGATGTTATACACATATGGACTGGTTTCACTGGGATATCAATCATTTTTTGAATATATAAAAGTGGATTATTAAGTTAATCGTATTCATTCAAAAATGTTGGCTCAGTTGAGCATCTGGAGGCGGCATTGGGAGGGGGAAATGTCAGGAAGTGTATGCCAGCAGGCAAGATGGCTCCTCTAGGCAGATTTCTGTGTGCAGTTCCTCTAGGCAGATTTCTGTGTGCAGTCGCAGGCCTGCATACAGTCCTATACGTTCACTTGCACTTGGGAAAGGTGCAGGTGTGCATCTGCGTGCACAATCCCATGCCCGTACACGTCCATTTGTCACAAATGTTGCCACCATGCGGACTATTTAACTACTTGCCTACTGGGCCAGTTCTGACACTTCTCTCCTACATGTAAAAATCATAATTTTTTTGCTAGAAAATTACTCAGAACCCCAAACATTATATATGTTTTTTTTTTTAGTAGAGACCCTAGGTAACAAAATGGTGGTTGTTGCAACTTTTTATCTTGAACGGGATTTGTGCAGGAATTTTTCAAACGCTTTTTTTTGGGAAAAAAAAAACAGTTTCATGCATTAAAAGAAAAAAAAAACAGTGAAATTAGGCCAATTTTTTTTTGCATAATGTGAAAGATGATGTTACGCCGAGTAAATAGATACCTAACATATCACGCTTTAAAATTGCGCACACTCTTGGAATGGCGCCAAACATCGTTACTTAAAAATCCCCATAGGCAACGCTCTAAATTTTTTGCAGTTTACCTGTTCAGAGTTATAGAGGAGGTCTTGTGCTAGAATTATTGCTCTTGCTCTAATGTTCATGGCGATACCTCACATGTGTGGTTTGAACGCCGTTTACATATGTGGGCGCGATCTACGTATGCGTTCACTTCTGTGAGCAAGCACACAGGGACGGGGGTGCTTTAAATTTTTTTTTTTTATTATTCTTATTTATTTTCCTTTTTTTTACATTTTGATGCTTTCTTTTTACATTTTTTATCACTTTTATTCCTCTTACAAAAAATGTAAACATCCTTGTAATAGGAATAGGGCATGACAGGTCCTCTCTACAACGATATCTGGGGTCTATAAGTCCACAAACCTCGCCTCTAGGCTGGGAAGCCTGAAATAAAAAATAAAAAAAAGAACAATCTCGGCTTCCTAGCCGAGGCGGCGGAATTTTTTAAAATGCAGAGGTCGGGCGTAACGTCATAACATCGCGTCTGGCCTCCAAACGATCATAGCTTCAGGGACCATCTGGCCCGCTGGAAATCTTTATCGTCAACATCCGGCGCTGATTGATTCCTTCTTCGGCTCGCTGATTGCACGGGCGAACCGGTAGAAGAACTGGAAGGTGGCGGGAGGGGGCTATGTCCCCTCCCACCGCCCGTAAGAACGATCAAGCAGCTGAACAACCACTATGATTGTTCTTACAGTGAAGGGAATCGCCGGCTGTAAAAGAAGATATGTGAATGATGTCTGTAACTGCAGGCATCATTCAGAATAATCCCCACTCAAAGTCTGCGACGTCATATGACGTTGGGTGGACGGGAAATGGTTACACTGAGTCATTGCTCTCATTCAGTGCTGTCTTGCCTATAGCATTTACTCTGTGATCTGCAACCTGTTACCTGCATCTGAGTACCCATTACGCGTTACCCGGATCATTCTTTTAACTCTGCCTGTACTGACTTCAGCTTGCCTCTGATCTCTGTCTCTGCCTGCTCCTGTTATGCTCATCTGACACTGACTCCAGCCTGCATCTTGATCATATCCAACTGTACCAGACACATGAGAAGCTTTTCTTTCTTAAGTAGTGGCTTGGCCTTGGTGGTTGGATCTTAGTTTTTCTCTTGCAACAAAGCCTCTTCCTCTCTTACTTATTCCACCATTTCTGGGTAAGTGGAGGTGGGTCGGGGACCTTTCAGGAGAAACTTTAGGATAATAAGATAATTTGGGTGGGCCCCCTGTAGGATTCGGTCTAGTCAGGCCCTGTCAGCATCTTGTGGATCTATCCCCTTTTCTAAAGGGTTTTATGTAGGATCATGTCCACTAGGGTTATATAGTCAGAGACTGAGTCTACACAATCCTGTTTCCCAAACTTTAAGTTGCAACTGACTTTAGCAGCTGGTACCCTCAGGCTCTCACTGATCGTTTCTTTAGGGCCCCCAGGGTATTCCACTCTTCTATAGCTTAAGAGACTTGATACATCCATGTTTCAAAATCCTCCTCTCCAAATGGGGCAAGGACCTGAGAAGAACCGCAATTTCCTGTACCCATGGTTGATGGGAATGAAACTAGCTTTCCAAAATCTGTAAAGAAGGAAGCAGGAGGTAGCCCTGAGGTTACATAGCTACATAGTAGGTGAGGTTGAAAAAAACACAAGTCCATCAAGTCCAACCTATGTGTGTGATTATATGTCAGTATTTCATTGTATATCCCTGTATGTTGCGGTCGTTCAGGTGCTTATCTAATCGTTTTTTGAAAGAATCCATGCCCCTCCCCGCTGAAACCACCGACTGTTGAAGGGAATTCCACATCCTTGCTGGTTGCCGCTCTTACAGTAAACAACCCTCTACACAGTTTAAGGTTAAACCTCTTTTCTTCTAATTTTAATGAGTGGCCACGTGTCTTCTTAAACTCCCTTCCACAAAAAAGTTTTATCCCTATTGTGGGGTCACCAGTATGGTATTTGTAAATTTAAATCATATCCCCTCTCAAGCATTTCTTCTCCAGAGAGAATAAGTTCAGTGCTCGCAACCTTTCTTCATAACTAATATCCTCCAGACCCTTTATTAGCTTTGTTGCCCTTTTTTGTACTTGCTCCATTTCCAGTACATCCTTCCTGAGGACTGGTGCCCAGAACTGGACAGCATACTCCAGGTGAGGCCGGACCAAAGTCTTGTAGAGTGGGAGAATTATCGCTTTATCCCTGGAGTTAAACCCCTTTTTAGCGCATGCCAATATTCTGTTTGCTTTGTTAGCAGCAGCTTGGCATTGCATGCCATTGCTGAGCCTATCATCTACTAGGACCCCCAGGTCCTTTTCCATCCTAGATTCCCCCAGAGGTTCACCCCCAAGTGAGCAGATTGAATCCATATTTTTGCCACCCAAATGCATTATTTTACATTTTTCAACATTAAACCTCATTTGCCATGTAGTTGCCCACCCCATTAATTGTTCAGATCTTCCTGCAAGGTTTCCACATCCTGCGTTGAAGTGATTTCCCTGCTTAGCTTAGTGTCGTCTGCAAATAAAGAGATTGAACTGTTTACCCCATCCTCCAGATCGTTTATGAAGAAATTAAAAAATATTGGTCCAAGCACAGAACCCTGGGGGACCCCACTTCCCACCCCTGACCATTCTGAGTATTCCCCATTTTTCACCACCCTCTGAACTCGCCCTTGTAGCCAGTTTTCAATCCATGTAGGTTGATGGAGAGGCAGTAGCAACCTGTAGCTGGATCAGACGAGCTTCAACTTCATTGGTTAAGTGAAGTCTAGCCCTTTGGAAACAGGCAGGAATGTTTCTCCTCCCCTCTTACAGCACATTGGTGTGGAAGGCAGCTTGATTTACCTTCATGTCCAGTACGAATATTCGCTGGTCTGGAGCTAGTGTCATTACAGGAGGTCCCGGAGCAGAGGATAGAAGGGGATCAGCGCAGGGACAGCATGACATGTGTGGACTGCACAGTCACGCTGTTGTACGCTGTTTCCCCTTTAAGAAAGGGGGAGTGGCTGAAGCAGGGGAGGCTGTGCTGGGAAAAGATTAGGAGGAAGAAGGGAGAAGTGATGTCAGTGGAGAGCGACGGGGAGAAAGATTAACACACGCTCCCATCGCTCCACTGCTTCTCCCTATAATGTTGGCTTTATCAACGGCGGCGATACTTGAACAGCTGCGAGCGGCGGCTGCAGCACAAGGGGCAGACTGGCTGCAGGCTCAGGTTGCAGCCATCAGGTCGGAGGACAGAGCGCCAATGAGCGGGGGGCCCTGGAGGCTCCACGTGCGCGCCGTTCCAGGCCGCCGGAGCGCTTCAGCCCTGATTCCGCTCCCAGGGGTCAGGGGCCACTGCAGCATGCCAGAGGAGGATCGATCCAGCCACCCCCCAGTGATCAGCAGGCTCAAGGAGCCAGAAGAGGTGACTGCAGGAGGACTCAGCGGAGAGGCCGGAGTGCAGGGATGGGGGAGACCAGCGCAACTCACGGTCCCCCCCCTCAGCTCGTCGCAGATGTCAGGAGCGGACGGCTGGTGAGTCGCAGAGGGCTTCGAGCAGCCAGTCGGACCAGCGTTCGTCATCCGTCAATTGGGAGGCTGGCCAGTTGGCCGAGGCAGCTAGCAGCCCTGTGCTGTACAGAGGAAGGACCGTAAGAAGCTCAGTGTCGTTGGTGAGCAGAGGCAGAGGGAAAACCACAGAGGCGAAGTCTGGACGGCGGCACAGAAGTCCATTCAGGCGGGCTGGACACGGGTCTGGCGTTACAATGCAAAGAGTAGGACGAGAGCAACAGCGCAGACCCCCAGCAGCCAGAGCGGGTCCCTCTGGTGTGCAGCCAATGGTCGTCCGTCAGGAGGAGGTCAGCGACAGATCGGAAGGCGAGCTGTCCGGGTCGGAGAGGGATGAGGACCAGGGACATTCGTCAGCGGTGGATTCCGGAGTGGCGGCTTGGGGGCCCAGTCCTGGGCAGCCCGGTGAGTGCAGCTCTACTTTATCTATTCCTTCTTTGTTAGAAAAGTTATTAGAGCAGGGCAGAAAAGGGGGGAGTGTGGTTAGGCCACCCGCAGAACAACCCAGGGAGGCAAGAGATGGGGCGAGCAGGACAGGCCTGCAGGATTTATTGGCTGGTTTGCGGGATTTAGTACAGCGCTTTGACCCGACCACGGGGGACAATTCATCACCAGCGCTGGCGTGGGCGACGCCACAGGAGAAAGATGCGGCTGCGGTGATTACGCCTACACCAACGGTTGCGGTTAGTGGAGATTCGGTTACACCGACAAGTGGAGCTGGGACGGCGGTGATTGATCCGACTGGACCATCAACCAGCGTTTCGGTCCCGGACAGCCAAGAAAAATCAGGGGAGAAGAAGGCGGAGTCAGTCAGGTTGGCGGACTCCGCAAAGAGTGAGGCCTATGTCTGTTTTGAAGGCCCATTGGGAGCTCATCTCAAAACAGAAGTGAAGGAAAAAATTTGGAAAGGAGAATATGTGGAGATATTCACATTGCTCCCGTTAGAGAAATTCAATCTAGATAGAAGAACGGAAGAAAGAGGACGAGGAAAAACGCAGATATAGGCTGATTCCGCATACTTTTTCTAATTGGCTGCAGGCATTCGCTATCTTGGCGAGTGTGGTTGGGGAAAAGAACCCCGAGCATTCCTCGGCCTTGTTTGTGTACTTGAATGCCATTAGTGAGGCGCACCGGACATACGGCGGAGTGGCATGGCTGCGATACGACGAGCAGTTCAGGCAAAGGATGGCCGTCAGACCTTCACTACGCTGGGATCATAAGGATATCAGCCTGTAGATGAAGCTTATGACTGCAGCGAGGGCTCCGAACCAGTTTTTTCAGGCAGGGGTCTGAGGTAACGCAGCTCCAGGACAACCGACCGAGAAGAAATGGGGCTTCTGTTGGCAGTTTAATGAGGGCACCTGTAAGTTTGGTACAAACCGTCGATTCAAGCATACATGCTCCGGTTGCGGGAGATCTCACGCACTGTCAAAGTGCTTTAGAAGAGGGAAGGGGCGTGGCGGAGAGTCTGCGAATAAGAGGGACAACGCCGGTGCGGGTGGAAAGGATGCGTCCTTTCCTCAATAGGTACCCCGACAAAAGTGCGGCTCAGTTATTAGAATCAGGATTCGCGAGCGGTTTTAAAATAACGTGTTCCTTGGAAGCTGCACCTCCCATAGCAAAAAATCTACGTTCGGCCCTCATGCATCCGACAGTGGTTGCGGACAAATTAGTAAAAGAAATACAGTTGGGGCGCATGGCTGGCCCTTTTACTTCTGTCCCACTTCCGGGATTGGTGGTATCCCCATTGGGAGTGGTTCCAAAGAAGGAGCCAAATAAATTCAGGTTGATTCATCAACTTTCCTTTCCCAAGGGTGGGTCTGTCAATGATTCGATAGCGCCGGAGGAGTGTACAGTTATGTATACTTCCTTTGATGCAGCGATATCATGGGTCCGTCGCTACGGTCGGGGGTCACTCATGGCAAAAGCGGATATTGAATCTGCCTTCCGGGTTTTGCCGGTTCACCCGGAAAGTTTCCGCTTGCTAGGCTGCACATGGAATGGGGCATACTACGTGGATCGCTGCCTCCTGATGGGGTGTTCTATCTCCTGCGCTTTCTTTGAAAAGTTCAGTTCGTTTCTGGAATGGGTGGTACTGGACGTTTCTGGGATCAATTTGGTCATCCACTACCTAGACAATCGCCTTTGTGTTGGCCCAGCGTCTGCAGTCTTATTAGGTACGTTACAGCACATAGCAGAGCGTTTCGGGGTCCCGTTAGCGCCGAAAAAAACGGTGGGCCCCACGTCCAATATTGTTTTTCTGGGAATTGAGGTAGATTCGATGGGAATGGAGTGCCGACTGCCGTTGGACAAGCTTGAAGCTCTCAAGGCAGAGGTGCGTGGCACCATTGGTAAGCGCAAGGTGCAATTGAGGCAGCTACAATCGTTATTGGGTAAGCTGAATTTTGCTCGCCGAATAATTCCCATGGGCAGGGTCTTTTGCCGGCGGTTGTCGGCAGCGACTGCAGGGGTCACCGCCCCTACTCACTTTGTGACGCTTGATGCTATTGACCATAGGGAGGACTTGTGGGTATGGCATGAATTCCTGGAATCATTTAACGGGCGCGTTCTTTGGATGTCAGGTCCCATCAGTAACTGGGATCTTGAATTATTCTTGAATCTTGAATTATTCACGAATGTGGCAGGTTCTACGGGCTATGGGGCCGTTTTTCAAAGAACTTGGAGCGCCGCTCGCTGGCCCCCTACTTGGGTGGAGGCTGGGTTCTTGAAGAACCTGGTCCTACTGGAACTGTTTCCAATTGTGGTGGCAATGGAAATCTGGGGGAATCTTTTCGTAACTTGAAAGTGCAGCTCAACTGCGACAACTTAGGTGTTGTCCAGGTGATTAACCGTTTGTCAGCCAAGTCCATGCCAGTGGTCAGGTTGCTGAGGTATTTAGTATTGCGCTGTTTGAAATTGAATGTTTTCATCTACGCTGTACACTTACCAGGGGTTGAGAACACTTTAGCTGATGCACTGTCTCATTTTCAGTGGGACAGGTTTTGGGAGTTGGCACCAGAAGCGGAGCAGCAGGGGGTTACCTTCCCGGACTGGATGTGGAAGGTTTCCTTGGGAACGTGGCAAGGTGGATTCAGCACTCCGTGAGTAAGGCCACTTGGGACTCTTATTCCAAGGTATGGCAAGACTGGCTGGCATACTTACATAGGCTAGAAATCGACCCTGCGCGCCGGGAAGTACCTTGGGCGATTCTTTATTTTATTAATATGGGTTTTGAGAGGGGCATCTCGGCAGCTGCCATCGATAAGAAACTGGCAGGTTTGGCCTTTCTTTTTAAGTTACAAGGGCTGCGAGACCATACAAAAGACTTCTGGGTGAAACAAGCAGTGAAAGGATACAGGAAAGAGCATAGGAAGAGTGATGATCGGCGCCCGGTGTCTTTTGACATGTTACACGGCCTATTTTGACAGGTATCGTATATTTGTAGTTCAGAGTTTGAAAGAGCTTTATTCTGTGCGGCTTTTGCATCAGCATTCTTTGGGGCGTTACGGGTAAGCGAACTGGATAGCCCGTCCAAGCGGGCCAAAGGGGGGCTTCAATGGGATGATCTGGAGTTTTCGACCGATTCGGTTAGGATATGGATTAAAAGGTCAAAAACTGATCAGATTGGGAAGGGAGTGCAACTGGAGGTTTTCCGGATTGCAGAGTCACACATTTGTCCGGTAACAGCAGTGGCATTGTTCAGGGATATGCGTCTGAGATTGCCAGGCTCATTCTCGATTCATGCAGACGGATCGTCCTTGTCAAAATTTCAATTTGTAGCAGTGTTCAAAAAATGTTTATCGGCGGCCGGCCACGATCCTACCAGGTACTCATCCCATTCTTTCTGTATAGGTGCTGCTACAGAGGCGGCTAGGGCGGGTCTTAGTTTTGAAACAGTGAAGCGCATTGGCAGGTGGGACTCGGATAGATTCAAGCTTTATATACGGCCACATTTATTATAGGCTTGTTGTCGGGGTTTTTCAGGTAGGGGACAGAGTTTAAGGTTGGGGGTAACTTATTGTGTTGTTTGTCAATCTTGCTTTACAGGTGACTCGGTGGCCCTGGTTTGGATCTTGGGCCACTTGTTCGTTTTCTGGGGGGGCCTAAAGGGCCGATGTTCGGCCGAATGGTAGGCAACTAGGTATCCCAAGACAGGAGGCACGGGTCAGGTGGATCGGGCTTCCGGGTATGCTGTGGAACAGGGTAGGGTCAGAAGTACACAAGTTTGCTCGTTGGGACAGGGCTCCAGATGTTTTAGTGCTTCATGTGGGGGGGAACCACATGGGGGTTAGGTCCATGAGGGATCTTACCTGAGACATAAAGTGCGATTTTTTTACGCTTACAGGCGGCATTTCCTGGTATGGTTATAGTATGGTCAGATATGGTGGGGAGGACGTCATGGTAGTGGGCTCTGTCTGATAAAAAGGTTGACAGGGCCCGAGTTAAGGTAAACAAGGAAGTCAGCAGGTCCGTTATGCGGAATGGGGGTGTTACCATACGACATAGGGAGTTGGAGGTGGATACGTGGAGGTACCTTAGGAGTGATGGGGTGCACCTTAATGAAGTAGGTACCGACCTCTGGGCGTTAGGCTTACAGGATGGGGTACAGCATGCTTTGAGGGTTTGGAGGTGCGCGCAAGGGTAAGGCTTTACCCCTTGCGTGTGGTGGAAGTGGTTTGGGTCTGTGAGGAGGAGGAGATTTATGTTATAGTGATTTAACATGGTTGGTACCCATATGTAATATGGGCTTTGTTTGTACCTTCCGGTTACGAGGTGTTAACCAGGAAGGGGTAAAAGTTAGGTCACTGGGAAGGTTGTGTACTGTCTCACAGTCTGGGGTTTGCGACTGGAGGCCTAAAGTTTTTTATGAAGTTTTCGCAGTGACCTGTGGATGTGTTCCCCTCCAAGACCCTAATAAGTACTGAGAAGGTTATTATTATAAAAGTTATTTAAAATGTTATTTATTTTATTTTGATATTTTATTAATAAAAGACCGTCAAGGCCATTTACTCCAATACCTTGTCACGTCATTTGTGGGGAGGATTTGGAGAGAACTGAGTATGTTTAAGGGGGTGGCTCAGAGGACTGTGGTTTAAGTCCTTCACAGGTCAAGGAGGTCCCGGAGCATAGGATAGAAGGGGATTCAGCACAGGGACAGAATGACATGTGCGGACTGCACAGTCACGCTGTTGTACGCTGTTTCCCCTTTAAGAAAGGGGGAGTGGCTGAAGCAGGGGAGGCTGCGCTGGGAGAAGATTAGGAGGAAGAAGGGGGAAGTGACGTCAGTGGAGAGCGACGGGGAGAAAGATTCCCACTCACCATCCCTGGTGTACTTATGGTGAAAAGGAGACTATGGAGTCAACTTGGCAGTGGTTTGGGTCTGTGAGGAGGAGGAGATTTATGTTATGGTGATTTAACATGGTTGGTACCCTTATGTAATATGGGCTTTGTTATGTACCTTCCGGTTACGAGGTGTTAACCAGGAAGGAGTAAAAGTTAGGTCACTGGGAAGGTTGTGTACTGTCTCACAGTCTGGGGTTTGCGACTGGAGGCCTAAAGTTTTTTACGAAGTTTTCGCAGTGACCTGTGGGTGTGTTCCCCTCGAAGACCCTAATAAGTACTGAGAAGGTTATTATTATAAAAGTTATTTAAAAGTTATTTAAAATGTTATTTATTTATTTTGATATTTTATTAATAAAAGGCTGTCAAGGCCATTTACTCCAACACCTTGTCACGTCATTTGTGGGGAGGATTTGGAGGGAATTGAGTATGTTTCAGAGGGTGGCTCAGAGGACTGTGGTTTAAGTCCTTCACAGGTCATGCTTTTCAAACCTGCTCTTCAGTCCAGCTGTGTCTTGACATGTCGACCACCAAGCTCCAGGTGGTTATTTTGGCAACATTCAATTGCTTCAATGTTTACTGTCTCTGTCTTGTTGTCTAGGTTGGCAGCACTCAGAACAGAGATATCCTGAGATACTAGTTGAAGTAAATAGCAATATATTCATAAATGAGCAGATCAAGAATTAGATCAACCACAGTATAGACAGTAAGATAATGAGCTTGTAGCAGTTTATATAGTTGAATTGATACATGTCTAATAACCTGCTAATCAGCATGAATTAAAGTTATAGATAACATTAATTGCAGTAATGCATAGTGTTGCAATAACTTTCCTGCAACCAGTGTACTATACTGCTAGAGTGCACTCTAGGAATGACTATGCTAAGACCCAGGTCTATTGCAACAGTACCTCTTACTATAGAGAGTAAATTAACTCCTTGTGGAGCAACTTATCTAAAGAGAGAATCCTTTGCCCAGGTTCTTCAGGAGGCTAGCATTGGAGCGCAGTCTTTACAGTGGTGCACATAAATACAGTTCCAGTAAACTGTGCATGCAGTGGTCTGGGACGATAGTCAAATGTCCAGTCCCTATGTGCACAGTCTCTGATAGCAGCAACAGGTCAGTGGCAACAATGCCTTCTCACCAATCCCAATGATACAGTCTCAACACTCCCACTGTTCTAATGTCCTCTGGATTTTCTTAGAGTGGCTCTGGTACTCAGCTCACCAGTATACAGCACTTCTGTCTGTCTGCAGCAAGGGTCTGTGTCCCGCCAGTAGCCCAGTCCTCAGCCTCTGCGCACTCAGACCTTTCTGGACCCCAGCACACAGGACCTCAATCTCTGGCTCAGGTCATAGGCTTGTGTTAAGTGGGCACACACCCAGGTAGACAGATGTGTTCACTCTGGTCCCCTCATGCTAAAAGAGGAAGCTCCCTGATCTGTAGCCTGGGAAACACAGCCCTAACTCCTCCTTCTCACTGTCTCCTAGTGGGTACTGTAGTTCAATGATCCGTAGGTTTCCACAACATGGCTCCCATTCAGGACTTCATCTCCCACAGTCCAATGCAGGCAGCATACAAGTTTTATTTGTATTCCTGAACAGTAGTTTACACTCTGCCTATATTTTTACATTTTCTTTAACTCTTTTTACATTTTCTTTAAATCAATATATTTCTGCCACTGTTGCAGGATATTATTGATTTGGTCTGAAAAGCAAAAATATGTGTGGAGGGGTCACTGAATTGAATGAATATCATCTGATAAATCCTCATACTAGGGTCATCAACCCGGTGCATAATGTAGAAAGGAAAAAAAAGAACAAAATGGGCATTCAAGGATGGTCCTTCAGTACATCATTATCTAAAAAACACATATGTAATATCAAGGCTTTATTACAAATAATCAGATTTTAAACCCATTGGGTCTTTTCTTATGCGTTTCGCAGTCACAGCCGATTCTTCAGGGTTTAGAGAGTTCTCTGATATAATGTCTGGTATCACCAATCTAGGTCTACAAATACAATATACAAATATTAGATGCATGTCAGTTACATAGTAGGTAAGGTTGAATAAAGACAATAGTCCATCCAGTTCAACCTGTGTAGGTGTACGTGTGTCAATGTTGATAATCATTTCCCATATCCCTGTATGTTGTGTTCTTTAACCACTTCAATACCAGGCACTTAGACACCTTCCCGCCCAAGCCAATTTTCAGCTTTCAGCACTGTCGCAATTTGAATGACATGGTCATGCTACACTGTACCCAAACAAATTTTTTATCATTTTGTTCCCACAAATAGAGCTTTCTTTTGGTGGTATTTGATCACCTCTGCGTTTTTTATTTTTTGCGCAACAAAGTTTTTCTTTGTTTCTGTTAAAACTTTTTGTAAATAAGTACGTTTTCTTCTTCAATGACGGGTACTGATATGGCCGCACTGACGGGCACTGATACGGTGGCACTGATGGGCACCGATGAGGTGGCATCAATGAGGTGGCACTGATGAGGTGGCACTGACGGGCACTGATGATGGGCACTGATAGGCGACACTGATGGGCATTGATAGGTGGCACTGATGGGCACTGATAGGTGGCACTGGTATGCGGCACTGATGGGCACTCATAGGGGGCACCGATGGGCACTCATAGACGGCACTGATGGGCACTCGTAGGTGGCATTGATTGGTACATATGGGTGGCACTGATGGGTACTTATAGGTGGCACTGATGGGTGGCACTGATGGGCACTGATAGGTGGGCACTGATGGGCACAGATGGGCACTGACAGGTGGCACCGATGGGCAATGACCGGTGGCACTGAACACACTGATTGGTGGCACTGATAAAACTTATTGGTGGCATTGCTGGGCAGATCTGAAACATAATGGTGCCAATCAGTGCCCATTTGTGGGCACTGATTGGCACAGATTGGGCACAATGGGCACATGTGGATGGCCATGGGGTACATACCTGGCCATCCACATGTTGCCCCTTCCCTGGTGGTCCTAGTGGCGATCCCTGGTGGTCCAGTGTGGTGATCTGAGGGTGGGCTGCGCTCATAAACAATCAGCGCAGACCCCCCTGTCAGGAGAGCCGCCGATCGGCTCTCCTCTACTCGCGTCTGTCAGACGCGAGTGAGGAAAAGCCGTTCAACGGCTCTTCCTATTGACAGCGTGATCAGCCGTGATTGGACACGGCTGATCACGTGGTAAAGGGCCTCCGCCAGAGGCTCTTTACCAAGATCGGTGGAGCGGTGTGTCAGCCTGTGGGCGCGCGGCGGCATGTTATCCTGCTGGACGTCATATGACGCCCTGTCAGGATAACTGAACCAAGCAAGATGGTTAAGATGCATGTCCAAGAGTCTTTTAAAAATATCAATACTCCCTGCTGACACTACTAATTGTGGAAGAGAGTTCCACATCCTTATCGCCCTGACAGTGAAAAACCCCCTACGCAGCTTAAGGTTAAACTGCGTCTCCTCTAATCTCATTGTGTGGCCCTGTGTCCTCTAACACTACTTGAGACTGAATAGTTTTTTTTCCAACGCTGAGATCACCATTGAGGTTTTGGTCATGTCCCCTCTCAAGCATCTCTTCTCCAGCGAGAATAAATTTAGTGCTTGTAGTCGCTCCTCGTAATTGAGGTCCTCCAGTTCCCTTATTCATTTTGTTGCCCTTCTCTGGACTTTCTCCAGCTCCAGCTCATCCCTTCTGAGCACTGGTGACCAGAACTGGATGGAATACTTCAGATGTGGCCTAACCAAATTTTTGGCAGGATTATAGTTTTATCTCTGGAATATATAATCTTTTTTATGCATGTTAATATTCTTCCAACTTTGGTAGCTGCAGCTTGACATTGCATGCTATTGCTCAGTCTGTCTTCTACTAGGACCCCCAGATCTTTCTCCATCCTTGATTCCCCCAGAGGTTCTCACCCTAGTGAGTAGTTTGCATTTATATTTTTAGTCCACAGTGTATTACTTTACATTTCTCCACATTAAACCTTATTTGCCATGTAGTTGCCAGCTCCATTATTTTATTAAGGTCTTTCTGTAAAATTTCTATATCCTGCTGTGAAGTTATTGCCCTGCTTATTTTTGCGTCGCCTGCAAAAACTGAGATTTAGCTATTTATCCCATCCTCTATATCACTGAAGATACAGTGCCTTGAAAAAGTATTCATACCCCTTGAAATTTTCCATAATTGAGGATGCCCCACAGATGCTCAATAGGGTTTAGGTCTGGAGACATGCGTGGCCAGTCCATCACCTTTACCCTCAGCTTCTTTAGCAAAGCAGTGGACGTCTTGGAGGTGTGTTTGGGGTCGTTATCATGTTGGAATACTGTCCTGTGGTCTAGTCCCCAAAGGTAGGGGATCATGCTCTGCTTCAGTATGTTACAGTACATGTTGGCGTTCATGGTTCCCTTAATGAACTGTAGCTTCCCAGTGTCGGCAGCACTCATGCAGCCCCAGACCATGACACTCCAACCACCATGCTTGACTGTAGGCAAGACACACTTGCCTTTGTACTCCTCACCTGGTTTCCACCACACACGCTTGACACCATCTGAACCAAATAAGTTTATCTTGGTCTCATCAGACCACAGGACATGGTTCCAGTAATCCATGTCCTTAGTCTGCTTGTCTTCAGCAAACTGTTTGCAGGCTTTCTTGTGCGTCAACTTTAGAAGAGACTTCCTGCTGGGACGACAGCCATGCAGACCAATTTGATGCAGTGTATGGCATGTGGTCTGAGCACTGACAGGCTGAACCCCCACCTCTTCAACCTCTGCAGCAATGCTGGCAGCACTCATACATCTATTTCTCAAAGACAACCTCTGGATATGACGCTGAGCACGTGCACTCAACCATGCTGGAGCTCAGTTTCAGGGCCTAGGCCATCTTTACGTAGAGCAACAATTCTGTTTTTCAGATCCTCAGAGAGTTCTTTGCCATGAGGTTGCATGTTGAATTTCCAGTGACCAGTATGAGAGAGTGAGAGTGATAACACCAAAATTAACACACCTGCTCCCCATTCACATCTGAGACCTTGTAACACTAATGAGTCACATGACACCGAGGGGGGGAAATTGCTAATTGGGCCCAATTTGCACATTTTCACTTAGGGGTGTACTCACTTTTGTTGCCAGTGGTTTAGACATTAATGGCTATGTGTTGAGTTATTTTGAGGGGACAGAAAATTTACACCGTTATACAAGCTGTACACACTTACATTGTAGCAAAGTGTCATTTCTTCAGTGTTGTCACATGAAAAGATATAATAAAATATTTACAAAAATGTGAGGGGTGTACTTACTTTTGTGAAATACTGTATACCTGTATAAAAAAATATATAAAATATTGGATAATTGTAAACAATCTGGCCAAAACATTCACCCCAAGAGCTTCTTACTCCTCATGTGCCATTCATATATAACTAACAAAGAATAAATGAGTATGTCTAGTAGATGAACAAATGGTTAATTACCTCCCTTTCTGACTAAAGCATTTTACTGCTATAAAAGCAGATGCTATATCAAAGACCAATTTAACAGATTATACTGACCTTTATGCATCAAACAATGGTAAATGGAGTTTAGTAAATGTTATACTGGTGCCACAATGTTGAAGCCATATGGTACCACATGCAGTGAAGCTATACAGACAACTAAACAACAAAAAAACAAAAAGGAGAAAGCACCAAAGTTTAAACATAGTACCACGCTTATGGAATTAAATCCTTAAGTGTTATTGCAAGTGAAATGCCAAGACTCACCCTAGTCCATAGTTGATTGCCAAAAACAAAAACTACATTCTGCTAGGTAACCACATGATGGAGGTGTTCCTAAAAATGTGTTGAGCACCACTTGGTCAGACAGACTCATGCCTCCCAAGGACCAGAACCTATGAACTGACCCCAGCATGGACACCCACCTAAATAGGACAATGGGACAGGCCTAAATGGGGGCTGGGTGGGCCCTTTCCCCATTGATAAATACCGACAACCTCCATGGATGGCATTGATGAAGGGGAAGGTGGAGAGGACGCAGAGGAGGAGGGCCTGCCAAACTATCACAGAGATCTGGTGACCTGTAATCGGGAGTTGCGGGTCCGATTATTAGTACAGGGCCCGTGGCTCATAGTGAGACCCTTGTCTCTGTGCTGGCGTGCTCCCAGCACAAAGGGAGAGAAAAGATATACCTGTGCTCAAATCCCAATAGCTTGTGCATGTATTTGAATTATCAGGTGCTAAAGGGGTGTTACCACATATTAACACTACAAATTCTGGATGGACCCTCCTCACACTGCTAATGCAGGTCAGTGACCAGATCTGAACCTAGTTGCTTTCCCCCACCTTTGGTCTTTATGCCCCATGTTGGCATGGTGTCCACCTTAGCATTTACAGTGGCAAGGCAGTGTAGGTCTGGCCAGAAGAGGGATTACTTTGATGCAGTTGGTCAGCTTAAACATGTATTGCAATGTATGTGAACTAAATAGCCCTGTTTTTCATTGCATAGTTTGCTGGGAAGGGTGTAGCAGTGTGCAGAGGGTTCATCCAGAATTTGTAGTGTTAATATGTGGTCACACCCCTTTAGCACCTGAAAGTTCACATACATGTACAAGCTATTGGGATTTGACCACAGGTATATCTTTTATCTGTTGTAACGCAGGTCAGTGACCAGTTCTGAACCTAGTTGCTCTCCCCCACCTTGGGTCTTTATGCCCCATATTGGCATGGTGTCCACCTTAGCATTTGCAGTGGCAACACAGTGTAGGACTGGCCAGAAGAGGGATTACTTTGGCGCAGTTGGTCAAACATGCTTAACAGCTTAAACATGTTTTGCATTATATGTGAACTGAATATCCCTGTTTTTCATTGCATAGTTTGCTGGGAAGGGTGTAACAGTATGCAGAAGGTCCAGCCAGAATTCTCAGGGAGGTACACAATTATGACACACTACATATTTGTGTGACGTCGGCATGAAGAGGTTAAACTGTGCCTGAGAAGTCTCTTGGGTTCTTGCTAAAATTATTGGCTCTGTTTGGGGTAAACTCAGCGTCTTGATCCATTCGTCTGTAAATGAATACAATTGTGTCAAAAATGTTTTAATATCAATAAAGGCATTTGGGAATTTTTTCTCTTTAATTATAATTGGTACACAGAACATGGAAATGCAATTAGTTTGGCAAATATAAACTACTAAATACCTTTTATCATCAGCAGTATATAGGAGTCTTGTGACTTGTATCAGTGTCTGCTTAAGCTTGTAGGACAAGGATATGCAATTAGCGGACCTCCAGCTATTGCAGATCTACAAGTGCCATGAGGCATAGCCAGACTCTGACAGCCACAAGCATGACACTCAGGGGCAGAGGCTTGATGGGACTTGTAGTTTTGCAACAGCTGGAGGTGCGCTAATTGCATATCCCTGTTGTAGGAGGATTATTGATTCTCCCCTGATCCTCTATCTGGACAATGCTGATTGGCCATGTGCTAATCAATACACACCAAACTGAGCATGTGCAGCCTGATTCTTAATGCTCTGTTCTATCGAGAGATGGGTTTGAATCAAAGAACAGGAGGATCAGAGAAGATAGGATCACACAGCCTTTATACATGTAGCGCACTACCCCCGTAGGAGCTGCTAATTTGTTCGTTTTCCCACTGGCCATCCCAGACCCTTGGAGCTACCTCTACCTCTGACACTTCGGGTTCCATTATGTGTAATAATGTGCAATAACCACAAAACCTTAAAACAAATTCACAGTGCACAATATAGTATACCTGTTTGTCTTTACCTTGATCCTCACTTGCTTGAGAATATAAAGAAAATAACACCCACACGGTTATACTTAAGTAAATCTTAGTTTACTGTAATTACTTCAAAGAGATGTATTACAATAGTTGTACCATCAGACCAACATAATCTGACAGTCAACTTAACTTTATATTACAAGAATATAACACAGGTATAAAATGTCTAAAGTAACGTGTAAATGGTATAGCAAAGCAAATAGAATATACTTCAGAGTGAATCTAATTCACATTTCCTGCGCACTTATTGGCTATACTAAACCAAATGATAACCTGATTGAGTATAGTACCACAATTTGGGAGCTCCCTCTAATAATACCACACTACCCCTATATAGTAAGGGGACACAAGGCCTTGTGTTACTGAACAGTCTTTCTTTCTCTTCTTTTCTTCTGCTAGCAAACAAGATAATTTTGTAATCCAAGGGTTAATGACTCCTCATCATAGTATACTGAGCATATGAAACCCAGTCTCTGGTGTTGCAGCACTTTAACTTTAATGCTGGGGATTCAGTACTAACTCCTTTTGAATCTGCTTGTGGAACTAAGGGTCCCAGCAACTCTGTCTTGTGTACACGTGTGTATAAAGGTGCATCAAGGAACTTGTGGGCAACAGTCCTCTCACCCAACCAGCACAGTGTTCTCAGAGGACTCCGTTCAGATGTTCAGGATTCTGTCTCCTGCCGGCCGGCACTGCTGCGCTGCTCCGCTCCACACTATAGGACGCTCCGGAACTCCCAGATGGCTCTGACAGGCTCCTCAGACTCCCTTCCAGTCTTGCCCCGCCATCAGTCCAGCTCGCTGGTCTATCACAGTGCCGCTGCTCGGATCGCTGTTCCGTGGAGGTAGGCCGCACTGTGCTAAAGACCTCACACAGATCCTCCCAGGTTAGCCATGCGTGTCCAAGAGACCTAAAATGGCTGCCGCTCACCCTTTTATAGGCTTCATACAATGCAGTCTGTTCCCTTAAGATTCATGGGAGTTCAGCAGCATTCTGGGTAGGTCAAGTTAATGTCCAGAGGTAAACAAACAAAGTGTTTCCATGTCAACCTCTAAACAGTAATAGAAAATAAAGATGCAATCCTATTATATCTTGACCACTAGGTGGCGCCAAATGATAACATATATGCAACATCATATTATACATATATTACGACCGCTACACACTCCCCCTGTTTGAATTCTTTGGTCCCCAAAGATACCAGGAGAGATTATCTGACACAAGCAAACTATTCACTCGCCCTTTTAACCTTCACATATTACTTGACATATTTCAGGTGTAATTTCCAGACCAAAATTTGACAAGGCCAGAGCAACTCTCATGTTTAACCTGATAGTGTCAGAGGTCAGAGCAGATCTATTGCCTACCCGATTAACAACAGGTGGCAAAACTTCTGGGTCAGATCGACGAGCCGTGGAGACTGGCTCTTCAGAAATTTCCAGCAGCGTGTCATAAGTGAGTCTTTGTGGAGCATGAACTCTCCGCCTTAACCTCATCGGCCCCAAATCCTCTTCCTGTTTGGTTGAATCCTCTGCTTTATCTTCCTCACTGATCGGAGTGTTGATATCAACCACTGAGCCTTGTACTTCACTTTCCAAAGTCCATTGTAACTCTAACTTCTCCAAAGAGGACAATGCATCCTCAAGGAAATCTCTCAAATCTCCAGTTGGTTTTTTAGTATCAATGGCTTAAGGCCTTACTTCTGCTTCTCCACCTTCCTCCTCCATCCATAATTCCGTTGGTAAAGACACCACATCATCGACTAATCCTAAGTCTCTGTTTCCTGATAATGATCTTGAATTCAAGTCCTCTTAATACTCATACTCGTCTCCAGCCTCATCACTTCCATCAGTTTCTCTCAACTTGGCCCCTTTTGAACGGGTGCCAGCCGGTGTCAATTTTTCAGGAGATGTCTGAACAGCTTCTGGAATTCTCACAGCATCCGACAGTCGCAGCAAATGGTTTCTATGCCACATCTTCTTGGGCCCCGACTCTCCTTCTGGATGAATCTGATATACTGGCAACCCAGGGATTCTTTTTCATACAATGAAGGGCTGCGACTTCCATCTGTCCGCCAACTTGTGCTTTCCCGGTATACCCAGATTCTTGAGTAGAACTCGATCTCCTGGTTGCAAGTCATGAATTTTCACTCTGGTGTCAAAGTTCCGTTTGTTCCGAGACTCCCTGACGGTAGCATGCTCTACTGCCTGTTCATAGGCTTGTTGTAGATTCTTTCTCAATCGATCTACATACCCCCTGTGTAAGGACAAAGGGACATCATCCAAGGACGTACCAAAAATCAGATCAGCAGGAAGTCTGGCTTCTCGTCCAAACATTAAACGATATGGGGAATACCCAGTAACATCACTCTCCGTGCAGTTGTACGCATGGACTAATGCTGCAATGTGGTTTCCCCAATGCTGTTTCCTGTCAGACGGTAAAGTTCCCAGCATGTGCAGTAGAGTCCTGTTGAACCGCCCTGGTTGAGGGTCACCCTGAGGGTGGTAAGGCTTAGTGCGAGTCTTCTTAATGCCCAACAAAGCACACATTTGGCATATTAGCTTGCCCTCAAAGTCTCTGCCCTGATCTGAGTGAATCCTTACAGGCAACCCATAATGTATGAAAAACGTCTCCACGAGAACCTTGGCTACCGTACTGGCCTTTTGATCCTTGGTGGGGTAAGCCTAAGCGTATCTAGTGAAATGATCAGTCACTACCAGAACGTTGCCTTTTCCACCTATATCGGGTTCCAAGCACAGAAAGTCAATGCACACCAACTCCAGGGGCTCTTGGCTTTGCAAATGGCCCATGGCTGAGGCAAAGTCTTTCTCTGGATACAAGTAAGGCAAGAATGGCAGTAATTTTCCACCTCCTTTTGCATATTAGGCCAGTAAAATCTATCTCTAACCAGCCGGAGAGTTCTATCTGCTCCTAAATGACCATGCTCAGCATGCAAAGAAACTAAAATGGTCGTCCGGTGTTTTTCTGGGAGAAATAATTGCCGCCTCTCTTCATTTTTTTCAGTGACATAACTGCGATACAGAACACCATCCTTAAGCATCAGTTGATTCCACTCCTTGTGTAGTATTTTCGCCTCAGGCTCCTGACTTTTTTGTAACAACTTAGGACTTTGACTCTTCAATGCATGCATCACTAAGCTGCCCACTGAGTCCTCCATCTGATCCCGTCTCAAATCCGCTCTTGACAGCTGCGGCAAGCCTTCTCCTCTCACATGAGTCAGTCCACAATATCAGCTGGGAATTGCTAATGGGTGAACCCCTATGTATTCGGCAGCCACCCTTCCACTTACTTGCTTTTCCAAACCCTGACACAGAGCTCGCACTCCCTCCTCGCTCACACAGGCCCATTCCACTGGGTCTTCTTCTTGTCTGTGTGGTCTTCGAGACAGGGCGTCTGCATCTCGGTTTCCCACTCCAGGTCGGTATTTCAAACTGAACCGGAATCCAGCCAACGCTGCTATCCATCTGTGTCCAGTGGCATCCAGCTTGGCAGTGGTCAGGACATAGGTCAAAGGATTGTTATCAGTTTTCACTGTGAACTTGGCTCCATATAGATAGTCTCTCAATTTGTCGACCACCGTCCACTTGAGGGCCAGAAACTCCAGCTTATGCACCGGATAATTATTTTCCGAGGGGCAAGGCTCCTGCTCACGTAAGCTATAGGCCTCAACTTCCCAGCCTGATGCTGATACAACACCCCTCCCAGTCCATCTCTGGTGGCATCTACATTTAACTCATAAGGCAAACTGGGGTCAGCATAAACCAGCACAGGTACTTCCGTCCGGTTCTTCTTCAGCCTCTTAAACGCCTCTTCATACAGGTGAGTCCACTGATCATGTACAGATTCTCCTTTTCTTCGAGCACCGCTCTTCTTCGTTTTCAACCCTGACCCATCGTCCTCCTCCGTTACCTTATGCAACAACTTGTTAAGGGGTCGGGCAATAGTGGCGAAAATTTTCCACAAACCTTCTGTAGTAAGAGCAGAACCCCAAAAAGCATCTCAACTCCGTTACGGTTCTTGGCCGGGGCCAGCTGGTAACAGCTTCCAACTTCTTCGGGTCAGTAGCAACTCCTCCTGCTGAGACTACGTGTCCCAAAAAAGTAACTGAGGTCCGGCAGAACAGAACTTTTTCTAACGACAGCTTCAACCTTTCCTCATATAGCAGGAGAACACCTTCTCTAGGCGGGCCTCGTGTTCTTCAAGGGTCTTCCCAAATATGATGGTGTCATCCAGATACACCAAAACTTCCACTAGATTCATGTCTCCGACCGTCCTCTCCAAAAGTCGTTGGAAAGTGGCGGGGACCCCCGACAGTCCCTGAGGCATTTGGCTGAACTCGTAGAACCCCAATGGGCATATGAATGCTGTCTTTTCTTGATCCACTGGATGCATAGGAATTTGGTAATACCCGCTCTTTAGGTCCAACACAGTGAACCACTTGGCCCCTGTAAGACACTGTAGTGCATCTTCAATGCGAGGGGTGGTATATTGATCGGGTATTGTATGCCGATTCAGGGTGCGGTAATTAATGCACATACGAAGGGATCCATTCTTCTTCCTCACTACTACGATGGGGGAAGCGTATGGGCTCCTAGATTCTTGAATTACCCCCGTCCTTTTTATTGCAGCTAGTTGTTCTCGTAGGTCTTCCAGATCACTAAGCAGTACTCGCCGAGCCCTTTCTCGGAATGGCTTGTCTTCCTAAAGGGGAATCGTATGCTTAGCGCTCTTGGCACACCCCACGTCGAAATCATTTTGACCGAACAACTTCTCCCAACTCTTCAACTGGGATTTCGCCCTTTCCTGCCACTGGGAAGGCAAATTCTCTGCACAGTGCTGTAACTCCTTTCTCAGACCTTGACCATCTTTCTCACCCTTCACTTCTTCTGGGAGCAAAGGATTGGCCTCACTGACTTGTCCCACTAGCATCCAAGGCCTCAGCGTAATGGGCTGGTCCGTCACGTTCTTCAGTTAGATGGGCATTCTTTTCCTTCTTTTGTACAGATCCCGAGTGGGAACCAATTCAGGAACCATCTCCAGGCCTCTTGCTCTGACTTTTTCATCCGCTTCCAGAACTATAAAGGGTCACGGTTGATCCCACTTTAGTTTCACGGTAGCCTTCATTTGAGCAACCTCTCCCGGCCATTGTGTCCTAACTTTACTCTCAAAGCTCCACAACCGCCCCACTTCTTCTCTCGGGGCTTTCTTCTCTCTGACCACTCAACGGTAGGCTTGTTGTAACTTTGGGTGGATCTTGCAGCCATCACCCCTTCAGTGTCTAGGACAGCAAACAGCAGTCTCCGCACTAAAACCATATTCGTTCCCACCGGTATGGAATTCCGCCCAGCTCCTGGGGGCCTGGGGCACACCACCGCCAGAGTGTCAAAGGTTTCCTCTTTTCCTACAGCTGCTGGCCCAAAGGATATTTGTATAGGAATATACCCATCATAAGGGCATCGAGTGGTTCCGATCCCCCAGATCTCGAGCTCCTCCAACTTTTGGATGGGAATATGACTTAAGTGTCTATCATAAAAATCTCGATACAACAGAGTAACTTGCGCTCCTGTGTCTAATAGGGCCTGTGTATAAACTCCTTCTATCTGTACAGACACTATGGGAGATGGTCCTACTAGCCTCTCAGGAAAACTCTCTGACTGCCCCTTCTTGTTGACAAGGCGGTTCTACTTCTTTACTCTCTTATTCTGAGGTAGAAAGTTTTGGTCGCCAATCCTAGGCACGGTGTTAGAGTTACTTTTAGCTATGTTCTCAGAGCGGGTTTCCCCGATTGCATCTTGACAGAGCCCAACTGGAGTTTTAATGACTGGTGAAGCATTGACTTTCTGCTCCCAGCCCCCTGACCCCGGTGTCGGGTTACTTGTCCACTCCTCCTTTTTTCAAAGACTACGAGACCTCCTCTCCCTCCTTTCTTTTCCTTTGGAGCTCCGTTCTTTCGCAGGGTTCTCAGCTGGCTCCTTCACTGAGACCATCTGGAGTTTCCCGCGGGCTGCTCCTTCACTAACATCTTCAACATCCTGATCAGCTCCTTCATCATTGCAGCATCTGATTCTTTCTGTGGGCAACGGGCCCGAAGATGCCCATAATCTCCACACTGTTAACATCTCCGACTATCTACTCGCTCACTGGCGCTCTTCTCTTGTGCCCCCATTACTCGGAGCAATGCCTGCTGCAGCCGAGATTTATCCGGGAGTTCATCTTCAGCTGACTGTGGTTGAGTTGATGCTGACAAAGTCTCCTCTTTCAAAAGCGAATGGTGTTCTTCCCACGAGCATTCTTCTGCATCCTCATCTTCCATACCTTCTACAGATGCTGACTGCGTGGCAACCCTTCCACTTTTCTGCACGACCATGCGAGTTTCCCTGTTCTTTTCTTCCAAGACAGCTTCTTCTTCTCTCACTAACCCCATCAATTCAGGATAGGAAGGAACCTTCAGACCAACATAATCTGACAGTCAACTTAACTTTATATTACAAGAATATAACACAGGTATAAAATGTCTGAAGTAACGTGTAAATGGTATAGCAAAACAAATAGAATATACGTCAGAGTGAATCTATCTCACTCTGAGCGTTGTCCTATTTCCTGCGCTCTTATTGGCTATACTAAACCAAATGATAACCTGATTGAGTATAGTACCACAATTTGGGAGCTCCCTCTAATAATGCCACACTACCCCTATATAGTAAGGGGACACAAGGCCTTGTGTTACTGAACAGTCTTTATTTCTCTTCTTTTCTTCTGCTAGCAAACAAGATAATTTTGTAATCCAAGGGTTAATGACTCCTCATCAAAGTATACTGAGAATATGAAACCCAGGCTCAGGTGTTGCGGCACTTTAACTAACTTTAATGCTGGAGATTCAGTACTAAATCCTCTTGAATCTGCTTGTGGAACTAAGGGTCCCAGCAACTCTGTCTTGTGTACACGTGTGTATAAAAGTGCATCAAGGAACTTGTGGGCAACAGTCCTCTCACCCAACCAGCACAGTGTTCTCCGAGGACTCCGTTCAGATGTTCAGGATTCTGTCTCCTGCCGGCCGGCACTGCTGTGCTGCTCCGCTCCACACTATAGGACGCTCCGGAACTCCCAGATGGCTCTGACAGGCTTCTCAGACTCCCTTCCAGTCTTGACCCACCGTCAGTCCAGCTCTCTGGTCTATCACAGTGCTGCTGCTCGGATTGCTGTTCCGTGGAGGTAGGCCGCGCTGTGCTGAAGACCTCACACAGATCCTCCCATGTTTAGCCAATACGTGTCCAAGGGACCTAAAATGGTCGCCGCTCGCCCTTTTATAGGCTTCTCACAATGCAGTCTGTTCCCTTAAGATTCATGGGAGTTCATCAGCATTCTGGGTAGGTCAAGTTAATGTCCAGAGGTAAACAAACAAAGTACTTCCATGTCAACCTCTAAACAGTAATAGAAAATAAAGATGCAATCCTATTATATCTTGACCACTAGGTGGCGCAAAACGATAACATATATGCAACATCATATTATACATATATTACGACCACTACATACACAATGCAGCAGATTAACCCCTTAGGTTCCATGATGAGTATAACAGGCATGCTTTACTGCATATGCACACTGATTTTACTGTTGTTGATTTAGTAACAATTTAAATTACTTTTTGCTGCTGACCTGTCCATAACATTTTTTTTTCTGCTGCAAAAAAAATTATGCCAATTCCTCCATCCACACATTTTCAGTGAATGGAGGAATCATTCCCACTGTGCTATTGTGTTCTGTCATCAGAATGCAATGATCAGTGCTGCCACCTATAGCCGGTGGTACTGATTGTTCAGGAAAAACCCTTCAGGCTGGCTGTGGATAAATCGGCTTGTGTACAACCAGCCTGCAAATACATGGATCAAAATTTGGCTTGTCCCTGCTGAACTGGCTGAATTTCAATCCATGTATAGTTGCCCTAGAACTGGGTATACACTAACAACCTCTGGGTTGCACGAAAAAAACCTGACAGCTCTGGTTGGAGACACTGTACTAACTATGTGAGGTTAGTCCAGCGGTCTCCCCCGTTGAGCTGTTGTGTTCTGACAGGGGGGCGGGCCCACCGCCAGAACACATTGCGATCAGCGCTCTCTGCCATTGGCTGAGAGTGCTGATCGGGAGCCGGTTTTCCAGTATGCACATCCAACAGAAGCTGGCTGGCTTCTGCTGATCAGACAGACATATACACTCAGGTAGAATGTTGGCCATTTTTTTGAACCGGCAAATGTCTCCCAACGTTCTGCCTGTGAGTACGGGTCTTAACTCTGAAATCTCAAATGTAAAAGCAATAGTAGACCAAGCCATTCAGACAATGTAAACATACAGTCAGGTCCATAAATATTGGGACATCTACACAATTCTAATCTTTTTGGCTCTATACACCACCACAATGGATTTGAAATGAAACAAACAAGATGTGCTTTAACTGCAGACTTTCAGCTTTAATTTGAGGGTATTTACATTCAAATCAGGTAAACGGTGTAGGAAATGCAACATTTTGTATATGTGCCTCCCACTTTTTTAAGGGACCAAAAGTATTGGGACAGATTAACAATCATCCATGAAACTTTGCAGTCACTTACAGCCTGAAGTCTGGAATGCAGAGACATCACCAGACGCTGGATTTCATCCCTGGCGATGCTCTGCCAGGCCTATACTGCAACTGTCTTCAGTTCCTGCTTGTTCTTGGGGCATTTTCCCTTCCGTTTTGTCTTCAGCAAGTGAAATGCATGCTCAATTGGATTCAGGTCAGGTGATTGACTTGGCCATTGCATAACATTCCATTTCTTTCCCTTAAAAAACTCTTTGGTTGCTTTCGCAGTATGCTTCGAGTTATTGTCCATCTGCACTGTGAAGCGCCGTCCAATGAGTTTTGAAGCATTTTGCTGAATATGAGCAGATAATATTGCCCGAAACACTTCAGAATTCATCCTGCTGCTTTTGTCAGCAGTCACATCATCAATAAATACAAGCGAATCAGTTCCATTGGCAGCACATACATGCCTACGCCATGACACTACCACCACCATGCTTCACTGATGAGGTGGTATGCTTTGGATCATGAGCAGTTCCTTTCCTTCTCCATACTCTTCTCTTCCCATCACTCTGGTACAAGTTGATCTTGTTCTCATCTGTCCATAGGATGTTGTTCCAGAACTGTGCAGGCTTTTTTAGATGTTGTTTGACAAACTCTAATCTGGCTTTCCTGTTTTTGAGGCTCACCAATGTTTTACATCTTGTGGTGAACCCTCTGTATTCACTCTGGTGAAGTCTTCTCTTGATTGTTGACTTTGACACTCATACACCTACCTCCTGGAGAGTGTTCTTGATCTGTCCAACTGTTGTGAAGGGTGTTTTCTTCACCAGAGAAAGAATTCTTCGGTCATCCACCACAGTTGCTTTCCGTGGTCTGCCGGGTCTTTTGGAGTTGCTGAGCTCACCGGTGCGTTCTTTCTTTTTAAGGATGTTCCAAACAGTTGATTTGGCCACACCTAATGTTTTTGCTATCTCTCTGATGGGTTTGTTTAGTTTTTTTCAGCGTAATGATGGCTTGCTTCACTGACAGTGACAGCTGTTTGGATCTCATATTGCGAGTTGACAGCAACAGATTCCAAAAGCAAAGAGCACACTTGAAATGAACTCTGGACCTTTTATCTGCTCCTTGTAAATGGGATAATGAGGGAATAACAGCTGTGCAGCCAATTGTCCCATTACTTTTGGTCCCTTAAAAAGTGGGGGGCACATATACAAACTGTTGTAATTCCTACACCGTTCACCTGATTTGGATGTAAATACCCTCAAATTAAAGCTGAAAGTCTGCAGTTAAAGCACATCTTGTTCGTTTCATTTCAAATCCATTGTGGCGGTGTATAGAGCCAAAAAAATTAGAATTGTGTCAATGTCCCAATATTTATGGACCTGACTGTATGTACATAGCCTATGTAGCGGTACCCCTGTAGGGGCTGCTGAGTGATGTGGCCAACCTGTCACTCTGCCCAGCCCGGCATTCACTTACAGACACTCCAAGACAATGAACAAGTCCATCAGGTTTGTTTGTTTTGTATTTTATTGAGGGATTAGAACTTGGATGGAGTTAAGGAATTCATGGGATGCCCAGAAAATTATTCTTGCATGGTTTGGGACAATTTAGATATTCTCCTCCTGCACAACACTTTCTGCACTTTCTGCAGACTATCTCTCCTTCTCCCTCCAGCACTGTTCTTCAGGTGCAGTTAGCACATGGTTAGGCCCAACTCTGCTTCCAGTCAGGCCTAGCTAAAAGTACCTTATTACAGGCAGGGACAGTGGGCCCCTATGGTGTAGCAAATAAAGTTCAAGTGCTAGCTGCCCTCTTTGGTAGGCTACTGATCCCAGTCAGCCCTCTGCAGACCCTGACAGCTCTCCCAGCTGCAGCGGCCCGACTTCTCTGCCAGTTACATCACAGTCTCTCCTGCTGGCTCTACATCCATCTCAGACTGCACACTCCCAGTCTGCTCAGGCATGCCTCTCCCAGCTCTCCCGACTGTGCCTGTCACTCACCGACACCTGATGGATCCCTCCTGGAGACTTGCCCCGCAGTATTCCCGCTGTCCTTTCCTGCTCCTATTCAGGACACCCCTTGGTTTGTGTGGGGTTCCTGTACAGCCCTAAGCCCCCTGGCCCAAGGTCACCCCCCCCCCCCCCAAAGTAGGGGGCTTCCTCAAAAGTCCCAACAGCCTAATATTCCATCTCCAGTTCTTGCACCCGAACAACTCCTCCAAAGCTGGGCTGACCCTCTGTATTTAAGGTGGCCTGCCCCCTGCCAATCCAGGTTGGGGATTGGTCAGAGATCCTTAGAACGCCCCAGATAGCTCCACCTCTCTTCCCCACCTTCTTTCTAGAAGCCTGTAGAAGCAGAAGGGAGGTAACTGAGAGGTGAAACTAGCTGTGAGTCACCAGCCTACTCTAAGCAACTCCCAGCCCACAGATCAAAACAACATGCCTAGCTTCTAGTTAGGCCTGCTTAAATTTACCTGCACTACAGAAAAATCTCACTCTAGCACCAACAAGTAGAGGGTGCTACGACTATTTAGTAGACTTGTATTTCACTGATTGTTATATAACCACTTGCCGACCGTCGCACGACTATATACATCGGCAGAATGGCACGGGCAGGCAAAAGGACTTCCGATCGGACCCCCCCCCGGTGCCAGCGGCGGTCGGATCGAGGTCAGGGTCGATCGAAGGTGAGGGGGGGGCCACTCATTCGTGGCTCCCCCCTCGCGATCGCTCCTGGCCAATGATGTGCTTCCTCGGCTTCTGTGAATGTAAACAGAAGCGGAGGAAGTGATGTCATCTCTCCTCGAGCCGGTCTTTTCGTCCGGCGCCGAGGAGAGAAGACATCCAAGTAAGTGCACCAACACTACACATACAGTAGAACACGCAGGCACACTTGTCACCCCCCTGTCACCCCCCAGTCACCCCCCGATCACCCCCCTGTACCCCCACACATACTGACACCAATAGCAGGTTTTTTTTTTTTTCTGATTATTGCATTGGTGTCAGTTTGTGTCAGTTATAAGTGTTAGGGCAGTTAGGGGGGTACCCCCTTAGGTCCAGGGTACCCCCCTAACCCCCCCTAATAAAGTTTTAACCCCGTGATCACCCCCGTCGCCAGTGTCACTAAGCGATCGTTTTTCTGATCGCTGTATTAGTGACACAGGTGACGCTAGTTAGGGAGGTAAGTATATAGGTTCGCTGTCAGTGTTTTATAGCGACAGGGACCCCCATATACTACCTTCAAAAGGTTTTAACCCCTTGATTGCCCCCTAGTTAACCCTTTCACCAGTGATCACCATATAATTGTTACGGGTGACGCTGGTTAGTTGGTTTGTTTTTTGTAGTTTATTATAGTTTATTACAGTTTATTATAGTTTTAGGGCACCCGCCGTTTATTACCTTATAAAGGTTTAACCCCCTAATTGCCCGGCGGTGATATAAGTTACGTTTTTAGGGTCAGATAAGGTCTGCGTCGCCCCAAGCAGCGTCAGGTTAGCGCCAGTACCGCTAACACCCACGCACGCAGCATACACCTCCCTTAGTGCTATAGTATCTGAGCGGATCGATATCTGATCCGATCAGATCTATACTCCCCAGCAGTTTAGGGTTCCCTGAAACGCAGTGTTAGCGGGATCAGCCCAGATACCTGCTAGCACCTGCGTTTTGCTCCTCGGCCCAGCCCAGCCCAGCCCACCCAAGTGCAGTATCGATCGATAACTGTCACAAAACACTAAGCACACATAACTGCAGCGTTCGCAGAGTCAGACCTGATCCCTGCGATCGCTAACAGTTTTTTGGTAGCGTTTTGAATCAGTCGCTGACAGTCAGGAGCTTTTTTGCCTGTGAGTCTCACTAGTGTACCCCTAAATTTAGAGGCCAAAATGGCAAATCGAAGGTACACTAGTGAAGAGGCCTACACGTTTCTGAGTATGACAGATAGTGAAGAGGAAGTCACTCATCTGTCAAGTTCAGGCTCAGAATACGATCCTGTAGAGGACAGCGGCTCCATGACAGATAGCTCTGACGACGGAGTTGTGGTCCCTGCTAGGGTCAGGCGTACCAGACCCCGAACTTCTTCTTCTGTCCTTGAAGTGCAAGAACCGCAGGTCCCTCGTATGGAGCAGAGCAGTACTAGTGCCGCTACTCCTTCTGGTGAACTGGCAAGCACCAGCGGCCTAGTACACCCTGGTCGTACATCCAGCACTGCAGTATCACGTGGTGACGTGGCGAGTCCCATAAGTGCAGTTCAAGCTGGTGAGGTGGCAAGCACTAGTAGGGTCCCGCTGCCACCAAGAAGACAAAGACAGGCCCGTCGTGCCCATAGTGCCCTTCCTGCTGCATTGGCTAATCCGAATTGGGTACCCACCACTTCTGCAGCACCCGTATTGCCCCCATTCACTGGCCAACCCGGAATTCAGGTGGAAACAGTTGATTTTACGCCACTGGATTTTTATTCACTGTTTTTCACCGAAGATCTCTATAGATCTATTGTGGACCAAAGCAATTTGTACGCTGGTCAACACATCGCCACTATTCCCCAGTCCTCCCTTGCCAGATATTGGAGACCAATTACGGTCTCCGAATTTAAGGTCTTTCTGGGCCTTTCCCTCAACATGGGCATAACCAAAAAGAGTGAGTTGCGGTCATATTGGTCCACTGACCCAATTCACCATATGCCCGTGTTCTCTGCCTCCATGACCAGGGCACGATACGAGCAGATTTTGCGGTTCATGCACTTCAACGACAATGAACTCTGTCGTCCTCGTGGAGACCCTGGATACGATCGGCTCTACAAAATTCGGCCCCTCGTAAACCACTTCAACCAACGTTTTGCAGACTTGTTTACTCCCCATCAAGTTGTCTGCGTTGATGAGTCCCTGATTAAATTTTCTGGCCGCTTGTCATTCAAACAGTACCTTCCCAGCAAGCGTGCCAGATACGGGGTCAAGATGTATAAGCTCTGTGACAGGGCCACAGGCTATACATGTAGATTTATGGTTTACGAGGGCAAAGATAGTCACGTAGAGCCGATCAACTGCCCTGACTACATAGGAAGCGCTGGCAAGATAGTGTGGGACTTGGTGTCACCCTTATTCGGAAAGGGGTACCACTTGTACGTGGACAATTATTACACGAGCGTGCCACTTTTTAGTCACCTTTTTGATCATCAAATTGGAGCATGTGGCACCGTGCGACCTAATCGCCGGGGCTTTCCTCAGCGGCTTGTAGATTCCCGTCTTAGGCTGGGGGAGAGAGCCTGCTTGCAGTGTAATAACTTGCTCGCTATGAAGTGGAGGGACAATAAGAATGTTTTCGTTCTTACCTCCCTTCATGCAGACACGACGACCCAAATTACTACGGCGACTGGTGTTGTGGAGAAACCCCTCTGTGTCCACGAATATAACCAAAATATGGGAGGGGTGGACCTCAACGACCAGTTGTTGGCGCCGTACCTAATTGCCCGTAAGGCCAGACGCTGGTACAAAAAAGTGTCTGTATACTTATTTCAATTGGCTTTGCTGAACGCTCATGTGCTATACAGAGCTTCAGGACGGACTGGATCCTTCCTTAAATTCCAGGAAGAGATCGTCAGAGCCCTTCTGTTTCCAGACGGTGCTCCACCTCACCTTCCCCAACCAAATGCAGTAGGCCGGCTGCATGAGAGGCATTTTCCTTATGCCATCCCGAGTACCCCTACCCAACGAGCCCCCCAAAGAAAATGTCGTGTCTGCAGCAAGCGCGGATTTAGGCGTGACACCCGGTATTATTGTCCCTCCTGTCCTGGCAATCCTGGTCTTTGCATTGGTGAATGTTTTGAATGCTACCATACACTAGTTGAGTTTTAGCGTAGGGTACAGCACTGCACAGACTAGGACACACTTTCACAGGGTCTCCCAAGATGCCATCGCATTTTGAGAGACCCAAACCTGGAACCGTTACAGTTTTAAAAGTTACAGTTATAAAAAAAACAATGTAAAAAAAAAAAAAAGTAAAAAAAAAAAAAAAATACACAAAAAAAATATAAAATAAAAAAACCGAAAATAGTTGTCGTTTTTATTGTTCTCTCTCTCTCTATTTTCTCTCTATTGTTCTTCTCTTTTTTACTGTATTCTATTCTGCAATGTTTTATTGTTATGTTTTATCATGTTTGCTTTTCAGGTATGTAATTTTTTTATAGTTTAATGTGTTTTAACCATTTTTTTGTTTTCAGGTACGCCATTCAGCTGCAGCGCGGATTTATTTATCTTGAAAGCAACAGCGTTTGCTCCCACGATACATAAAGCCGTGACTCCAGCGCTGTCGGAGGTGATTTCACCACCACAGTTACATACTTCAGCATATATGCCGAAGCGTGGGGGCAGCAGTGGGTGGAGGAGCGATTTGCTCCTGCCTTTTGTGGGAGGATGCCCCCATGCTTCGGCATATATATATTTTAGGTAGGCACAGGTTGCGTTAAATGTTTTATTTTTTACTATGTTTTTTTTTTTTTTGTATTTGCTTTGCAGGTATGGTAAGTATTACTGTTATACTGTAATGTTACTTTGTTTTTTGTTAACCATCATTTGCTTAGCAGGTACGCCATTCAGTTGCAGCGCGGATTTATTTATCTTGACAGCAACAGCGTTTGCTCCCACGATACATAAAGCCATGACTCCAGCGCTGTCGGAGGTGATTTCACCACCACAGTTACATACTTCAGCATATATGCCGAAGCGTGGGGGCAGCAGTGGGTGGAGGAGCGATTTGCTCCTGCCTTTTGTGGGAGGATGCCCCCATGCTTCGGCATATATATATTTTAGGTAGGCACAGGTTGCGTTAAATGTTTTATTTTTTACTATGTTTTTTTTTTTTGTATTTGCTTTGCAGGTATGGTAAGTATTACTGTTATACTGTAATGTTACTTTGTTTTTTGTTAACCATCATTTGCTTAGCAGGTACGCCATTCAGTTGCAGCGCGGATTTATTTATCTTGACAGCAACAGCGTTTGCTCCCACGATACATAAAGCCGTGACTCCAGCGCTGTCGGAGGTGATTTCACCACCACAGTTACATACTTCAGCATATATGCCGAAGCGTGGGGGCAGCAGTGGGTGGAGGAGCGATTTGCTCCTGCCTTTTGCGGGAGGATGCCCCCATGCTTCGGCATATATAAAACGGTGCATGTATGCCCATCATTAGAAGTGGGTGGATGAAGGGAGGTATTCTAATGGTGGGCATACCCACCGATCAAGATCTTTTTTTCGTTCAGCCCACAGGCTGCATGAAAAAAAAGTTTACAATGTATGCCCAACAAGGACCAGCAATGTACTGGTATGTTGCTGGACTTTGAGTGGTTATACCAGAATGATGCCTGCAGGTTTAGGTATCATCTTGGTATCATTCTTTTCAGCCAGCGGTCGGCTTTCATGTAAAAGCAATCCTAGCGGCTAATTAGCCTCTAGACTGCTTTTACAAGCAGTGGGAGGGAATGCCCCCCCCCCCCACCGTCTTCCATGTTTTTCTCTGGCTCTCCTGTCCCAACAGGGAACCTGAGAATGCAGCCGGTGATTCAGCCAGCTGACCATAGAGCTGATCAGAGACCAGAATGGCTCCAAACATCTCTATGGCCTAAGAAACCGGAAGCTACGAGCATTTCATGACTTAGATTTCGCCGGATGTAAACAGCGCTATTGGGAAATTGGGAAAGCATTTTATCACACCGATCTTGGTGTGGTCAGATGCTTTGAGGGCAGAGGAGAGATCTAGGGTCTAATAGACCCCAATTTTTTCAAAAAAGAGTACCTGTCACTACCTATTGCTATCATAGGGGATATTTACATTCCCTGAGATAACAATAAAAATGATTAAAAAAAAAAAAATGAAAGGAACAGTTTAAAAATAAGATAAAAAAGCAAAAAAATAATAAGAAAAAAAAAAAAAAAAAAAAGCACCCTTGCCCCCCCCTGCTCTCGCACAAAGGCGAACACAAGCGTCGGTCTGGCGTCAAATGTAAACAGCAATTGCACCATGCATGTGAGGTATCACCGCGAAGGTCAGATCGAGGGCAGTAATTTTAGCAGTAGACCTCCTCTGTAAATCTAAAGTGGTAACCTGTAAAGGCTTTTAAAGACTTTTAAAAATGTATTTAGTTTGTCGCCACTGCACGTTTGTGCGCAATTTTAAAGCATGTCATGTTTGGTATCCATGTACTCGGCCTAAGATCATCTTTTTTATTTCATCAAACATTTGGGCAATATAGTGTGTTTTAGTGCATTAAAATGTTAAAAAGTGTGTTTTTTCCCCAAAAAATGCGTTTGAAAAATCGCTGCGCAAATACTGTGTGAAAAAAAAAAATGAAACACCCACCATTTTAATCTGTAGGGCATTTGCTTTAAAAAAATATATAATGTTTGGGGGTTCAAAGTAATTTTCTTGCAAAAAAAAATAATTTTTTCATGTAAACAAAAAGTGTCAGAAAGGGCTTTGTCTTCAAGTGGTTAGAAGAGTGGGTGATGTGTGACATAAGCTTCTAAATGTTGTGCATAAAATGCCAGGACAGTTCAAAACCCCCCCAAATGACCCCATTTTGGAAAGTAGACACCCCAAGCTATTTGCTGAGAGGCATGTCGAGTCCATGGAATATTTTATATTGTGACACAAGTTGCGGGAAAAAGACAAATTTTTTTTTTTTTTGCACAAAGTTGTCACTAAATGATATATTGCTCAAACATGCCATGGGAATATGTGAAATTACACCCCAAAATACATTCTGTTGCTTCTCCTGAATACGGGGATACCCCATGTGTGAGACTTTTTGGGAGCCTAGCCGCGTACGGGACCCCGAAAACCAAGCACCGCCTTCAGGCTTTCTAAGGGCGTAAATTTTTGATTTCACTCTTCACTGCCTATCACAGTTTCGGAGGCCATGGAATGCCCAGATGGCATAAACCCCCCCAAATGACCCCATTTTGGAAAATAGACACCCAAAGCTATTTGCTGAGAGGTATAGTGAGTATTTTGCAGACCTCACTTTTTGTCACAAACTTTTGAAAATTGAAAAAAGAAAAAAAAAATACGTTTTTCTTGTCTTTCTTCATTTTAAAAAACAAATGAGAGCTGCAAAATACTCGCCATGCCTCTCAGCAAATAGCTTGGGGTGTCTACTTTCCAAAATGGGGTCATTTTGGGGGGTTTTGTGCTATCTTGGCATTTTATGGCCTTCGAAACTGTGATGGGTAGTGAGGAGTGAAATCAAAAATTAACGCCCTTAGAAATCCTGAAGGCGGTGATTGGATTTCGGGGCCCCGTATGAAGCTAGGCTCCCAAAAAGTGCCACTCATGTGGTATCCCCATACTCAGGAGAAGCAGCAGAATGTATTTTGGGGTGTAATTCCACATATGCCCATGGCCTGTGTGAGCAATATATCATTTAGTGACAACTTTGTGCAAAAAAAAAAAAAAAAAAATTGTCACTTTCCCGCAACTTGTGTCAAAATATAAAATATTCCATGGACTCAACATGCCTCTCAGCAAATAGCTTGGGGTGTCTACTTTCCAAAATGGGGTCATTTGGGGGGGTTTGTGCCATCTTGGCATTTTATGGCCTTCAAAACTGTGATAGGTAGTGAGGAGTGAAATCAAAAATTTATGCCCTTAGAAATCCTGAAGGCGGTGCTTGGTTTTCGGGGCCCCGTACGCGGCTAGGCTCCCAAAAAGTCCCACACATGTGGTATCCCCGTACTCAGGAGAAGCAGCAGAATGTATTTTGGGGTGTAATTCCACATATGCCCATGGCATGTTTGAGCAATATATCATTTAGTGACAACTTTGTGCAAAAAAAAAAAAAAATTGTCACTTTCCCGCAACTTGTGTCAAAATATAAAATATTCCATGGACTCAACATGCCTCTCAGCAAATAGCTTGGGGTGTCTACTTTCCAAAATGGGGTCATTTGGGGGGGTTTTGTGCCATCTTGGCATTTTATGGCCTTCAAAACTGTGATAGGTAGTGAGGAGTGAAATCAAAAATGTATGCCCTTAGAAATCCTGAAGGCGGTGCTTGGTTTTCGGGGCCCCGTACGCGGCTAGGCTCCCAAAAAGTCCCACACATGTGGTATCCCCGTACTCAGGAGAAGCAGCAGAATGTATTTTGGGGTGTAATTCCACATATGCCCATGGCCTGTGTGAGCAATATATCATTTAGTGACAACTTTGTGCAAAAAAAAAAAAATTTGTCACATTCCCGCAACTTGTGTCAAAAAATAAACTATTCCATGGACTCAACATGCCTCTCAGCAAATAGCTTGGGGTGTCTACTTTCCAAAATGGGGTCATTTGGGGGGGTTTTGTGCCATCTTGGCATTTTATGGCCTTCAAAACTGTGATAGGTAGTGAGGAGTGAAATCAAAAATTTATGCCCTTTGAAATCCTGAAGGCGGTGCTTGGTTTTCGGGGCCCCGTACGCGGCTAGGCTCCCAAAAAGTCCCACACATGTGGTATCCCCATACTCAGGAGAAGCAGCTGAATGTATTTTGGGGTGCAATTCCACATATGCCCATGGCTTGTGTGAGCAATATATCATTTAGTGACAACTTTTTGTAATTTTTTTTTTTTTTTATTTATTTTTTATTTTTTTGTCATTATTCAATCACTTGGGACAAAAAAAAAATAAATATTCAATGAGTTCAACATGCCTCTCAGCAATTTCCTTGGGGTGTCTACTTTCCAAAATGGGGTCATTTGGGGGGGTTTTGTACTGCCCTGCCATTTTAGCACCTCATGAAATGACATAGGCAGTCATAAACTAAAAGCTGTGTAAATTCCAGAAAATGTATCCTAGTTTGTAGACGCTATAACTTTTGCGCAAACCAATAAATATACGCTTATTGACATTTTTTTTACCAAAGACATGTGGCCGAATACATTTTGGCCTAAATGTATGACTAAAATTGAGTTTATTGGATTTTTTTTATAACAAAAAGTAGAAAATATCATTTTTTTTCAAAATTTTCGGTCTTTTTCCGTTTATAGCGCAAAAAATAAAAACAGCAGAGGTGATCAAATACCATCAAAAGAAAGCTCTATTTGTGGGAAGAAAAGGACGCAAATTTCGTTTGGTTACAGCATTGCATGACCGCGCAATTAGCAGTTAAAGCGACGCAGTGCCAAATTGTAAAAAGTGCTCTGGTCAGGAAGGGGGTAAATCCTTCCGGGGCTGAAGTGGATAACCTGTAGTATGCAAAGCAGATAACAGGATGACAAAAGACATAAGGTGTAGACCCAATAGAACAGCCTCAGGTAATAAAATGTGTGCATGATGGCCAGGAAAAGGATAAGATCTGTCTCTGTGGCACACAATGCATTATGCTGGTTCTCTGACCACTAACAACTAACAAATTTAATTACTGGGACATGTGTCCTACATCTATTATTCAGATAAGAAGGAAGCCAGCACACAAAAGGCGATTTGCAAATGAAGCCTTGATATACTGGTGTAGTGCATTATTAGAATACGGCTACATTTGCACTTGTGTCATGTGGTGGCTTCCTTCTTATTTGTTTTATTCTGCAATGCTTCCACTGTCAATACACCCTCACCTCATTTACTGATTTTGGGATCCCAGTGTGGGATGACATTTACAGTATTTACTATTACATTACATCAGTATCTCATACTGATGAAGCAAATTATACTAATAAGATGTGCAAAATGTGCTAGCTACCTGGCCTCAGGCAAGCATGACTTGTATTTTAAAAAAGTAACATAAATGAAGTAATCTTTTTCATACTTGTTCATACTCAAGTATGTTATGCTAGGAAGAGCATAAAGGCCCTCTTGCCAAAAAAAAAAATTTGGAACATGTAACTTGACATAGCATCCATACTCATTTTTTTTAAATTAAACGTGCTTTTGATCTCAAGTCACCGCTGTTAAATCTACAGAGGTGTCACTTATAAAGACTAAAGAGCTTTGAAAAAAATTAAAGGGAACATACTACTCTTTTACTAAGTCAACCCCAGGGTGTGCATTTCTACATTTTTCTATTTTTCTGTTATGTCCCTACAACATGCATCAGGCTTGATTTACTAAATGAGTGTGTTCACCTTGCAAAGTGAATGTTGAATTGATAATCACGTGCAAGTTTTTTTGTTCATTTACCTTGACTGGGTATTTAACCACTTGCTGATCGCTTACTGCATATTTACTGCGACACGTCGGCTCTATTGCACGAAATGACGTACCTGTACGTCATTTCCTGCTATAGCCACTGGGTGGCACATGCGCGCGCACCACCGGAGGAGCAATCGCATGCTGATTGGACACAGGGGATGCCAATCAGTGGGTCTGGTGGACCCGATGTCCATCAGCCACCTGCGATCGTTCCCCAGAGAGGCAGAATGGCAATCTGCCTATGTAAACAAGGCAGATCGTCGTTTTGACAGGGAAGAAGATGGAGATCTTGTGTTCCTGCTAAGCAAAACACTGATCTCTGTCTTCATCCAGTCAGAGCAACCCCCACACAGTTAGAAAGCACTCCCTAGGAGCACACTTAACCTTTTGATCGCCCCTGATGTTAACTCCTCCCCTACCAGTGTCATTAGTACAGTAACAGTGCATAACAGTGCACTGATCACTGTATTAGTGTCACTGGTCCCCAAAAAAGTGTCAAAAGTGTCAGGTGTCCGATTTGTCCGTCGCAATGTCACAGTCCAGCTAAAAATCGCTGAACGCCCCCATTACTATTAAAATAAATAAATAAATACAAATTCCATAAAAATATCCCATCATTTGTAGACGCTATAACTTTTGCACAAAGCAATCAATATACGCTTATTGGGATTTTTTTTACCAAAAATATGTAGCTGAATACATATTGGCCTAAATCGATGAAGAAATTTGATTTTTTAAATTTTTTTAATTGGATAGGTTTTATAGCAGAAAGTTAAAAATATTGTTTTTTTTTTTTCCAAAATTGGCGCCCTTTTTTTGTTTATAGAGGTGATCAAATACCACCAAAAGAAAACTATATCTGTGGGAAAAAAAGGACACCAATTTTATTTGGGTATAGCGTCGCATGACCACGCAATTGCCGGTTAAAGTAACGCAGTGCCGTATCGCAAAAAATGACCTGGTCATTAAGGGGTTAAATACTTCCAGGGCTGAAGTGGTTAACCACTTACCGCCAGCCATATAGCAATATGATGTCGGGAAAGTGGGTGCGATATCCTGACTGGACGTCATATGACGTTGCCAGAGTATCAAGCCGCTACCACCAGGGACGCCAACAGGAACCACCAGTGATGCCCACCACTAGACACCACCAATCAGTGCCCACAATGGATGCCAATCAGTGCTCACAATGGGTGCCAATCAGTGCCCACAATGGGCATCACTGATTGGCAGGCATTATTGTTTGGCACTCATTGGCATCTATCAGTACCATCCATTAGTGCACATCAGTGCCCATCCATGCCCATCCGTGCCAACTATCAGTGCCCATCCGTGCCGTCTATCAGTGCCCATCCGTGCTGCCTATCAGTGACCATCAGTGTCGACCTTTCAGTCCCCATCAGTGCCACCTATGTGTACCCATCAGTGCTGCATATCAGTGCCACCTTTCAGTGCCCATCAGTGCCGCCTATCAGTGCCCCATCAGTGCCGCATATTAGTGCCCATCATCAGTGCAACCTCATTGGTGCCACCTCATCGGTGCCCCTCAGTGCTGCCTTATCAGTGCCCGTCAGTGCAGCCCCATCAGTGCCCATCAGTGAAGGAGAAAACATACTTATTTACAAAGTTTTGTAACAGAAACAAATAAAAGCATTTTTTTTTCAAAATTTTCGGTCTTTTTTTTATTTGTTTAGAAGAAAATAAAAATCCCAGTGGTGATCAAATACCACCAAAAGAAAGTTCTATTTGTGGGAACAAAAAGATAAAAATTTAGTTTGGGTACAGTGTTGTACGACCGCGCAATTGTCATTCAAATTGCGACAGCACTGAAAGCTGAAAATTGGTCTGGGCGGGAAGGTGTATAAGTGCCCTGTATTGACGTGGTTAAAGTTAACACAGCTTCATCTTTTTTTTACTAAGGTAAGTATAACATTCCTAAATTATAGTCCCTGTTTTGTATTAAATCTGAGCAGTTTTGTGTCCCGCCAGTGGCATAATGTCAGATGAAAAATGTCGATCTTGATAGTCTAGAATCAATCAGATAACATAATTAGCATGTTTGGCCATGATGGGTAAAACAACAGACAACAAACATATGTTTCTACCATACAAGCGGTGGCTTTTGTATTTGAGAGATGCTGCAGATGACGGCTGAATGACATGCAGTGTCTCTGATTGGCCAGAGGGGAGTGGGTATGCTGGTTTTATAGTGTGAGCTGCTTAACCAGAGTATCACATCTAAGAGGAGAACAGCTGAAGAGCCAGGATATTTACATTAACTGTAAGTAACATTCTCTCTTACCTAGCAGCTTTGTGCCTGTCTAATCCCAAGAAGATAAATAACTGGATTACAGCAACTCTCCAAGCTTTTCTGTTCACACTACATGATCAACACTGCTGAGGCTCTATCTCATAAGAACTAACTTAACTCTCCACTAAATTGTTTCTTTTTAAATTTCACGGGAATCACGAAATATTTATAATGAATCAAGCATGAAAACAGCAAATTCTAGGTAAATGTGTTACTGAAAATGTTGAATTTCTTTTTAAACTGTTGTTGTACAACCACTGTAAGGCAGGACACATGCAGCCCTGAAATCAAAAAACATAAGGTAATACACGCATTTCTTAAATGTATTTAGATTAGAGGCTTAGCATGTTTAGTCCAATACTTGTTATGTTGGTTTACAGGGCACTGCTGCCCATCCCATATGCCATTTGCCCATTTTTTAAATGATTGCCATACACTAAAAATAGATGTAGTTGGGCTTACTCCGATCCCCTTTCACATGTGATCTATCAGGCAAAATGAAATGTTTTTCCAACAAGACATCTGACAGCCTTTGGATGTAATCTTTCAGGTGCTTTTGTACAAAAAAGGGACTGACACCCTTTGTTTTATAACATAGGAATACTTTTGAAAATAAAATAATTACATTTTATATATTTATTCTTGTTTATTTGTAGTTTCTATTTAGGATTTTTAAAATGCTAAAATGATGGCTTCCCTTCTATAAACATATTCTTTGAGTAACATATAGCATACGCACATGTTTTCAGAGGCTTCAGTCTTATTGGCATAAATAATTTTCCATCAAGCTGGAAGATTTTTGTTCCTAATTTTTTTTTTTTTCAGAAACATACATTTTTCCTATTTATCGCTTAACTGTTAAGGTGATATGCTTATCGCTGAGATAGTGTATATATTCATGAATCAGAAAATGACATCTTCCTTCTGTAGCTTCTCACACAGGTACTGTATTTGACTTAGACCCCATACACACTATACAACTTTTGTTTTCTGATTTCCTTTAAATTTACCAAAACCATGTAGTGCAAGGGCATGCCTGATTGCAAATTGAAACTCTTACTGCCGGTTCACACAGGGGAGGCACGACTTGCAGGTCGACTCACCAAGGCGACCTGCACACGACTTCAGCGGTGACTTGCAAAACAACTTCTGTATAGAAGTCTATGCAAGTCGCCCCAAAAATACTACAGGAACCTTTTTCTAAGTCGGAGCGACTTGCATCGCTCCTATTAGAACGGTTCCGTAGCACAGAACGGGACGCGACTTGTCAGGCGGCTAAGTCGCCTGACAAGTCGCCCCTGTGTGAACCGGGGCTTAAGGTTTGACCTCATATTATATGGTTTTGGTAAATCTGAAGGAAAATATCTACAGAAAATTGTATAGTCTGTATCCAGCTTATGTGACCAATTCCATTTAAACATGTAAGAAATGATCCTAAGAAAGTTTAGTATTGTAGTCATATACTGTAGATCCTATTGAAGGCCAGCTTATTTCTCTAATTCTGTAACTGACAAAACTTATATTTTGCGAAACCCATTACTGTAACGGGACAAAATCAGTTAAGTTAAAGCTAACAATTGAGTCACTATTAGCCAGAATATTTGTTCTAAGCAGGGCAGCAGAAACACATGGGAAATGGCTACAGAAATTTGACACTGACAATCAGTGTCATGTACCTTAAGACCCCTTTCACACTGAGGGCGTTTTGCAGGCGCTATAGCATTAAAAATAGCACCTGCAATCCGCCCTCAAGCAGCTGCTCCATTGTCTCCAGTGTGAAAGCCCGAGGGCTTTCACACTGGAGCAGTGCGCTGGCAGGGCGTCAGGAAAAGTCCTGCCAGCAGCTTCTTTGGAGCGGTGAAGGAGCGGTGTGTTTACCGCTCCTCCACCGCTGCTCCCCATTGAAATCAATGGGGCAGCGCTGCGATACCACCGGAAAAACGCAGATATTGTGATGCCTTGCGGGTGGTTGTAACCCTTTCTCGGCCGCTAGCGGGGGGTAAAAGCGCCCCCGCTAGCGGCCGAAATGCACCGCAAATCTGACAATAAAACGCTACTAAAAATAGCAACGTTTTACCGCCGACACTATGGGCGGCTCTGTGTGAAAGCTGTCATGGGTAATCTGTCAAGAGAGAAATGCAATGGGGGTTATTTACTAAAGGCAAATCCACTTTGCACTACAAGTGCAAAGTGCACTTGAAATTGCACTGAAAGTGAACTTGGGAGTGCAGTCTCTGTAGATCCGAGGGGGACATGCAAGGAAAAAAAACCCTGCATTTTATCTTGCACATGATTGGATAATAAAATCAGCAGAGCTTCCCCTCATTTCAGATCTACACCTCAGATTCACAGCGACTGCACTTTCAGTGCAATTTCAAGTGCACTTTGCACTTGTAGTTTGCACTTGTAGTGCAAAGTAGATTTGCTTTTCGTAAATAACCCCCAATATGTCTCTACTAATCTCTTTCTGGAAATGCTGGTTGCATTCCGTTTTTGGCTTCAGCTTTGAATCACTGACCTGAAACATATGTGCACACCCTTCTTGTAGCTTTCCTGTTCTAGGTCAGTGACTCCAAAAGTATTAAATTTCAGAATTTCAGAAAACAAGATTAGCAGTGCAGTTTGCTAAGTTATGTTCATATGAAATGGGAGTTCCCCGGTATTTTATAGCTCGGTGTTTCTCAACTCCAGTCCTCAAGGCGCACCAACAGGTCATGTTTTCAGGATTTCCACTATTTTGCACAGGTGATTTGATCAGTTTCATTGCCTTAGTAATTACCACAGCCGTTTCATCTGAGGGAAATCCAGAAAACATGACCTGTTGGTGCGCCTTGAGGACTGGAGTTGAGAAACACTGTTATAGCTGTATGGCAGAAGTGGAATGCTGAGCTAATATGACCACACCAAAAACCATTTATGATAATTTCACAAAAAAATAAAAAAAATCCAAGTGAACTATTCACTGTTTATTATTATGGGTCATACAGGCAAACTTATTTTGCCACAGAAAGCTTTGCCACTTTTATTTACTTATTCTATTATTTCTATCATCCAGAGGGCTTAAAATGTGACACTTTTGGGGAAAAGGTTTGCTAAAATTCTGAATTTTGTAACACAAATATATTATTACATTCGAAAGGCGCAAACAATTTTTTTCCACACTTCCCATCTATCTTCAAAATGTAAATTTTGGAGTTCAAAAATATTTATTGTATCTTGTGCCCCGTACACACGGTCGGAATTTCTGACAGAAAAAGTCTGATGGGAGCTTTTCATTGTATATTCCGACCGTGCGTATGTTACCGTCTTTACATTTCACAAGCTCCCAAATGACCCCTACATCAGGGCTAAAAATATGAGTGATATATATGTGCATAGTCACGTAGTGGAGAACAGGTTTGAATATTAGGATTAACTATAAATAAATGTAAATAAAGCCATTAATACAGTTATAAAATAATAAAATACGAAAAGATCAACTGGTCAAAAGCTACAGTACAAGAGCTAAATATAGGTTTTGACATACAAAAAAATAATGGCAAAATGCTAAGAAAATATTTTGTACATTTATGTTCATTTTGATAGAAGCATGTAGAGCAAACAATGTATATATAAAAAGTCTGTTACCCATAAAGAGAGAAAACTATCCCTGATGGCATCCTCTTTGTGGAAAAACCCATACGGAGGAGCTCTTGGATGCTGATTTTATCTTGATTTTTAATAAACTGTTTTGGATGATCTGTATGATTGAAGCATCCTTTGCTTATATAATTTGGGGGCAATTGAGGAATATCTACTGGCACAGTAAGAGGAGTGCATTTTTGGCTGCTTGTAGCGCCATTGCTCCAGGTATGCTGGCGTGCTATACACAAGTGTATACTGACCTCCTGGGGTCTATCTTTTTTTGTAAGCCTTTCATCCTGATTTGGTGGTGGCAGTTGACACTTTTAGGAGTCTTACCCATATCATTGCACTATACACAAAAGGACTGAGGATTTATTTGCTTGGAAAATCAGGATTTTTGCATACCCTTTTTTTTGTGGAAGTTTATTAAAAAAATACTGAAGGAGACTTTCAGCTCAAGCACTGCAATTTTCCATATTTTTGAATAACATTTATGTTCATAATTTAACATTTTACAATTAAATCCATTTAAAAATGGTGTAAATTTTGAATGAAAGCTATGTGAATCTTGCTTGAAAACACTCATAAAAAGAATGTTTTTTTACCATTATTTTTTATGTATGTCTATGCATCTTTTTATCTTTTGAACTTATGACCTGCCAGTCACTACATATTTTATCCACCTATCTACCAATATCTTCATTACTTTATTTTTGGTAGGATTTATTTACATTTTCATTTACATTTTACTAGCCTAATTGAGGTGATTTTACTTTTAAACTTATCCTCCATTATGTGATGATTTTGCTAATGTATTGTTTATAGTTTTCACCCCAATAAAGGGGGATCTAGTAGGGCATTTGAGAGCCCCCAAAACGCATTGGCTTGTAACCCTCAGTTTGTGTCAATAAGTACATGTAGTCTCTAAAACTATTGGTGGGATGCGCCAACATTCCCAAATTTCCCCAAATGGTTCCCTTTTTGAGGCTCTTGCATGTTTAAGAGCCACCAAGCCAAAATGAGTAATTGCACTCCACACTACAGATTTCTTGGGACTGTAGGTCGCACGCCTGCATTTAACTAACCATATTAATAATAAATAATACACAACACAATACAATTGGTATTTAAAATGGCAGCGGCACCTTTATTGGTATTTAAATTGAGATTTACTAAACTTTATTAAAATATCAATAAGTAAATAAATATATATTCAAAACTTTAAACAAACGTAGAACTCGCTTAGTCATAGAACTCGAGCGATAAATTAATAATTCATAAAGCGAAGTCCCCCTTTGATCCAAGGGTGACATAACCACATAATGGTGCCAGCGACAGGGTGGGGCAGAGGGGGAGCTTGTCAAGCCGATCCAGGACAACTGCAAAGCGGTCTGTCATGCAGGGCCTTTTATAGCCCCATACACATGCAGGAAAATGGTGTTTCCTGCCTCAAGCCTCGTTACAGGATGTCTTTTTTTTTTTTTTAATTAGAAAACTTTATTAATTAGTGTGTTGGCCACAATCCCATGTTGTGGGCTCCTAATTTGTGCCCACTTGTCATTCCACACTATGAAACCAAATATCAATTTCCCGCACTCTACACCTCCCATGCAAAGAGAACACTGTAATGTGTTATGGGGTTAAATTGAAGTTGGAAAGAAAAGCACATGAAATGGAAATAATTTGCGTTCATCCTGCTATTTAATGACCAGACAAGTTTAAAGTCATCAAAGTACATGCTGGCATGCAAGGACCAATTGCAGTATATAGTTATTTACATTTAACTCTTAATTCAGACCAGCCATCGATGTAGCAACAACTGACCTCCTGTACTTTATCTGCAGCTCCTTAAGCACACATGTGCTTAATATTGTTCATACAAGTATGTCTTCTGCAAAATATTTTCTGTTACTTTTTAGTTTTGCTACTTTATATGCAAACGATATTATATTATATAAAAATGTGTGTGTGTACATTTGCAAAAGTGTGAGTTAAAAAGAATAAATACAATACTGTCATCTCATGTTTCATAATGACCTGGCATAACTTGTGATATACTATACTACAAAAAATTTGCAGAAAAATTCATGTGCTTTTAGTTAACACATTTGGTGTTACCTTTATGTTTAAATGTATAATGAATTAAAGAAAAAGGTTTAAAGTAATTTTTAAATACATCACATTATGTTCCTTGAAATTGTAATATCATTGAGTCATAGGTGTAAGACATCAACCTATAGATTGCATTCAAGATTGTGCCAAAACTGTTATATTGTATTTCGGCAGCATTGTTTTTCTCTATATACCCCAATTTTAATATGTATTAGATTTGCTTTTTCTTTGCCCCCCCAGTGAGGAGTTCACCCTCTCTACCTGTCATGTTTGCTGTTTTCACTGTAAGAAAATCCTAAATTTTGGGTTGTGCCCATAACAGTAGTAAAGGGAAATTGTTCCAATAGGGACATTAGTTCTGGTGACCTTGGTGACAAGCACATATTTTCTTACTTGGACTAACTTGCTGTTATGGCAAGGAAACAAGAAGTAAAGGAATATCTCTCCAATGGGACACAAATGGCAAAAGAACTGACAGGGGTTATAACCCTCCCTTAGTCTATCCAAAATGAAAAAAAAAAATCCTGTTTAGTTCTACTTTAAATAGAGACAGGCACTGTTGCCCTTTGAAGCTAAATTCACATTTAGGGGAAAAAATAAATACATGCACATATTTTAGCATGAAAAAAAATGCATTTATTAATTTTTCTCACAGGAGCCTGCAAAGCATTGCACCTGCGATCAGCCAATCCCATTTGCAATGTCAGGCTCCTGCACACTCTCTTGCACACAGCTTTCTGCCTTTACCTCTGTATGGGCTTTTAGTTAGAAAGCTGGAAGAAATGGGAATGGACTACAAGCATGCCGATCTACAAACTGTCTGCCACGGTGGAAGACTAAACATGTAGTTTCTACATTCACAAATCTCTGTGAATAAATGAAGCGGCTGTGCATGCAGATCCACACACCGCTGTGCCAATTTCCTTGTCAAAAGAAGTTTATTGAGTATACAATGTTATAAAGATACATAAAGTAAGTTTACAAGGATCTATAAAGTAAGCTCATTGTTTTACAGTAGGGTTTCTATAGGTAAATATAATGAAATTTCAAATATTAAACATTGGGTTTACGTAAACCTAAATTAAAGATATATATCATTTCCTTAGTTACTTTTGTAGGTATTTAAATGATTTATACCTACTATACATATTGTTTACAGGTAGAGTGTATATAGGTCAAATAAATTCTGATAATGAGCTTTAATCGTAAGGTGGAGAAAAGGAAAGAAAAAGAAGAAAAAGGGTTGAAAGGTAGAGGTATGGTCCACAAGGTTGTCCCGCTCGTCAGTTTATTATTCTTTTTAGTTCTCTTTGAAGCCTTAGAATGGGTGTCTCTGTAAGTCATTTAATCTGTTACCATGGCAACAGGACAGAGTCATTGAAGTTTGACAGGAACTGTTGTTTTATCCAAGGATGCCAAAGTTTTTCAAATTTTGGAATTTGATTTTGATCGATGGCTACCATCTTAGCATGGGACATTGTATTATTCATTCTGTGAATTGTTTCTGCTAGTACCAATGTAGGAGATTTCCATGCCTTGGCCACTGTTTGTTTTGCAGCCGTTATTAGTTGGATCATAAGTTTGAATTGAGAGAGTGTTAACCATTCCGGTTTTAGATTAAGTAAAGTTAAATATGGATCTGGTTGTATTATTTTTTTAAATATTTTAGATGCAAACACAAAGACTTCCTTCCAGAAGGTTTGGATTACTGGGCACGTCCACCATATGTGTAAATATGTGCCTATTTCTGGGCATCCTCGAAAACAAAGAGCTGAGGTATTAGGTGAATATTTTGCCATTCTAGCGGGTACAAGGTACCAGCGAGTTAGGACTTTATAATTTGTCTCCAGTGCTAAGATGTTGGGTGAAGATGACTTAGATGTGAGCCATATGTTAGACCAGTCCGTGTCTTCTAAAGTTCGTCCCAGGTCCTCCTCCCACCTCTTATAAAGTGATGAAATTGTACCTTTAGCAAATGGATCTTTTGTACAGATTGATTCAAAAATGGATAATTGGGATAATGGTGTATCCCCCTTTAGGAATGGTGTATAGAAATTTTTGATTTGGAGATATCTAAATATCTCAGAGTTTGGTAGATCATATTTTTCTCTAAGCGATGGGAATGAAAGGAATGATTTAGATGCTATGAAGTCATTTAGTGTCTGAATGCCTGATGTTGTCCAAGCTTTAAAAGAATTTGGGTAGATCCATGCCGGATAAAAGGCCGGATTTCTGATAAAAGAAAGGAGAGGATTGTGTGGAGATTGTAACTGATATTTGGTTTTTAGTTTATCCCAGAGAGATAAGAAGTGTTTAGTTATGGGATTATGAATTTTAAAGCGGTCTTTAGGATCAAGCCATAATAAATTTGATATTAATAGAGGGTCATTTTCTGAAGCCTCTATAAATACCCATAATGGGATTTCCTGTTTTGCATGGTATTTGGACAGACTGGCCAAATGTGCTGCTCTGTAGTAGTTAGTAAAATTAGGTATCCCAGGCCTCCTTTATTTTTGGGAAGATGTAGTGTGTGTATAGGTATACGTGGTTTAGAAGAGCCCCATATAAACTAAGTTGCTCTTTTTTGTACTATTCTCAAAAAATAGGAAGGAATTGGAATAGGGAGGACTCTGAATAGATAAAGCAATTTGGGTAGAATAGTCATTTTGATTGCATTAATCTTCCCTATCCAGGATAAAGGAAGTTGCGACCATTGTTTTATTAGATTTGTGATCTGTCTTAATACAGGAGGATAATTGGTTGAGAATAAGTCAGAATGAGATGCTGTTAAATGAATTCCAAGATATGGGATTGATTTTTCTGCCCATGTGAATGGGAGTGCAGCCCTAGCCGGGATCAATTCCATGTTTGTGAGTGAAATATTAAGCATTAGGCATTTCTTAGGATTAATCATAAGGCCGGATAGGGCTGCAAATCCATCAAGAGCTGGTATTAAGTTAGGACCAGAGACCTGTGGTGATGATAGAAAAAGTAATATATCGTCTGCAAATATACATAATTTGTGTGTAATACCTCCTACTTCAATGCCAGTTATAGTTTGGTTTGTTCTGATGTATTGGGCCATGGGTTCGAGTATAAGGGCAAATAATAAGGGAGATAATGGGCAACCCTGTCGGGTACCTCTTTCGATATTAAAGGCTTCAGATTTGTATCCAGCATATTTTACATAGGCTTTGGGTTTATTATATAATGCCTTGATCCATGTTAAAAAGTGGGGTCCAAAACCCCATTTTTGTAATGAATATTGCATATATTGCCAGGATACTGTGTCAAATGCCCTCTTAATATCGAGAGATAGAAAACATAAAGGGATTTTCCGTTTTTTAGCAATATGTGCCAATAACACTGCCCTGCGTATATTATCGCCTGCCTGTCTATTTGGCATGAAGCCTACTTGATCTCTATGTATTAATTTTCCTATAATGCTATTAAGGCGTTTTGCTATTATTTTTGCTAATAATTTAATATCGAGGTTTAACAGAGAGATAGGCCGATAATTCACACAGGAAGTATCATCAGAAAGGGGTTTTGGGATCATACAAACAATTGCCATTAGTGTTTCTTGCCGAAAAGAATGTCCATCTAGAAGTTTGTTAAACGTTTCAGTGAGAATGGGAGAGAGTATTTCTGAGAATGTTTTATAGTATAAAGCCGAGTATCCATCTGGGCCTGGTCTTTTGTTAAGTTTTAGGTCTTTTATGGCGTTAGCAACTTCATCTATAGTTATAGGCTCATCCAAACTGCTTTTTTGATTCTGAGATAACTCAGGTAAGGTTATTTTTGAGAAGAAGGATTCAGCCTCTGTAGGATTAAATTCATTGTTTGTCTTATATAAAGTTGCGAGATGTGAGTGAAATTTATGGACTATTTTAACTGGATTACAAGTGTAAACATTTTTTGATAATTTCAAACGTATTGGTTTGAAAGATTTGTTAGTTGAATTTAATGCCCGAGCCAAATATGTACTGGTTTGTTTGTATTCATGTAGAAATTGTGTTTGGAGCGTTTGAGGGATTTATCAACTGACTCAGTGAGAAATAGATCGTATTCCAATCTAGATTTTTCCAGATGAGATTTTGTACTCTGAGATGGATTATCTTGAAATGATATGTAGGCTGCATTAAAATTGAGTTCTAGTTTTTTTGCTAGATTTTTGCGTTCCCATTTAAATAGTGCCATTTGTCTTTGTATTGTACCACGCAAGACAGGCTTATGAGCTTCCCACAGTGTTATTGGGGAGATGTCTGTTGTATTATTAATTGATATGTATTCCTTTAAAGCTTGTTCAATGGCCATCTGATGTAGTGGGTGTTTGAGCATTATGTCCGGTAAGTACCACGTTGGGTCATGCGCTTTTGGTATGGCTGAGGCTATAGTAGTGTATACTGCATTATGGTCAGACCATGGAATCGGAATTATATCTGATGCAATAATTTCTGGTATCATTCCTATTGTTAGAAAAATATGATCTATTCTGGTGAAGGTTTGATGAGGGTGCGAGAAATAAGTGAATTTCTTTTTCATTGGGTTACTTTCTCTCCACGAATCTACCAGATTGTATTTGGAAAGAAGTTGAGAAAAAGGTAATCTAGAGGTTATTTTGGATGGTGTAAAAGGTGATTTATCTAGAAATGGGAGGAGGACCTGGTTCGAATCCCCACACATTATCACTGTTCCTATTTTGTGTGTATTAATCACTTGTAATATATGTGAGAGGAATGGTGTAGGTTGTTTGTTAGGAGCGTAGTAGGAAATCACCGTGATTGCTGTATCCATTATATAACCCATGAGTATCAGGTATCTACCTTCTGGGTCTTTAATTTCTGATGATAAGGTGAATGGTGTGGATCGGTGAAATGCAATTAGAGTTCCCCTTTGCTTGGTACAGGCAGAAGCCGTGTAAATTTGTTGATAAAAAGGAGAAATATATTTTGGAGTAGAATCTTTGGTGAAGTGTGTTTCTTGGAGGCATACTATGTGAGCCTTCTTGTTATGGAAAGTACGGAAGGCTTTGGTCCTTTTTTGGGGGACATTTATTCCCTGAACATTCAGGGAAAGTATATTCAGTGGTGCCATGGCAATAGATCAAATAGTTTTGACTTACTTTTTGTTATGCAGAGCTGACTGCGCAGATCAACCTGTGTGGACTGAAGAGATGAATAGATAGAAAAGAAACCAGTGAATTCTGGAGTAAAGAGTAAACAAAAAACATATGAGATTAGATGATACATTGTATAAATTATTTTTTGCAAGTAATCACAATTTACCCGTGAAAGAGAATAAATATCTCTCTCAGGGGAATAAGTGCCTTCGTCACACTCCCACATAATATGGTTGGGAGAATGAGGAGGGCTAATGGGGGTACACGGATCTTCCGCTTACAGGAGAGAAGTGCTATGTCAAAAGACATCAAAATGATGTTTCATTAATTGGAGTACAGAATATAGTTTTTGTTGAAATTATTTATTCCAGGGTGGTTGTATATGGTTAGTCTTGCCCTAGGCTAAATAATTCAGTTAGAAAGGTACTGTTAATAACTTTGGTATTGATGAAGATAGTTTGAATTATTTTGGGATTTTAACCCTTTTAGAGTAAACAAGTACATATTTTATTCATATGCAACTGTTTAGATATGTTAACTCATAAAATTGAGGTTGTATTGCTTCAGATTAGAATAAACAAAAACATAGTTCTAGGAACTAGTTAGGTAATAATATATTTGTTTTAAGAAAAGAAAGAAAAAGCTTCCATTACTTCTGGATTATTGAACATATTTGTCCTAAAAAGTAATAAATCTATTGTTATTACTTGATAATATATAACTGAACAAGAATTTCCTTATTTCACTTATATATTCTAAGGCTATATGAATCAGAAGTAATAAGAAATATAACTGGAATGTAACATGATCCCACACAGTGTGTGACTATCAGAATGCAGTTACATTCAGTTATAAATATAGGTTTTTTATAGAGAACCATCTCTTAGTATAATAAATGAAGAGATATCAGGAATTAGGATGTCAGTCCATTGAATCTTCTTGGTCCATGGATGATGTGGCATAATGGCCTCTTTTGTGAGAATGATGATTCCCATTTTGTTCTGAAATTTTCTGGGTGCTGCCTGAAGGTGAAGATGATGCCATTCTTCTGCGTGTGGGAGTGTTGCTGCTTGTGGGTTCTGTCAGATTTAATTTTAAAAGGGTTTGTTGTAGTTCATCTGCTGATCTGCTTCTGTAAATTGTACCTTGGTAGTTAAATCTGACTGAAAAGGGGAAGCCCCATTGATACATAATGTTGTGGCGTTGCAGTTCCATTAGTTGGGGTTTCATGGATCGTCTTTTAGTAATAGTAAGTTGAGATAGGTCAGCAAAAATTTGATAATTGTGTCCTTGAAAATTAAGTTCCTTTTTTTCTCTTGCAGCAATTAGCATTTGTTCTTTCGTTCTGTAATAATGAAATTTTGTGATTATATCACGTGGGGGTCCATCTTTCTTTTTGGCTGTGAGGGCTCTGTGTACTCTGTTGAGTTCTAAACGTTCAATAGGGATATCTGGCTTTAGTTCTTGTAATAGAGCAGTAATAGTAGATTGCAGGTCTGTCACAGTTTCAGGTATTCCCCTTATGCGCAAGTTTGAACGTCTGGCTCTATTTTCGTAATCTTCAAGCTTAGTTTGAAGTATTAAATTCTCTTTTTTTAATTGTTCCAATTCTGTTATATTTTCTTGGGTTGTAATTTAAATTTCATCCATTTTTATTTCTAGGGCTGCGGTGCGGTTTCCCAGCTCTCTTATTTCTTTGGTTAGGCTTTTTGTTATTTGGTCTGAGGTTTGTTTTAAAGCCTTATGAAGCATCTTTTCAAATTGTAATAATATTACTGGGGATGCTGAGGAGGCTTGTGGAGAAGTTTGTGAGAGGATTTGTTCTGTATCTGACTCAAATGGAGAGTCTTGCTGTGACATTTTCTGTCTGTGAGAGCGCCCTGATGCTGTATCTTGTGAGGTGACTGGAGCTGCTTCAGCTGCAGTGAGTGCCTGTGAGCTCTTTGTGAGGTGATTTTTATTTCTGCCACGGTTTCCTCCCAGTACCATATTTCCTGCCCAAACTTTCACAGTTTGTTCCCAGGGCCAGAAAGGTTCAAATGGATACCTTTTGAGCCTGCAGGCTCCGCTTTGTCCTTCTCTTCTCTCCTCAGCGGTGTGGAGCTCTAACAATGCATGTCTGCTCCGCTAGGCTCCGCTGTAATGTTCCGTGCCAATTTCAATTATGACAGCGGGGAGAGAGGATCCATAGACCAGTGGTTCTCAACCCTGTCCTCAAGTACCCCCAACAGGCCATGTTTTGGGAATTTCTCTTAGATAAAGTAGCTGTGCAAAATACCAAGCCACTGAGTGTGATTTAAATCACCTGTGCAAGATAAAGGAGAACCTGCAAACATAGCCTATTGGGGGTACTTGAGGACAGGGTTGAGAACCACTGCCATAGACAATTTAACTCACCAAAGACACAACAGTAGAATGTGATTGAATCTGGCTTTTAAGCATATGGAGGATGTTTCCCTGGATTCTAAAAGACCATTCAAATTCAATGCCTTCTACATTTTTGTATGGCTGGATCTAATCTGTCTAACAACACGGTAGGCAGGCCTGTACTGGCCATCGGGACTACAGGGAGTTTCCCGGTGGGCCGATGGCTCAGTGGGCTGGTTTCAGTGACAGCCTGTCAAAGTAATGGCTTTCTTGGTTGGCCCTCAACTTCACACAGTGATGTGAGAAAGATGAGAAAAATACAGAGGAGAATAAGTGAAATAGTAAAAGAGGTTAGTGAGGACTCCTTATGTTATGCTACTTATGTTTTTTTTGCACAATTGCGTAAAGTTTATATACTGTTTTTGTGCTTGTTTGCACAAATAAAGTGGGCCGGTCTGGATGAAGTCCAGGGCCAAATTTTTATCCCAGTCCAGCCCTGACGGTAGGGCTGAGAGTGACAAAGCTGGGATCAGACTATCTAGCAAAAAATACAGAAGGCTCAATTAAATAAAATGAAATATAAACTTTACAAACATTGAAGCTGACTGTTTGCAACAGTGCACTTAAAGAAGATCTATAGACAAAGCTTTATTTTTCATTTTGGATAGAGCAAGGGAGGGTTATAACTAGAGTTCCCGCCTCATCCCTTTAAACCCGAACACATATTAATTACACAGGTTCTGTGGCTAATTAAGATGGTAACTAAACTCACTTCTTGCCTTATCTGCATTTAATTAGCCTCAGAACCTGTGTAATTCATATGTGTTCAGGTTTAAAGGGATGAGGTGGCAACCCTAGTTATATCCCCTGTCAGAATTTTTTTCGCTATCTGTGCCCCATTGCAGAGATTTCCCTTCACTTCCTGCCCCATAGCCAAACATGAAGTGAGAGGAAATCCCTGCAAATCAAGGGAATTCTATGGGCACCCTCAGGTCACCAGAACTAGTGTCCTCATTGGAAGATTTCCCCTCTATTACTTTTCTGGAGACAACCCAAAATTCGGGATTTTCTTTTACTTTCAATTATAATGGTAAACAAGACAAATAGAGGGGGTGAACCTCCCTAACAGCAATTAAAAAAAAAATAGTCAGGTATTCTAATCCCTCTCCACTCTATCCAATACAAAAAAACAAAGTTTTGCCTTCAGTTATACTTTAATGCACCAAAACCCTAAGGCTCCATTCACACTAGAGCGTTTTTTGATGCATTTTGCATTTTGCAGAAATGCATGGGAATTTTTTAACATGGGTTCCTATGGAACATGTTCACATCAATGCCTTTTTGCATCTCTGCATTTTTGGAAAGGGTCAGGGACTTTTTTTCATGCAAAATGCAGCGTTTTGCATGTAATGGAATTTAATGGACAAGCATCAAAAACACAAGTGCACCATTTTTGCAGCGTTTTAACAGCGTTTTTGATGCGTTTTTGCCGTTTTTTTTTTTTTTTTTTTTAATTTTTTTTTTTTTAAATGCAAAAAAAACCCGCAAAACTCAAATCGCGGCAAAAACGCCGCAAAAACGCTGTAAAAACGCTACAAAAACGCTGCTCAAAAACGTGGCAAGCATGACAAAAAAAACTCCAAAAATGCTCAAAAGCAACATGCATAGGTGTGAATCGAGCCTAAGACCTCTAATAGTGCTTGGCAAACTTCTGAGATTTGTGAACAGTTAAAACTGCAATTACCGGATTTTTGTAATCCTATCCTTTAATACACCTTCAAGTATAAGTAAAAGCAAAACTTTTTTTAAGTTTCAAAAAGAGTGGAGAAAGATTATAATGCCTGTCATGTTTTGATTGCTGTCTGTGCCCCAGCAGCTTAAATGGAAAAAAACTGACAGCTCAGAAGGAACCGCTGTACTAACTATCTGACATTAGTACAGCGAACTCCCCTGCTGTCCTCTTGTGTTCTAAAAGGTGGAACTCCCACGCCAGAACACTCGGGTCTGCTGATCAAGAGGCAATCAGCTGACCTTTTTCGGTCATGCCTCTTCGACAAAATGGCCGGATTCTGTCAGACCGACTGCAGTACACACGGACCCAATGTCGGATGGTTTCTACTGAACCGGCTGATGCCGTCTGACATTCGGCCCATGTGTACAACGCTTAAGTCTATCTGTTGAGCACACAAACGCACACCCTTGTATAATATCTATGTGCATGTTGATAGTGGTATTTTCTAACATCCAACCAATAATATTTATTATTTATTATTAATTGGTGTTTTCAAAAAAACTATTACAAGATACAAGTTTTTTTCCTGTGATGTGCAGCTGCTACAGCTGTTGTAACCACCTTCAATGGATATATATTCAACTAGAATTTGCTGGTATGAGGTAATAACCAACAGCTGATTGGGAAACACAATGAACTTCTGAAACTGGTAATTCTGTATACTAGCTTCAAATGTAGTAAATGGCTTAGTGTCTAAGCTACATATACTGTAGCAATTCTGTTCCTACTGTAAATCACTGTTACTTGAAGCCTAATTCAGTCTAGCTTTTTTTTCTGGATTGAGTGGGGAAGAGTTAAAATTTCCGTCAAGTTTTAATATCTGTCTGTAATCTCTTGAGAAAGGTTTTCTGTAATTTCCTGTCCCTGTAAAACCCCAAAAAGAAATGGGGGCAATGGTTGCCACCAGGGATGAGCTGGGTTCAATTTGAACTTGGTTCGATCCAAATTTGGCAGGAACCTGTGGAAATCTGTCACATGATTGCATCCCCTCCAGCCTAAATCAGCTGCGACTGGGCTGTGCTTCACCTACACAAAAGAGAGGGGGATGTTTGTAACGCCATTGATCCAATATAGCCACATGACCATATTAGGTTAATGACACTGACTAAATATAGCCATGTTAGGTCAATGATGAACATTCCTGCCTTTTTGTTCACAAAAAAAGAATAAAATGCCAGCGCACAGGATAATTACATAGAAGGCATGTAGATTATCAAGGATTAGTCCAATAAGTCCATAAAAAGGGGGAGTCCATAGAGAGGTGAATAATACCTATCAGCTAGTAGATATCGAGTAAAAAGCACACACTAAGGGCAAAACTCTTCTCGGGGTGAAGCCAAATCTGGAAAACCTACATGTAAAGAAAACGAAAAAGCGCCTCTAAGTGCAGTATTTATTTAGTACAAAAAATAAGCAGTCAAGTGAACACTCACATCAAAGTTGAGGTAAAAAAGCTCATCTTCTGCCGCGTACACACGGTCGGAATTTCTGACAGAAAAAGTCCGATGGGAGCTTTTGGTCGGATAATCCATCCGTGTGTATGCCCCATCGAACTTTTTCTGTCGGCATTTCCGACAGACTTAGAGAACATGCTCTAAATTTTTCCGCCGGAAATGCCGACGGAGCTTATCCCGTTGGCAAGTCCGAACGTGTGTACGTGACATAAGGATAAACACCTGGTGGGATAAGTCCTTGACACCTCCAGTCCGAGGGTATAGCAGCCGCGGTAGCCACAGTGGACAGGGAAATGCCGGCAGGTCCAAGTCATTCCGGGTACAACTAGATGGAAACCAGCTGGAAGTGCAGCGCCAGTAGGCGTGTAACGTCACCAGGGTGAAGGAAAAAAAAACACAAAACGTTTAGAGCATGCGCGAACCTCATAGCTCACTTGACAAAGGAGCATGCATGCTCAGTATGAGCTTTGTGCATGCTCTGAAACACATTACACACCTACCAGTGCCGCGCTTCAAGCTGGTTTCCATATAGCTGTACCCGGAATGACTCGGACCTGCCGTCATTTCCCTGTCCACCGCTGCCACCGCGGTTGCTATACCCATGGACTGGAGGCGTCAAGGACCTATTCCAACAGGTGTTTATCCTAAGATGAGCTTTTTTACCTCAACTTTGATGTCAGTGTTCACTTGACTGCTTGCCTAAGTAAATACTGCACTTAGAGGCTGTGGGGTCATAGCTGATTGAGCCAGTGGGGCAGTGATATTGTGACAGCTCCTATGGATTCTAACAAACTGGGCACAGACTGAGTTTGGACTGAACCCAGCTCATCCTTGGTGAGGACAGGAAGGCACAAACAGCAGTATAAGTATTGTTTTAAGCTATAGCCCTCAGTCACTGTGTTATTTATGCCCCGATAGGAAAGGAGAGAAAATATATTCAATAGGAATGCAAACAAAAAAAAATAACGACAGAGGTTACACAGTTTAGGCTGGAGTTGGACTGTAATTGCTTGTGTGACATCATCTTTTAGAATATTTGGATCTAATTGTGGGCGGCACAGTGGTGCAGTGGTTAGCACTCTCGCCTAGCAGTAAAAAAGGGTCGCTGGTTCGTATCCCAACCACGACACTACCTGCCTGGAGTTTGCATGTTCTCCCTGTGCCTGCGTGGGTTTCCTCCGGGTACTCCGGTTTCCTCCCACACTCCAAAGACATGCTGGTAGGTTAATTGGCTTCTGTCCAAAATTGGCCCTAGTATATGAATGGGGACCTTGGATTGAGGGTAGGGACTGATGTGAGTGTGCGATGTTCAGGGTTAGGGACAAGGGTCAGGGTTGTAGACCCACACTCACTCAGGTTGAACTGGATGGACTGGTGTCTTTATTCAACCTTACTAACTATGTAACTATGTAACTTTAGTTGATCCAGTTTGTTTTTTAGTTGCACTTGTTTTAATTTGTTCTGAAGTTGGTGTAGCGCTATCTCCGTAGGAGCCGCTGGATAGGATGAGTCCTCTGATGTTTGCTTTGACCTTCTCAAGAACCTCTGTCCCTCTGACACACCAGGTTGAGTTATCAAACATACAATATCACATCAAATCACTGAAAGTAATACTTAGAACCCAATAGTATTGCTAACATGCAACAAACCAGGTAGTAAAGGCAAACTTAATATATTTTCACCCAATATAATTGTTAATTAGGCAAGCATGAATGGATTAACAATGGCAACAACACAATTTAACAAACAACATGATTAACAGTAAGAAATAAGCATGAGATGACATTCGGCATCCAGATCAGCATAAACAGTAGCAAGGCTAAGTCAAGTGCAGCAATGAGTGATAGTAAAGTTTAATCTACCAAGTGCTGGAACTGTGCATTTATGGCAGCACTACTAGCCCTAGACTGACTGGGTATGCACTGTCCAAAAGAAAAGGAGGATGGTAGCGGAAGAGGCATGGGAACAAAAGGGGTTTGCAGAATAATATTACAGGAGGGGCAGTCCTATGAGATGTTCTTCTGCCAGCTATCATTTGATAGAAGTCTGTTATAGGGCTGGAATGGTTTAGGTATGGATTGGATGCACTTGGTGTTCTGCTCTCAGTGGCTCGGTCTCTACTAGCATTGTCAATAATAAGGGGATAGCCCTCTCACCAGTTCCCAGGATGCTGCTGTAGAATGGGGTCCCCTCAATTTCTCCCTAAAAGCCTCAGCTGATCAGAGGTGGGGAACAGAGAGTGCGTGGATGCTTCAGCCTCTCTGTGGCAGCGGTGCAGGATCTGTAATGTGGGTGATTCTGCGCTGCCCGTGCGTCTCCTCACTCTCAGGTGCTTTGCTCTCTGTCTCTCCTCAGCGCCAAGAGGAAAAACATTCCTAGGCAATCTGACTAAAAATCCTCTCTCCACTCCTCCTATTGCACAGCGTACATTGGGATCTGTAGTACAAGGAGTCTATGGGTCCCATTATATGGCTGACATTCCAAACTTTGACTCCCAGGGTTCTCAGCACGCTGCATAGAAGTCTATACCCTTGCTTGGCTTTAACTTTCCCCCTGCTGGCCAGAGGAGAATGGTGCAGCACAACATCAGTATCTCAGTAGTGGGAGAGAAGAATTAATAGCAATGTCTACTTCCCCATATTGTTATAGCCCAGCCCAGCACCTGGCTACAATGGTAAGATGGGGAAACATTTTTCCAGTCCTCAGAGAGTGCTGCTAATGCTAAGCACTCCATAGAGGATAGAGGGGAGGAGGTGAAGATGATAACCTAGTTCATGTATATTTTCTTAAGAGTTTTCGTCTAACGGGCATCTGTCTGCTATCATTGCCCAGTATATCCAAAAACTAGTGGAAAAACAACTGTTATTCCACCTCTAGGGAATGACTGACCCTACGTTCACACTATAGCGTTTCTGTGGACGCATTTGCGCATTCATTTCACTGGGCCGCCATGCCTACATTTCCTGCAGAAAAAGGTTCATGCACCTTTTTCAAAATGGGTCCCGCAGAGAAATTGCAAGGTCATTTTGACCATGCGATTTCCTGCACCTGCAGCCACACGCATAGGTGTGAATCAAGCCTTATTGTGTCCTGCATGGAAGATGCTTGGGAAAAATATCTCATTCATTTAAAGTGGTTGTAGTCCTCAGACTTGTCTAAATGAACAGCACTAGTGTCATTTCTGTCTGCTGCCCCATTTCTCTGCAGTCAGCATGGATCACTTCTGACATGTTTTCCTGACACCAAGAGAAAAAAGGTGACAGGGGAGGGACCTCCAGCAGAGTGACAGCCTCAGCTCTGTTCCTGTGAGCTGTGTGGAGAGGGGTGTGTCCCTTCCCTCCAATCAGCTCTCAGAGCTCTCCTTACTGAGCTCTGCAGAATGTAACTTCAGCTCTCCGCCCACTTTTTTTGACAGCTCAGACAAGTTTTATACATTTAGCACAGATGTAGAGAAGAGGGGGCTGTAGAAAAACAGCTACAACTTATGTAGGAGGATTTGTGTCATCCCTGTGTATCACTTCACTGGGTATATTACAATCACTTTAATCTGAGTTTATTAAAATTATTAATATATTCTGAATATATCAAAATTGAATGCATTCAGCATCTACTGATTTGTGCTATATATTATGTTCAGTATAAAGGCTGAAATGGGGATGAACCACACTGATCAGTATAGTGTGTACATGGTCTTAGACAGTATTTCTGTGTTAAAAATACAGTATGTATCCACAATATATCATTTCTAGGCCCACCCTTCTTTCTGTTTTTTATTGTTAAAAAGCTCTTCCATTTTTGTTTTGTTTTGTTTTGGGAGTGGGGTTAATTTACTGAAGGCAAAAAGGCTGTTCCCTTTAAAGCAAATTTTCCCTTACAATAAGGTGAAGCTCTGACTTTTTTTTTTTCCTAGTACATGATTGGGTATTCTTTGCAAAGTGAGTTTTTACCACATTCACTAATCTCTGGGAAAATCCCTTGCAAAGTGAAAGTCCCCGGCAGCCCTTTTGCTTTTAGTGAATAAACCCCAGTATGTTTTATGCAGTTTGAAAACTCAGTTAAGAATAACTTATACTGACATGTCATAGCTGGCCAGGACTGAATTGATTCATCTCATTACTCTAACTCTCTTTCCTATTAGGTCTATTATCTTAAAATAAAATAAGATGGAAAATATTAACATAGCTTTTCCTAGCACCTTTTCTGTCTTCTTTGTGTAGAACTGTTTAATTATGGGTACTGCCCAATAACATGTGCACAGAATCCATAATGTATAAAGAGATAATGTACATATATAATGCACAATGTTGACATATTGATGAAAAGTAAATATGATGCTACTCAGTGAAAAGCCACCACCTGTGCTATATAAAGGAGCTGGATACAGTAATACTCAAAATGGCTGGCATATGACTGACAGGTAAACACTAGAAAAAAGAGTTTATCATTTTTAAAAATACATTTTGAAACACCAGTTATGCAGTGTTGCACTGCAACTAAAATGGATATTTCAGATATTGGTAGGCACTGGAAAGTTAAAGCGGGGTTCCACCCAAATTTTGAACATTATCTCTATGCATTCTCTTCCTTGCCTAGATGCTGACATGCTGTGTAAAAAAATTTAATGCTGAATTACCTCTAAAAGTCACGTGTCTAGTGACGATACGCGTGAGGGAGAAGGAGCCTGTCAGCTCTTGTCAGTGTGCAGTCTGCAGTGATCCTAAATAGCAGCAGCATGGAGGAACACGGAGGAGAGTGATTTCTACTGACCATATATCAGAGAAATGCGATCTATACTGTTTACATCATGTGAGTGGATATATTGGGCTCTTTGCCAACACTATATAGTATAAAGTTATGTGCGCAATGGTCTTGTCCCTCTTTTGTAATTCATATGGGGAAAGCATATGAACGGGAGAAGCGGAGATTAAATGATCCAAGCCGGCGGATGTAAGCCTATCCTCTGCTGATTAATTCAGACTCAGTAAGCCTTGTTTAACACACATAGGAGGTATCATCATCATTTTTCTTTTAACCTGCAAAGGAATCACCTTTTCAAGTAAGGTGTATGGGAATTCATACAATTGTAATCCCTTTATAATTGTACAAACTACATATATACTTAATATAATTTATTATAATTTTTTCATTATCTATTTCTTCACCACTTTTTTCCACAAATTTTGTTTGTTTATTACTTCACAAGATCAAAGGTGAACTAATTTTTGGATTTGTATACCGGGAGGTCTCTAATTAGATTTTCACAGGAGACGTTTCAACACATTGTATTTATATTTATTTATATTATGCTATTCACTGTTCAAATTTTTGTATAGTTTGTAACATAGTATCCACATGTTGAATGTGACCTGTCAGCACATTGTATTAGTAGGATATCTCGGAAAGGTTCCCATTTCTATCAATTTTTTCATTTTTTACATTCGATTTGGCCGCCTGGAGAACCACCATCTCTAACTGCATGCAAACAATGGTGCACTAGGGATTAGAGCACTAGAGATGGCATTTCCATGGTGTACGAGTCACTGTATTCTAAACATCTCCCTTATAGAGGCTGGACTTCAGGTATCAACCGGATTTGTCCCTGTTCGCCCGGCCAGGATGTGCAGCAAAGCTACTACGGAATGATTTCGGGGCTGCATGTTGCAAGGTTCTATGCTTCATATCTGGTGGGTTTCCCCTAAAATTAGGCATTTCTGGAATAAGGTGTTTTCGATGTTCCAAAAAGTGATGGGGCTCTCTATTGAACAACAACTAGACTTAGCTCTACTTAATGCCTTGCCACCCAGGTGACCGCACCCATTGAATTGCCTGATCTTTTTTATCCTGCTGGTGGTGAAAGTCACTATTGCAGGAGCATGTAAGATACCCTCAGTATATTTTGGAAAACTCAAACACAAAATATTGTGGATCATGATTCATGAAAAAATTGCCAGTATTATTAATGCGACCTAGCTCTCCCTGTGTCTTGGGAATCCTCTTCCCTTACTATTTCGTCTTTTTTTCTCTTCTCTCCTTTCTTTTACCTTTCTCCTTTTCTCTCCTTTCTCCCCTCTCGGGTCTTCTAGTTGCCTTCTCTCAAGGTTAATTGTGATGTTTTATCATAGTACTATTGTTGGTGACTGATTGAATTACATGTGATCTCAGACTGTACAGAGAACGTCTTCTTTGTAGAGGATCCGCTTGTATTGACAAATTCTTCATGATTATGTTAGTGCTTATGTCTCTATGTGTTGGAAATATATTTATTTTTTGGTTTACTGCAAACTGCATTATATTGTCACTGCTATGATAATCATAATGTTGAAAACAATAAAAATGTATTGACTGTAAAATTAAAATGCCAGAATATTATGAAAAAGAAAAACATTTTACTTTCAATAGTTTTTATTGAGATATCAACAAAAGAATGAAACAGAAGGGTTAAACAAAAATACAGGTAAAGCCATTGTGCAACTATTATCAACATAGTACTAAACCAAGTATACAATAAAATAAAGATAGAGACATGTATGGTTTCAGTAGTAAGCTAAATCCATGAAGGCCGACTCCAGAGAGAGGGGCCGCTTCTCCACCCCAGCACCCCTCAGGGGAGGGCCCCCCCCCCCAGGCGGAGCCGAACATCCAGTATCATGGAATATGGTGGAACAAAAGTGAACGGAACCCTTAAGAAGGAGAGGAAGTATAGTGAAACAGAAGTGTAGTGTCTAGTATGAAGACTGAACTTATACTGTGGAGAAGGCAGATCGCTATTAGGGCTATAGTTGCATGTGGAGGTCCAATAGATGAAGGCAATCAAACCCGCGGTCCAATCTTCAACAAACGAGCTTTGGTAACAAGCAGAGGAAGCCTTCCGCCTATAATTAAGAAAAGAGCTGAAGTGGCTTCTCCTAGTGTTAGCAAAGTAGAATTGTGACAGACTCAGCCGAGACAGAGGCTATTGGAGGGGACTGAACGCTAGCCTCTTGCAAACAGATTATGGGCCCTGGCATTTGGGGAAATGGTGCTCTCTGTGAGCTGTATGCCTGGGGACCCTGGGGTTGGTGTTACTTTGGATTCAGCTCCATGTCCCCCCAAAACACACAGACTCTGGGGACCCTGCATTTGCCATAGTGACTGAGCCATACTGTTGGGGCTCATACTGTGAAAAGATGCTAATGTCATCAACTCCACTCACCTGTCTGATGTCAGCTATAATGTGTTTAATGTAAATAAGTTTAGTCTAGGTTCTAAGGGTATTCAACTCATTGTTGTTTGTTTTAATTAACCCTGTGTTGATGTTTATGGTAATGTGTGTTAATTGAATGAGCTGATCACATTAGCCACCAGCACTGGCTAGGAGACGAACAGTCTAGGCTGAGGAAGGGGGAGATTGTTGTTTGTATTGTTAATTGTAATAAGCTCCAGCTATTGTGTTTATACTACTGCGTGAAGCTCGGTGCCCACAAGTCTGTCATCTGGTCTGGGTAAATTTTTTAGTAAATTAGCTCATGTTAATTAGGTTAGTTTTGAGTCAGCCTGCTGTATAAATGTGTGTGAGATCTCAAATAAAGAGTTAGTGCTGATGTACTCCAAGACTGGTGTTGTCTAGTTCTTGGGGGTTCCTATAGCCAGATCCATTGGACTCGTGTTCCAGAACTTAGGAAGCGGTATACTGACGGAAGCACTCAAGCGGAGTTTGGGACGTTCCGTGACATTGGTGGCAAGCAGCGGGAAAGCTTCCTGCAGTCTGGGACATCCAAACCTCCAACTGGATCCAAGATCAGCATAGCAGACTTCAGTCACCCCAGGGGAGATATGGACCTGGCATCAGAGTTCCCGGGGCTGCTGCGGATCATCCTTTCAACATACACCAGAACAGTGTCTGAGGATGAATACCTGGAGCTCAGGCAGCTGATTCAGGTGAAGCTCTGGATTGGAGCCCTTCAGCTCGCTGGTATAAAACAGGGCAAGTGGTTTCCACCCAAGAGCAACGGGCCAGTGACCAATGGGCATTGCGGATGGCATTCCTGGGAGAGCAGCCCCAGGAGCAATGGGTGACTGAGTTGGACAGGCTGGTCCAGCAGGAGATAGAGCTGGACAATCGTTATCGGTCTCTGCAATGGCACGCAGAGGAGGGATATTTAGGGGAGACAACAGAATGCTCTCCGGAGGGATATGACTTTGGAGGCCCTGGATTGCTGTGGGAGAGCCTTACAGATCATTTTATGTTTGGTGATGAAGGGCAACCTGACCTTGAGGACCTGCGAGAATATAGAGAGGCTATGCTCGGTCTTGCAGGGGTCTCAGAGCTCAAACCTGATCTGGACCATTTGCTAAGGAAGGAACAGCATCTGGAAAGGGCATACAGGAAACTGCTAGAACACGTTCAGCAGCATGCCAGAGAATCGGCAGTGGAAAATCTGAAGATTGCCGTCTTCAAACCTGAAGTGCTGACCACAGGGCAGAGTTCTGCTAACCTCTGTCCAGCACTGATAACATCTTCTGGGTTCCATGAACAGGAGATGGTGAACCTCTATCCCCAGACACCAGTTATAGAGATAGGGGATTTAATAGACTTTTCTGCTGAGGAAGAACAACCTGATGAGCCTCCAGCAGAAGAGCTGGTATTAGGGCCAAACTTTACTGTGCTCTGCCCAGCACCAACAGCAGTATCTGTGGAGTTACAACAAACTTCTCCAGCAGAAGTGCTGGCAACCGGACAGAGGGTCCAAGACCTCTGCCCCACACCTGTGGCAGTTTCGGAGGCCCAGGGTGAGAAGGTGGCAATCACTTCTCAGCAGCAGATACAGGGGGAGAAGGGAGAGGAGGTGTGTGTTGTCCCTCCCCAACAGTTGGCCAGGGTGGAAGAAGCGGCCTTCCCTCCCCAGCAAAGATCAGTGCACCTAGGAGACAGTACCATAGACATGTCGTCCAAGCAACCAGATGGGGGAATGGAAAAGGAAGCAGCCAGCTCACCTCCCCAATGGCAGCTACACAGTTTGGGAGTGGAGGAAGCCAGCCTCCTGCCCCAACGGTTAGCCGGAGGGGAGGATGCGGAGTCCCCAGCAGAAGTGCTGGCAACAGGGCAGAGTGTTACCAACCTCTGCCCAGCACTGGCAACAACTGTGGAGATCCAGGGAGCCGGGGCAGTTGGCCCCTCTCTCCGACGACAAGCTGATGTAGTGGAGCTGCTATTCCCAGCTGAATCGCTGGCAACAGGGCAGAGCACCGCTGGCCTCTGCCTAGCACCTAGTGTCTATCTACAGCTTCAAGAAGCAGGGGTGATTGGCCCCTCTGCCCAGCAGCAGACTGAGCCCAGGAATGTTAAAAACAATCCAGCTGAAGCCCTGGCAGCCAGACAGAGAGTAAATGACCTCTGCCCCACACCTACGGAGGTCAACTATTCCTTGCAGCCAAGAAATGTGACAGACTCACCCGAGACAGAGGCTATTGGAGGGGACTGAACGCTAGCCTCTTACCAACAGATTATGGGCCCTGGCATTTGGGGAAATGGTGCTCTCTGTGAGCTGTATGCCTGGGGACCCTGGGGTTGGTGTTACTTTGGATTCAGCTCCATGTCCCCCCAAAACATACAGACTCTGGGGACCCTGTATTTGCCATAGTGACTGAGCCATACTGTTGGGGCTCATACTGTGAGAAGATGCTAATGTCATCAACTCCACTCACCTGTCTGATGTCAGCTATAATGTGTTTAATGTAAATAAGTTTAGTCTAGGTTCTAAGGGTATTCAACTCATTGTTGTTTGTTCTAATGAACCCTGTGTTGATGTTTATGGTAATGTGTGTTAATTGAATGAGCTGATCACATTAGCAACCAGCACTGGCTAGGAGACGAACAGTCTAGGCTGAGGAAGGGGGAGATTGTTGTTTGTATTGTTAATTGTAATTAGCTCCAGCTATTGTGTTTATACTACTGTGTGAAGCTCGGTGCCCACAAGTCTGTCATCTGGTCTGGGTAAATTTTTTAGTAAATTAGCTCATGTTAATTAGGTTAGTTTTGAGTCAGCCTGCTGTATAAATGTGTGTGAGATCTCAAATAAAGAGTTAGTGCTGATGTACTCCAAGACTGGTGTTGTCTAGTTCTTGGGGGTTCCTATAGCCAGATCCATTGGACTCGTGTTCCAGAACTCAGGAAGCGGTATACTGACGGAAGCACTCAAGCGGAGTGTGGGACGTTCCGTGACAAGAATAACCTGTATGAAGATAACAAGAAGTATGGAAAGAGGAGAGAAAAGAAAAAAGAGGGTAGAGAGAAAAGAGAGAGGACATGGTAAGACAGTGCAGTGCTCGCTCATCTACAGAGATCCGGGAGCTGTAGAGGCAGTGGACGGTAGAGATATGTATCTACTCCAGGGATTCCAGATAGCATCGTGTTTAGAGGTAGTGTCCAGAAGGATGCTAACCGTTTTCTCCCAGGCCATGATCCAAGATATCTTCCTCTTAACCAAGAGAAAGGAAACGGTTGGTTGCTTCCAAGCCCATGCAATTGTGAGCTTGGTCCCAAGGAAAATGAACCTAATAAGTCGTTGGACTAATTTGGGGGTATCGGGGCAAATTAAGTTTAGGAGAGCCAGTTGAGGAGACTTTTGGATTGGAAGTTCCGTTATTTTCCTAATGATATTAAATATCCTATTCCATAGGCCCCTGATCCTGGGACAGTCCCACCAAATGTGCAGCATGGACCACAGTTGCAAAAGCACATGGGGGAGGCATTTGGGTAGATTTTGGAGAGTTTTAGGGGGACCATATACCACCTCATGAGAACTTTAAGGTTCACTTCAATTAATGCTATATTCAAAATGCCCTTAGATGCTGCAGTAGAGGCTCTATGCCATTCTTCAATTCTCCACGTGTGTTGTAGGTAGTTTTCCCACTCTCTCCTAAAGAGCGATTTGGTTTCAGCCTTAGCAAGTGATTGGTAAATCACCGTAATCCCGCCCCTCTGCTCCACAGCCTGACCACACCACCTCTCATAGTCCGTGATCGATTGTGGGATGGAATTAGGGGACCTAAGGGACCTGAGAAAGTGAAATATTTGTCCATGTCGGAAACTTTCCGTGCTGGGCATGTCGAGTTTGTTAATGCAATGGGCCCTAGTAAGGGGACCCGTAGGGTTAGCAAAATGTCCTATCCTATACATCCCCTTATCTAGCCACCACTGGAATGCTTTTATGTCCATGCCAGGAGGAAAGAGTGGATTTCGTAAAATGTGCGACAGAGAAATTTGCCTTATAGAGGCTGTAAGGTTGATACCCAGATAGGGGATCATTGCCTCGCCCCACCCAAACCAGAAGCTGTCTTTGAGCAGAGCTATCATGGACATTGGTAGATTAACATTTAGTGCCAAAGATTTAGAGTAGTTAACCTTAAGGCCAGATACTTTGCCGAAGTCATCGAGCACCCTGCAAAGATTTGGTAATGAGGTAAGTGGTTAGGTGATGAAAAGCAATACATCATCAGCAAAAAGTGCGTACTTGTGGGTTTGTGGGCCGCAACGCACTGCATGTATGTTCGGATTATCCCGAATAGCGATAGCTAGCGTCTCGATGACCACGGCAAAAAGCAATGGGGACAAAGGGCAACCCTGTCTTTTACCTTTCAGAATCGGGAGTGAATTAGAATAATAACCCTGCATTTTAACTTGTGCTACCGCAGTTGAGTAGAGCGCTCCTAAGATATTCATAAAGGATTGACCAAATCCCCATTTTTGTAGTATCTGGATCAGGAAGGCCCAGGAGATAGAGTCCAATAGAGCACATTCCCGGATCCTGCAGGAGAGCGAGACCGCACCTGTCCCTGAAAAGAGTAAATATTTAGTAAAGGGTGAAAAAGAAAAAGGAAGAAAAAGAGGAATGAGAGAACAAAGAAAAATCCAGGGATATGGGAAAAAAATTTTGCCGTATCCTGAGACAAAAAAATGGCTCCTCCAACTAGTAGAGGAAATCCCAACTAGGAGCAGGAAAAAGAAAAAAAATCTCCGGCTCTGAGTGTAGGATGAGGTGCATAGGTGCCGTCCCGTGTACAGCACCCCCAAAAACAATGCTAACAAAAAACATAACGTGTTAAGGTACTATCCCCCCCAAACATAACTTGCAATTAGGCATGTAAAGGTGAACTCAGGGAGGAGCAAAACCTGAAAAGGTCATAAAGGGTAAAATCATAAAGGGTTAGTGTCCTCTGAGGCCATCGATGGGTCCTCCCGAGGAGGAATCGAGGATCAAAGAACCTGTGGGATGTAAAAGGCAGTAATTCAGGGGATGCTGAAGTAATCAAGTCAGAGAAAATAAAGTCCCACCATGGAGGGTAACCGTAACAATGTCCTGAATCCACCCAGATAGGTATGGACTACAGGGCAGATGGGAATGTCGGTGGAGAAGTCAACGCCCTATGCCCCTATCCCAGAAAGGGATGAAAAAAAAAAAAGAAAAAATAATGATGTGGTTCTTTAGTTCGGGTAGCAATGCCGTCTTTGGTCTTCTTGTGCTTAGGTTTTTGCCACGTTGAGGTGAGAGGACTAGATGCAGGAGGTCTTTTGGTCAGGGTGGATGGAGACGACTGCATCGGAGATGAAGGATCCTTGGGTAGGAGGCTGAGCTTCTGCAGCAAAAGTTCTCCATGAGCGTAGAGAATCTGAAGGGCTTGCCTTTAAATTCAAATTTCAGGCTCAAGGGAAAAAGCCACCAGTATTTAATATTCATCTGTTGTAGGATAGACAGAAGGGGCTTGAGCGCTCTCCTTCGTTGGATAGTGAAGGGAGAAATATCAGCAGAAATCTGTACTATATGTCCCAGAAGCTGAATTTGCGGGATGGTTCGGGCTCCCCTCATGACTTCTTCTTTAAGGTTGTAATAGTGAGGCCTCACTATAATGTCACGAGGTAGCCCATCCGAGCGAGGGGGGCCAAGAGCTCCATGGGCCCGATCAAGTTCCAATTTGTGGGCTCTGATGTCAGGTATCAAGTTTTTGATTAAAGAGTGAACCGCTTCTGGTAAGTCTCTGGAAGGCCTCTGATCCTAAAATTCAGCCTTCTGGACTTGTTTTCAAGGTCATCAATTTTGGCTATAGCCCCCTCCAGTTGTTCATGCAGCTCTTGGAATCAATTGGAATTTTGATTGGTGCGATCAGTGGTGGCATTCATTTTAGTTTCAATATGCTCAATACGAGAGCCCAGGAGGTGAAGGTCTGATTTAATGTCTGAGGTGATTTTAGCAGCGGTTTGAGCAAGTCCTTTATCAAGCATGTCAGCAAATCTTGAGAAGAGCATAGAGAGATCATGGGGGTGAGAGGTAATCTGGCTCAAATCTTGTGGCTGCAGTCCAGGCCTCTGGGAGGTTGATATAGAGGGCAGAATATTAATGTCATCCAGGGACTGATTAATAAGAGATAATGTGGAGGCTGGGGATGCAGGGCCCGTTATATGAGAAGGCATCAGGGTCCCTCCACATGCCTCCTCATGAAGAGCCACCCGCCATGGAGAAAAAGCAGCTGTGCCTGTGTAAGCTGTGTAATCAGGAAGCCGCTCCGCCGCCATTTTAGGTGTCACATCGGCCTCCAGCTGTGACTGTGACTGTGGGGGTCCATTTCATAAGCCCAAACCGCCGGTAGTTGTGCCTGCAGGTAGGCAGGGGGTTCCGGTCCCGATTGAGGTGACGGGGGGAGTGTACCCACTGCTGAGGGTGCCGGTAACATGAATCAGGACGGAGCTCAGTGACTAGGCGTCCATGTCACAGAGCACCGCGCATGCGCCAAGAAGAGAAACATTTTAAAACATTTTGAAATGTTAGCTAACAGTACAAAAACATAGTGGGATTTGGCAAACTAGTAAGTGTAAAGTACACCAGTGAATACTGATACTACTAAATTTGGCCTTGACATGTAGGCATTAATGTCTTAACCACTTCATCCCCGGAAGGATTTACCTCCTTCCTGACAATTTGGCACCCCCTTCCTGACAATTTGGCACTGCGTCGCTTTAACTGCTAATTGCGCGGTCATGCAATGCTGTACCCAAACGAAATTTGCATCCTTTTCTTCCCACAAATAGAGCTTTCTTTTGATGGTATTTGATCACCTCTGTTTTTATTTTTTGCGCTATAAACGGAAAAATACCGAAAATTTTGAAAAAAAATTATATTTTCTACTTTTTGTTATAAAAAAAATCCAATAAACTTAATTTTAGTCATACATTTAGGCCAAAATGTATTCGGCCACATGTCTTTGGTAAAAAAAAATGTCAATAAGCGTATATTTATTGGTTTGCGCAAAAGTTATAGCGTCTACAAACTAGGTTACATTTTCTGGAATTTACACAGCTTTTAGTTTATGACTGCCTATGTCATTTCTTGAGGTGCTAAAATGGCAGGGCAGTACAACCCCCCCCCCCCCCCAAATGAGCCCATTTTAGAAAGTAGACACCCCAAGGAAATTGCTGAGAGGCATGTTGAGCCCATTAAATATTAATTTTTTTGTCCCAAGTGATTGAATAATGACAAAAAAAAAAATCACAAAAAGTTGTCACTAAATGATATATTGCTCACACAGGCCATGGGCATATGTGGAATTGCACCCCAAAATACATTCAACTTCTTCTCCTGAGTACGGGGATACCACATGTTTGGGACTTTTTGGGAGCCTAGCCGCGTACGGGGCCCCGAAAACCAATCACCGCCTTCAGGATTTCTAAGGGCGTACATTTTTGATTTCACTCCTCACTACCTATCACAGTTTTGAAGGCCATAAAATGCCCAGATGGCACAAACCCCCCCAAATGACCCCATTTTGGAAAGTAGACACCCCAAGCTATTTGCTGAGGGGCATGTTGAGTCCATGGAATATTTTATATTTTGACACAAGTTGCGGGAAAGTGACACATTTTTTTTTGCACAAAGTTGTCACTAAATGATATATTGCTCACACAGGCCATGGGCATATGTGGAATTGCACTCCAAAATACATTTAGCTGCTTATCCTGAGTACGGGGATACCACATGTGTGGGACTTTTTGGGAGCCTAGCCGCGTACGGGGCCCTGAAAACCAATCACCGCCTTCAGGATTTCTAAGGGCGTACATTTCTGATTTCACTCTTCACTACCTATCACAGTTTTGAAGGCCATAAAATGCCCAGATGGCACAAACCCCCCCCCCCCAAATGACCCCATTTTGGAAAGTAGACACCCCAAGCTATTTGCTGAGAGGCATGTTGAGTCTATGGAATATTTTATATTTTGACACAAGTTGCGGGAAAGTGACACATTTTTTTTTGCACAAAGTTGCCACTAAATGATATATTGCTCACACAGGCCATGGGCAAAATACTCACTATACCTCTCACCAAATAGCTCGGGGTGTCTACTTTCCAAAATAGGGTCATTTGGGGGGGTTTGTGCCACCTGGGCATTCCATGGCCTCCGATACTGTGATAAGCAGTGAAGAGTGAAATCAAAAATTTCCCCCCTTTAGAAAGCCTGAAGGTGGTGCTTGGTTTTCGGGGTCCCGTACGCGGCTAGGCTCCCAAAAAGTCTCACACATGTGGTATCCCCGTACTCAGGTGAAGCAACAGAATGTATTTTGGGGTGTAATTTCACATATTCCCATGGCATGTTTGAGCAATATATCATTTAGTGACAACTTTGTGCAAAAAAAAAAAAAAAAATTGTCTTTTTCCCGCAACTTGTGTCACAATATAAAATATTCCATAGACTCGACATGCCACTCAGCAAATAGCTTGGGGTGTCTACTTTCCAAAATGGGGTAATTTGGGGGGGTTTTGAACTGTCCTGGCATTTTATGCACAACATTTAGAAGCTTATGTCACACATCACCCATTCTTCTAACCACTTGAAGACAAAGCCCTTTCTGACACTTTTTGTTTACATGAAAAAATAATTTTTTTTTGCAAGAAAATTACTTTTAACCCCCAAATATTATATATTTTTTTAAAGCAAATGCCCTACAGATTAAAATGGTGGGTGTTTCATTTTTTTTTTCACACAGCATTTGCGCAGCGATTTTTCAAATGCATTTTTTGGGGAAAAAACACACTTTTTAAAATTTTAATGCACTAAAACACACTATATTGCCCAAATGTTTGATGAAATAAAAAAGATGATCTTAGGCCGAGTACATGGATACCAAACATGACATGCTTTAAAATTGTGCACAAACGTGCAGTGGCAACAAAATAAATACATTTTTAAAAGCCTTTAAAAGCCTTTACAGGTTACCACTTTAGATTTACAGAGGAGGTCTACTGCTAAAATTACTTCCCTCGATCTGACCTTCGCGGTGATACCTCACATGCATGGTGCAATTGCTGTTTACATTTGACTCCAGACCGATGCTTGCGTTTGCCTTAGCGCGAGAGCAGGGGGGGACAGGGGTGCTTTTTTTTTTTTTCTTTATTATTTTTTTGCTTTTTTATCTTATTTTTAAACTGTTCCTTTCATTTTTTTTTTTTATCATTTTTATTGTTATCTCAGGGAATTTAAATATCCCCTATGATAGCAATAGGTAGTGACAGGTACTCTTTTTTGAAAAAATTGGGGTCTATTAGACCCTAGGTCTCTCCTCTGCCCTCAAAGCATCTGACCACACCAAGATCGGTGTGATAAAATGCTTTCCCAATTTCCCAACGGCGCTGTTTACATTCGGCGAAATCTAAGTCATGAAATGCTCGTAGCTTCCGCTTTCTTAGGCCATAGAAATGTTTGGAGCCACTCTGGTCTCTGATCAGCTCTATGGTCAGCTGGCTGAATCACCGGCTGCATTCTCAGGTTTCCTGTTGAGACAGGAGAGCCAGAGAAAAACACGGAAGACGGTGGGGGGGGGGGGCATTCCCTCCCACTGTTTGTAAAAGCTGTCTAGAGCTAGGATTGCTTTTACATGAAAGCCGACCGCTGGCTGAAAAGAATGATACCAAGATGATACCTAAACTTGCAGGCATCATTCTGGTATAACCACTCAAAGTCGTGAATGGCGTACCTGAAGACAAAAAAATGGTTAACAATAAACCACAGTAAACGGTAAAGTATAAAAAATTGCATACCTGAAAAGCAAATGTGATAAAACATAATAATGCCCCGTACACACGGTCGGACTTTGTTCGGACATTCCGACAACAAAATCCTAGGATTTTTTCCGACGGATGTTGGCTCAAACTTGTTTTGCTTACACACGGTCGCACAAAGTTGTCGGAATTTCCGATCGACAACCACGCGGTCACGTACACCACGTACGACGAGACTAGAAAAGGCCGGTTCAGAACCAAGCGCGGCACCCTTTGGGCTCCTTTTGCTAATCTCGTGTTAGTAAAAGTTTGGTGAGAGACGATTCGCGCTTTTTCAGACTCGTGGCTTTCAGATCGTTTTCTGCTGTTCAGTTTGTGCTTGTGGGTTTGTATCTGCTCTTCAGTGCGTGCAGTCAGTTTGTATCAGAGTTTTCTGTGTGATCTTGCCTGCTCGTTGCTGTTTTTCAGGTCGCTCTTCACAGGCCTTGCTGTTCTTCAGTGCGTTCTGTTACTTCGTTCTGAGCAGCCGACCGTTTTCTAGCCATGTTTCGTATGCGTACTCCTCGTACAGTTCGTGCTGTGCGGGGGCTTGGTGTTGGGGTCCTGACCTTGACACAAGTCCAGTCCATGAACAGGGTGGGGAGGAGTTCATGGACCAAGAATTGGTTGCTTCAGCGTCACCAGTTCTCTCATATGCTTTTGCTCCGTGAGATCCGTGAGAACAATCCTGATGATTTCAGGAACTTTCTCAGGATGACGGACCCCGTGTTTCACCGTTTGTTGGCTTTGCTGACCCCTTATATTAGCAGGCAGGATACCTGCATGAGGCAAGCCATCACTGCGGAGCAGAGGTTGGTCGCTACCCTGCGGTATTTGGCCACAGGGAGAAGCCTGCAGGACCTCAAGTTCTCGACAGTCATCTCCCCCCAGGCTCTTCTTTGTGGACATTTACTGCTTGTGTTTGTTTGAGCTGACCCTGACAGAAATGTGTGGAGTGCAGAAAATGTCGTGATTGTGTAACCTTATACAAAGCACTGTTGGCTGTTATTTACTAAATGCAAAGACACTTTTCACTACAAGTGCACTTGCAACTCTACTGAAACTGCACTTGTAGTGCAAAGTGGATTTCCCCTTAGGAAATAACCCCCATTTTCTCATCAAACAACAATTACATCACCCCAAAAGTGTTGTAGCGTGAGACAATAATCCACACATTCTTGATGAACAATCTTTTTAATACCTGCACAATCACATGTGCATTTACCAAAGGTTTTTCTGACAAACCAACATGTTTGTTGTATACCAATTTTTGTGGTGTCATTATCCAAAATCAAAATGTGCATTTTATAGAAAACAGGCCTGTGTAAAACCCACAAGAAAGACACAAATCTTGATCTTACAAAGTTCACATTTGGTAGAACTGGAAGGCAATATCAGACATGAGTATTTAGGAACTGTGTTTGATATTGCGTTCAGATGGGGGGAAATCACCCCTGGAAAAGCCAAATTTGGAAGATGCACACCAATTTCACAATGTCAACATGTGCAACCTGCCATCACGGGGGATCAAGGGGACGTGTTTTGGGGGAGAAAGCCCTTCCTCACCGCTACTTTATTATTGAGGAAGGGGTTGCACCCCCAAAACGCGTCCATTGATCTCCCGTGATGGCAGATAGCACATGTTGGCACACTGTGTGCATCCTCCAAATTTGGCTTTGGGAAAAATCACAAAAACATTTCGCACATTGTAGCACACAAAAGAAGAAAGTGATTTGGAGGGGCTTTAAACTCTCCCCAAAACATCAATGATGTTTTTATATTTTGGAATAACATCATTGATGTTTTGCTTGATGTTTTCCAATTGTAAATTACACCCCATGATCTCCCCGATCAGGATCTGGGCACTTTCGGATGTGAAAGGATCTTCATCCACAACCTCACGATCACCTAAAAAGAGAGGAACCCAAAATAAATTGGGTTTCAAAAAAATGCCGCAATCCATCTCTTATCTGAGCCTGTGGTAGCAGACACTCACCTGTTGTGGTAACTACTTCCACCACGTCTTCATCCTCCTGCTCATCTTGTGTTGGGGGGATTTCCCCTTCTTCCAGAGGGGGGGGGGGGCTCTGGTCTCCTCGGATGAGGGGTGTCTTCCGAGTCTTTTCTCCCCTATGTAAAACAAAAATGGTATAATTAGCACACAGATATTTAATGTCAGAACTATAAAGATGAAACATTGCTTGGAAGTGGGGTACAATTATCTATTTTAGCCGAGTTCCAACATGTAGCTTTTTTAGTGTCCTTTGTCAAGCTGCAATACTTTACCTGTTTGGTAAAAGCTTCACAGATGTATGCCCCCCTATAGTATACACTGGAGCACCTGTGTGGCCCCCTAATAAAAATGGTGTTCTGGGGTCCCACACTAGTGCTCCAGTGTCCAGATGTGAAAACAGCTGCTCAGTGTCCTCTCCTTACACACAATCTAGTTTGCATTTCATTCTAGTAACAAAGCCATCTACACAACCCAATTCTTTGAAGACATGTATAGGGCGTCAAAATGGTGGCCAAATGCATATGGTCTAAACAATGGTATTTTATCGTCCGAAATAACAATGTGTGATCCGAACGAATAATGTGCCCATGAACATGAAAGTTGCCATTTTAAACTGTACAACAGTTCCTAAAAGCACATGGAGCAGCACGAACGTAATAAACATAAAGAATAGGAACACAGCACAACTACTTACTTTTTTGCAGCACTCTCCGGATCTTTCTGTACTGCTCATGTTCTCGTAATTTCAGGTCCGACCACCGCTTCCTGAGCTGATCTTTCGATTGTCGTACCCCGAATTTCCGGTGCAGACTCCTGACCACTTTCGCCATGATCTTGGCCTTTCGGACATTGGGGTTGGGGTAAGGCCCATACTTTCCATCATAGTCGGCCTTCTTCAGGATGTCCACCATCTCCAACATCTCCCCAAAGGACATATTTGAGTCCTTTAATCTCCTTCTGGATCGGGACGTTTCAGGCTCTGGCCTTTCCTCCTCCTCCTCCTCCTCGTTGCTACAATTAGCATGATCCTGCTGTCTATCCGCCATGTGCTCTTCCCCCACTGCGCCGAACGAAAAGGAGCGGGGAATAGACTAGAAAGAACGTCAGGGGCGGGCGGAGTTATACGCATGCGCAGTGTGTATAAATCGTAACGCGCGCGTCTTACGTACGATCTGTGAGCGGAGGAAGGAGCATCGGAGACGCCGATCGTGCTAACGAAGGTAGGATCTAAACTTGGGCCTATACTGCTTCGAAATGGAAGCCTATATTGTAACAAGATTAGGGGAGTTTGGCCTGACATTAGGCTTTGTCTTGTGTTGTGTCTTACAGAGAAAATGGATGGGTTCAACGACCACAATTTCCTGCCCCTGTTCATAGACAAGTACAGGGAGCTGCCCTGTCTGTGGCAAGTGAGACATCCCCACTATAACCACAAACAGAAGAGGCAGGCAGCGCTGGAGAAACTGCTGGAGTTGGTGAAGCCGGTGGTCCCCACAGCCACCATCCCTTATTTGAAAGCTAAAATTGGTGGCCTGAGGAGCACATATCTTAGGGAGCGCAAGAAGGTCACAGATTCCCAGAGATCCGGAGCTGCAGCAGATGACGTTTATGTCCCCAGGCTGTGGTACTATGAGAGACTGCGATTTCTGTCAGACCACACTGAAGTCAGGGAATCCCTCTCAACTCTTCCTTCCACTCTTCCTTCCACCCCAGCTGAGGCTTCCGATGTCCAACCAGGAAGAAATGGAGGAGCCCAGCTGGAGTCAGGTATAGCATTCTTCTACAGATTTCTGGTCAATAAATAAATGATGTTTATTAGATGTTATTATTGATCACTAATTGCTGATTAAAAAAAGTGTTTTACATATCAATAGACAGTAGTGGGCACCCAAAATTGGGAAAAGAATGAAAACTGCTGGGCTCAGAAGGATAGTCTGTTATATTTGTTAACATTCAATTTGCAGCAGTCAGGAGGTGAAAATTGTGTGTGATTGATGAATAAAAAACTAAAACTATGTCCCTTTTTCATACACAGGAAGACCTCAGCCAGGAGGTTGTGGAATGTGTCAGTCAGGAGGAGGCGGGGATTATTAGTGTCAGTCAGGAGGAGGCGGGATTAGTGGCAGCCAGGAGGAGGCGGGGCTAAGTGTCAGCCAAGAGAAGCCAGGGACAAGTCGCAGCCTGACTGAGTCTCAGGTCCCTCCCCTCCGCCTGCCATATAAACGAGCCAGGAAGGCCACTCCGAGTCCCGTGCAGGATTCAGCGTACAGGCTGATCCAGGAGGCTTCGGCGTCCCTCCGAGCCTTCCCCAGTCCTGAAGAGGCCTTTGCCTGCATGGCTGCCACAAAATTGCAGGGCATGCAGGAGGGTCAACGCAAGATCTCTGAGGACCTGATTTATAAAGTCCTTCGTAAGGGGGAGAGTGGGGAACTGACACACAAGACGGATGTCATTGAGAGGGACGATCCTCCTCCTCCTCCTCCTGCTGCCACAACTCCACCACCACAGCCAAAGGCTGGAAGGAAGCGTGGAAAGAAGACCTGAGAGTGATTGCCCTGGGTTCAGTCTGGTCTGACAGAAGCTGCAGTCTCTCGTATGACCACAGCCTGGGGACACAGATGGAGATGTCATCTGCTGCTTTCCGGATCTCTGGGACTTCTGGACCAGACTGCCCTCCCTTATGATATGGACTCCTCAGGCCACCAATTTTGCTTTTAAATAGTTGATGTCTGCCCCGGGGGTCCAAGGCTTCGCCCACTTCTGCAGTTTCTCCAGCGTTGCCTCCCTCTTTGTTTAGTTGTGAGCCCTTAATAAAATATTTTTGGGTAAATTCTACTCTCCTGTGTGTGTTTTCATCCAAAAAGGACAGTTTGTTGGTGACGATTCAGGTACATTTCTAAAGTACAATGTGAAATTAACAAGGGACAACAACACCAAACAATCTCCTACAGATTAAATAGAACAACATATTAGTGGTGTTGTGGGAACTTGTCACAAAAAACACACAAACATTTTCGGGAATACAAATCAAAATCACGAAAAAATAAAAAAATAAAAAAGAGAAACACAAAAAAAGAATCTACATTAAAGTCCAAAAAAAAAAAAAAAATTTGTTGTCAGATGTGAGAAATCAAAATATATTGAGGGAATCCCGATAAATAGTAACGAAATAAGTTTGTGAGAAGTGTGTGTGAATATGAGCAGCAAAACTACTTAATTCTTGTCACATTATAAAGAAGAAGAGAGTGCGCTGTATTAAACCATTTTGAACATTGCAGCGTGACGAAAGTGCTGTATCCATTCCGAACGCTAAGTTTACCAGAACGAGCTGTCCCGTGTCGGAATTTCTTCTGAGCATGCGTGGCACTTTGTGCGTCGGAACAGGCCACACATGGTCGGAATTGACGCGATCGGATTTTGTTGTCGGAAAATTTTATCTCCTGCTGTCCAACTTTGTGTGTCGGAAAATCCGATGGAAAATGTCCGATGGCGCCCACACACCGTCGGAATTTCCGACAACACGCTCCGATCGGACATTGTCCATCGGAAAATCCGACCGTGTGTACGGGGCATAACAATAAAACATTGCAGAATAGAATACAGTAAAAAGAGCAGAACAATAGAGAGAGAATAGAGAGAGAGAGAACAATGAAACGACAACTATTTTTTTTTTTTTTATATATATTTTTTGTGTTTTTTTTTTTTTTTTTACACTTTTTTTGTAACTAACTTTTATAACTGTAACCGATTCCAGGCTCGGGTCTCTCAAAATGCGATGGCATCTTGGGAGACCCTGTGAAAGTGTGCCTAGTCTGTGCAATGCTGTACCCTACGCTAATACTCAGCTAATGAATGGTAGCGTTCAAAACATTCACCAGTGCAAAGACCAGGATTGTCAGGACAGGAGGGACAATAATAGCGGATGTCACGTCTATATCCGCGCTTGCTGCAGACATGACATCTTTTTTGGAGGGGTTCGTTGGGTAGGGGTACTCGGGAGGACATAAAGAAAATGCCTCTCATGCAGCCGACTGCATTTGGTTGGGGATGTGAAAGGGGGAAGTACGGGCGCTGCAGAAATGGTGGGTTCCCAATTAGGATTGGCGAATGCAGCAGGAAGGGCATTATGGGCACGACAGGCCTGTGTTTGTCTTCTTCTTGGCGGCAGCGGGACACTACTTGTGCTTGCCACCTCACCAGCTTGAACTGCACTTATGGGACTCGCCACGTCACCAAGTGTTACTGCAGTGCTGGTTTGACTACGACCGGGGTGTACTAGGCCGCTGGTGCTTGCCAGTTCACCAAAACGCTACCAAAAAAACTGTTAGCAATCGCAGGGATCAGGCCTGACTCTGCGAACGCTGCAGTTATGCATTTAGTGTTTTGTAAGTGACAGTGATCGATCGATACTGCACTTGGGTGGGCTGGGCTGGGCCGGACGGAGGGGCAAAACGCAGGTGCTAGCAGGTATCTGGGCTGATCCCACTAACACTGCGTTTTTGGGAACTCTAAACTGCTGGGGATGCTAGTATAGATCTGATCGGATCAGATATTGATCCGTTCAGATACTATACCACTAAGGGAGGTGTACGGTGTGTGCGTGGGTGTTAGCGGTACTGGCACTAACCTGACGCTGCCTGGGGCTGGTGCTTGCCAGTTCACCAAAATGCTACCAAAAAAACTGTTAGCGATCGCAGGGATCAGGCCCGACTCTGCGAACGCTGCAGTTATGCGTTTAGTGTTTTGTAAGTGACAGTGATCGATCGATACTGCACTTGGGTGGGCTGGGCTGGGCCGGGAGGAGGGGCAAAACGCAGGTGCTAGCAGGTATCTGGGCTGATCCCGCTAACACTGCGTTTTTGGGAACCCTAAACTGCTGGGGATGCTAGTATAGATCTGATCGGATCAGATATTGATCCGTTCAGATACTATACCACTAAGGGAGGCGTATGCTGCATGCGTGGGTGTTAGCGGTACTGGCACTAACCTGACGCTACCTGGGGCGACGCATATCACCGCCGGGCGATCAGGGGGCTAAACCTTTATTAGGTAATAAACGGCGGGTGCCCTGACACTATAAAAAATAAACGAACTAACCAGCGTCACCCGTAACAGTTATACGGTGATCACTGGTGAAAGGGTTAACTAGGGGGCAATCAAGGAGTTAAAACCTTTACTAGGTAGTATATGGGGGTCCCTGACGCTATAAAACGGTGACGGCGAACCTAAATATTTACCTCCCTAACTAGCGTCACCAGTGACACTAATACAGCGATCAGAAAAACAATCGCTTAGTGACACTGGCGACGAGGGGTGATCAAGGGGTTAAAACTTTATTAGGGGGGGTTAGGGTGGTACCCTAGACCTAAAGGGGGCTAACACTAACTGCCCTACCACACTAACTGTCACAAACTGACACCAATGCAGTAATCAGAAAAAAAAACTGCTTGGTGTCAGTGTGACGGGGGGGGGGGGGGGATCGGGGGGTGTAATGTATGCCTGGCATGTTCTACTGTGTGTGTGTTTTACCATCACTCGGATGTCTTCTCTCCTCGGCGCCGGAACTGAAAATACAGAGCCGAGGAGAGATGACATCACTTCCTCTGCTGCTGTTTACCATACAGCAGCAGAGGAATGATCCCATTGGCTGGGAGCGATCGGGAGGGGGGCCACGAATGGATGGCCACCCCCTCACCTCCGATCGCCGGGGGACAAATGCCGACAGCCTCGGGCACCGGGGGGGGTTCCGATCGGACGTGATTCTGCCTGCCCGTGCCATTCTGACGACGCATATCGCCGTGAGGCGGTCGGCAAGTGGTTAAAGTGACGTAAACCCTTACAATCCACTTTTTGCTACAGGTATGCCTATAATAAGGCTTACCTGTAGACATCTCCTAAACCTGTATCTGCATGTGCCAACGTTATCGGCACATACACACTGAAGCAATGGCACGTACGTGCCGTTTGCTTCAGTGAGTGTGCCGTTACCGGCGGTTCACGCACGCATGCGCGAGAGTGATGTCATCGCGGCTCCGGCCAATCACAGCACCGGAGCTGCGATACCGGAAGTAACTCCAGGGAGAAATGTCGCCGGCTGGTGCTGTGTACAGGCAACTCTCCTAATCTACATCTTCTACTAAAAAAAGAAAAAAGAACTTATCAACTTCTGCACATGAACATTGCAAACAGATTTGACAAAAACATGCTTAGCCAACATAAGGACGTTAAATGAGTATTTAAAGACAAAAGTAGAAGGTCAACTTATCTGATTCCTCCCCCCCTCTGGTGACCTATTAGACAAATTTTAGGGGGGGGGGGTAATGGGTAGATGTTTTGGACAGGTAACTCTCTCCACTTCCATGTGAGCTGCATAAATAATCAGTGATACTTTGGCCAGTCCCTCCTTACACTATTGGCAGCCTAGTGGACAGGTAAAAAGTGTCATAATCTAAAAAGCTGGATACACACTGTTCAAATTGCAGCACATTTTGACATTATGATTTAACCAATCAATATAATAGGAGACAAAAACTTAATAAGTTTCAATTTGTAGGTAATCAGGCAGGTCCTTGCACTACATGGTTTGGTGAACTTATACAGAAATTTAAACACAAAAGAGGGATAGTGTATATGGGTTTTGCAAAGTCAGCAGAGTATTTGGATCTGTTGACTTAGCATTTTTGGGGGGAGGGAGGGTTCAAAATGAGTTTGGGCCCCAAAAAATGGCCTCTTGCACTCTTGAATTTGAGGCCAACAATAACATTAGTACACATTTTAGGGGTTGTTTAGGGTAAGCCCCAAAATGTAGCTGACAAAAAACATTGTTACGTTACGAGGCTAGGTGTGTATGGGCCCAGGATAGCATGGGGAGGTTAGTGAAGTAAAATATGCATGTAGGCCAAAAAAGGAGCAGGAAAAGCTTACAGCATGCATGAGGACAAAGAGGACATTCACAGCATCTTACAATATTGGTAATTATGTAATCAACAAATTAATACAATACATTAGCAAACATAAATACATAGAATGTGATCTTAAAGGTAAAAACTATATAGTCCTTCTGCAGGACCTGAATGATGGCTGAGCAGGTCTCTGGAATAATGACTCCCAGAGCCTGGGGGGGAGATCCCAGTCATAAACTTGAGGTCCTGGAGACTTCTGCCCATCACCAAGTACCGCAAGGTGGCTAAGAGCCTTTGATCTGCAGTGATGGAAAGCCTCATACATGTGTCCTGCGTCTTAATATAGGGGGACACCAATGGTAAGAGTTGGTGAAAGCAGGGGTCTGTCATCCGGAGATAATTCCAAAAATCATCCGGATTATTCTCCTGGAGCTCCCGCAGCAATGTGATATGACATAATTGGTCAGACAACCAATTTTTGGTCCAAGAACTCCTCCTCCTCCTGTTCCTGGACTGGACTTGGGTCAAAGCAATAACTCCTAGTCCAAAAATCACACGTTCTCACCTCCGATTATGCAACATGGCTGGTTAACAAACTGAAAAGCGCGAATCAACACACATACTAACACGAAATTAGCAGAAGGAGCCCAAAGGGTGGCGCTTGAGAAATTAACTTCCTCTTTATAGTCTTGTAGTATGTCTAGTATGTCACTATGTTCGTGTTGTCAACCAACAATTTGTGTACCGTTAGTATGCAAGACAAGATCCTGGCATACGCCCTTTTGACAAAAATCAGACTCTCGGTTGGCCAACAATTGTATCGTGTGTACGAAGCTTAAGAGTTTCAATTTGTATGCAATCAGGCAGACCCTTGCACTACATGGTTTTGTTAAAGCTGAAGACAAAAATCTGCAGAAAATCTAATAGTGTGTATGGGGTCTAATGCCCTGTACACACGATCGGACATTGATCGGACATTCCGACAACAAAATCCATGGATTTTTTCCGACGGATGTTGGCTCAAACTTGTCTTGCATACACACGGTCTCACAAAGTTGTCGGAAAATCCGATCGTTCTGAACGTGGTGACGTAAAACACGTACGTCGGGACTATAAACGGAGCAGAAGCCAATAGCTTTCGTCTCTTAATTTATTCTGAGCATGCCTGGCACTTTGTGCGTCGGATTTGTGTACACACAATCGGAATTTAACCGATCGGATTTTGTTGTCGGAAAATTTTATATCCTGCTCTCAAACTTTGTGTGTTGGAAATTCCGATGGTAAAAATGTCCAATGAAGCCCACTGACGATCGGAATTTTTCCGTCGGAAAATCCCACCGTGTGTACAGGGCATTAGAGTAAATTTTGTGTGGACCAATGGTCAACAACATTTAAGGGCCTTTGAGAGCATAAGAGGGCCCACAACTGCTGCCACCAGGGTGGATGACTGTAAGACTATATGAATTCCTTCCTAGATCATCCTTCAGCTTACTGCAGTGACCCCCATTTTAGGCAACCAGCCTATGAAATTCTTGTATTTTGGCTCTCTGTTTTATTTTCTGTTCCAAAAGCTGTTCCTAATCCTATTCAGGGCCTTAAATTTGCTTGTCCATAAGGTCCTATGGGATGGCTTCTTTGGGGAAAAATTTGAGTTAATTCGTTTACCTCAGCCCGAAACTTGGCAGTATGAGTGTAATTTCTTAAAGCAGACCTTCGCCCTCGCGCAGTGTCAATGAGGCATGACGAGCAGTCCCATTCAGTAAGGAGGAGGGGTTTGGGCCTAGCAGTACCTGCATCCAGAAAAGCTGGCAGCTGTCACAGGCAACATGGTGGCGCTAGACCCGTACAGTGTCTGCAGAGAGGAGGATCCCAGCAGCTTAACGCTGGATCCACTGGCTAGCTGAGTATGCTTACTGTGCAGAAGACAGTGAAAAGTAAGGAGGGAAATGGCTAAAGTTCCTTTTTAATCAGAGATGCTGTGTGGTAGAAAACCCCCAAATTAATGCCCGTGGGTGATGGCTGGTGGCATTGAAGAGAATAGCAGTGCACTTCCTGAAAGTGCTTGTAACTGGTTTATATAGTCAAAAGATTTTGGCTATACTGTATATACACTTTTAGGTCTATCATTTCTCATTTTTATTATTAATACTAAACATTGTAATTCCATATACCTTAGGCTAGTGGTGGTCAATTTACCTAAAATAGGGGACTTCAGTCACCAAAGAACCGCTTATTATATTAAAGCGTTGTTCCGGCAAAAAAAAAATACATAAAAGCCAGCAGCTACACATACTGCAGCTGCTAGCTTTTAATATTAGGACACTTACCTGTCCTGGAGTCCCGCGACCTCGGCCCTGCAGCTGATGTTTCCATAAGCTGTCGGGTGCTGCCGCCGCCATTGCGGGTAAGGGAACCCGGCAGTGTAGCCTTACGGCTTCACGCCGGGAACCCTACTGCGCATGCGCGAGGCCCGACAGGGAGAGGAGGAGAAGTAGGGAGCCCCGCGGTGGAATCGCGGGCTGTGGCCGGACTCCTGGAAGGGGGAACAGGATTCCATGTGTAGGACAAGTATCCTGTCCCCCCTCCCCCCCCCCCGAAAGGTGCAATTGTGGCACCGGAGGGGGGAGGAATCAGATGAGCGGAAGTTCCACTTTTGGGTGGAACTCCGCTTTAAGTAAGTGTAATGCTACAAAAAGCTGTCAGAGAGTGCAGATATTCAACTGGACATGGTCAGAGACTATAGGCATGATACAGGAGTCAGTTGGATGCTGGGGACAACTTCAGAAGACAATCACAGACTGTAGAAATGTAACACAAGACTGCTACAGATCACTGTTATTACCTCCTGTTTACAAAGTAAAGCTCCCATAGTTGTGCTCCATTACAGTGCTCCTGAAAATTCCTTGTGCCACATTTGATGTTGCTTTCAGCAAAATCGATCATATACAGAAAAAAGCTGAAAAATCAAAAGCACACAGGTGTCTTCCATTACGATCAGCAGGGGATCTGTGAGCTGATCCATGTCTGTTCAGTTTCTGCAGAGCGGAAACAGACAGAGCCCACTCTGCTCTATGGGTGGGAGACGGCTTAAATCCGACTGCCCTCCAATCCACCTAAATGGAGGAAGGCAGATCCGCTACCATTTTTTTTTAAAAGGGACCGGATTGGATTGGAGATGGCTGGGTGTAAATGGACACATGTCTGATCACACCCGCCAGTCCATAGGGGTGAATCAACTGTCCAATCAGGTCGACCTGAAAAATTGATCGGAATGATTGTGTGAATGTGGCTCAATGGAAGAGTATTGCACAGCAGCTTGGATAAGTGCAATACTGCTACCCAAAGTCTGCCGTGAGCAACAATAAAGGAAGAACTTTTTGTAGCTTATGGGCTTTGGTTGGGTAACTTTTTCTTCTATGGTGTTTCTAAGCCAGTGAAAATTTTGTTGAAGCTCAATAGCATACTAATCAGTTAAAAAGCACTGTGTGCCAACTAATGACTAAGCAAACTCCATCTGAGAAAACAAAGTTCACTTTACTTAAATAACACATGATAAATAGGAAACCGACAGCGTAGTATACTAAATTCCTGGACTGACAAAGCTGAATGTGCCCAAAGGTATGTTGATTTTTAAATTAGCAAACAATTAAATTAAATTTAAATTAAATTAAAATATGAAGATTTTTGATTGTAACAGCTGTAGTGAGCATTATTCATTAGGCAAAGACAGTGATAGCAGCATAGCATTTAAAGGAGGAAAACTTGGATCCATTGTAATTTCAGACAAGCTGTGGTCTATTCAGTCTTCTGCTTTGCTTAAATTGCAGTTTGTGTAATCTGCACCACTTATATTATCATGCTTTATAAAATATAAAGTAATCATCATCATTATATAACCTTAAATTTGACAAAGATCATAGGTTTACTTTGTAACTAATTGTTTGTGATTATACTGTTAATGTGAAGCTGTACTTTGCTGGATTCTGAAGTGCAAAGCCAACTTGTTTTTCTTCAGTTTTTGGATATACTGGGAATGGTTAGAATCCCTTTCAGGTCTTAATTGCTGTGTCCCTAAGGTGGACTCCTACCATGCATGCCTGCAGCAACAGAATACTTAGGCCTCTTTCACACGGACTGTCCGTTCAGGTCCGCCTGTCAGTTTTTTAGGCGGACCTGAATGGACACTCCATGGAGGTCTATGGAGCGTCAGATATAAGCGGTGACATGTCCGCTGACATCCGACCTGCTCCAATCCGAAAAAGTGTAACGGAGGAAAAACCTACTTTTCCATCCTTTTTCGGATCGGATCGGGTGACGACGGACTATACGGTCCGTCATCACCCGATCCCCCATAGGGGAGAGCGGCGCTCTGACAGGTCCGTCGCTGTACAGTGTGCAGCGACGGATCTGTCATTTTCCTGCTCAGCGGGGATCGGTGGAGCGATCCCTGCTGAGCAAGCGGATGTTCACGGGGTGGATCATCACTGATCCGCCCCATGTGAAAGAGCCCTTAGAGTGATCTATTGCTAATCTATTGCTTTATTATTACCATATTTTTTTGGGGGGGGTGCAAACAGTATGCCATCGACATCCCCCCCCAAACAGTATGCCACCAATGTCAGTCGGTCAGTACCCCAGTACCTCATCGCTTCGCCGGTGGCTTCCCCTGCTCGGCGGCTTCCCGTTCTCCTGCTCTCCATGGATCATCACGGCGGCGGCTTCCTCCCTCCTCCTCGACACCCAATCAGGAGTCTTCTCTTTTCGGCCTATCGGAAAACGGGTCTCACACTCGCTTCTGATTGGCCGGATCGAGGATCCGTGTTCACGTGGGTGGGCTCATGGCGCAATGCTCTGTGCCACGAGCCCACCCTATTTTGATGCCTATTAGAACCTATGACTCTAATCAGGTGGTTAGGAAAACACCCCTGGGGTGGCCGTGGATAGATGCATGCATCTATCTATTATACATATAGGGAGTGGCGTGAATAGAGGGGGCAGCACTGATTATTACATACAATATCATTAATATTTTTAGCAGCACTTGATCACTATTGTTTTGATCTGCTGCTGCAGTAGGTAGGTGGTGAAGAGCTGGCTCAGCTTTATCCTGTCTTGTCACAGCAGCCAGACTCAAATAGTCATAGTCATAGTCATAGTTAGTAAGATTGAATAAAGACACCAGTCCATCCAGTTCAACCTGAGTGAGCACCCACAATTGTCCCCATCCCTGCACATTGCATCCCATCCAGATGCCCATCCACTATATTTTTTTATATATTTAGGGTACCCATGTAGCACCATCAATCTATGCAGTGCTCCACACATGTCCCCAAGGGGTCTGCAATCTAAGGTCCCCAACTCACACCCATACACCAGGGCCAATTTTTTTTTTGGACAGAAACCAATAAACCTAACAGCATGTCTTTGGAGTGTGGGAGGAAACCGGAGTACCCGGAGGAAACCCACGCAGGCACAGGGAGAACATGCAAACTCCAGGCAGGTAGTGTCATGGTTGGGATTCGAACCAGTGACTCTATTGCTGCAAGGTGAGAGTGCTAACCACTACACCACTGTGCTGCCCCTCAAATGAAAAGCTAATGACATCATAGGTGACTAGAGAAAAGTGTAGCATACCATATCATATTTTTTTTAAAGCTAGATGTTAGGCAGGTATATAAAATGGCATTAAACCCCCCAAAATGTAATATATTGCAGCTTACCAATCTCTGTGGTGGCAGCATTATTTCTTATCTTTTATTCACTATTGATTTTTATCTTGTCTGGACTTCTGTTTTAATTTCTCTTGTGGCCCTTCATCATGTTGTAACTTTTCTGCCAAAATATCTAGAAATGTGTTTGGTCGCTTGTGATCCCTTCACTCTTGCCAAACCCTCATACAATCCATACAACCAGGTGCAGACACCACTGCTCAATCTGCAGCTGCACAGCTTCCTGTGCCACCCATGTTCCTGCTTTCAACCTCTTACTGTATTATGAATGATTACCAAAACATTGATGAGGTTCTCCCTGTGCCCCCCTTCTACTGTAAACATACCTTATTATCTCACTGACCAGCTGCCACTGCTTGCAACATGTTAGGTTGACAGCAGTATGCCTACAGTTCTGCTAAATAGTTTATTTAGACCAAACAAACTATTACCTTCACTACTAGATGTGGCCACTGCGTGCATTGTATAAACAGTGTGTAGCCCCAGCTACGTACAGTATACAGTGCTGTGTTTCAGCAGCGGGATGGGAACTTCCAGTCCCACCTTCAGGTACAAAATTGAGTCTTGTTAAGACTCAGTCATTAACAGGGAGGTTTGTATTCTATAAATGAATACAAAGCTTCCTCTGAATGGCTGAGTCGGAGATTGTGATGTCATCTGCCCACTTCTTTGCCAATCAGAAGAAGCTTTGTATTCTTTCATAGATCGGCTATGAATGGCTCAGCCCGACTCGATTTTTGATTTTCCCACTGCTGGAGCACAGAGCTGTATACTGTATGTAGCTGAGGCTTGGTCCAAACAGCTATTCAACCTATACTAAGGCTAGGTTCATAATAGTGTGTCGGGAACATGCACACAATCACCCACATTCCCAACAAGCAAGAGAAATGCAGACACATGGGTGAGTGGAATTAATTCTTGAATGGTGCCCCTGTACATTAGCAAAATGCCCGCATTTTCATACAGGCAAAACCACACTGTACAGCAGCACCATGCATTTCTGTGCGGCGCGATTTTAAAAAGGGTCTTCACATGTTTCTGCGGGTAGCTCAGGCCACTGAAATTAACACTCAGCCCATTGAAATTAATTACACACAGAATGAAGCCCGCATTGATGTGAATAAAGACTAGAACACAGAGACCAGCTTTAAAGCCATTTTTTTTTTTTTGCAGTACAGGTAGGCAACAAATGTTTTTGTTTTTTTATTTTTTAAAGTGGAGGGGTGAGGATGCAGGAGCTGGAACATGTTACGAGTTCCACCTGAAATACAGGTTGAATATGTAATATATTCCAAAGGTGAACTCTAATTTGTTGATTGCTAGGGAGACCTCTGGTTTTTTTATTCCAGTCCATGTCATTTATGAATAATTGCTGCTGTATTTGTGTAACATTGAGTGCAAGAAGCAAAACCTGCATATGTAATGTGCAAACAAGGATGCCCTTACATACAGTATATAATTACAAACTATACACAGAAGCAAAGTCTTTATAGTTTACATAAAGCAAATCTTTTAAATTGTAGAAAGGCAAAAAAAATTTAAAACCATACTTTTCCTTAAAAGACTATTAAGTAAATTCATAGCTGGGCTAAAGGGTGGAGTTTATATTTGCTTGAAGTTAGATATAGATAATCATAAAGATAATGAACAACTGATATGTAATATATACAGAATATCCAAAGCACACATGAACCTTATGTCTGGCAATTAAAAATTAACTAAATTAGGTGCAATAAAGAGGGTGCAAAGTTTGTAGAAAGGTCAGCAGAACTACAGGAGCATGAATTTAAAGTGGTAGTAAACCCACTTTTTCATCTTTTACCGACCGGTAAGCCTGTAATAAGGCTTACCAATAGGTATTATAAATATCCCCTAAACTTGCACTGTTTAGGAGATATTCAGAGTGCATGTAGCCGGTGACCGGCTTATGGTACTGGACCTTCAGAGCCTATGCCAGAAACGGCTGCTCCTGCACGCATGCGCAGGAGTGACGTCATCGCGCCCCAGGCACTCATGTAGCCGGAGGCCGCGATCCCAGAAGGAAGACCAGATGAAGATGGACGCCCTCTCAGTGGTGACAGCACGATGCTGGAGGGCTTCAATTTAACGTAAGTCTCTCATAATGTGCTAGCTTGCGATGCATATTTTAGTCCTAGGAAGGTTCCTTATGTTGCTTCATTTTAGGCATGTAGTCTGAATGGACCTCTTTACTTTCATGAACAGAATTTCCCTACTACAATTGCACACACTCTTCTTCTGGGGTTTCACCTTTCTTTTGTGAGTATGGACTCCATCCCAAGTCTTGCTTTTTCTCCTTTCACAGTTCGTTCTGATTTTCCAGAGGTCAACAAGCTTGTAGACCATTTTTCTGCAATGTGTGAGTCCATGCACAAGAACCTTGTACATTCCTCTGCTGCTCAGAAAGCTTCTGCTGTTGACCAATGTTCTTTTACTCCCATTTTCAAGGTTGGTGATTTTATGTGGCTGGCTACCCACCAGCTCTCTCAATCTTCACTCTCAGAAATGTCCTTTCTTTTCATATTTCTTTATTAAAACCAGACAGCTTGAATAGCATAATTTTTTCTAAACCCCCATTAGTTGTCAATGGACAAGTGAAGTACCAGCTAGAGACCATCCTAACATGATTTAATTTAATGTTAGCTGTAAGCAACAAACACATACTGTATGGGAAAGATAAAAACACCTAAATTTAAGAGAGCAAATTTTCAAAGAATAAGGGCTGCTCTCCAAGACTTAGACTGGGAGGGAACATTGGCATTGATGAACACAAAACAGAAATTGGAATTCTTCAAAGCAACTGTATGTGAACACACTGCAAAGTATTTTCCCATGGGCAATAAGTTTAAAAGGCTAAAAATAAAACCTATGTAGTATACATCCAAAGTTAAAAAAGCTATAAATAATAAGAAAAGAGCTTTTGAAAATATAAAAATGAAGGAACACTGTAATCATTTAAATGTTACAAAAAATATAACAGAATATGTAAAAAGAAAATAAAGGAACATTTCAAAATGAACAACAGTTGTCAAAAGAAAGTAGAACAAACCCCCAAAAATTATTCAAATATATTAATAGTAAAAAGGTCAGGTCTGAGCATGTAGGCCCTTTACAAAATAATTTGGAGTGGGTGACTTGTGAGAAGGCAAGTGTATTAAATACTTTATTAGCTCTGTGTATACAAAGGAGCATGGGGGAGCTCATGTCCACAATGGGATGATATTGACACAGGCCTAAATGATCCAAAATGGTTCAAAATTGATATGGTCCAGAAATATTTAGCCGATTAAAGGTGAATAAAGCACCGGGTCCATACACCCACGTATCCTAAAAGAATTTAGGTAATTTTAAAGCCATCGTTTCTCATTTTTAGGGACTTTAATGACTGGCATAGTACCACTGGGTTGACATATGGCCAATGTGGTGCCTATATTTAAAAAGGGATCAAAGTCTTTACCAAGTAACTATACCTGTTAATTTACCTTCTACAGTTTGGAAGATACTGGCGAGTTTCATAAAAAGACCACATAGATGAGTTCTTGCTAGAATTACAGCATGGATTTTATAAGGATGTGAGCAAAACCTTATACAAAGGAGTGGCAGTGGTTATTGTATATTTAGTTTCCCACACATGGCTAATGCTTGAAAAAATCAATTTGTAAATGGATAGAAATCTGGCTAAAAGACCGAATTCAGAGAGTAGTGGTTAATGGTTCATACTCTGAATAGTCTAAGGTTGTTATTGGTGCACCCCCAAGGTTCAGTGTTGGGACCCTTACTTTTTAATATATTTATAAATGATATAGGCTCTGGGATTAAAAGTAGCATTTCAGTCTTTGTAGATGACACCAAGCTATGCAGTGGAATAATGTCCTTACATGACCTAAATGCACAGTTTAATTGGGCAACTATGTGGCAAATGAGGTTTAATGTTGATAAATGTAAAGTTATGTACTTAGGGGCTAGAAACATGCATGCATCTTACATACTAGGTGGAGAACAGCTGGGGAGTCAATGGTGGATATGGATCTGGGTGTTCTAGTAGATCATAGACTTAATAATAGCATGCAATGCCAAGAGGCAGTTTCCAAAGTGAGAAATATCCTTTCTTGTATTAAGAGAGGTATAGACTCCAGAGAGAGAGACATCATTTTGCCCCTGTACAAATTATTAGTAAGATCTCATCTGGAATATGCAGTTTAGTTAACCAAACTTCCATCACCTAATACGTAAAGGTTTCTTTACAGTAAGAGCTGTGAAAATGTGGAATAGACTCCCTCAAGGAGTGGTTCTGGCCGGCTCAGTAGATTGTTTTAACAAAGGTCTGGATTCTTTCCTAGATACACATACTGTAATATAACTGGATACTAAGTAAAGTTGATCAAGGGAACATCTGATTGCCTCTTGGGGGATCAGAAAGGATTTTTTTCCCCTGCTGGAGCAAATTGCATTATGCTTTATTGGGTTCTTTTGCCTTCCTGTGGAGCAACTGTGGGTGTAGGATTGTATATACACTATATTACAAAAAGCAATATAAGCACATGAACTTTAATGGCAGCTCAGTCTTAGTCCATACGGTTTATTGAGTTGGTCCACCCTTTGCCATTATGACAGCTTCAACTTTTCTGGCAAGGCTGTCCACAAGGTTTAAGGTCAGGCACTGAGGTGGATGAGAAGGCTTGGCTCTCAGTTTCCACTCTAATTCATCTCAAAGGTGTTCTGTGGATGAACTTGTGTCTTTTTTCAACCAGAATAACTATGTAACTATGTAGACTTCAAAAGGATTTATAATTCTCTTCAATACCTCATCCAGTGGAAGGGTTTCAGTCTGGAATAATGTTGTTGGGTATTGACTTCCTCTATGGAGTACGAGTTTTTATTGCCTTTAAAGTAATAGGCCTCCTCCTATGGGTTGCGTCCCTCCTTATGAAGGAGGATATAATGTTAGGAAATCTGGACTTGCTCTCTCCTGTCCAAGAGTTATGCTCCCATACAGCCTGAGGCTACTCTCCCTTCCCAACCTAGCACCCCAGCGCTCCACACCCAGCAGTCAGCGCAAGCCATCCTGTCTCCTTACACCTGAACACCACCTACCCAAAACCTTGCCTCTGATTAAGGATTACCTACCTTCTCAGGATCATCTCCCTCTGGAATACTGGTGGGGAAACCCAGTTCTGTGAATACAGTGGACAAAGCAAGGTCCATAAAGACATGGATGAGCGAGTTTGGGGTGGAGGAACTTGACTGGCCTGCACAGAGTCCTGACCTCAACCTGATAGACTACCTTTGGGATGAATTCGAGTGGAGACTGCGAGCCAGGCCTTCTCATCCACAACAGTGCCTGACCTCACAAATGCGCCCCTGGAAGAATGGTCGAACATTCCAATAGACATGCTCCTAAACCTTGTGGACAGCCTTCCCAGAAGAGTTGAAGCTGTTATAGCAGCAAAGGGTGGTCCAACTCTCAATATTGAAACCTACGGATGATGCCTGGGATGCCATTAAAGTTCATGTGCGTGTAAAGGCAGGCGTCCCAATACTTTTGGTAATATAGAGAATATAGAGACTGTTATCTGTCAATGGTCATCGCACATACAATAATAACACAAGAGAATAACACAAGTGCTTTACTGACACAAGGAACATACATGCACCTTGTTTAACCAGGGTAATGTATGTCCCTTGTGTCAGTGCAGCACTTGTGTTATTCTCATACTTGGGACGAGTAGCAGAAAGTGTTTTGGGGTGTAATTCTGTTTCCTTATTGCATGTGCGATGACCGTTGACGAATTACATCATGTGGAGATTGTTTTGGTAGTTTGATATGCATAATCCTTAGATGTGAGGTGAGCGGCCATTGCACACGGTGGCAAATTTGTGCCCTGCTTGGGATTCAGCACTAATTTACAATTGTTGACATTAGGATCTGTTTGTCAATCACTCACCATTTATCCTGGAAGAAGGAATGCAGATTATTGTCATTTGAATTTAAAAATATTTTTTGCACTCACCATTTACTTTGGAAAAAGGACTGCACTTCATTGTTGTTTGATTTTTTTTGTGCACTAAACTTTTAATTTGTTTTCCATTTATTATTGTACATTTTTCTAATTTTTTTGTCTTTACATATGATTCTTGAGTTTTTACACTTATATTGGTGTATTTAGATTTAGAGCTGCTCCAACATACAGGCTTTATTAATATTATTGGTGTTAGTGACACTAAAGGAGTTTTGCAGCTTTATCGCCATTTTGTTGCACCACACTTTATTATTTGATTACAATTGTAATCTATACACTGAGTAGCTCATAAGTTCATTTCCATTTGTTCGCATAATGCAAATTAATAGTACTTATATGGATATATAGAGTTTTAAAATTCAAATAATTCAGTCCAAATGTCCCATAAAGGACATGAACTGTAGTGAAACGATCCTTGGCCAGTTTCCAATTAAATTGTATATGTACCCACACCTTATAAAATAACCCATTGAGTTTAAAATATAAATGAAAGGCAAAATATTTGTGAACACCTTTTTTTTTGCCCCTTTTTTATAAGTGACCGCATACCCTCTGTTCACAACTGCATAAGGATCTTAGAAAGCTGGGGGGGGGGGGGGGGGACAGCAGAACACTGATCGTCCCAACTAATGGCTGTTCGGGGGTAAGGGCGTGTCAGAGCAAGTCTGATCATTGGAGGACTGCAAGCTGAGTTTCACAACTAGAGAACTCACCACGCTGTGCTTTCCTGCTTAGAGTGGTCCGTTTTTAATAGCAAAGAAGAGGGACTGACAGGAACACCAGGTACTGTATTTATCGGCGTATAACACACACTTTTTTCCCCTTAAAATCAGGGGAAAATCAAGGGTGCATGTTATATGCCGATCCCCCGCTGATTGTGAGCCTTTTCGCGGCTCTTGGCGGCTCTCGGCCGCTTTCGGCCACTATCGGCAGCTCTCGGCGGCTTTCAGCCATTCTCGACGGCTTTCAGCGGCTCTCGCAGTCCTGTGTGAGCCGCCGAGAATGGTCGAAAGCCGCCGAGAGTGGCTGAGAATGGCCGAAAGCCGCCGAAAGCCGCCAAGAGAGGCCGAGAATGGCCGAGCCGATGAGAGCGGTGGCGCCATTTTTAAACGGCAGCACTGCATACACAGGGGCAAGGCTACAGATTGAAACTCACAAGGCTGCAATGATACTACAGATGGACACTCACAAGGCTACACTGAAAGGTTGCAATGATGAACACTGACAATGCTACACTAATGCCCCGTACACACGGTCGGATTTTCCGATGGACAATGTCCAATCGGAGCGTGTTGTCGGAAATTCCGACATTTTCCATCGGATTTTCCGACACACAAAGTTGGACAGCAGGAGATAAAATTTTCCGACAACAAAATCCGATCGCGTCAATTCTGACCGTGTGTGGCCTGTTCCGACGCACAAAGTGCCACGCATGCTCAGAAGAAATTCCGACACGGGACAGCTCGTTCTGGTAAACTTAGCGTTCGCAATGGATACAGCACTTTCGTCACGCTGCAATGTTCAAAATGGTTTAATACAGCGCACTCTCCTTCTGTATAATGTGACAAGAATTAAGTAGTTTTGCTGCTCATATTCACACACACTTCTCACAAACTTCTTTCGTTACTATTTATCGGGATTCCCTCAATATATTTTGATTTCTCACATCTGACAACATATTTTTGTATCTTTTTTTTTTTTTTTTTTTTTTGCCTTTAATGTAGAATCTTTTTTTGTGTTTCTCTTCTTTTTTTTTTTTTTTTGGTGATTTTGATTTGTACTCCCGAAAATGTTTGTGTGTTTTTTGTGACAAGTTCCCACAACACCATTAATATGTTGTTCTATTTAATCTGTAGGAGATTGTTTGGTGTTGTTGTCCCTTGTTAATTTCACATTTTATGTTAGAAATGTACCTAAATCGTCACCAACAAACTGTCCTTTTTGGATGAAAACACACACAGGAGAGTAGAATTTACCTAAAAAAATTTTATTAAGGGGTCACAACTATAAAAAAACAAAGAGGGAGGCAACGCTGGAGAAACTGCAGAAGTGGGCGAAGCCTTGGACCCCCAGGGCAGACATCAATTATTTAAAAGCTAAATTGGTGGCCTGAGGAGTCCTTATCTAAGGGAGGGCAGTCTGGTCCAGAAGTCCCAGAGATCCGGAAAGCAGCAGATGACATCTGTGTCCCCAGGCTGTGGTCATACGAGAGACTGCATCTTCTGTCAGACCAGACTGAACCCAGGGTCATCACTCTTTGGTCTTCCTTCCACGCTTCCTTCCAGGCTTTGGCTGTGGTGGTGGAGTTGTGGCAGCAGGAGGAGGAGGAGCATCGTCGATCTCAATGACATCTGTCTTGGGTGTCAGTTCCCCACTCTTCCCCTTACGTAGGACTTTATAAATCAGGTCCTCAGAGATCCTGCGTTGGCCCTCCTGCATGCCCTGCAATTTGGTGGCAGCCATGCAGGCAAAGGCCTCTGCAGGACTGGGGAAGGCTCTGAGGGACGCCGAAGCCTCCTGGATCAGCCTGTATGCTGAATCCTGCACAGGACTGGGAGTGGCCTTCCTGGCCCTTTTGTATGGCAGACGGAGGGGAGGAACCTGAGACACAGTCAGGCTGCGACTTGTCCCAGGCTTCTCATGGCTGACACTTAGCCCCGCCTCCTCCTGGCTGACACTAATCCCCGCCTCCTCCTGACTGCCACTAATCCCCGCCTCCTCCTGACTGCCACATTCCACAGTCTCCTCCTGGCTGAGGTCTTCCTGTGTATGAAAAAGGGACATAGTTTGAGTTTTTTATTCATCAATCACACACAATTTTCACCTCCTGACTGCTGCAAATTGAATGTTAACAAATATAACAGACTATCCTTCTGAGCCCAGCATTTTGCATTCTTGTCCCAATTTTGGGTGCCCACTACTGTCTATTGATATGTAAAACACTTTCTTTAATCAGCAATTAATGATCAATAATAACATCTAGTAAACATCATTTATTTATTGCCCAGAAATCTGTAGAAGAATGCTATACCTGACTCCAGCTGGGCTCCTCCACTTCTTCCTGGCTGGAAGGCCCAGGTTGGACATCGGAAGCCTCAGCTGGTATGGAAGGAAGAGTGGAAGGAAGAGTAGAGAGGGATTCCCTGACTTCAGTGTGGTCTGACAGAAATCGCAGTCTCTCATAGTACCACAGCCTGGGGACATAAACGTCATCTGCTGCAGCTCTGGACCTCAGGGAATCTGTGACCTTCTTGCGATCCCTAAGATAAGTGCTCCTCAGGCCACCAATTTTTGCTTTTAAATAAGGGATGGTTGCTGTGGGGACCACCGGATTCACTAACTCCAGCAGTTTCTCCAGCGCTGCCTGCCTCTTTTGTTTATGGTTATAGTGGGGGTGTCTCACTTGCCACAGACAGGGCAGCTCCCTGTACTTGTCAATAAACAGGGGCAAGAAATTGTGGTCGTTGAACCCATCCATTTTCTATGCAAGACACAACACAAGACAAACCCTAATGTCAGGCCAAACTCCCCTAATCTTGTTACAATATAGGCTTCCATTTCGAAGCAGTATAGGCCCAAGTTTAGATCCTACCTTCGTTAGCACGATCGGCGTCTCCGATGCTCCTTCCTCCGCTCACAGATCGTACGTAAGATGCGCACGTTACGATTTATACACACTGCGCATGCGTATAACTCCGCCCGCCCCTGACGTTCTTTCTAGTCTATTCCCCGCCCCTTTTCGTTCGGCGCAGTGGGGGAAGAGCACATGGTGGATAGACAGCAGGATCGTGCTAATTGTAGCAACGAGGAGGAGGGGGAGGAAAGGCCGGAGCCTGAAACGTCCCGATCCAGAAGGAGATTAAAGGACTCAAATACGTCCTTTGGGGAGATGTTGGAAATGGTGGACATCCTGAAGAAGGCCGACTATGATGGAAAGTATGGGCCTTACCCCAACCCCAATGTCCGAAAGGCCAAGATCATGGCGAAAGTGGTCAGGAGTCTGCACCGGAAATTCAGGGTACGACGATCGAAAGATCAGCTCAGGAAGCGGTGGTCGGACCTGAAATTACGAGAACATGAGCAGTACAGAAAGATCCGGAGAGTGCTGCAAAAAAGTAAGTAGTTGTGCTGTGTTCCTATTCTTTTTGTGTTTATTACGTTCGTGCTGCTCCATGTGCTTTTAGGAACTGTTGTACAGTTTAAAATGGCAACTTTCATGTTCATGGGCACATTATTCGTTCGGATCACACATTTTTATTTCGGACGATAAAATACCATTGTTTAGCCCATATGCATTTGGCCACCATTTTGACGCCCTATACTTGGCTTCAAAGAATTGGGTTGTGTAGATGGGTTTGTTATTAGAATGAAATGCAAACTAGATTGTGTGTAAGGAGAGGACACTCAGCAGCTGTTTTCACATCTGGACACTGGAGCACTAGTGTGGGACCCCAGAACACCATTTTTATTAGGGGGGGCACACAGGTGCTCCAGTGTATACTATAGGGGGGGCTACATCTGTGAAGCTTGTACCAAACAGGTAAAGTATTGCAGCTTGACAAAGGACACTAAAAAAGCTACATCTTGGAACTCGGCTAAAATAGATCATTGTACCCCACTTCCAAACAATGTTTCATCTTTATAGTTCTGACATTAAATATCTGTGTGCTAATTATACCATTTTTGTTTTACATAGGGGAGAAAAGACTCGGAGGACACCCCTCATCCCAGGAGACCCCCCCCCCCCCCCCCCCCGGAAGAAGGGGAAATCCCAATAACACAAGATGAGCAGGAGGATGAAGACGTGGTGGAACTAGTCACCACAACAGGTGAGTGTCTGCAACCACAGGCTCACGTAAGATATGGATGGTGGCATTTTTTTGCAAACCTAATTTATTTTGGGGTTCCTCTCTTTTTAGGTGATCGTGAGGTTGTGGATGAAGATCCTTTCACATCCGAAAGTGCCCAGATCCTGATCGGGGAGATCATGGGGTGTAATTTACAATTGGAAAACATCAAGCAAAACATCAATGATGTTATTCCAAAATATAAAAACATCATTGATGTTTTGGGGCGAGTTTAAAGCCCCTCCAAATCACTTTCTTCTTTTGTGTGCTACAATGTGCTAAATCTTTTTGTGATTTTTCCCAAAGCCAAATTTGGAGGATGCACACAGTGTGCCAACATGTGCTATCTGCCATCACGGGAGATCAATGGACGCGTTTTGGGGGTGCGACCCCTTCCTCAATAATAAAGTAGCGGTGAGGAAGGGCTTTCTCCCCCAAAATACGTCCCTTGATCCCCCCTGATGGCAGATAGCACATGTAGACATTGGGAAATTTGTGTGCATCTTCCAAATTTGGCTTTTCCTAGGGTGATTTCCCCCCATCTGAACGCAATATCAAACACAGTTCCTAAATACTCATGTCTGATATTGCCTTCAAGTTCTACCAAATGTGAACTTTGTAAGATCAAGATTTGTGTCTTTCTTGTGGGTTTTACACAGGCCTGTTTTCTATAAAATGCACATTTTGATTTTGGATAATGACACCACAAAAATTGTTATACAACAAACATGTTGGTTTGTCAGAAAAACCTTTGGTAAATGCACATGTGATTGTGCTGGTATTAAAAAGATTGTTCATCAAGAATGTGTGGATTATTGTCTCAACGCTACAACACTTTTGGGGTGATGTAATTGTTGTTTTATGAGAAAATGGGGGTAATTTCCTAAGGGCAAATCCTCTTTGCACTACAAGTGCTGTTTCAGTGCAGTTGCAAGTGCACTTGTAGTGAAAAGTGTCTTTGCATTTAGTAAATAACAGCCAACAGTGCTTTGTAAGGTTACACAATCACGCCATTTTCTGCACTCAACACATTTCTGTCAGGGTCAGCTCAAACAAACACAAGCAGTAAATGTCCACAAAGAAGAGCCTGGGGGGAGATGCCTGTCGAGAACTTCAAGTCCTGCAGACTTCTCCCTGTGGCCAAATACCGCAGGGTAGCGACCAACCTCTGCTCCGCAGTGATGGCTTGCCTCATGCAGGTATCCTGCCTGCTGATATAGGGGGTCAGCGAAGCCAACAAACTGTGAAACACGGGGTCCGTCATCCGGAGAAAGTTCCTGAAATCATCAGGATTATTCTCACAGATCTCACGGAGCAAAGGCATATGAGAGAACTGGTCACGCTGAAGCAACCAATTCTTGGTCCATGAACTCCTCCCCACCCTGTTCATGGACTGGACTTGTGTCAAGGTCAGGACCCCAACACCAAGCCCCCGCACAGCACGAACTCTACGAGGAGTACGCATACGAAACATGGCTAGAAAACGGTCGGCTGCTTAGAACGAAGTAACAGAACGCACTGAAGAACAGCAAGGCCTGTGAAGAGCGACCTGAAAACCAGTAACGAACGAACAAGAATACAATGACTACCTAAAGTCACGCGGAACTTGCTGCACGCACTGAAGAGCAGATACAAACCCACAAGCACAAACTGAACGGCAGAAAACGATCTGAAAGCCACGAGTCTGAAAAAGCGCGAATCGTCTCTCACCAAACTTTTACTAACACGAGATTAGCAAAAGGAGCCCAAAGGGTGCCACGCTTGGTTCTGAACCGGCCTTTTCTAGTCTCGTCGTACGTGGTGTACGTGACCGCGTGGTTGTCGATCGGAAATTCCGACAACTTTGTGCGACCGTGTGTAGGCAAAACAAGTTTGAGCCAACATCCGTCGGAAAAAATCCTAGGATTTTGTTGTCGGAATGTCCGAACAAAGTCCGACCGTGTGTACGCCCTATAACACTGAAAGGCTGCAATGATGGACACTGACAATGCTTCACTAACACTGACAAAGCTGCAATAATGGACAAGGCTACAGATGGACACTGACAATGCTACACTGACAAGGCTGCAATGGACACTGACAGGACACTGACAAGGCTACATTGATAGGCATTTAAATGTAAGTTTTTTTTCCTTAAACTTCCCTCCTAAAAGTTTTTTTCCATAAAATTTCCTCCTAAACTTGGGGTGCGTGTTATACACCAACGCGTGTTATACGCCGATTAATACAGTATATCACACAAAGGAAGCCATACAAAGAGAATAGGATACTTTTTCATACAAGTAGATGGCACAGCATGCACATATCAGGAATATGATATTTTTGGTTGACATATTCTTTAAGAACTCCTCCCGTGATGTCCCCTCCACCATGGTGACAAATGAAAACTCTTAAAAGTAAACCTCAAGGCAAAATAAGGTAATTTAACACTTTATATATCACGTGGGTAGTGGAAGGTATAAGCTGACCATACATCCACTGTAATGCTTCAAATATTGTATGTTATAGCAAAAAGAGAACAGTGCTCCACATAGTGCAGGTTAGCACGTTTAGGTGGGGTGCAGTGTGGTGATGCGGCAATAAGTTACACAGTCAGGTGCAATAGAAAACTTGTATTGAAGTAGTGCAGTAACAGTGCACAACAAGACTGTTCAACCGGGTACACTCACGGTTTCAGCAACGTGAAGGCAGCAGTTTTCAGCCAGACTGACAGCGTCTGTTGAGAGGGGCAGAATGCTGTCTGGCCTTGTTGTGCCCAAGCAGGAAGCTGCTCCTAAGAGATGCGACCCTATGCTTTCGCTCCTTGCCAGGAACCTCTCCCTACCACTAATACTGTCCCTAACAGGCGAGGTAATTTCCCTATGCTACCCACTTGCAGAAAGCATGCCAAGCCTGAGAGTCAGGGCATTAAAAAGGCCCTGCCTGACCCAAGATGGCCTCCAGATTGACATGGGGTGACAACATCCAACAGGATTGCTTGCCCAGTGACCCAGGAAACTATAGAGGAACCATGTTCTTTATGGATTCCTCTCCAGCTGTAGGGTCGCTGTGGTTGAGCATCACCTGCAGTGGACAAAGTTAACTGCACCTGCCTACACACAGCTACTTTTATTAAAAACAAGAGTAAAATTTACAAGGATAAGATAATGCAGGCACAAGCAATTATCGCCACACCGCCCTGTCTTTCCACAATGGACGTGATGATGTCTGTGCATCTGTTGTGGAAGGAAGGGACAGTGAATGTGCATTATTTTACTTTTGTAAGTTTTTCTCTTGTTTTTAAAAACTTTATTAGCTTTATTTACCTGCACTATTTGGAGTGCTCTTTTCTTATCTATATGTTAACATACGCAATTTGAGGCATTACAGTAGATGTATGGTCAGCTTGTAAGGTGACTTCTGATTGGCCAAGTGTTGGCACCAAAATGTGCAAATCCATGTTCTGCTTCTTCTTAGATAGGACAACAACCCACTGCTGGTGGATTAAAGCCTTTGGCATATTGTGCCCAACTCCTGGCCATAGGCCTACCCAGGGGCGTTGCTAAGTCTGCAAAAGATCTGGGGCTAGAGCCCATAGCAGCGGTCACCAAACTTTTTGCATGCCCGCGGGGGGGGGGGGGGGGGGGGGGGGGGGACCAGTGGTAAGCAATTTTTCACGGGCGATGGCTGGTGTTGGTGGTTCAATCATCATGGCATAATGGTTGATATGGTGTCAGGGTGATTGAGGTGCATTATTTATATTGTTACATTCTAATATATAATGAAGTGGTTCAACACGCCATACTGCAGAATCAGTGGGAGCCCTGGGCATGTCACTTGCCACATCTCCTGCCACCAGATGCAGCATGTCACTTGCCACCGTCGCCTGTCACCAGATGCAGCATGTTACTTGCCACCGTCGCCTGTCACCAGATGCAGCGTGTCACTTGCCACCGTCACCTGCCAATAGATGTGGATTGTCACTTGCCACGTCTCCTGCCACCATTTGCAGATTATCACTTGCCACGTCACTGGCCACCAGATGTGGGTTGTCACTTGCCAACTGATGTGGATTGTCACTTGCCATGCCAGCCAGTGCCACCAAATGTGCATTGACGCTGCATAGGTGGCAGGCTGACAGCACTGGTCCATTTAGTGAGACAAGGAGAGCGGTGATGCGGGGCAGGCAGTGAGAGATGATGTAGCAAGGGGGTCTGGCTGCAAAGTGGAGCTCCACAATGACAGGAAGCACGTGACCTCCACTCCACCATGCTGTGAGGGCGGAAGAGCGCTGATTTGTGGCGGACAGTGAGAGATTATATGTCATCTCTCTGCTGCTCGCTGTACCTCGCTCCCAAATTGAAGAGGCCTGGCTGTGAAGAGTGCTGATGTAGAGATGTCATCTCTGCTGATCTGCCCACTCGCTTCTTTCCTCTCCTCTGCCTCTCTCATGTATTCAGCCCACCTGCCACAGCAGCCTCAACCCGCTGGTTAGGCAGGGACCCTGCGGTAAGAGACTCGGGGCTATGGGCCCCAGATTCGGGGCTATAGCCCCAATAGCCACCCCCTAGCAACGCCCCTGGGCCTACCCATAACATTCCCGGCCATTGGGCCTTTATATTCAAGAAAAAAAGAATGTCCACACATGCAATATATTTTTCTACCCTTTACTATAGCTTTCAAAGATGGTCATGACAATTGACCTCACATCGACATACTAACAGAACTCTTCGACACACAGTGCCACACAGTGCCATATACAAGAGCAAACCTTCTGGAGCAGCCATTTAGGCTCAGAACCCCAGCACATAATTAGTAAGCCATCAGCCATCTTCCCCTTGCTTCTCCTTGGGAGCACCAGTGTTGGGACCAACCTCCCTTTATACTAGTGTCACAGCATTCCACTTCTGTCACTGAAATTAACAAGGTGCTTTTCTATATTATACTAGTGTCTCTATGTCCCACTCCATACCTCTACCCAGCCAGGCATGCTCACCGATGTTACTCTCACTCCCAGGCAGGGTTGCCAATACCAACAGGCTGTAAATTTAAGGAAAGTTTGTAAAAATCAACCATCAACCATCTACAAACTGACTGTTATGGCCATGGGCCAGTTTTGGAACTGCACATGCGCAGTTCCAAAGCTGGCTGAGATCGGGTGGGTGGGCGGTGACGTCAGTTCATAGAGGCCCCAACTAGGAATGATGCCCTGCCCTGCCCTGCATCTCAAACAATGCAGAGCTTATTATTAATGTTCATATAAAAGAACATCAGGGTAGTAGTGACCATAACATGATTTCATTTAGTATTAGCTGTAAGCAACAAACACATACATAAAAACACTTTACTTTAAGAGAGTGAATTTACCAAGGATGAGGGCTGCTCTCCAAGACTTATGCCCCGTACACACGGTCGGACTTTGTTCGGACATTCCGACAACAAAATCCTCGGATTTTTTCCGACGGATGTTGGCTCAAACTTGTCTTGCATACACACGGTCACACAAAGTTGTCGGAAAATCCGATCGTTCTGAACGCGGTGACGTAAAACACGTACGTCGGGACTATAAACGGGTCAGTGGCCAATAGCTTTCATCTCTTTATTTATTCTGAGCATGCGTGGCACTTTGTCCGTCGGATTTGTGTACACACGATCGGAATTTCCGACAACGGATTTTGTTGTCGGAAAATTTTATCTCCTGCTGTCCAACTTTGTGTGTCGGAAAATCCGATGGAAAATGTCCGATGGCGCCCACACACGGTCGGAATTTCCGACAACACGCTCCGATCGGACATTGTCCATCCGAAAATCTGACCGTGTGTACGGGGCATTAGACTGGGAGGGAATATTGGCATCGATGAACACAGAACAAAAATGGGAATTCTTCAAAAAGACAGTATGTGAACACACTGCAAATATATTCCCATGGGCAATAGGTTTAAAAGGCTAAATAAAACCTATGTATTTTTAAATTTTGGCGCGGGGTTCCCCTTAAAATCCATACCAGACCTGAAGAGCATGGTATGGATTTTGGGGGGGAGCCCCCACACCATTTTTTAAAAATTTTGCCGCGGGGTTCCCCTTAATATTCATACCAGACCCGAAGGGCCTGGTATTGAACTGGGGGAACCCACGCGTTTTTTTTTTCAATGATTTGTATCTATATTGCCGGGATCCAACAATACATTACAGCCGCGAGCAGTTTTAAATGCTATTTTTTCCTTTAGAAATGGCATTTTGCTGTGGTACTGTTAGAACATGGGAAATGGGAAAAATGCGCTACTTTACAGGCAGAGTAAGGAGACCCCCCAGGCACAATATTTAAAGGAATATTTCATTTTTATTGTTTCACGTTAAGCTTTATTAAAATCACTGCTCCTGAAAAAACGTCCATTTTTAAAGCTTTTTTTTGCATTGGTACATGTCCCCTGGGACAGTACCCAGTCCTCATACACTTTTTAAGGCAATAACTTACTTATAAGCCTTTAAAATTAGCACTTTTGGTTTTTCATGTTCGTGTCCCATAAACTTTATAGGTATTCGCACAAAATGTTTGCCTGTTCGCATGTTCTGCTGCGAACCAAACCGGGGGGATGTTCGGCTCATCCCTAGTTAAAAGTGGTTTCCAACGGTCCTGGCATGAGTCAGTACCTATTAATGAAAGAAACAGGGTCATTCATTGAAACAGTCAGCAGGGATTGAGGAATAAAGCACATTCTGCCCATGACAAGGCTCATGAGGTTTTGTCCATTTCTTGTGAAATGGGACTTTGAGTTGTAATGTTTATTAGCTTGAGCTTGTAATAGCTGAGTTAAATATGCTGTTGGTATAATTTTTAAAGATCAGTATTATATTTTATGCTGTTAATATAATTTTAATACCTATAATAAAGGGCCATGGCCAATTAAATTCAAAATGAAAAACTGTGTCCAGTGCTATATCTTTTATATAAGTTAATATGATTATATATGTTCTGCCTTCTGTCCCATTGATCTCTGTCATTTCAAAGCCATTGTTTCTAATTTTTAGGGACTCTTTAATGACTGGGACAGTATCACCGGATTGGTGTAAGGCCAATATTTATGATGTGGTGCCTATATTTAAAAAGGGATTAAAGTCTTTACCAAGTGTAGCGGGACACATTTTTGATGTAGCTTAATGTTATGTTATATCTTATCATGTGGCGCCATCTAGCGGCCAAAATATAAAAGGACTGCATCTTTATTCCTTTTATTATTTAGGTTGACATGGAAGTGTTCTGTTTGTTTACATTTAGACATTAACTTGGTCTACCCACAATGCTCAGTAACTCCCACAAACCTCAGGGAACAGAACTGCATTGTGGGAAGACTATAAAAGGGCTGGGAGCGGCCATCTTAGGTCTCTTGTTCCTGGGACGCATGGCCTGCCAGCAGGGCTCTGCGGGTGTGTGTGTCCCGCAGAGTTGCGGCCTACCCTGTGCGGAACAGAACAGCAGCCAGCGATCCTGCCTTAGATCACAGCGTGCTGGAGCAGCAGAGTGATCGTTCCAGAGACCCTTGAAGGAGGTAACTGAGGACTCCCGGTCGTCTGTGAGTAGTTTTTGATCCGGCCTTACATCACAGCATGCTGGAGCAGCAGTGTGATCGTTCCAGAGACCCTTGTAGGAGGTAACCGAGAACTCCCGGTTTTCTACTCTCTGTGAGCAGTTTTACAGCATGACGGCGTGGCCACAGTGAATAGACTGAGAACTTGTGGAACGGAGACAGAACCCTGTACATCAGAACGGAGTCTTCTGACAACATTGTCCTGGTTGGGTGAGAGGGCTGTTGCCCTAAAGTTTCTTGATGCATTTTTATACATCCATCTACACAAGACAAAGTTGCTGGGACCCATAGTCCCACAAGCAAAGTCAAGAGGATTTAGTACTGAGTCCCTGGCATCAAAGTTAGTTATAGTGCTGCTGCACCAGAACCATATTTTCACATTTTCAGTCTACTTTGATCAGGAGTCATTAACCCTTTGGATTACAAATCTACTTTGTTTTTGCTAGCAGAAGAAAAGAAGAAAAGAAGGACTGTTTAGTAAAACACAAGGCCTTGTGTCCCTTTACTATATTGGGGTAGTGTGATACTAAATGAGGGAGCTCTCTAATTGTTGTACTACACTTTATCAAGTTAGTCTTTGATTTAGTATAGTAATAAAGCACGCAGGAAATAGGATAGTGCTCATAGTGAGATAAATTCACTCTGACGGTTATCCTATTTACTTTGTTACACCACTCATATATTATTTCAGACATTCTATACCTGTATTGTATCTTTGTAATTTAAAGTTCAGTTGGCTGTCAGACTATGTTGGTCTGACAGTACAACCATTGTAGTTTAAACCTTCTAAACCAATTACAGTAAATAAGGTTATTATCCAAGTATAACTGTGTGAGTGTTGTTTTCCTCTTCATCACCAGCCAAGAGGAGGGTAAGGTAACTACAGACAGGTATATTATATTGAGTATTGTGAACTTGCCTTTATGATTTCGTTTTGACTGCACACTATTACACCACTGCTGTGTTAGGGGGACTGAGATAGTTAAAGGGGAAACAAAGCAGAGTACAGGCCCAAATAAATCAGTAGCTCCTTCGGGGGTTAGTGCTACACAAGTAACTATAGACCTGTTAGTTTAACTTCTATAGTCGGGAAGATATTGGAGAGTTTAATAAAAGACCACATAGATGAGTTCTTGCTGGAAAAAAATATTTTAAGTAACAGACAGCATGGATTAATGAAAGACAAAAGTTATCAAACAAACCTGATTTCTTTTTATAAGGAAGTGAGAAAAACCTTAGACAAAGGAGTGGCTATGGACGTGGTATATTTAGATTTTGCCAAAGCATTTGACACAGTTTCCCACACATGACTAATGTGTAAGGTAAAGTCTACAGGCTTGGAAAAATCAGTTTGTAAATGGATAGAAAACTGGCTAAAAGACAGAATTCAGAAAGAAGTGGTTAATGATTTATACTCTGAATGGTCTAAGGTTGTCAGTGGCGTACCCCAAGGTTCAGTGTTGGGACCCTTACTTTTTAATACATTTATAAATGATATAGGGTCTGGGATTGAAGGTAGCATTTCAGTCTTTGCAGATGACAACAAACTATGCAGTTGAATAACGTCCTTGCATGATGTCTTCAACTTACAAGCCGGCCTCAATACACTGTTTAACTGGGCAATTATGTGGCAAATGAGGTTTAATGTTGATAAATGTAAATTTATGCACTTGGGAGCTAAGAATATGCATGCATCATACATACTAAGGGGAGTATACTGGGGGAATCCATAGCGGAGAAGGATCTGGGGGTTCTGGTAGATCATAAGCTGGAACTGGAGAAAGTCCAGAGAAGAGCAACCAAATTGATAAGAGGCATTGAGAAGCTCAACTATGAGAAAAGATTAAAGGAATTTAATTTATTATCTTGTGAGAAGAGGAGATTAATGGGGGGGGGGATTTATGATCAACATGTAAATACATAAGTGGTCCATATAGTGAACTTGGTGTTGAGTTATTCACTTTAAGGTCATCACAGAGGGCAAGGGGGCACACTTTACATCTGGAGGAAAAGAGCTGTGAGAATGTGGAATAGACTTTCTCAAGAGCTAGTTCTGTCCAGCTCAGTAGACTGCTTTAAAAAAAAAAAAGGCCTGGATTATTTCCTAAATGTACATATTAATATATATATATATATATATATATATATATATATATATATATATATATATATATATATATATATAAAAATTAAATAAAATAACTGGATACTGATAGTAAAGTTGATCCAGGGAATGGCCAATTGCCTTTTGGGTGATGAGGGAGGATTTTTTTCTCCTGCTGGAGCAAACTGGACCGTACGTTGGATATAGTATTGTGTATAAACTATGGTAAATGTTTTTTTTTCTTTTTTTTCCCTTTTATTGGTTGAACTGGATAGACTTGTGTCTTTTTTCAACCAGACTAACTATGTAACTATGTCATGGCTCTGCTTGGCACCTTTAGTGAACTACAGAAAGGACTGGAGGGGGAGGGAGCTGGGAGCTGGAAACTGGAGCGCCCCTGGGATGGGGGCTGGGAGGATTGTCACTGGAGAGGGCTGAGGAGGAGGATCAAACCAGAGGGCTGTGACTGTCTGAGTAAGCCTGCCCTGCACCTTGCACCCAAGCGACAGCAAGCATTATGGAGGAGGTCAGTGACAGTGCCTCCAGCCAGGCCACACAGCATGGGGAGGGAGGGTCACTGATGAAAGGAGAGAGTAAATACTCTATGGTAAGTGGGACACTGATATAAAGGTCCCCCCTTATATTAGTAACCTCCCCTTATTTTAGTGTATTTATTTTGCAGAAGGTGGTCTGTGGACAGTGGTCATCAGCAGAGTCCCCCCCACATCAGAATTCCCAGCATTCCCCCCTTAAATTAGAATCCTCAGAGGCCCCCTTTACATCAGAGTCTGCAGGATTCCCCCTTACACTGTGCAGACCCTGATATAAGGGTGAACTCTGATGTAAAGGCAATGCTGCAGACCCTGATGTAAAGGGGAACGCTGCGGACCATGATGTAAGTGGGAACTTTGTGGACTCTGATGTAAGGGAGGGCTCCGGTGACCCACCACCTTAGATCAGAGTTCCCCTTTACACCTGAGCCCACAGTATTCCCCCTTACATTATGGTCTGCAGCATTCCCCTTTACATCAGGGTTCACAAAGTTCCCCCTTGCACTGTAAGGGGGAAACCTGCAGACTCTGATGTAAGGGGGGACTCTGTGGGCTTTTGTGTAAGGGGGGGGGGGCTCTGGTGACCAGAGACACCCTTACATCAGACTTTTCCTTTACTCCAGAGTCCAACAGTTTCAGTTTTTTTTTAACCACTTCCTGACCATGCTATAGCCAAATGATGGCTGCAGTATGGTCGGCCAGTTCTGGGAAGGCATCATATAATGTCCTCCCATGATCAAGCCTGCTGCGGCATGCGGGCGGCTCTCTCTGTGATCACTGTGTCCTTAGGACACAGCTAATCACAGATTGGGGTAAAAAGTCAATCACAGTGGCTCTTTACCACACGATTAGCTGTGTCCAATCATAGCTGATCACGATGTATACACAAGTAGGTTATCAGCATTTCTTTCCTCGCGCTGACAGCATGAGGAGAGGAGAGTCTGTAACCATGAAAAGACATCTACACTCATAATCAAGGCACTGATTATCTGTGTCCTGATTATCAATGCAGCCCCAACAGTGCCCATCAGTGCCGCCTAACAGTGGCCACTAGTGCTGCCAATCAGTGCCCATCAGTACCTCCTCATCAGTGTCACCTATCAGTGCTGCCTATCAGTGCCATCTACCAGTATCCATCGTTTCTGCCTATGAGTGTCATTTATCAGTGCCCATCAGTTTCACCCATCAGTGCCGCCTAGCAGTGCAGCCTTATCAGTGCCAACTAGTGCTGCCTCATCAGTGCAGCCTATACGTGCAGCCTCATCAGTGCACATCAGTGAAAAATTTACCTGTTTGCAAAATCTTAAAACAAACTATGAAAAATGTTTTGTTTGTTTTTTCCAAATATACTGTATTTTTTTTTTTTGTTTATTTAGCAAAAAATTAAAAACGCAGTTGTGATTAAATACCACCAAAAGAAAGTTCTATTTGAGTAAAAAAAAATTATAAAAATGTAATATGGGTAAAGTGTAGCATGACCACGCAATTGTCATTCAAAGTGTGATGGCGCTGAAAGCTGAAAATTGGCCTGGGCAGGAAGGGGGTAAAAGTGCCCAGTAGGCAAGTGGTTAAGGTTGGCTCAGTCAGTCACCCCTTTTCGTGTGCATGAAATCATATGCAATAGAAATGTTTAATTTTTTTTTTTTTTTTTTTTTTACTCTTTTTATTGACATTTTCATAATAAAGTTACAAACATTAAAACAGAGTCAACAGTCAGCACTACAATGCACCAGCACCAGTGAACAATGCACCTCCAGACCATACCAGTGACCAGTTTCTTGTATAGAGGTAAATAAGGAAAATAAAACACACATTTACAGAGTCAAATCACATCAACCCTAAGATATCAACAGGTATTGGGCAAAGTGCTCACCAAGGCCTGTACATAGTTAGCATTTTGCCCACAGTATAAACTTTTAACCAATAAGCACTTAATCTCAAGCGGTAGAACTATCATTCATTGATTCAACTGCCCCACAGCTTTTCAAATTTAATGGTACCCCTCTACTAAGCTTTATTAACGCTTTCCAAGCCACAATGATAGGGGCCACCGGTTTCTTCCATGACAGAAAGATTATTTTACGTGCATAATACAGGAGCAGGTTTAGTAATGTACGGATAACCTTTTTGGGTGCCAACGGGTCCAACAGTCCCAACAAACAGATTGCTATGGAAGGTCTGATGGTATTCGTCATAACTGACTTGACACAGCCCATAACCTCCGCCCAAAACTGCTGGATCGAATTGCAATGCCAGAAAATGTGCGGAAAATCCACCCAAGGGCAGCACACCTCCAACAAGTCGAGCGATGCGCTGGAAAGATTCTCTCAAGTTTAGCTGGAGTGTAATATATTCTATGGAGAAATTTGAATTGTATCAGGTGATCCCATGCTGACACCAGTCTAGAAAAGTTTCACACATTGTCCCAGTCATCACTATCAAGCTGCGGGAAGTCTGACAACCAGGCAACACGACAGGAGACCAGAACCTTAGTAGTATCTATAGGGCTTTAGGGAGGTCTTGGTCTCTAAGCAAGGATTCCAAATCACCAACCCGCACATCTACGTTAAAGAACCCAATTTGAGCAGAAAAAGTGCGCCTAAACTGGAGGAAGCGAAATACAGGCATACCCCACTTTTAAGTACACAATGGGGTTTATTTACTAAAGCTAGAAAGTGCAAAATCAGGCTCACTTCTGTATAGAAACCAATGAACTTCCAGGTTTTATTACCAAAGTTAAATTGAACAAGCTGGGGTTACAGGCTCATTGGTTTCTATGCAGAAGTGAGCCTGATTTCACACTTTCTAGCTTTAGTAAATAAACCCTATTGCGTACTTAAAAGTGAGGTATGCCTGTAAGTGCAAGTAAGGGAGCTAGTACCTGCGTTTAAGCTCCTCAAACGTCAACAGCACCCCATTACCGACTACTGAGCCCACTGTCTTGATCCCATATCTCGTCCAAATAATTGGGTCAGGATAGGAGAAAAACTGAGGCAAGTGAGGATTATGCCACAGTGGTGTATAGGGAGACACCACACTGTCTTGGAGTTCAGCTTTTCTGGTCAATTCCCATGCCTAATCACAGATCGCATTGACCGCGTAAGGGGTTAAGGGGCCCCCGTCCCACAGAACACTAAATGGGACAATGCCTTGTAGGATCTTACAACTGTGGCCTCCAGCGATACTGCTGCATCATCATCAGGCTGTGTCAACCATCTGTGTGCAAAGACTAATTGTCCTGCTAAGAAATACCTATTAAATTGAGTATCGCCAACCCCCCCTTCTTTCCAGGGCTGCTGCAATACTAGTAATTTAAGACGGGGTGCCCCCCCGCCCCAAAGAAAATTCAAAACTACCCTGTCTATTGCCTGGAAAATAGTCTTGGGGATCCAAACCAGTGAGTTTCTGAAAATATATAGGAATAGGGGGAGAAATTTTTTTCATTTTTAACAAATTAATTTTACCAATCAGGGAAAGTGGCAAGTTACCTCCCACTCACAGTTCACGTCAGACAGTAACAAGAGTCAGGGTGACTACAGCTGGTTATTCTAGGTATTAAACTACCTCAAACTGGAGCTTTAGCCCCATGAAGGGCCCTCAGCAGTAGCTGACTACATCCATTACTACATCAATGTCGCTGTGGGGTGTTTGGCTCCCATGCCCCATGTCTCAAAGCTCCTCCAACCTTATTTGAGCACTAGCTCCACCAATTACATCATTACAGGAAGGCATTGGCTAAAAGGGGCCCTAACCTCCAACTACATAATTCCCAATTACCACATTCTTTTGGGACAGAACCACATAGTGGCTGACCATCTAACTGAACCTGCTAACATGCCAATACCTTCAACTACCCATGTGATGTTTCATCTATTTAAAGTGTGAAGTGACCTCATTCTGCCTTGAGGTCCATTCTTTTTAGTAGGAGTTTACATTTCTCAGGGTGGTGGAGTTGATGTCATGAGAGGAGTTTTTAATTGGAAATTGGCGGAGGAATTTTTCTAACTACACAGTTCACTTTCTTTATGGAGGGGATTTACTAAGCACACAGAATCCGGTGCAGCTGTGCATGGTACCCAGCTTCTAACTTCAGCTTGGTTAATTAAGCTTTGACATAAAACCTGGAAGATGAAACCTGGATCAGATTTTTGCATATGATTATGTTTTATTCATTTGTAGTCGCATAGTTTTTTTTCACATGATTTGTATAATTTAACCACTTCCTGCGGCAGGGCGGACCTTAAGCGTGAAATCACGTACCTGTATGTCTTTTTTGTTTCCAGATCTGTGGCACGCGTGCATGCCACCGGCGACTCACTCCCGCTGTGATTGAACACAGCAGGATCCAATCAGTGGGTCTGGCAGACCCAATGTTCGCTGGCACCCGGCGATTGTTTCCAAGAAAGGCAGAATGGCAGTCTGCCTATGTAAACAAGACAGATCGCTGTTCTGTCAGAGGGGAAGATGGAGCTCTTGTCTTTCTGCTAAGCAGGAACACAGATCTCTGTCTTCCCCCAGTCAAAGCATCCCCCACACAGCAAGCACTCCCAGGGAACACATTTAACCCTTTGATCACCCCTGATGTTCACCCCTTCCCTGCCAATGTCAGTACAGTGACAGTGCATTTTACACTGTATTAGTGTCCCCAAAAAATGTCACTAAGACCCCATACACACTATTAGATTTTCTGCAGATTTTTGTCTTCAGATTTACCAAAACCATATAATATGAGGTCAAACCTTAAGAGTTTAAATTTGTATGCAATCAGGCAGCCCTTGCAGTACATGGTTTTGGTAAATCTGAAGACAAAAATCTGCAGAAAATCAATAGTGTGTATGGGGCCTTAGTGTCAGATTTGTCCGCTGTAATGTCGCAGCCCTGCTAAAAATCGCTGATCGCCGTCATTACTAGTAAAAAACAAAAACATTTCCATAAATCTATCCCATAGTTTGTACATGCAATAACTTTTGCGCCAACCAATCAATATAGGCTTATTGGGATTTTTTTTACCAAAAATGTAGCAGAATATATATTGGCATAAATTGATGAAGAAATTCGATTTTTCTTTTTAATTTATTGGGTATGTTTTATAGCAGAAAGTAAAAAATATTGTTTTTTTTTTTTTCAAAATTGTCGGTCTTTATTTGTTTATAGCACAAAAAATAAAAACCGCAGAGGTGATCAAATACTACCTAAAAAAAGCTCTATTTGTGGGAAATTGGTTTTATTTGGGTACAGCATCACACGGCTGCGCAATTGTCAGTTAAAATAACACAGTGCCGTATTGCAAAAAAAATGGCCTGGTCATGAAGGGGGTAAACCTTCCGGAGCTGAAGTGGTTAAAGCAGCATTTTATAGGCTTCTTGTATATATTACATGCACATGAAAATCTGACCCATTTAGCTACTGAAGGCATGAAAATCCTGCTGCAAAAACTTTTAGATAAAGTTAAACGCTAAGTTTAAGTAAGAAATTACAAACTGTACATTATAGCTATTTTAAATATAAAAACATCACCACATTTTACTAGGCATACTGAATGTTCTATAGGACAAGGGTAGGCAACCTGGGGCCCTCCAGCTGTTGTGGAACTACATTTCCCATGACATTGCAAGCCTGGCAGTTACAATTACTACCAGAGGCATGATGGAACTTGTAGTTCTGCAACAGCTGGCGGGCCCCAGGTTGCCTACCCCTGCTACAGGAGTCCTGTGACAAAGAAATAAGTAACACCCAAGACACATATCTTTAGTTTTATGATCAATCAGTGCAGCACCTGGACCTGTCCTCTTAAAGCTATGCAAATTGTGTCTCTCTCACAGTCATTTACATTTGCCTTTGGCCTCTCCTCTACCAGGTGACAATTCTGGTACCTAATGATAGTTTGCTAATGCACCACCAAATTGGCACCAATGGCACCAATGCACTGTGAAATGGAGGCCGAGTAGTGTTTTTTTTCCTCTGATACTGGGAAATGGAGAAGTGCAGGGGCTCCAGCAGGTGCTGTACATATTTTATTATACTTGGGGCTTGTGTTGACAGACTTCAATGGGCAAATGCAGCCTGCTTTTTGAGACATTTCTGAGATCATTCAGAGTTCAGGTGCAGGTGCGGTTGACATGTATTTAACCTCCTTCAGCTTCTTTTGCATTGCCATTGGCTTGTACAGTATAAGGAAAGAAGCAGGTCTGAAGCACACAAAAATCCATTAACACTGGTCCAAAGTGTGAAACATAGCTTTGAAAGATATGTAGTCTAGTCCTAGGTTGGGCTAATTTTAGCCGTAGACTTTGATGCATTTTAGCCCCCCCCCCCCGTTCACACCAAAGCAAACTTCGAAATTGTACGACTTCACTTGAAATAGCACAATTTCAAAGCCGCATGTCAGTGCGACTTCAGGTGCGACTTGGCTGACATCTGTGCAACTTCATGCACAAATGTCTATGCAAGTTGCACCTGAAATTGGCAAAAATAGGACAGAAACTTCTTTTTCAAATTGGTGCAGCACCACAAAGTCGGCATCGCACTGTTTTGAACAGTTCCATTGCCGACAATAGGGTGTGACTTGTCATGTGATTTGGACCTGTCAAATCGCATGACACGTCGCACTGGTGTGAATGGGGGCTTAAGACATGGAACTTTATCTCGGGCACCTGGCTGGGAGGCTGCTTGAATAGAGGTAAAGTCTCAATGTGTGAAAAGGCTGCAGGAGCCACCAGAGAGGGAGGCCACACAAAACGGAATGTCCTGATGAAGCCAGCAAATATTTGGAACTCAAGTACTTTATTCCATGTCTTGCATTCAAAGTACCCTAGAAGGAAAGACTTTATGTTAGTGACGCTGAATTTCATCTAAAGCTGATAGAGTGGGGAAGGGTTTGAGCCTATGTCAGATTTATATTACTAACTGTGTCCTTGTTGAGAAGCCCTCCAAATGGGGACACAGACAAAAATGTTTTTAGTTAAGAGAGATAGGTTAGAACATCTGGCAATGTTTTTATTGCTGTCTTTGCCTTTCTGTTCCTATGATGAATACTCGCCACACATCACAGGGATAGGTGAGAGAAGATCTTCCTAATGGGGTCACTGGCTGAAATAACAACTTTTTTCACACTACCCAAAAGTGTCCACAAATGCAATTTGCTGGAGTAATGCCCTGTACACACAACCGGTTTTGCCGTCGGAATAAACTCTGAAGGTGTTTACGATGGAGTTCCGACAGAATTTCGCTCAAGCTGTCTTGCATACACATGGTCACACCAAGTTCCGACCATCCAGAACGTGGTGACGTACAACACGTACAGTACATCGGGACTAGAAAAAGTAAGTTCAATGGCCAGTAGCCAATAGCTTCCGTCTCGTACTTGCTTCCGAGCATGCGTCGTTTTTGGTGCGTCGGAACAGCATACAGACGAGTGGTTTTTCTGATAGAAATTTGTTCCGTCGGAAAAATATAGAACACGTTCTCTATCTAAGTCCGTCTGAATTTTTGACAGAAAGTCCGATGGGGCATACACACGGTCGGAATATACGCTGAGAAGCTCCCATCGGACTCTTTCTGTCGGAAATTCCGCTCGTGTGTACGCGGCATTAGGCTTTAACCTATTTTATCCATATTTAGTGATAAAAAAAACATTGGGGATTTTGTCGATAACTAATAACTTGCAAAAATATCTTAAAACTGTATCAAAAGGTCAACAACAATATCAGGTGTAATTCTTTTTTCAAATGCCATTTGGATATTATCTACTATAGTACAATGAATGAGAAAACAAAATTCTGTTCAAGTTTGATGGTGTATTTATTATGTTTTGTCTACATTGTTTACATATGTAGAGAATATATCAAGATGAACTCTTCAGAATTCAGGAAAAGAGGAAGAGAAATGGTGGATTACATAGCTGACTACATGGAGCAGATTGAATCGAGACAGGTTTTTCCAAGCGTGGAACCTGGATATCTAAGGCCACTGATCCCTGATTCAGCTCCCGAAGAAGGAGAGACATTTGATGAGATTATGAAAGATGTTGAAAGAGTGGTCATGCCTGGGGTAAGTGATGACTTAAAGAATCATATCATCTACTGACCACATACACACAGACACACAAACTGCTTTATTTTTTTTCTATCATCGTTGCTCTACATTATCCACAAACCTCTGATTATTTGACTCTAGTTTGAGGCTGACATTTAGACAAGAACGTATCTAACCCATAAGCCCACTGCTCTTTTTAGTAAGCTAGTCCAAAGAGGACATAATACTACAGTGAACTACTTCTTTGGTTTAAAGAATAGAAGTACAGGACCTGTTATCTGATACCTAAGATGCACATACTTGTCCCAGATTAGTGACTCACCAAATAGTAGAAACATAAAATAATGAAAGCAGAAAAAATATCAAGTTGTTCATCGAGTCTGCCCCATTTTTTTTAAAATGTATACATTTATTTTTTACTTGTTTGTCTGAGTATAGATCTATGTTTGTCCAAAGCATGCTTGAATCCACTTACTGTGTGACTGACTTCTGCTGGAAATCTATTTCAAGCATCAACTACCCTTTTAGTAAAATAATACTAAGATCTGTTTCTAAAGAATTCTATTCACTTTTCTCACTGCCTGGCCACACTATATGCTCATTTTGCAATTATCTGAAATAAGTACTCCCAAATCTTTTTCCTTTCTAGTGCTGGCCAACACTGTACCCCCAATGTACTCTCTCAAGGGATTCTTTCTTAAAAGGTGCGCATTATTTTACATTTAGAAACATTGAACTGCAGTTTAACTACTTTGACCAAACTTCCAGCAATGCCAAATCGTATTCCATGTTACAGACACTTCCAGGGCTATCAACCCTATTACAAACCTTTGTGTCATTGGCAAAAAGACATACCTTACCCACCAACCTTTAGTTACATCGCTTAAATAAAGATTAAATAGAATAGGACCTAGTACAGAGCCTTGTGATGCTCTCTGTTCTGAATGAATTTACTTACAACCACACTCTGGTATCTATCCTTTAGCCAACTGCATATCCACTGAACCACCCAAGGGTTAAGTCCTAGCTTGTGCAACTTATTTATTAGATCATTATGTGAAACTGTATCAAATGCCTTGCTGAACTCAAGATAGGCTATGTCCACAGCACCAACCTGGTCAAAAACATCAGTGATATAGTACAAAAAATCAGATTAAGCTGACATGATCTGCCTTCAGTAAAGCCATGCTGCTTTGGGTCCAGCAAGTTGTGTGTTTTTAAATGATAAATGATTCCAGTGATTCCATTGACTTGACTACAACATATTTTAACCACTTCAATACCAGGCACTTAGACACCTTCCCGCCCAGGCCAATTTTCAGCTTTCAGCGCTGTCGCAATTTGAATGACAATTGCATGGTCATGCTACACTGTACCCAAACAAATTTTTTATCATTTTGTTCCCACAAATAGAGCTTTCTTTTGGTGGTATTTGATCACCTCTGCGGTTTTTATTTTTTGCGCAACAAATAAAAAAAGACCGAAAATTTTGAAAAAAAACAAGTTTTTCTTTGTTTCTGTTAAAACTTTTTGTAAATAAGTATGTTTTCTTCTTCAATGACGGGCACTGATATGGCTGCACTGACGGGCACTGATACGGCGGCACTGATGGGCACCGATGAGGTGGCACTGATGAGGTGGCACTGACAGGCACTGATGATGGGCACTGATAGGTGGCACTGATGGGCACTGATAGGTGGCACTGGTATGTGGCACTGATGGGCACTCATAGGTGGCACGGATGGGCACTTATAGGCAGCACTGATGGGCACTCGTAGGTGGCATTGATGGGCACTCGTAGGTGGCATTGATGGTTACTTATGGGTGGCACTGATAGTTGGCACAGATGGGCATGGATGGGCACTGATAGATGGGCACTGATGGGCACGGATTGGCACTGACAGGTGGCATGAATGGACACTGATGGGTGGCACTGATGGCACTGCTTGTTTGCAGTGATGCCCCTAACGGTGGCATTGCTGGGCATCACTGCAACATAATGGTGCCAATCAGTGCCCATTTGTGGGCACTGATTGGCACAGATTTGGCACACTGGGCACATGTGGATGGCCATGGGGTACATACCTGGCCATCCACATGTTGCCCCTTCCCTGGTGGTCCTAGTGGCGATCCCTGGTGGTCCAGTGTGGTGATCTGCGGGGGGGCTGCGCTGATAAACAATCAGCGCAGACCCCCCCTGCCAGGAGAGCCGCCGATCGGCTCTCCTCTACTCGCATCTGTCAGACGCGAGTGAGGAAGAGCCGATCAATGGCTCTTTCTATTGACAGCGTGATCAGCCGTGATTGGACACGCCTGATCACGTTGTAAAGAGCCTCCGCCGGAGGCTCTTTACCAAGATCGGTGGAGCGGTGTGTCAGACTGACACACCGCTCCACCGATCGCCGCGATATGACGTCCAGTCAGGATAACAGAACCACTTCCCGGACGTCAATCCGCCATAGGGTGGGCGGGAAGTGGTTAAACTCACTGGCCTGCAATTGCCAGCTTCTACCTCGCTGCCCTTTTTGTGGATAGGTACGATATTAGCTTTCTGCCATTCATGGGGAACTTCGACTGTTAGAAGATATAGATTAAATAGATCTGTTAATGTTCCAACAACTATACCTTGAATACCATCAGGGCCCATTGCTTTATTAAGCTTTAAATTAGTCAATTCCTCTGTTACCTCTGTCTCCAGGAATCCTGAAAATGAACTGTCATTATTGAACAAATATGATCCCCCAACGTATTGTTAGTACAATGTATTTCTGTGAAGATTGAACAGAAGTAATCGTTTAAATGGTTTCCTATTCCAGGTTTTCCTCAACATAGGTGCTGTGCCTGGTTTTCATTTTACTGATCCCATTGAATTTTTTTCTTTTAATCACTTATGTACCTAATAAAGGTTTTGCCTCCTTTCTTATTATATTTAGCAATTTCCTGCTCATACTGTGCTTTGGCAGCACTGATAATGTGTTTGGCTTCTTTTTGTCTATTTTCAAAAACTTCTATGTTAGCTACAACTCCTGTATCCTTTAATCTTCTATGTGCTGATTTTTTTCTCCTTTACTATCCTACTTGCCCATTTAGTTATGTAGCAGTACCCCTGCGAGGGCTGCTGATTGACTCTATACCCCACTGGCTACCCCGACTCTGCAGATCCTCTCTTACCTCTGACACCTTGGGTTCCATTCTGTAATGGGATGTTATCAATGAGAAACTCACACAATGTCACTGAATCACTCAGAAAGTTTACTAGAGTGAATATCAAACACAATGAACAATGTGATTAAACACAACAATAAATTACAGTTGATCACAATCAGTATAGATATGAAAACTGTGGATTCAATAATCACCATAGGGAGTATATGTACAATGGGACAAGTGTTCAATATTCTCCAAGACCTATATTAAACACCTTCCCACTGAGGCCTCAATATACACACCAAATTGCAATATAATGTTTCTCACATTCAGTAATACAATGCAATATTTAACTTGTACTCAAGGGCTCCCCCTAGGTTGTAACTCAATCTTCGAACTACAAAATAAAACCGTGATGCTTTGCAAAAGATGATAAAATTTCCTTGACTCCAGATATCTTCAGCTAGCCTGTAGTTTAAACTGCAGTATTTGTAATCCAACAGGGCAAAAGAAAGAAAGCAAACTGTAGAATAAATGGTACGTTGATAACTGTTTAACTGAAGAAATATGACACTTGTAACTTCCTCCTTATGTGTGAGTATACTACAGTACTGACTTTACAGCACAGGGAATAACAAACCCCAGAGTTCAGCTGTATGTGGCCTGTGAATAAGTAGAATCACTTCTGTGGAACTACAAGTCTCACCAGCAGTCTGTAAATAACTCACTCAGCAAACAGTGCACTTTACTGAAATGGGCAGGTGCCCTCTCACCACAATAGACTCAAAGGCTGTGAGGCTCCATCCAGACTCCCCTCCTGATGTCCCAGTCTGATGAAAGATGGCACCGCTGTGCTGTACCGTTCCTTCGGATGACTGAAATGTAGGAAACCTCCAGATATCCTGGTTCTGCAAACCGATCCGCTTGCTAAGCCGGCAGGGTTGTACTCTGAAGCACCTCAGAGGCTGGCAATCCTGCTCCGCGCTGTATATGCCGCAGTCTCCTGGTCACACACACAGACCTCCTGCTGGCAGGTATTGAATGGCGTCCAGAGAGGCTGAAAGATGGCCGCACTGTTCCTTTTATTACTGCTCCCAGCATGCAGTGCTGCACGCTTTGCATTGTCTGTATTGTAGTTCAGGGCTGATCCAGCTAACAGAGTCACTTCCTCTTCCAAACTACATCTCCCACAATGCTTTGCAGCGCTGCTTCTCAGGAATTAAAAGAAAGTCCTAACAGCATTAAAAGGACACTAGAGGGAGCCAAACTCATTTGCAACCATAACAACTATAACGCCTTATATTAGCAAACCCTTGGCTACAGTTACATAGTAGGTGGGGTTGAAAAAAGACACAAGTCCATCAAGTCCAACCTATGTGTGTGATTATATGTCAGTATTGTTTTTTTTTTTTTTTTTCTTCCGTTTACTAATTTGCCTTACATGCAATCTAGTTGCCTTCAGGATGGTAAACTTTAACAGTGCCCACTAATTATTGACACCTTATTAATTTTTTTTTTAGATATTCCCCCATTTCAGCAAAATTTGTAATTTTGAAATCTAAAACTTTTGTTTTTATATATGATTTTCCAGTTTTAATAAACCAAAGACATTTTATTCCACTTCAGCATGAGAAAATCAACCCCCATGTCAGTACTAGGTCTAGAATATGATCACCTCAGGTTGGCTTTTTTTACTAACAGTTTCAGAGAAACCCCATTTTTGCCTCCATTACATCCCAGCTCCTGCTAGAAATGGCAGTTTGAGAATTCCAGACTGTTAATGTCAGGCATGTTGAAGTCACTCATAATTAAAACCTCTCCCTTCATTGCCATTTGAGTTATCTCATCAATCAACAAGTTATCATAACCTTCAGTTTTCTGAAATAGTGGTGAAATGATACGTAGGACAGCTCTTGAGTGTGCTTTCATAAATAAGTCAGCAACATCTGTATGTACCTCTTGACCATTGCCCTCTTAAAGGGGCATGACTGAAAAAGATCTGTCGATTTTTTTTTTCCCAATCAGCACTCTCAACCAACAGCTGAGAGTGCTGACCAGAGTGTTCTGGTAGGAGGGTACCTCCCTCCTGTCAGAACACAATAAAACAGCAGGGGAGATCGCTGTACTGTGTTGTCATATAGTTAGTACAGCATCTCCCCCTGAGTCTGTAATACAGGAAGAAAATCTTGTATCACATGGCCCCCCAGAGGGGGGAGGGGGTAGAAGTGGCATGAGATAAGACTCTTAATTGTCCTTCTTGACCCTAACTGCTTCCATCTGCAGGAGACACTGGACAGGGAGCTAGTTGTGTTAGTAATGGTTAGTTAGCAGGCAAACTTCAGCTGTCTTGGCTAGTCCATAACTTTATAACCTGTCACTTCATATAAGTGATAGAGCAAAGATTACAGAAGAAAGGCACTACCAAATGACAGGTCACCCAAAGAGCCCATTAAACCTGTAGCATCTGCAGATGGTGGGCCTTCTAACATGTTTTTGCATTGTAGGATAGGGTTGGGTGATACTCAGCAACACAATGTCTTCACTTGCAAGTTATTCATTTTGTGGGGGGCTCCAAAGCTATCCCTTAGTTACAGATTATCTTCATCTGTAAGGTTAGCTCTAAAGGATAGGTGACAATGGTGTTTAAAGGCTTAGTTAAGTTATATCTAAAACCAAAAACAAAAAAGCAATATATTACCACATACCAGTTAATACTGTAGATGTGTTGCCTGCTTTAGTTTTTCAGGCTTTGTTTCATTATTTTTCACCTAATAATACTGCACTCATCCATTTCTTGCCCGTTGGTGGTATCTCCAATGTATCTATTAAAAGAGTCAAGGTATCCATCCGTGGCTGCCTTTGTCCATTTTCCTTACATGTGGGGTGATGGGGTTAGTAGTTTACACATGAAAGATAATATAGTTTTTTGCTTCCAGTTCATCCTACTGGAAGTGACAAAGCCATTGCTTTTTTGGCAAAATCAACATGTATTTTCTTTACTTGCTAAAAGCATGCTTAGCATATTAAGATAAATCTAATACACCCAAGACATCTAAGGATTGGTATGTTGCAATACATAACATTTTAGATTTAGCTATGCTTTAAAAATATGTAGATATAAATTATTGTTCCATTCCTGTGAAGGTGATAAAGACAACGAACAGTGGATTATTCTTTTTCACTGGGTATTTTTTATTAATGATAATAAACCTTGCCACAATATGAATGTACAGTAACTGTTGAGTTATTGTTGAATAAAATAGAATTGTATATCATCCATTCATATGCAAAGGGTCACATTGGAGACCTTACCACTGATGTAAATATAGGGGATGGTAGAATATATTTTAAAGGTTGTACCTTGTGTCATGTGGTTTGATTTATTTGTCATAAATTATTTTTATTCTAAACAATTTTCTATTTCTTAGGTAACGCATTGGCACAGTCCTTTTTTTTTTGCGTATTTTCCCACTGCAAGTTCATATCCAGCCATGCTTGCTGATATGTTGTGTGGAGCTATTGGATGCATTGGCTTTACTTGGGTAAGTTTTAAGAATGTTGCCTTTCATGCGACATGTGGCTTGGCAATATTTTTATACACACGCTTTTACACACTTGTTCTTGTTTTTGTATAATTTGTTAATTTCTTTAGTTCAGGTCTCATAGCAAGCAGCACAGAATTCATGAAAGTACATGTAAGTTATATGAACCAGCGAGGACACCCGTGCCATTAAGCCTTCCCACGAGAGGCACCTCATACCCTACTTGGGATTTTGTGGTTGTGGCTCTACAAATAAGCCCCCGTAAATATGAGGAACCTTTAGATACATGAAAACAAGGCTCTATGTATATACTAAGTTGATGACTGGGATTTCGCTCAGGTGGATATATCAAAGCAATAGTCATGTCCTTCAGGGATGATTACACAAGTTTTTGATATCGACATACGTAATGTGATGTCTAATATACAGTCTGCCTCTTCATTCAATATTCCACTTTGATTGAACCAACCTATCTCCCATTAATAGACTCATCAGCAACCTTGGTTATATTGAAGGTGAGATTCTCTCCTTCTTAACCTAACTGTCACAAAATAACTGGTTCACTCTCTACCTCTGCCAATTAATTTGGCAGGAAGGATTGATCTTGTTGCATAATTTGCTCTGTGTGGTGTTACTCTATACCTGGTCTCAAGGCTCATCAGCACCTACCCAGTATGTCCTGAGGAAGCTACCAAAATTGCGAAACGCATTGACAAGAAGGCATGGAGAAGTCTGTGGATCCTACCCATTGATAATTCTACACAGTTTTCTGTATTTTTTTTTACGGATCCTATATAATACAATTTTAGATCCACACTTCCATGTCTATTCTATTGGGTATCTGTTGACCTTGTCAGTTGGTAAGGTGTATTTGTTTTATCCTATGTTATTTTAATAATTTTGTAATAAAGACATTGTATTTTATAAACCAGGGTCTCATGTTAGGCCCGCAAAATCCACTTTGCTTTGATAGAGTTTTTCATAATTCATTCAATCCTTTTATATATTATATAGATTAAAGTTGAACTCTGGGATGAGATAAAATTGACTAAACACAAAAGGGCATGCGTATTCTTGCTTGAAACTTGCTGTTCTTTGCGTATTTCCTTCAGATCCATGCAATTATTCAGCATGAAACTTTTCCTTTGTACAGGAGCTGGCTCTCATTAAGACCTGTTACTGCTGATCTATCTCCTTGTAGGGTGACTGATCTTGTATTTCCCCCTGTAGGTTTCTGCAGGCAGCCAAAGGCATTTGGTGCACACAAAGTAGATTTATATCCTTTGTGGCTATACATTTAAATGAGAGTGTTTGTGCCCTGAGGTCAGCCTTAAATAAATAAATGATTATCATGTTGACATTTAGAGTTTTGTAAAGTATTGGCTATTGGCATGAATAAAAATGACTTGGCATATAAGGCCAATGTAGCCAAAAAAATTCTGTTTCTAGGAATGAAGTACAAAAAGACAATGAGTCTAGTACTAGACCATACAATAGCAGAGCAGTCGTTCTGAGGGGTTTTCTCCAAGACGTTTTCTTTTATCCTCTACTGGCAGTTAGAGTAAAGAACTAAACTCCCATAAAAAAATACATTATATCTGTGGATTTCCTCTGTGGTTAAATTGCTCAACTATTATATAATAACATTCACTTCACAAATTTGATCTTTAAACTTCAATAAACATGTGCATGATTCAACCTTTACTTCTTGTATTGTAAACTAAGTGAATGTTCAGATTCTCATTAGTGGCTTGCCCAATAAAATTATGATTCCCAGTGAGTATAGCACATCCGCAAGTGCACATGTGTGAACTGTGGGTGTGACACCTGTGGTAGGCACTTTCATGTAAAAGTGATGCCAGTCACATCATTCATGGCTTTGCATTCTTTGCAAATGCAGGACTTACACCTTTGAAATGTGAGTTGGCATACTATACTACAGTTTAGTATGAAAATGAGCACCCCTACATAACCACATTCCTGTTAACAGGCTGGTATCACCAGGGGACAGTAAGCAAGGAGGGGCCTCAGAAATACAAAATGAGGGATTTAAGCTGAGCAAAAAACAAACATACAGTATAAGGCCTCATTTGCACAGCACTGCAGTTTTTATGCAGGATCTTGCATTACAGTGATCTGTACAATGTATGTAAAATTGATCAACGTCATACATGTACATGATGTGTGTAAAGCCTGCACACAGCAGCTCAAAAAAAAGTTGCTTTTACAGGCATTTAAGCTTTTATTTCAGCTTGAAGAAGCTTGTGCTTACCATTGAGTTTAGGGACAATGAAAGTAATTGTACATACTTGTGAACAAATCTATAAATATTTTTTAGCCATCCTTTATCTGAGTGACTTAAAAGTCCTTCATAGCCCACCACACTGGACCAATAACCCCATACAGCTCTAGGATAATATATTCCTGCATATGTGGGCATTTTTAAGCTCTGAACGAAAATAGAGAACATGTAATCGTCCACTTTGATTCATTTTTTATTTTGTTGGTCATTTGTGTAATTTAAGGCTTCAAGTCCGGCATGCACAGAGCTAGAGACAGTCATGTTGGACTGGTTGGGGAAGGCGATAGGTCTGCCAGAGCAATTCCTAGCTGGAAGTAAAGGCGAAGGTGGGGGAGTAATTCAGGTAAGAAACAACTTATCTGCACTCTGTAATTTTACACTGTTATTTGCTGCCTTTGTGAGTGACAGCAATGTGTCATTTCTGTTTTTCTAAGAGTAATTTAATTTGAATATATATATATATATATATATATATACACACACATACACACACACACACACACACACACACACACATATACATACATACACACACTATTACTAAAATTATTGGGATGCCAGCCTTCACACGCACTTTAGTGGTATCCCAGTCTTAGTCGGTAGGTTTCAGTTTTGAGTTGGTCCACCCTTTGCAGCTATAACAGCTTCAACTCTTCTGGGAAGGCTGTCCACAAGGTTTAGGAGTGTGTCTATGGGAATGTTTGACCATTCTTCTAGAAGCGCATTTGTGAGGTCAGGCACTGATGTGGACAAGAAGGCCTGGCTCACAGTCTCTGCTCTAATTCATCCCAGAGGTGTTCTATCGGGTTGGGGTCAGGACTCTGTGTAGGCCAGTCAAGTTCCTCCACCCCAAACTCGCTCATCAGTGTTTTTATGGACCATCCCCAAACTGTTCCCACTGTAAACTGTACAACTCCCTGAAAGGTGTTCTAATCCCTCCCCACTCTATCCAAAACTAAAGAAAAGCAAAGTTTTGCCTTTGGTATACTTTAGATTTAAAAAGAATTTGGAATTTATATTTGAGTTCTTTGACAAATAATAAAATATCTGATACACCGTGTGAATGATTATTGATGGCCTTTTAGAGAGCATTTGACAAGTGGTAAGGAGGCAGTGAGGAAAGATTTATTAAAACTGGTGCACACAAAATCTGGTGCAGCTGTGCACAGTAACCAATTACCTTCTAGGTTATTTTTTGTCAAAGCTTAATTGAACAAGCTGAAGTTAGAAGCTGATTGGTTATTATGCACAGCTGCATCAAATTCTGTGCACCAGTTTAAGTAAATCTCCCCCACTACGTCACCTCCTAACTGCCTGTTTTAAAGCTTATGTTACCCCCCCCAAAAAAAAAAAGAAAAAAAAAGATCCTGTTCTTTTAAAGCATTTTATACAGCACAGTGCTTGTGTTGAGTATTTTGTCCCCCTGTATCACCTGAAATACCTGGCTGATTCTGCCTGGTTCTGCCCTCCCCTCTGTAAACTGACTACGGTTTATCATGGCTGAGCCCTGAAATCATGGCCCCTGTCATCCGCAGCTCTCCTGTCTCTCCTCTGTCCTCTCTCCCCTCCCTGCTTGTCAGCTAGTGACAGTGACACCAACCCCCCCGCTGCTGGAATAACTTACTTTGAAAATTTTGTAAGTTTGTACCTGTTTTTAGAGCGCCAATCGGTGCTCACGTGACGGGCCAGTTCTCTCCTCCTCTCGTCCCGACTGATGTCAGCGGGGGAATCTCGGCCCCGTCCGCTGCAGCTGTCATACGGGGAGAGCAGAGAGGTGGCAGGTCCCGTTAGCACTGATCGGCGCTCTGAAAACAGGAGAACCTAGCATAACGAGGCACAGAGGATTAAAGTTAGCGGAGTGGGTTAACAACCACTTTACCCCCTACAAACCCACACTACCACTCGCAACCGCATGCATTGCATTCACTTGAAAGTATTTATTAATACTTTTGAAATAAGTACTTATATCCTATGATCAGCGCCATCTAGTAGTCATAATCCATATTTTCTTGATTCACACTATTCTTATGCATAAATAACCTTTGACCTAAAGAGAAAATCACCTAGTAGCATTTGATTTTTCTTGGCATTCGCACAGAATAAATGTACATGCAGCTTTGTAGGGTGAATGGCTCTACAAATATGTTTTATAAACCCAAGGCATTTTCCCAGTAATAAAGGGCACAGTGTATTGCAATGCAATTCCAGATCTCAACACAATGTGGTGAATGGGAATGTAATCATTCTCCCAATAAAAACAAATATTTCTTCCAGTATTTATTGTTCTAACAGGAGCTGCTTATTATCTATCAATTTATATGACAAAGACAGAGCTAGCATTGGCAAAACAAGTATACTTGCAATGTGATGTTGAATGCTATAAGACATTTTGTGTTATTGATTTTCTATCTAAATCCTAAATGTTATGTGACTGAAAAAGGCTAAATGCATATTACTGAGCCAAGCTGTAATTGCCCTGTTGGTAAACTGTTGCCTGTGAAAATTGGCTTTGTAATTACATTTGAAAACCTGCATCTATGTGAAGCATCATTATCCGCTGCTTCATTTGAAATGAGAGAAGAGATGAAAGAAAGCACTCCATGGATGTAGACGCCGGTCACCAATATTTTCTTTCACATCTGCTTACCATGGAAACTGTCATTAACCAGTTCATTTCTGTGCAATTCCAGAAATGTCAGTCATGGCGCGCGGATGTTGAACAAATAGCAGTGCAGTTTAATAACACAGCTTTGGTTGCAAATGTTATTTCTTTACGCTGCAATAACAGATTTACATAGTTCGACTGAAAAAAGAACTATGTTCATTGACTTTGCCTAAATTCACACTAGGGCTGCTGCATAATCGTCTTCCAGTGCTTTTTTTAGTGCATTTTGTACTGCGTTCATGAGCGTTTTTACTTTTGCCAATGACTAGCAATATCTGCTGTGACATGATTGTTGCTAGGAGGAAGACAATAATAAACAAAAAAAGAAACAAAAATAAAGCATGTACATACAATTTTCATGTACTCCTATTGAAGCCCATGGGGCTAAACATGCACGGTGTAGCACCTGTACCTCTTCAAAAATTATACTGCACCATGTTGTATTGTGAAGGTATTTTTAACTTATCAAATTGATATAACAAAAATGCTTTTAATGCTTTATTTAACAGACCAAAAGGAATCAAATAACAAAAGCTGTTAGGGTTTATACTTTAAAGGTTCAGTTTAAAAAAAAAACAAAAACAAACATGTCATACTTATCTCTGCTGTGCAGTTGGTTATGCACAGAGTGGCCCCGATCATCCTCTTCTGGGGTCCCTCAATGGCACTTCTGGCTCCTTCTCTTCTCAAATGTCCCATTGGAGAGGCGCTCTCTTATGGGACACCCGTGTGGGTGCGCTCCCTTGTCCTGCTGCTGTGTCTGTTGTGACAGAGAGCAGGACTTGGCTCTGCCCCCCCCCCCCCAGCACCCGCGTCATTGGATTTGAGTGACAGCAGGAGCCAATGGCTGCACTGCTATCAATCTATTCAATTAGGACACGAGATACCGGCCGGAGCTGGCGTGCTCGTTCCAGTCGCGGGAATTACGGGGCTCAGGTAAGTATAAGGGGGGCTGGGGGGCGCTGCTGCAGTAAATAAGGTTTTTCACCTTAATGCATAGAATGCATTAAGGTGAAAAATGCGGAGGGTTTACAACCCCTTTAAGCATGGCCATTTTGCTTGTTGTCAAAAGGCGAAATGTGTCTTATGACAGCAAGTGAAGAGAAATCTCCCCTAAGGATCACAGACAGAAAAAAAACTTACAGGTGCAGACAGAAAAATACTTACAGGTGGTTTACGCAATCTCTACTCTTACAGAAAAAATGATTTGGCTTTAAATATACTTTCACCACCCGCCGTCTTTATCTATTTTTTTCAGCCAGCTATCGGCTGTTCAAAAAAATGACGAGGTTGGCTAACTCCCCTTTCCTCCTTATCACCACCCATGGTGGTTCTTCCAGGGAGCCTGGGAATGCAGTAAATTGCTGCAGCTATGATGATGGGAGGAGATTCAGGCAGATCTTTTCCCTAATCTCCTCTACGAGTAGTGAGACTGGCAGCATTTATTTTTCTAGCAAAAAATGCTGATTTGACATGTACTGTATGTGAAAAATGTAAAAATTGTTCTGAAAGTGGTTAAACACTATCTTTTTTTTTCCTACATGCATTAGCAACAGAGGTTCACATTTACCTAAGATGCTGCATCTCTCTCTTGTGAAGCTTGCATTTCCTACTTTTATTCAGAGGAAGGGGCGCACAGGAAGCAGTATGATGTGGCTGTAAAGTTCTGAAAATTCTGTCATTATGGAGCTTGACATAAGCGGTCACGTATTACAATATGTAGTTTAAAGCTATACAGATGCATATGTGGATAAAAAAGCCAGAGTTTAATACTACTTTATGTGGTACTTTACGTTACAAAAATCTGTTTTATTGATGTCTATGTCTGCGCCAATATTCTGATACTGCAGGTGGCTGCAGTGTGCCTCCCCTGCCCTATGCCTTTGGTGTAAACACGAGTAGTTGCCTAAGGTAGCCATTTCTATTTAGGGAAATGTCCTCTGGAATAAATACCTAAGGTCATTCGTATTGCTTCTGGACACCCAAGACCCAGCTACTGGAAACAGAAACACTGAGCTTATAAACGGTTTAAAAATAGATTTTTAGACCAAAAATCAGGCAATAGAACCAATAGACAATGACACAACCACCAGTCTTCTGCTGCCTGTGATCAGATTTACAGACAAAATGTTCATTTAAACATATCCTCAATAACCTCAGTGTTGTCGGTTCCACCTGCTGATATCACAGCAATTTAATTTCCTCTGTTTTATAAGGATCCGAGTTATCTCCTCAAGCCTTGCACACCAAATAAACAAGTTCCATTAATGCATGGTAGAAAGACACACAAAGACTATTGTTTTGTGCTTTTCAGTGTTGTATGCTTAACATTAAATGAATAAATTAGTTATCTGCTATGTTATGTGTACAAGTGCATTGTTAAGAGAAATTGTGATAATCGTCTTTCAGCAAATGTCTCAAATCCTCCCCTGCTGTCGTCAGCAGCCATTAGATTATCAAGGTTTAGATGACAGTGGTTGATAAAACTCAAACTAATATCCGTAAAGAGGGTGATCTGGATTTTCCATTCTCAATGTTTTTTCTTTAGAAGGATAGTGCAGTACAATAAGATTTACTTCTCTTCAACTCAGGTTGTGGTATATTATGCCGTGTACACACGGGCGGACTTTTCGACCGGACTGGACCGACAGGACGAATTCGTCGGACAATCCGACCATGTGTGGGCTTCATCGGACCTGCAGTGGACTTTTTCAGTCAAAAATCAGACGGACTTTAGATTTGGAACATGTTTCAAATCTTTCCGACGGGCTTGAGTCCGGTTGAAAAATCCGCTCGTCTGTATGCCAGTCAGATGGACGAAAACCGACGCTAGGGCAGCTATTGGCTACTGGCTATCAACTTCCTTATTTTAGTCCGGTCATACGTCATCACGTACGAATCCGCCGGACTTTGGTGTGATCGTGTGTAGGCAAGTCTGTTCGTTTGCAAGTCCGTAGGAAGTCTGTCAAAAGTCCGTCGAAAGTCAGTCGGAAAGACCGTCGGACCTTTGATGCCAAAAAGTCCGCCCGTGTGTACACGGCATAAGATGTCAGAGCCAAAGGGCTTTATGCTGTTAGTTTTTATGCTAAGAGTGATGGCCTAATAGAAAGCCTCACTTAACAATAACTTTGCTAGTATCCTAACACTTGCACCTAGCATTTCTATAATCCTAACACATAAAAGGGGGGGGAGGGTTAAAAGGTAACCCTAAGAAACAATCAAGGGAGATCAGCCAAGGTATATGAATTCATTAATAGAAGCTTTATTGGTGAAGTATAAAATTACTGACAGTGTTCCAATCCAGGCGGAACAACCCTACCCTGGTTGGATAATGTTCATGTAATTTGCAAAAAAATCATGAATCACTAATAAAATCACATGTAATAAGACAATATTGTCACAATTTAAAAAGCGCTAATACATGAACCCTACTATATCAAGACTAATACCAAAGGCGTCCAAATGAAGTGCTAACATGCCCCCACATATCTCGATGACCCCCAAGCCCGAGCGATAAGGCGGAATTGCCTACCATTCACGCTGGAGGTTTGGACTGATTAAACGGCTCATCTGACATTCACTTGCTATCCACCTTATATCCACCTGGAGGCTATTTGGACTATCCAAGCCATACTCCACAGACACTATCTCTGCATGTGTCCTGCACTATGCCTGGGATGATTGAATCCTCTCCCTGAAAACCAGCAGTTATAGGCATTATCTTTTTATGATACAACGGCTACAATTGCGGACACTAACCGAATCAAAACTACAGCCCAAAATCATCAACTGATCCAAAGGACATCTCAGCAGATTGAATCTGGAAATCCATTCTGGACATACAGAGACCTGTAACTGCGATACAATCGGGATAAGATGCCCATACATGGGCCAATATTGTTCCATTACATTCCCGTTTTGATGTATGTAGCAGGTTTAAGACTTTGTTTATTGGTGGATACGATTCATATTTTGGAGCCAACAGATGGGCCAAGTGCTACATATTCTGCTATTGATGATTACTCCGCTGTAGTGATATCAGTCTAATTGTCATCTACATGAGACCGTATACATTTTGGTAAACACCTATACTATGGACATTTGACACAACACAAACAGAAATTTTTACCTTTGGGTGTTTACGTTGTTTCCCTTGATCCAGCTTCAAACTTGACTGAATCAGCCAATAGGATGTTAATCATCTTTAACTAATGCATATTTAATGACATATACCAGTCAATCACAGAAAACAGCAGATCTCTGCAGTTAATTGAAAGCTAGAAACACCTTTACTACAATTACCTTTGGTGTCACCCTTGGAAACTCATTTTCTTTTCAAGTCCATTTTTCCTCCTGGTCTTTGGTATTAGTCTTGATATAGTAGGGTTCATGTATTTGCGCTTTTTAAATTGTGACAATATTGTCTTATTACATGTGATTTTATTAGTGATTCATGATTTTTTTGCAAATTACATGAACATTATCCAACTAGGGTAGGGTTGTTCCGCCTGGTTTGGAACACTGTCAATAATTTTGTACTTCACCAATAAAGCTTCTATTAATTAATTCATATACCATGGCTGATCTCCCTTGATTGTTGCTTAGGGTTACCTTTGAACCCTTCCCCCCCCCCTTTTATGTCCTAGGCTGCACGCTTTCTGGGAGATATACCGCCCTAAGGGCGAATCGGTAGGTCAGTTTACCTCTATGGTTCACTAACCAAGAATGTAGGATTCCTTTTTTGCCTTTTATAGTCTTTACTATAATCCTAACATCCTAAGCAGCCCTTCTAGTAATCCAAACACTAACGCCAATCCCCCTTAACTCCAATACTCACACTAACCTTTCTTGCAATCCTTATACTCACACTAACCGCCCAGTTACACCTAACACTCATATTAAGCATTCCTGTAACACTAACACTACCCCCCCTTATAATTCTATTACCGTTATTAACCCTCCCTGTAGCCTAAACACACACACCAACTCTACCTGCAACTGTAATGCTGTTAGAAATTCTGTATATAGGCCTACAAAACAGACGGTGCACAGCCCACATGCTTAAAGCAGAGTTCCACCCAAAAGTGGAACTTCCGCTTTAAGCACTCCTCATCCCCTGACATATTTGCCACATTTGGCATGTCATTTTTTGGGGGGGGAGTGTGTACCCTTTTTTTCGTGGGACTTCCTGTCCCACTTCCTGCTTCCTATCTTTGGTCGCCTAGGCGACTCCTCCTCTCGCCCTAGGCGGCCCCTCCCTCCCAGCAATCTTCTGGGACACAACTCAGGTCCCAGAAGAACGGCTGGCCAATAGGACAGTGCAGCGAGACGGTCGGGTGTCCACAGTTACCATGACGGCACCGAGGAGTGGAGGGGGAGAGGAGCCAGTCTCCGGTCTGCCACATCGCTGGACCGTGGGGCAGGTAAGTGTCGGTTTATTAAAAATCAGCAGCTATGCTTGTTGTAGCTGCTAACTTTTAATAAACTAAAAAATGGGTGGAACTCCACTTTAACTGCAGACAGGAAACAGGAACTTTATTATGAGAGAAAATACAATAGATTATACAGTACCATAAATGCAACTAAAAACTTATGAACACTGACATCTGCTGGCTGATGAATATATCTGTAGTTTTTGTACGAAAATACATGAACAATGTATTTCAACACCCCCACTTAACAACTAATCCTTGTATTAGTCCCATTTCGGATCTCAGTTCTCTAAATCTGTTTCTTGTAAGTAGTTTTGTCAAAACATTCACAATCATGTTATTAGTTTTACAATAGGTAAGCACAATTACATTTTGTTCAACCAGATCAAGAATGTAATGATGTCTGACATCAAATATGCTTTGTTCATGCCTTGATCTTCTCATTGGTGGTAAGTTTGATACATCCTTGATTGTCCTTATATAGGATTGTAATCTGGGACATTGGCTCTCTGAGATCTTTAAGCAATTGATGTAGCCTTGACTGGCATAGGCAGCAATAATGTTTTCTGCCTCCGTAGCAGACAAAGCTACTGGGGTCTGCTTTATGCTGGACCAAGATATAGGGCTTTTTCCTAATTTTAACATGTAACCACTTGTGGATTTGTGGGTGCTTAGGTCACCTGCCCAATTAGAGTCCACATATTCTACGAGGTTCCAATCACCAACTTCAGACAGCTTCAGACTAAAGTCTTTTGTTTGTTTGAAATATCTCATGACTCTCTTGATTGATCTCCAGTCTCTTTAACGTGGTGCACGCGTCTACATGGCAGTTGCAATGTCTGGATGTGTAGTGGTTGCAATGTATAGCAATGCCACCACTGTCTGTACTGATCATTAGTAGGAAGAGCATCCTCATCCCCTTCTGTTTTTATGTATGCTGTGTCCATTGGAGTACTTGCTTCTTTGGCTTCAGTCATGCCAAACTGCTGAAGCACAGCCTCAATTTTAGATTTCTGATTTACCAGGAGGCTGCCATCTTCTTAACGCTGCACATTAATTCCTAGGTAATTTGTCACATCTCCAAGATCTTCAATCTCAAAATGCTGGTTAAGAATTGCAGTCAACTTTGCAACTTCCTTATCCTTTTTGTGAGCAACAATCAAGTCATCCACATAGGGAAAAATATACATATATTTAGCATCTACACATTTTGAGTATAGACATGGGTTAGCTCTGCTTCTTATGAATCCTTCGTCTAGCAAGACTTTGTTTAATTTTAAATTTCATGCTTGAGCTGATTGTCCGTAAAGAGATTTCTGTAACTTGCACACAAGATGCTCTTCTCTATTTTTCATGTATCTTTATGCTTGTGTGCTATATATTTACTCTTCAATATCACCATTATGAAAGGCTGTTGTGATATCATGGTGCTTCACAATCATTTTCCAAGCAGCTGCCACTGTTAACAGTGTTCGGAAAGTACTCTGTTTTGCAACTGGAGCAAAAGTAGCATTGTGACCCTCACCAAATGTTTTCGAGTACCCTTTTGCCACTAACTGTGTTTTGTACCTACAGACCTTACCTTCAGAGTTGCATTTGGCCTTGAAAACCTATTTGCAGCTGATTGCATGCTTACCATAAGGTAGCTATAAAAGTGTCAATGTCAGCAGTTCTCTAAGAGATGTCATCTCTTTATCAGCAGCTCAGATCCACTTTTGTTTCTGATGAGGTGGAAGTCTTTGCATCTCATCCCATGAATCTGACTCTAGTTTTATTTCTACATAGGACAGATGTTTGGCTGGAATGCTTTTAATGCTTCTGGTGGACTTCCTGATTGAAGCCACTTGTGGTCTGGTTTCTCTTTTTACAGAATTTGCATTGTCTGCATTAATTTCCATTTCTGTGTCACTTTGTTGCTTTATCTTAATGTGACACTGATGTGGAATTTCTCTCAGTTTGAATTGTTTGTGTTAGTTCATAAAATTTAGAACACCCTGAAGTTTTATCAACAATTACACTTCTACTGAAGGTTACCTTGTGTCTTGGTATAGAATTCTGTATCTCTTTTGAGATTCATTGTACACCACAAGTACCCCTTCCTTTGCGCAAGCATCCCATTTTGGACATTTTTCTTTCCAAAGACCTTTCTTTCTTTCTTTTGGATGGCTTTCCTTCCAAAATTTTTTAGATAGTTCAAATTTGGGGCTTTTCCATTCCACAGTTCATATGTCGCTTTCTCAGTTGATTTTCCTGGTAATCGATTTTGGAGGTAGCATGTGGTCATAAGCGGAGCCAGCTGTGACATCATCACGTTGAGATGTCTGATGTTCTGAATGACTTATAATTCCATTTAAATTTGTGAATGTTTTTATTTTTAACATTAAAGTTGATTTTGCTGGTACACACTATGTGGTATTTCTTCTTTTGACACGTACATCTATGGTTCCGTGATTGAGAGCGTTCTGGGCTACTTCATATGACGAGTGACACCATCCCATTATCCAGAGGTTCCAGGCTTAAAGACTGATCCAACCCTTGGGGCAGATTTGCTGTCTGACTTCCCTGTCATAAGGAAGCCTCTCTGGATGCACTTCTGTGGAAGAGTTTTGTGTTATTTTCTTTCAAGCACTATCTTCAATTTATTCACGGGGAAGATTGTCTACTGTTTGTCTCACTTTACACTTTCTACAATTTGAACTGTACCCGTGGATTGGACTTATGAATTGTCTATCACATTAACACTATTTATGATGTTTGTTATTTATGGTGGGGTTAGCGCAACATGTGATTATTATTATGCGGTCATAATTGCCTCCCTCCAGTATGGGGTTGGCATATCTGCATCAAACAGCATGGTTCTTTCACGGTTCATTCTTTCTGAAACCCAGTTTTATTCTAACCTGTATGGTACAGTAGTTTGAAATATTATACCTTTCTGAGAATCGCCTGTGTTTTATCACCTGTATATTCAGTTTCAGTTCAAGTTTCTCTAGGACTTCACTTTTGTTGTGTAACAGATATAGTGTAGTATACTTGGAGTAATCATCTATAAAAGTGAGAAAATACCTCTTCTTTCCTGGATTCAATTTTTCTATTGGACCGCAAAGATTTGAATTAGGTCCAGAAGTTTCTTAGATTAGCAAGGACATAGAGGACATTTTTTTACAGTTATCTTTCTGGTGACGCTCTGGGGAATAGGACAGTAAAGAAAACTGTCTCCTATTCCTTCTGATTCCATTATTTGCCCATTAGCTGTGGTAATTCTTTCACTTTTTCAGTTTTACTCTGGTCAAAGCAAATAAAGAAATTTATGTAATTTGTCATGTGACTTGTAGCTTTTGAAACAACATACCATGTCTGCAAAGATGAGGTGCAACTTTTGGATTGAAAAACATATTCATTATCCAAAGCAAAATCAGTTTCTTCCTTCACACTTTTGGCCTTCTGAAGTTTAGTTTGTTTTTGCATCCTAGCTTTCCAGATTATGCAATTTGCTTTTAAATGACCTTGTTTCTTGCACACAAAACATTCACATATTTCTTGTTGCATGTTACTGTTTTTTATTCCTATTTTTCATCTTTAAAGCAGACTCTGTGACAGAAACACTGTCACTATTAATGCTTTCTGTTTTACGCTTATATTCATCCACAAGTTTTCCCTTAACATATTCCAATGTCAGTTCGTCATCTGGATGTGCATCAAGTGTTGTAACAAGCTACTAAGTAATAGTGCTGCAATATGAAAATATTTTATTTCTTCTCCTATACCTCTCAGGTGTTCAACCACTTCCAAGGTGTACCTTATGTAAACCTGCATATCCTGGAATTTCATCAGCTTGGTTTGGTATTGCTTTCTGGTCAAATACAGTTTATTGATGAGATTAGCTATTTCATGCACATTTTGTAATTCTTCCCACATTTCTTTAGCAGTTTCACACTTGAATATATGTATGATATGATCATCTTCTATGCTAAGAGAGATTGAGCTTTTTGGTCTTTCTCTATCCACTTATCTGAAGGGTGTTCTGGCCTGACTTCATTTATACATTTAAATGTACCTTCTCTTATTAAATGTACTTCTTCTCATTTTCATCTTGAATTTCCAAGACTCGTAGTTCTGGTTTGTCAGATTTGCAAATGAAGTTATTGGCCATTTTCTGTTATTCTATTGCAGTCTTCTTTCTGTTGCTTTATCTTGCACTTATCTGCTGTAGCTGGCTATGACTGGGCATCTGGGTTCTCAGCTTTTCCCTGGGCCCATAACCTGTTAGAAATTCTGTATATATAGCCCTACAGAATAGAAAGTGCAAAGTCCACATGGGCTTTGCTGCTTAACTGCAGACAGGAAAAGGAAACCTTTATTACAGAGAAAAGACATAGAGTTTAACCAAAGAGCAGCTACAAACGTGTAAACACTGCCATCTACTGGCTGATGTAGTTGTTGCACAAAATACATGAACAATGTATTGCAACATGACAAAATAATATATATTATTTTTTTTTAGTTGTGGATACAGGGTAAGAGTTAAAAATGTTAAAAATGTTTCCCTTTCTATCACACAGAGTAAAAAAACAAATGTCTACCCACTGAACCCATCAAGGCCAGTTTACACCAGAGAGTTTATCCGTGCGCATGTGGGTTTTATGCATTCCCACGTGACTCCTTTTTGCATGCAAAAAGTGCGGTACCATGTTTGCCAGATGCATGGGGGGTGCCATTAAGAATTAAACATCCTAGCTGGGACACAGATGTGAATAACCAACAAACCAATGCCCAGTAGTGATCAACTTTTATAGCATAGGGGGCCTCAAGGACAGCCCCTGTAAGCCAGCAAAGGGCTGCACATAATAATTAGTGAATGTATAGGCACAAAAACATGTAAGAGACTGCAGAGTTACAACAGTAGATAGTCAAAGACTGCAGGCATGCTACAGGGAATGATCAGAGATGGTGGACATGCCGCAGGAGTTGTTGGAAAGTGGAAACATGCTTGAGGAGACAGTCATAGACTGGAGATATATAGCATAAGACCGCTAGAGATCACTGCTATTGTAGCTCCTTTATGAATCGATGTTCCCAATCAGTGCTCCCTACAACCTCATTAAAAAAATGACTTGTTGCCACATTTGATATTTCTCCAATATAAATGACCCAAGGAAAAAAACAGACGGCAGGGATGGATAGTAGATGAAAATAAGATTAACTATTTACTACTAAATACATAGAAACTGAAAAATAAATATCAACATTTTACTGGTGACAGTCATTTAAAACTTTATTCTGAATACCACAATTAGACTATTACTGGCTGTTTTATGTGAAGATCAGCATATTTATTATGTTTCTCAGAGAAATTTTGGATTGCCCTCACTGACAAATGAAAGAGACTTCTACACTACAATGCAGAGAGTAAGCATTGTCACCCTAGGACAGGACGTTTGTTACTGGCAGGATCCCGAGGTGATAGAAAAAAAAAGACTTAGAAAATGAATGCGACCATCACTTGGGGAGGATTGGTAAACTAAAATATATTACACTTCCATTCTTGGGTACAGATAGATAGACTACATGGTACTATAAATACAGTGAATTATACAGACTGAGTGGATTGTACTCCACTGTATTTTTAGTTTACATAATAATTTTCTTGCCAGGCAAATGGTGCATGCTATGTTCTTTAATGTTATAAGATGCTTTTGCTCATTAATAAAAGAGAGATATTTAATTTCCTCACTTAGGGTACCGCAAGTGAAGCAACGCTAATGGCTCTGCTTGCTGCAAGGACCAAAGTTACCAAACGACTTCAGAAGGAAAACCCAGACTTAAGTGAAGCAGAGATCATTGGTCGCATGGTGGCCTATTCTTCAGACCAGGTTTGTTTCAGCTTTCTTATGACACAATTACTTTGATTTTATTTATTTTTTACTTTTTAACTTTACTGTATTGTATTTGTACGTTATTATTTGTATCTTTAATTTGTAGTGTACACATTTTTATATAGTAAAGAAAAAACAGACCAAAAAAAATTATATATATATCTATATATAGATATATATATAAATATGTGGCAGGGCAAGCCTATGTCACTGTTTAATATGGTGGTTTAAAACCATAATGTGTAGGAAGCAAGCACACTAATGACACAGGTGTTTGCTGGCTTCATATGAGAGCCAGAGTTAGAGCTTAGAGTCCCACCTGAGAGGGTCAGTGTTTAAAGGGAGTAGTGAGAGGTGCATATCGAACCGTACTGTCCAGGTCAGAACAAAGGCCCAAACCTGTGAGAGATGTAGAAGCATGTTGCTATGGGACAAGAAGTCAAGCTGACAAAGGTACAGTGTTTTGTGCACAAGCACTGGGACTGTGTGTTAAATGGTCTGGAGGACCTAGGCGTGAGGCCTGAGCAGTAGAGCTACAAAGAGAGCCGCAAGGCTAAATATTTTTTATTTGTCGTATTGATGGTGAAAACCCCCTGTGTGGGAAGACCTTCATTTGCGTACTTTTGCTTTCTTTTAAATAAAAGTGGGCAGAAAATGCACTGAAATGTATTTCTGGCACTGAGAAAACTCACGGGTTTGTACTACCAATGAGCTCCAAAACCCCCAACCTGTCACAATATACAGTACAGTGCCTTGAAAAAGTATTCCTACCCCTTGAAATTTTCCACAATTTGTCATGTTACAACCAAAAATGTATATGTGTTTTATTGGGATTTTATGTGATAGACCAACACAAAGTGGCACATTGTGAAGTGGAAGGAAAATTATACATGGTTTTCAATTTTTTTTTTTGCAAATAAATATGTAAAAAGTGTGGCGTGCATTTGTATTCAGTCCCCCTGAGTTAATACTGTGTAGAACCACCTTTCGCTGCAATTACAGCTGCAAGGCTTTTTGGGTATGTCTCTACCAGCTTTGCACATCTAGAGAGTGACTAAAGTTTTGTCTGATTGGATGGAGAGTGTCTGAACAGAAATTTTTAAGTATTGCCAAAGATTCTCAATTGGATTTAGGTCTGGACTTTGACTGGGCCATTCTAACACATGAATATGCTTTGACCTAAACCATTCCATTGTAGCTCTGGCTGTATGTTTAGGGTAGTTGTCTTGCTGGAAGGTGAACCTCCACCACAGTCTCAAGTCTTTTGCAGACTCTTAACAGGTTTTCGTTTAAGATTGCCCTGTATTTGGCTCCATCCATCTTCCCATCAATTCTGACCAGCTTCATTGCCCCTGCTGAAGAAAAACATCCCCACAACATAATGCTGCCACCACCATATTTCACGGTGGGAAAGGTGTGTTCAGGGTGATGTGAAGTGTTAGTTTTCTGCCACACATAGCATTTTGCTTTTAGGCCAAAAAGTTAAATTTTGGTCTCATCTGACCAGAGCACCATCTTCCATATGTTTGCTGTGTCCCTCACATGGCTTCTCGCAAAATGCACATGGAACTTCTTATAGCTTTCTTTCAACAATGGCTTTCTTCTTGCCACTCTTCCATAAAGGCCAGATTTATGGAGTGCACAACTAATAGTTGTCCTCTGGACAGATTCTCCCATCTGAGCTGTGGATCTCTGCAGAGCATCCAGAGTTACCATGAGCCTCTTGGCTTCTTCTCTGATTAATGCTCTCATTGCCTGGCCTGTCAGTTTAGGTTTGACGGCCATGTCTTGGTAGGTTAGCAGTTGTACCATACTCTTTCCATTTTCAGGTGATGGATTGAACAGTGCTCTGTGAAATGTTCAAAGCTTGGGATATATTTTCATAACCTAGCCCTGCTTTAAACTTCCCCACAACTTTATCCCTGACCTGTCTGGTGTGTTCCTTGGCTTTCATGATACTGTTTGTTCATCAAGGCTCTCTAACAAACCTCTGAGGGCTTCACAGAACAGCTGTATTTATACTAAGATTAAATTACACACAGGTGGACTCTATTTACTAATTAGGTGACTTCTGAAGGCAAGTGGTTTCACTAGATCTTAGTTAGGGGTATTCGAGTAAAGGGGGCTGAATACAAATGCACGCCACACTTTTCAGATATTTATTTGTAAAAAAATTTGAAAACCATGTATCATTTTCCTTCCACTTCACAATTATGTGCCACTTTGTGTTGGTATATCCCATGTGTCATGTGATTCGTTAGCGTTACAAGGTCTCAGGTGTTCAATGGGGAGTAGGTGTGTTAAACTTGGTGTTATCGCTCTCACTCTGTCATACTGGTCACTGGATGTTCAAAATGGCACTTCATGGCAAAGAACTCTCTGAAGATCTGAAAAAAAGAATTGTTGCCCTACATAAAGATGGCCTAGGCTATAAGAAGATTCGAAGACCCTGAAACTGAGCTGCAGCACGGCCAAGATCATACAGTGGTTTAACATGACAGGTTCCACTCAGAACAGGTTTCACCATGGTTGACTAAAGAAGTTGAGTGCACGTGCTCAGTGTCATATCCAGATGTTGTCTTTGGGAAATAGACATATAAGTGCTGCCAGCATTGCTGCAGAGGTTGAAGGGGTGGGGGGTCAGTCTGTCAGTGCTCAGACCATATGCCGCACGCTGCATCAAATTTGGTCTGTATGGCTGTCATCCCAGAAGGAAGCCTCTTCTAAAGATGATGCATAAGAAAGCTCGCAAACAGTTTGCTGGAGACAAGCAGACTAAGGACATGGATTACTGGGACCAAGTCCTGTGGTCTGATGAGACCAAGATAAACTTATTTGGTTCAGATAGTTTCAAGCATGTGTGGCAGCAACCAGGTGAGAAGTACAAAGACAAGTGTGTCTGCCTACAAGCAAGCATAGTGGTGGGAGTGCCATGGTCTGGGGCTGCATGCGTGCTGCCGACACTGGGGAGGTACAGTTCATTGAAGGAACCATGAATGCCAACATGTACTGTGACATACTGAAACAGAGCATGATCCCCTCCCTTTGGAGACTGGGCCGCAGGGCAGTATTCTAACATGATAACGACCCCAAACACACCTCCAAGACGACCACTGCCTTACTAAAGAAGCTGACGGTAAAGATGATGGACTAGCCAAGCATGTCTCTAGACCTAAACTCTATTGAGCATCTGTGGGGCGTTCTCTAAACGGAAGGTGGAGGAGTGCAAGGTCCCTAACATCCACCAGCTCCGTGATGTCGTCATGTAGGAGTGGAAGAGGACTCCAGTGGCAACCTGTTAAGCTCTGGTGAACTCCATGCCCAAAAGGGTTAAGGCAGTGGAAAATAATTGTGGCCACATAAAATATTGACACTTTTGGCCCAATTTGGACATTTTCACTTAGGGGTGTACTCACATTTGTTGCCAGTGGTTTAGACACAAATGGCTGTGTGTTGAGTTATTTTGAGGGGACAGCAAATTTACACTGTTATACTAACTGTACACTCACTACTTTACATTGTAGCAAAGTGTCATTTCTTCAGGGTTGTCACATGAAAAGATATAATAAAATAATTACAAAAATGTGAGGGGCGTACTCACTTTTGTAAAGCACTGTGTATATATAAGCCATATATATATGGTTTCCAACATTACTTTGGTTTTCTTCATATGCAAGGTTGCTCACAGGTATTAATACCAGTGAGCAAGCAGAAAAACGCGTAAAGTAGCACTCTGCAATTGCAGCCCTCATATTTTCTTTATGTCTCATGAAAGAATGTTGTACGCTGATGTTACCTTAACAGGTATAAACCTTAAGACCCACCCCCCTCCCCACTCAAAAGAAAACTGGGGAAATGATACAGTGTAAATTATGAAATATGCATACTTGCACTAGGGAGATGAAAATATAAAGATCATCTTATAATGTAGCAGGACTAAAAGAAAAAAGCTAATACAAAATAAAAGTATATAACATCAAACTGATACTGTGTCAGCAGGTCCTGACTACATATAGTAAGTAAAGATCACAATCTCCATTCATACCAGATGGATAAGGTGCACAAATGTACTAAACAAAGGGCCAGTTTACTGTCCTTCAGACTTTAGGGGGGCCGGACTGTGGCCAGCGGGAATAAAAACATTTTCTGGTATCAGTGGGAGTAAACAGTGCCCCATCTATGATATTAGGGGGAGGAATAGTAGCCCATTGTTGGTGTGAGTGGGAGAAATAGTGCCCCATTGTTGATGTCAGTGGCAAGATTCATGCCCCATTTTTGGTGTCGGAGAGCAGAATAGTGTCTCATATCAGTGGGATGAATAATGGGGCCAGGTAGAGGCAACTAGAGGGCCTCAGTTTGGAGACCCCTGGTGTACATAGTCTAATAAAGTTGAACTCCAAATAGATACAGTATAAAAAGTTGAGGTAATGCAGGTACATATAAACTAAAAGAAAAGGTTAAATAAATTAACCAACTAGTACCTGTATTGTGGCTTGGTATCAGCCTCTAGGAATCCCCTATACAGTGTAGAACTTATACTGAGAGATGTTGGCACAAGTAGCCAATTAGGTACAGCATACACATGTTCTATATGCTGCAAAAAGTATACATGAGGGTTGCAGCACAAAGAGATTTTACTGTCCAAAATCCATTCATAACAGCATATAAAAGGGAGTAATGCAGGTGTCCAACAAAGATAGTGTAGCGCTACCCCCGTAGGAGCCGCTGGTGAATGTGCTTGTCTCCCACCCTGCACAGCCAGGCATACAAATTTTCCATTCACTTCAGAGACAAGAAGCAGTCCTTGCAGCTTTTTTCTTATAAGGGGAATTGAACTTGGATAGGGAAGTGTAGATATGGGATGCCCATTTGATCAGCAGAACTCTTTAGGGACTTGAACTATATACATCCAGTATACACTTTCTTTCCTCTTCTAGCTCCAGCACAACTTGCTTGCAGACTGTTACCTGCAGGACCAACTAGCACAAGTTTCAGGTTCAGCTTGTTCTTCATTGGTGGGTCCGGAGGACGGTAGGCGGTGCTTTTCGCTGATCCGTCACTTCCGGTTTCCCACCACTCGTTACTTGGATGTTGGAAGCAGAGCATGGCCTGCCGACCCAGACAGGGTAAGTTAAGCAGCACCGTCAGTCTCAGTGCTGCTCGCGGGGTGAACCAATGTCATGATGAATGCTCATTCAATTTCCCACTGACAGCCGCCACCCACCACTCCACTCTGCACAGGCACACACCCCGCTTCTCTCCACCACGGGTGTCTGTGGCAGTGCAGACTGGGCCCAGGCATGATCATGCAGCTGGAGGAGCGGGGTATGTTTAGAGATCAGCTGGCCTGAAGGAGAGAGAGCAGAGGCTGAGACCTTACTACATCATCTGTCCTGTGATGTATACAGCTACTGTATTTGCCGGCATATAAGACGACCGGCATATAAGACCCCCCTAATTTTCCAGTTTTTGCCTATACTCACCATTTAAGACAACCCCCCCTTTCGAGGCTTCATATTTCCTTCTTTTTGCTGAAGCTAGAGCCATACCATGCTGAGCCAATCACAGCAAGCAATGTATTCTATTAATGAATTCAAAGCCTGTTCGGATTGGCAAAGGCTGTAGCATCATCAGCCCGTGCCTCTCTGACTCTCAAAGCCAATTCGAGCAGGCTACTCTATGTAGCCTGCTTTGATTGCCAGAGGTTATTACTCCAATCCAAGCAGGCTCTGTATTCATTAATAGATTACATTGCTAGCTGGGACTGGCTCAGCGGTGTATACTGTATGTAGCCCAAAGCTACATACAGTATTACCACACATTCACCATTTGGCAGGCTGACATCCAGTGGGCGGCATTTTGTACCTGGCGTATAAGATGACCCTCGCTTTTTGGCCGTTTTTTTTTAAGTGTAAAAGGTCGTCTTATACGCCAGAAAATATGGTATATTCACCCACCATCTTCCTTCCTGTATATAGTCCCCCCCAAAGCACCTTGTTGATGGGGACAAGGGGCTCACTCCCACAACCCTTGCCCAGTGGTTGTGGGGGTCTGCGGGTGGGGGGCTTATCAGAATCTGAAAGCCCCCTTTAACAAGGGGGCCCCCAGATCACGCCCCCTCCATGTGAATGGGTATGGGGTACATACCCCAAAAAAAGTGTCAAAAAGTAAGAACCACAATACACAGTAAAAACCACAATACACAGTTAGGGGTCTGCGGGCGGGGGACTTAACAGAATCTGAAAGCCCCCTTAAACAAGGGGGCCCCCAGATCACGCCCCCATTCACCCAAAAAAGTGTCAAAGTAAAAACCACAATACACAGTTTTTGACAAATCCTCTATTAAAAAAAAATGTCCCGTGATGTCCATCCATCTTCAATCACGCCGCTCGTCGGACCCAAAAAATAGAAGAAAAAAAGCTCTGCCTCGATGGGAGGCATCCCGCCGACTGCTGTCTTGTGGCTGTGACAGCTGTTATATATTCAAGGGCGGGGCCACCCGGTGACGTAACCGAGTGACCCCGCCCCTTTTGACGTCATGTGCCGTCAAATGTGTTTTACTTAAAATGACAGTTTGGGAGTAGGCAGTTACATTTTAAAAGATACAATGTAAAATTAACAAGGGACACCAACATAGTTGTATCTTTGATCTTAAAAACTACGGATAATGATGTTATGGTAACTTGCACCAAAAAAAAAAAAAAAGAAGCATAATAATATTATTCTTGATATCACTAGAAAAAAAGCCTTTGAAAATGTGTTTGCAATAACTCCATCAGTATCACCAGCAACGCAGCTTCATTATTGTCCCATTAAAGAAGAAGAGAATGTACGCTACATTTCGAGATTTCATAATTTGCCGCATCCTGAATGTTAATTCTCCATTCCAAGCGCTAGTTTACAAGATCGACCGCTTCTGGCTTGTCCTTGCTTCTGAGCATGCGTGTTTTCACTTTGGACTTTTGTCCAACGGACTTGTGTACACACGCTCGGAAAATCCGACAACAGACATTTGTCCGCGGAAAATTTTAAAGCCTGCCATCCAACATTTGTCCATGGAAAATCCGACAACAATTGTCCGATGGAGCGTACAAACGGTCAGATTTTCCGCCAACAGCCTGCCATCACACATTTCCTGTCGGAAAAATCCGATTGTGTGTATGCGGCTTTAGTCTGTAATCCTAATGACTGACTGCTTAATGTTCTCTCATTTATAGTATGAGTTACTATACGAGTTACAGGTCATGGTAACGTTAGAACTAAATCCCAACTCTTAATCCAGCATAAATACCTCATTAGTAGTCATTGTGCTCAAAGAATGAATCACTACTACATTGATATCTGTTATTGAGCAAACCCTCTGAGGCCATTGACTCTGGAGCACCGCATCAGTGGAGTCTTCCTGTGCCTATCTCGAGGTTTGCTCCAATAGCTCCTAGAAGCTTATGTCCTGCAAGTCAGCTGTCTAGTGCCTAAAAACAAAACACTCCCTGCAGAAGAGAAGATAGAAGACTTTGAGGTGAAAGAGGAGGAGCGCATTGTGTAACAGGATGTCCAGCGGGTATCTTGTGTACTGGTCCAGGTAAATACCTGATTTTACTGGTAGTCTTCATTATCATGATCATGTTTGCTATCCTGTATCTGTAAGCCCAAATCATTTCTTGATTAAAATTTTTTTTCCTTTTGGCTCACTGAACTGCTCCAGTCAGACTAATTTATTGCTGTGTTTCAACCTCCGCAATCTATTCATATAGAACACTTCTTCTTTCAGAATAAAACAAATAGTAATAGCAATCAGGGCAAATGAGCACTTGATCAGAATTTGAGAAAAAAGGCTTTAAAATTCATGATTGTCTGAGAACAGTGTGGGAGCTAATCTGGCATGAAGACCCCTTGTTGTGTGCTGTACACAGAGATACTCGGCCAGAGTTAAAAGTGGTTGCAAACTTGCACATATACCAAGTGAAGTCACAAGCCTCAGGTGGTACACAGAGGGAAAACAAATCCTCCTACATAAGTTGTACAGGTTTACTGAAGTCTCCTATCCTCTACAACCATTCAAAGTCCAGAAATTATAAAGTTTGTCTGAGCATTCAGAAAAAAAAAAGAGGACAGAGCTGTCAATCAGCTGGAGGTCCCTCCCTTGTCACCTTTTTTCTCTTGGTGTCAATAAAACTTGTCACAAGTGATTCATGCTGATAGCAGAGGAACAACGCAGGAGACACAAGTACACACTATAGAAGGATATGCTTTGTTCACATTTCATGTCTGAGGTTTTAAACCATTTTAAAATGTGCAGCTCTTAGGGCAATTGTTGTTTAAAGGCTTTCTTTAAAAACAAAACAAAACAAAAAAAAACATGTTATACTCATCTGCTCTATGTGGTGGTTTTCCACAAATCAGCCCCAATCCTGCTCTTCTCAAGTCTCTCAACGACGCTCTTGGACTCTCCTTCATGCTGAGAGCCCCCACAGCAATCAGCTTGCAATGAAAGCACCCAAGCAGGCTTGTTCCCGTGCCACAGCTTTGCATGTCCATTCACACACAAAGCTGTGACTCGGCCTCGTCCCCTCTCTCTCTTATTGGTTCACCGGCTATGATTGACAGCAGTGGGAGCCAATGAGGGAGAGTCCCCGGAGAGCTGAAGCTCTGGTGCACATCGCTGGATAGAGAGGGAGCTCAGGTTATTAGGGGGGCTGGAGGGGCTGCTGCACAGAGGAGGTTTTTTTTACCTTCATGCATAGAATGCATGAAGGTAAAAAAACACTTTACTCGGTATCTCCCATGGCCATATATTATATGCCTGGGATAAGCTCATCCAAAAAAGTCTATGCAACTTGGCCACATATCAAGCAACATCCTCCTGTGTGAAGACTGTAGGAACACTCCACTTGCCATCTCCATATACACACTAGATGTACATTCTATGGAATGGCAAACAATCCAAGCGGATTGTTGTATGCAAGGTAGACCAACATTGTCAACATTGAAACTAAAGGTTTCATGAGAGTTGCAGCACAGAGAAATGCTCAAAATCTATTTATAACTGTGTATTAGCGAGTTGTGCTCATCCCTGCTTTCTCAAGCTGAATAAGCAATATATACGGAGCAAACATTTAACAGAGCCTCAAGAGGTGAGCAGGAGTTCACCTGGGCAGAGAACACATAAAAGAACAAAGATTTCTTTGGCTTGGAGTGTAAATGAAATAATTATGCTGTAAAAGAACAGCTGTAATATCTTTGCAAAACAGTCATGTAATCAGTAAAGTATTAAAATATGGCTTTATGAGCAGTTTTAATCAGAAAAAAAAAACTTGGTAGCTTGTTATAGTATAAAACAAATGTAATAGATACCTGTATTAACCTGTAACCATTTCAGGACTTGCAGTAATTTCCCCTTTATATACCAGAGTAATATTGATATTGCAGACACAGGCCCACTGGTATGCCAAAAACGTTTTTACTTGTGATAATGAAGAAAAGAGTTCATTGAGACTGACCAGTGTTAAACAGGAATAATCTTAAAAAAAGCTAAGCTGTTAAAGTTAAAGTTAAAAAGGACTGCAACTGGCTACAACAGTGTTAGATGGTTACAATAAATGATGGCTCTAGGGAGCCTTGGAACAAAGGTCATCTTGATATGCTCTCCCTGCCAGGCCACAATAGTGTGCAATTATTAGATATAATTTTAACTCTATCAGTATTAATTACCACAGGACTGCAAATTCAGTTATAGTAAATCACATTAAGTGGTCACTATTAGATCATTGTGATGTTGTAGAATTGCCTAGAGCCACATTGCTAAATTCAGCTGAAAGTTGACCAGTTATAAGATTTTCATTGATAATGTAAAGTGCACATTTGAAATAAGCTCTATAGCAAACTTCTCTCCATTCCCATCTCTATACAAACGCACACTTTGTTCTCTTGAACACTTTATCAGCTGATTCTTATGTGCCAGATATATTGGAAGACATAGCCATCCCTTGTTCAGACTACTCAAATGTACCCAACATTGATTGCACCAGCGTAGCCTGATACCAGTTTTGAAATTCTTGTGCTGTTTGCTTTCTAAATGAGGAAGTGTTCATATGCCATATGTGTGTCCTGTGTGCATGTGCATACATAAAGATTGATCTTGTTTGCATTGGCATTGCATGGGATTATTTGAGTTTATAGCTCACCATGACTCTATTCCTAGCTCTGGGTCACCTCTGGAAAAAGATGATGCAACTTCTTTTTCCACAGTGTGGATGTATTAGCACAGAATTTGCTTGTAAGGATGGACTTCACTTTGAGTTCACATGCATGCATTACTACACACTTTTGTGCACGCTTGGCTCCATAGAATGTGCAGTGCTTCGTTCAAGAACCTGAACGCCCCCTAATTCATGCGCCCAGCCCCTAATCTACATGCAGGTGCCGGATGCATGGATTTCAATAGATTTTTTTTTAAGCACATTATTAGAGCCTGAGGCTCTAATTGGCTTCAAAAAGGGTGGGCTCGGGGCGCAGAGCACTGTGCCCTAAGCCCACCCAGTTGTGTGACAATAGCTATTGTCTTCCTGCTTCTCCTCCTGGCCAATCAGGAAACGGGCCTTAAGACCCGATTGGCCGAGAGGAGAAGCTATCGTATTAACTGGGAGCAGGGGGGAGGCGCCAAGGAGGAGCTGAAGGGGGAAGCCGCCGAAGCTACCCGCAGCCTGGATGGGGTAAGTGCGGGGCTGGTGGGCAGATGGACAGACGGACGGTGATGGGGGTCACCCAAACCACGTTGCTGCTCTGTGTGTTCATTCAGGCACAGAGCTGCAGCTTGGCCCCACCTCCTCTCTCCTCATTGGCTCACTGACTTTGATTGACAGCAGCGGGAGCAAATGGCATCTACTGCTTTATCTTAGCCAAACAGTATGGGGAGTCCCAGACAGCCAAGGCACTTTTGCAACATTGCTGGATCAAGAGGGGGCTCAAGTATGAGGGGGGCTGCTGCACACAGGTTTTCTATCTAAATGCATAGAATGCATTAAGATGAAAAACATTCTGCCTATGAATATTAGAATGGGTTTGTGTAATTTTATAGAAATTATATTATCACATATTATGTACGATTGTTATGAATAATGTATGTATTATATCAAAATAAAAAAATGTTTTGAATTAAAAAAAGAAAAACATTCTGCCTTGAGAACCACTTTAGGCTTCATGTACACTTGAACTACTTTAACCGCTGGCCGCAGAAAAATGCAAAACGTGGCAAATTCACACCACGATTTTGCCGTGATTTTGCGGCCAGTGGTCAAAACGTTTCTATCCTAAATGTGATTCTTCCACTTTCAGAAGAGGGAGGTTAGAGGAGGTTGAACCTCCCCTAACCGCAGTAGCTCCTAAGAGATCCTAAAAGCCTACGTGTACATTGCTTTTATGGCATTGAGTTTAGGAGCTTTGGCAAAAAAATGCCAAAAGCTCTTAAACTCAAGTTTAGGCGCTGCTAGTGTACATGAAGTAAAAGCCAGCAGTGTTTTAGCTGAAAAAATGCCTGACGCTTATAAGTTTCTAAAGCTTTTACAAGCATTTAGGAGTTTTTACAGGTGTCAAGCTCTTGGTTGTTAATTCATTTAATTGGCCAGAATGAATAATTTATTCTGATCATTTTAATTAATTAATGCTCAAGCACAAACGTTTAGGCACATTTAGCAGCTTTTAGTAGCTTCAAGCATTTTTTCTGCCCAAACTCTATTGCTCCTGGACCTACTGGCAGTGGGGTTTTTTCCTGCTTCTAAAAGCCTCTAAAAGCTCTTGCCACTAAACGCTGCTAAAAAAAAAAACTATGTGTGCATACACACCTAGAAGCAGCTGTAAAAACACCCTGTGTGCATGAGGCCTACAAAAACCGCAGCTGTTCAGGGCTTTGCCCATGTCATTCATTCACTGAGTTCTGTGAATGGGAGAACTACAACTACGATTGTCCATTGCGGCTGATGGCTTGTAGTTCTCAATTAACTTCCAGGGTGCTGATGAGCACTCTCGGTAGTGCATTGATCCTTCCTGTCATTCAATAACTGCCTATGAGGTAAAGGCAGACAACTACACAGACAATTTGTCAGCAAAACCTAGAACCTAGAAAAAAACCTAGAACCTGATTGGTTACACATAGTTACATGGTTACATAGTAGGTGAGGTTGAAAAAAGACACAAGTCCATCAAGTCCAATCTATGTGTGTGATTATATGTCAGTATTACATTGTATATCCCTGTATGTTGTGGTCGTTCAAGTGTTTAATAGTTTTTTGAAACTATCGATGCTCCTAGCTGAGACCACCGCCTGTGTAAGGGAATTCCACATCCTTGCCACTCTTATTGTAAAGTACCCTCTGCGTAGTTTAAGGTTAAACCTCTTTTCTTCTAATTTTAATAAGTGGCCACGTGTCTTGTTAAACTCCCTTCCGCGAAAAAGTTTTATCCCTATTGTGGGGTCACCAGTATGGTATTTGTAAATTGAAATCATATCCCCTCTCAAGCGTCTCTTCTCCAGAGAGAATAAGTTCAGTGCTTGCAACCTTTCCTCATAACTAATATCCTCCAGACCCTTTATTAGCTTTGGTGCCCTTCTTTGTACTCGTTCCATTTCCAGTACATCTTTCCTGAGGACTGGTGCCCAGAACTGGACAGCATACTCTAGGTGCGGCCGGACCAGAGTCTTGTAAAGTGGGGGTTTATCGTTTTATCTCTGGAGTTGATCCCTTTTTAATGTATGCCAATATTCTGTTTGCTTTGTTAGCAGCAGCTTGACATTGCATGCCATTGCTGAGCCAATCATCTACTAGGACCAGGTCCTTTTTTATCTTAGATTCCCCCAGAGGTTCTCCCCCAGTGTATAGATTGCATTCATATTTTTGCCACCCAAATGCATTATTTTACATTTTTCTACATTAAACCTCATTTGTCATGTAGTTGCCCATCCCATTAATTTGTTCAGATCTTTTTGCAAGGTTTCCACATCCTGCGGAGAAGTTATTGCCCTGCTTAGCTTAGTATCATCCACGAATACAAAGATTAAACTGTTTTCCCCATCCTCCAGGTCATTTATGAACAAATTAAATAGAATTAGTCCCAGCACAGAACCCTGGGAGACCCCACTACCCACCCCTGACCATTCTGTGTACTCTTTATTTATCACCACCCTCTGAACTCGCCCTTGTAGCCAGTTTTCAATCCATGTACTCACTCTATGGCACATACCAACAGACCTTATTTTGTACAGTAAACTTTTATGGGGAACTGTGTCAAATGCTTTTGCAAAATCCAGATACACCACGTCTGTGGGCTTTCCTTTATCTAGATGGCAACTCACCTCCTCAAAGAAGGTTATTAGATTGGTTTGGCAAGAACATTTTTTCATGAATCCATGCTGAATACTGCTAATGATACCGTTCTCATTACTAAAATGTAACAAGCCCCTGCTCGCTCGGTTCCACTCTCCCGACACTCCTCTGCAGCTATAGAATCAGATTGCAGATCGCAACATCTGATGGTTCGGTCATCCGATGCTCCGGGACTAGAACTACAGCTATGTGCCGTTCTAATCCAATTGTGTAGCTCAGAACAAACACCAGGCAGGCTGTATGTAAGTTCAACCAGGAATCTCCTTTATTGAAAAATACAGGCTCTTTTATACAATAAAAGAGGAGGTGCGTATCTCCGGCTCATATTACTCTGAACATACACCTGTAACCAGAAACCTAATTAACATGGGCTAATTAACTAATCTCTTTAGACAGCCTAGATGACTCAGACATGAGAAAAGAGAGATGCAGCTCACAAACACTCTTGTTCTGAAATGACACCGCCCTAGTGAGAACTGGTTCCAGGTGCTGGCTTTGCTGGGTTGCAGTGAAGTGAGAAGAAATCCTGGATAGCCGCACTCTGGGATAAGGACATCTTTATTGGGTAAAATCCAACAATACAGGCAAATGCAGAGAAATACAGGGTGGTGAACTGCTAACGCGTTTCACATCATTTGGATGCTTATTCGTAGCCCTCAGACATGACTTTTAGGCCAGACTGGCCGTTTTGTAGCTCAGAGAACCCAATCAACATTATCACAATAGCAGAGTTAATCAACACAAACAACAATGGGGATCTAATGACTCTTAGATCCCATACTAGAGACTTATTTACAATACACATTCTAGCAGGCAACAGAGAGACAGGCAGCTGGAATTGACATCAGCATCTCCTAACAGTATTTGTCCCAGCATTATGAATCAGCCACTATTTATAATATGGCAAATCCAGGGTCCCCAGAGTCTGTGTGTCCTGAGGGACCAGGACCCGAATCCACAGTAATACTACCTCAAGGGTCCCCAGGCATACAGCTCACAAAGAGCACCGTTTCCCCAAATGCCAGGGCCCACGATCGATCGGCAAGAGGCTAGCATTCAGTCCCCTCCAAAAGTCTCTCTCCCGGCTAGGTCTGTCACATTTCTCCCCTTTCTGCAGGAGACTAACACAGGAGGAGACCCCAGACGGGTTGACCCAGAAGTTAGTCAGTAGTTCCAGTCCTCTAATGCCTGTACCCACACAGTACCCCAAACAAATTGTTCCAAACAAAGCATTACTCACCCAGCCAACCTCTGTCTCTCTCAGAGAACATATCTGCCGCTGGGGAGAGGCCTGGACTGGCCCTTCTCCCTGGAGTCCTTTCTGCCACTGGAGAGAAGACAGGGTGTCTGGGCTCACTCCGTCATGCTGTTGGGGATCTGGGCCGATTGCCCAGCATCCCTGGGGTATACAGGTGGAGACTGATGTCCCATCCACCTTCACAGGAAATCCATCCTCTGTTAGTTGAGGGCAGAGTCCAGCAGTATTCGGCCCTGTTGCCAGCCCTTGTGCTGGAAACCCCACACCATCTGCTCTGGCTAACTGTTGGGGCAGGAGGCTGGCTTCCTCCACTCCCAAACTGTGTAGCTGCCTTTGGGGAGGTGAGCCGGCTGCTTCCTTTTCCATTCCCTCATCTGGATGTTGGGACGATATGTCTGTGGTACTGTCTCCCAGGTGCATGGATCTTTGCTGGGGAGGAAAGACCACTTCCTCCACCCTGGCCAACTGTTGGGGAGGGACGACGAACACCTCCTCTCCCTTCTCCCCCTGTATTCTGATCTGCTGCTGGGAAGTGACCACCTCCTTCTCACCCTGAGCCTCCGGAACCGCCGCAGGTGTAGGGCAGAGATCTTGGACCCTCTGTCCGGTTGCCAGCGCTTCAGCTGGGGAAGTTCCTTGTAACTTCACAGATACTTCTGTTGGTGCTGGGCAGAGCTCTTCTTCTGCTGGAGGCTCACCAGATTGTTCTTCCTCAGCAGAAAAGTCTATCAAATCCCCTGTCTCTGCAACTGGTGTCTGGGGATAAAGGTTCACCATCTCCTCTCCGTGGAACCCAGAAGATGCGATCAGCGCTGGGCAGAGGTTAGCAGAGCTCTGCCCCGTTGTCAGCACTTCAGCTTTGGGGATAGCGATCTCCAGATTTTCCACTGCCGATTCTCTGGCATTCTGCTGGACAGGCACATTCCTCCATCAAAGATCATCCAATGCAGAAACAGGTTCATCAAGGTCAGTCAGCACTTGCTGCATCCGCCATAAGACCTCTGCCTCCATAGCTGCGGGGGCAGGTTGGCAAAGCACACTATTACTCTGCCACATTGTCAACTCTTCAGCCAGGATTTCAGAGCTGTCAACTGGTATTTCCTGATAGTCCCAGGCAAAGGGAGCCCCACCCTGCTGCTGCGCTCTCTGTGCTCCATTATTTCCTCCAAACGCCACTCCCGATCACTCCCAAAGTCAGGGTCCCTGGACAGCCTCCAGTATAACAATCTCAGGCCATCGTAGTCAAAGCATTCCATGGGGCTGTCATCCGCTGTCCACGGGCACACTTGGGCTACATAGCACTGGAGGGCTCTGTAGCTCTCGTCCAACCGCATTTCTGCCCGGATCAGCCTGCTTAACTCGACTGTCCACTCCTGGTTCGGCTGTTCCCCCAATAACAAAATTCGCACTTCATACTGCGACCAGTACGTTACATGGATGGAGGGGAGAACTTTTCCCTGGTTTTGCTGCTCATGGGCTAGCGCTTCCTTCCAGGGTTCGCAGCGGATAGAATCAAACCATCCTAGCAGGACCTGCTCTGATACTGGTCCTCTGTGCTGTATCTGCATCTCTCGCAACCTCCTTCTGAATTCCTCACCCATGGTGGCTGGTATCTGTACCTCTCCTCTCCTGCTATCTGGACCTTGGATCCAGGTGATGATTTGGATGTGTTCACGGCAAGGAAACACGATCCCACCATTCCCTCCACGGCTCTCAAGTAAGTCTTTCAGCGTGGCTTTCCTGCAGGCTGGTTTGGAGTGTCCCAGTAACTGGGGAGCAAATCCCACCGCTGCCAACCAATGTAACGAGCCCCTGCTCGCTCGGTTCCACTCTCCCGACACTCCTCTGCAGCTATAGAATCAGATTGCTGATCGCAACATCTGATGGTTCGGTCATCCGATGCTCCGGGACTAGAACTACAGCTATGTACCGTTCTAATCCAATTGTGTAGCTCAGAACAAACACCAGGCAGGCTGTATGTAAGTTCAACCAGGAATCTCCTTTATTGAAAAATACAGGCTCTTTTATACAATAAAAGAGGAGATGCATACCTCCGGCTCATATTACTCTGAACATACACCTGTGACCAGAAACCTAATTAACATGGGCTAATTAACTAATTTCTTTAGACAGCCTAGATGACTCAGACATGACCTTTAGGCCAGACTGGCCGTCTTGTAGCTCAGAGAACCCAATCAACATTATCACAATAGCAGAGTTAATTAACACAAACAACAATGGGGATCTAATGACTCTTAGATCCCATACTAGAGACTTATTTACAATACACATTCTAGCAGGCAACAGACAGACAGGCAGGTGGAATTGACACCAGCATCTCCTAACAGTATTTGTCCCAGCATTATGAATCAGCCACTATTTCTAATATGGCAAATCCAGGGTCCCCAGAGTCTGTGTGTCCTGGGGGACCAGAACCCGAATCCACAGTAATACCACCTCAAGGGTCCCCAGGCATACAGCTCACAAAGAGCACCGTTCCCCCAAATGCCAGGGCCCACGATCGATCGGCAAGAGGCTAGCATTCAGTCCCCTCCAAAAGTCTCTCTCCCGGCTAGGTCTGTCACATAAAATCTTGTATATAGTCCCTTATCATTCCCTCCAAGAGCTTGCATACTATTAATGTAAGGCTAACTGGTCTGTAATTCTCAGGGATGTGTTTTGGGCCCTTTTTAAATATTGGTGCTACATTGGCTTTTCTCCAATCAGCTGGTACTATTCCAGTCAGTAGACTATCAGTAAAATTTGGGAAAAATGGTCTGGCAATTACTTGACTGAGTTCCCTAAGTACCTTTGGATGCAAGCCATCTGGTCCCGGTGATTTATTAATGTTAAGTTTCCCAAGAATAATTTTAAGTCTGTCCTCTGTTAACCATGGAGGTGCTTCCTGTGATGTGGCATGAGGATAAACACTGCAGTTTTGGTTACTGAAGCCCCCCCCCCCGATTCCCTCGTGAAGACTAAGAAGAATAAATTCAATACCTTCGCCATCTCCCCATCCTTTGTAACCAGGTGTCCTTCCTCATTCTTTATGGGGCCAATATGGTCTGTTCTCCCTTTTTTTTTACTGTTTACATACTTAAAGAATTTCTTGGGATTTTTTTTGCTCTCCTCCGCTATGTGTCTTTCGTGTTCTATCTTAGCCGCCCTAATTGCACCCTTACATTTTTTGTTGCATTCTTTATAAAGTCTGAATGCTGATGATGATCCCTCAACCTTGTATTTTTTGAAGACCTTCTCCTTTGCTTTTATATGCATTTTTACATTGGAGTTAAGCCATCCAGGACTTTTTTCCGCTCTTTTAAAATTTATTACCCAATGGGATGCGTTGGCTAATGCCCATTTTTAATATGCTCTTAAAGAAAACCCATCTCTCCTCCGTGTTCTTTGTTCCTAAGATTTTATCCCAATTTATGCCTTCTAGCAAGGTTTGTAGTTTAGGGAAGTTGGCTCTTTTGAAATTCAGTGTCTTTGTATTCTCTTAATGTTTCCTATTTGTGTGATTTATACTGAAACTAATTGACCTGTGATCGCTGTTACCTAAATTGCCCCGTATTGCCACATCCGTGATCAGGTCTGTATTGTTGGTAATCAGTAGATCCAGTAATGCTTTATTTCTAGTTGGTGCGTCTACCATCTGACCCATAAAATTGTCCTGCAAGACATTAAGGAACTGGTGAGCCTTAAATGAATGCGGGGTTCCCTCCACCCAGTCTATGTCTGGATAATTAAAATCCCAGATTATGATAACACTTCCCATCCTTGCTGCTAATCCAAATTGTGATAGGAAATCTGTCTCCACTTCCTCCCTCAGGTTAGGGGGCCTATAGCATACTCCCAGTATTATTTTCCCCTTAGCTTCATCCCTTTGGAGCTCTACCCTCCTCCCTAGCTCCCTTAGTGATGTCATCTCTCACATTCACTTGTACATTATTCTTGATATATAGGCATACCCCTCCCCCTTTTTAACCCTCTCTATCCTTGCGGCAAAGGGTATACCCTTGAATGTTTGCCAGCCAATCATGAGAGCTGATGAACCAGGTCTCTGAAATTCCCACAAAATCCAAATCTTCCTCGTACAACAGTATCTCTAGTTCACCCATCTTGTCCACCATGCTCCTGGCATTGGTGAACATGCCACATAGTTTAGACCGGTCGCATATTGTCCTCGTATTGGGTGTTCCGAGATTGCAACTAGGACTTGCTACTATACTTACCTTGGGTTTTTTTGCTTTGGTCAACCTACCACTAATGCCCCCAATACTGCCCTCTGGAATATGTTCCGTGCTGACTATCTCTACAGTCCCTGACAAAAGTCTTGTCGCTTCTCTATTTTGTAGAAACTCCTGCTATTAACCTGACTTTTAATTAATCAATTGGTGTTAGAAATAGCTCATATGAAAAGCTAAAGCCCTCCCAAATGATGTTTAATGCACTGAAATAAATTAGTTTCACTGAAAAAAGATTTATCATTTAATCAAGACAGACAGGTCAAATTTTGTCAAGACAAAAGTTTTGTCGCCTATACAGAAATTGAACAACTTTACTTAAAATCCAATATATGTCAGCAAATTACGTAGCGGTGCTGTGAAATCCAAATTTAATATCTTGTATGACTTCCATGAGCTTGAAGGACAGCATCCATGCGGTTTGGCAAGGATTCATACAATTTATTGATGACGTCATCAGGAATAGCAAAGAAAACATTGCATGCCTCCCAGAGTTCATCAATATTCTTTGGTTTCGTCTTCCATGCTTCATCTTTCATCCTACACCACATATGCTCAATGATGTTCATGTCTGGTGACTGGGCTGGCCAATCCTGGAGCAATCCTGGAGCATCTTGATCTTCTTTGCCTTAAGGAACTTTGATGTGGAGATGAAAGTATGCGATGGAGCACAATCCTGCTGCAAAATTTGGCCTTTTTTATGGTTGGGAATATAAGAGGTAGCTAAGATTTCTTGGTATTTTAGACTATTGATGTTGCCTTCCACCCTGCAGATCCCTCGCACACCCCCATACTGGATGTAACCCCAGACCATGATTTTGCCTCCACCAAACTTCACTGTTTTCTGGGTAAATCTCGGCTCCATGCGAGTTCCAGTAGGTCTCCTGCAATATTTCCGGCGACTGTGGTGTAATTTAACAGAAGATTCATCTGAAAAATCCACCTTCTGCCACTTTTCCAGAGTCCATCCTTTTAGCAGGCTGTGGACCTTAGCAAATGCCACACGGTTTTTCAATTGTCTTTTAATTTAGTGCTGGCTTATGGGCACTGATTCGACCATGGAGGCCATTTCGAGACAGAATCCGACAAACTGTTCTGGTTGACACAGGGACTTCAGGTGACCAGGTCTGGTGGAGCTCTGCTGCAGTGGAAAATGGGCTGGCCTTGGATTTTCGAGCCAACAAACGGTCCTCTGGAGCAGTTGTCTTGCGGGGTCGGCCTGACCTGGCCTTGTCCAAAACGTCTCCAGTCTTTTCAAATCTTTTTTTTATCCTCTGAACTTGACGCTGAGACACATTGAAGGTGTCTGCCACATCAGCAGTTGATCTGGTCTTCAGCCTATTGAAAAAAATGTAGTCTCCGAGTGAATCTTAGGCATGTTTGCAGAGGTCTAGTTGCAGTTGAGAAGGTCTAGTGTACTGGTGTTCTTTTTATACACACCTGAGACCTAATTGATCCATTATTAGTCACAGGTGAAGCTCATATAACAAGGCGACAACACTTATGTCTTGGCAAAAATTGACTCAATGGGCTTTACCAAGCTGTGAATATTAGAATACTTTTTGTCAGTTTCGTTTTGCACTGAAACATTATTGCAAAAGCTGTTGGGATTAAAATGACCCATTTCTTGTAAGGCCCCTTTCACACTGGGGCGGTTTGCAGGCGTTATTGCGCTAAAAATACCACCTGCAAACCGCCCCCAAAACAGTCTCCACTGTTTGTTCAGTGTGAAAGCCCGAGGGCTTTCACACTGAAGCGGTGCGCTGGCAGGAGAAGAAAAAATCTCCTGTCAGCTGCATCTTTGGAGCGGTGAAGGAGCGGTGTATTCACCACTCCTAAACCGCTCCTGCCCATTGAAATCAATGGGACAGCGCGGCTATACCGTGGCTATACCGCGGCAATACCGCGGCTATAGCTGCGCTATACGAGTGGTTTTAACCCTTTTTCGGCCGCCAGCGGGGGGTTAAAACCGCACCGCTAGCGGCCGAATACAGCGGTAAAACAGCGCTAAAAATAGCGCTGTTTTACCGCCGACGCCCCCTACCGCCCCAGTGTGAAAGGGGCCTAACAAAATCTTGATTAGAAATATATTTTAGCAGCACTTCAGGTCAATTTGTACACAAGCGACAAGACTTTTGTCAGGGACTGTACCTCTGGACCCTCCCTCCATCACCTAGTTTAAAAACCCCTCTAACTTTTTGGCCATCTTCATTCCCAGCTGATCTTGTCCACGCTACTAATGAAACCAAGGTCAATTCTTGACTAACAGAGTGCCCCCTAAGGGATTCCCCAAAACAAACATGCAGCAGTTGTAAAGTTTTAGTGTTCTGTCTGCAGTCAGCCTTTTCACCCAGCAGAAGGCTAACACAGTAGAGAGAGAGCCCTGAGCATCACTCAGCTTGCACATATAAAGGCCTGTGGACAGCTGAGACTAATAATGAAGTATGGCTACCAGGTAAGGTGTGGACTTAATAATGGAGGGCTTTAACCAACCAAAGCTCTACAAAGAACCCAGAACAGGATTTAATATTTCAAGAAAGCAAAAAAGTTTGCTTTCCCCATATCAGTGATAAAACCTGGATCCCCTTACCTGTGTATGTGAGAAACCTTGACAACATATATCCACTGTCCACAATCCTGGTAGCCAGTGCCTCACAATGGTTAAACCAAAGCATTGAAAAAAAGAAAAAAATGTTCTTGTGGGGGTTCCTCTGTAACTGATGCATGGACATAGATTTGTTCATAAAATATGCATTAATACACTAGAACAACATTTTATACTAAGTTGAACACATAGTAAATCAGGAAGCTGAAAATATTATTGTGGCATTTCAATTTCTGTAACAAAAGAAGAGAAAATAGTATAATTCTATGAAATGTTATTTTAGTTAATCTACAGGTTATCAGAAATGCAAGCAGTAAATCAAAATGTATTCTATTGACACAGGTCAAATATTAAACATATGAAGTAAGGATAAAGTCGAGTGCACTTCCTCCTGAATTAAGAAGCAAGATTAAGCAGGGTATATTTACACTGCCTCCGGCTAAACAGACAAGAGAGTTTGCTTTGGTTTTAATTTCTGAAAGGGCAGCTGCCTTGTTCCTTCTCCTTCCAGCTATTATAGGGCACTGGAGAAAGAGTTAGTCTTTGTGTATAGACTCTGATAAGAGATGAAAAATGACAACTAACACTGACAGTAGAAGGTCAGGGGGATTTGTACCTTGTATTCTGGCTCCCATTAACATTCTGATAACATTTAAGGGTCAAACATCATCCAAGCCACTAAAACACTTATCTACAACTGTCTTTTTAGTTTAATCATTTGACTGTTATTAAAAAAAAAAAACACTAGTAAGAGTCGTATTAGCATACTAGTTTTCCACTGAATGAAGTACATACCATTGAAAAAAAAAAAAACTGCAGCTCCTTGATATCTATCTGTATGTTTGTTTAGCTGACAATCTGTGACAGCTGGAAGAAGTACAGGTGCAATCAATTAAGTGAGTCATATGATCTGTCCATAATAGCCACTTTGGGTTATAAGGGCTTCTATAGCTACAAACAGACTATAATTCCTGTGAGTTTTAGGAGAAAGCAAGTCAAGCTAACCATAGATGGTGCGATTTTCTTTCCTGCAACCACAGGTTGCAGGAAAGAAAGTTACTCGGTTCCCCCCATCAACACAGTCAGCGTTGATGGGGGAATCCATCCTGCATAGCTATTGTGTTCTCCCAGTGGGGGGGCCATCCCTGCCAGGAGAACACACAATGATAGAGGCTATAGCCTTTGACAATAATCACATGAAAAATCTGACAAGCTGGCTGCACCCAAGTTGATCGATAGATTATCTTGGGTACAATCAGCCTGCCCATACATGGTTTGAATCTCAGCCAGTCCCTGCAGAACCGACCGAGATTGGAACCATCTATGGCCAGCTTTACATACCGAAGCGCTGAGATATAAATTGCACAATATACAAATTGTTTTCCATTAAAGTGGTTCCAAAGCATCATCAATCATCCAGGCATTGCTAAAGTACACTAGTCCAATCTACTGTATCCAATACTATGTTATTTTGGCCTTTCCTTCTGCAATCTAGAGATTTCTAAGTCTGTCTATTTGAATTCTCTGCAGAGGTTTCACAATCTGGACCATTTACAGAGAAATAATTAATGCCATGCTCAACAGAAACAGAAGAGTGATGGCATAAAATAGAATAGGTAGTACATCAAGTCTGCCCCATTTCAGACGCTGTGCTCAGTTGTCAAGAGTAAGTTTGTGTAGTTTCCAACCAAGCTAAAACTACAGAAACCCCCCTATAGTCTCACTTGGATAAATGTAAATATGCACTTTTTATTCTCCCTCTTTGTAAACTTGGTACAAAATTCTGGAATGCAACCCTATGGCGGTCAATTCCAGAGAACTCTAGTAATCTAGCAACGGACCTCCAGATGCTCTTTTCACTCAACGTGCGTATTTACTATTGAATGCATTTTGAGTTTATTCATTTCTCTCTTATGAAAAAAGAATAATGGATATACAAGTACAATTGCTAGTGATGCCAGCTCTGTGTTTATTTTGTAATAATCTTCATTTATTAAAGTTGGCTAGTTTTACAGAGAGACCCATTAATATTATTAATGCACTAGACACACTTGTTAATGATAGTTTTTTTATGATTTAGTTTGTTGATAAAACCTTATCTTTCTTACTATGTAACCTATATTGATCAAAACTTGTATCCCTATTAAATTTCAGGCTCACTCGTCGGTGGAAAGGGCTGGACTAATCAGCGGGGTAAGAATGAAGAAAATCCCGTCAGATGAAAACTTTACTATGCGTGGAAAGAATCTCAAAAATGCTTTAGCAGAAGACCAAGCAGAAGGACTTATCCCGGTGTTTGTAAGTTTTCATAGTGTTCATAAATGTATAATTCAGAGACAATTTTTATATTCTTCTCAGCACAAAATGAATCTGCCTGTCTGATATACATAAAGTAGAAAACAAGAGAAAATTATGAGTTTTAAAATTTTAAATGTGCCAGTTGATTGACTGTTGAATATATATTTTTTGTATTATTTGCTTTAAACCTTAATTTTACAATAAACATTTTATGCAGGGTTCATCCATAAAAGTTAACAGTCATTGCGGGATTTCTAATATGACAAAAATGTTTAAAGCCTAAGTTTAGGTAAAATTACAAAAAAAATCTAAATCAGCACATTTAATCTGAAGTGTCCCTTATGCTAATGACAGATGCCATACTTAAAATCCTTTGCACCCCTGCCATACCCATTGGCTGTAATCTTCCTGTGCTGCAGGGGTTAATAGAGTCAAGAGATCCATTACGGGCACTAATCAAGGCTGCTGACTATGCCTGCCCTTTCAGGCCCCTCCTTGATTCATAGAAGCTGTACTATAGCTTCCATGAATGAAAAGTGCTAGGGGCAGACTTTTAATTATTCGGCCCATTCTCCATCCATAGATATCTTTTAATTCATGGAAGTTATAGTACAGTTTCCACAAATGGAGGAGGGGGCAGATAGGGCAAGCACTTTTAATTAGTACCTGTGACAGGTCCCTTGGCTTTATCAACCGCCATAGAACCAACATATTACAGCTGAGGGATATATAGTTACATAGTTACATAGTAGGTGAGGTTGAAAAAAGACACAAGTCCATCAAATCCAACCTATGTGTGTGATTATGTGTCAGTATTACATTATATATCCCTGTATGTTGCGGTCATTCAGGTGATTATCTAATAGTTTCTTGAAGCTATCAATGCTCCCCGCTGAGTCCACCGCCTGTGGAAGGGAATTCCACATCCTTGCCGCTCTTACAGTAAACAACCCTCTACGTAGTTTAAGGTTGAACCTCTTTTCTTCTAATTGTAATGAGTGGCCACGAGTCTTATTAAACTCTCTTCTGCGAAAAAGTTTTATCCCTATTGTGGGGTCACCAGTACAGTATTTGTAAATTGAAATCATATCCCCTCTCAAGCGTCTCTTCTCCAGAGAGAATAAGTTCAGTGCTCGCAACCTTTCCTCATAACTAAGATCCTCCAGACCCTTTATTAGCTTTGTTGCCCTTCTTTGTACTCGCTCCATTTCCAGTACATCCTTCCTGAGGACTGGTGCCCAGAACTGGACAGCATACTCCAGGTGCGGCCGGACCAGAGCCTTGTAGAGTGGGAGATTTATCGTTTTATCTCTTGCGTTGATCCCCCTTTTAATGCATGCCAATATTCTGTTTGCTTTATTAGCAGCAGCTTGGCATTGCATGCCATTGCTGAGCCTATCATCTACTAGGACCCCCAGGTCCTTTTCCATCCTAGATTCCCCCAGAGGTTCTCCCCCCAGTGTATAGATTGCATTCATATTTTTGCCACCCAAATGCATTATTTTACAGTTTTCTACATTGAACCTCATTTGCCATGTAGTCGCCCACCCCATTAATTTGTTCAGGTCTTTTTGCAAGGTTTCCACATCCTGCAGAGAAGTTATTGCCCTGCTTAGCTTAGTATCGTCTGCAAATACAGAGATTGAACTGTTTATCCCATCCTCCAGGTCGTTTATAAACAAATTAAATAGGATTGGTCCCAGCACAGAACCCTGGGGAACCCCACTACCCACCCCTGACCATTCTGAGCACTCCCCATTTATCACCACCCTCTGAACTCGCCCTTGTAGCCAGTTTTCAATCCATGTACTCACCCTATGGTCCATCCCAATGGACCTTATTTTGTACAGTAAACATTTATGGGGAACTGTGTCAAATGCTTTTGCAAAATCCAGATACACCACGTCTACGGGCCTTCCTTTATCTAGATGGCAACTCACCTCCTCATAGAAGGTTAATAGATTGGTTTGGCAAGAATGATTCTTCATGAATCCATGCTGATTACTGCTAACGATATCGTTCTTATTACTAAAATCTTGTATATAGTCCCTTATCATCCCCTCCAAGAGTTTACATCCTATTGATGTTAGGCCCACTGGTCTGTAATTCCCAGGGATGTATATGGAGGGGAAAAGTTTAGGTCTGGGCATGTAGGCCGTTTACTAAATAATTTTGAGTTACTGGGGACATAAAGAAGGCAAATTTATTAAATACCTTCTGCAGTTCTGTGTATACAAAGGAAAATGAGGAAGCTCAAGTCTTTAATGGGGATGGTAGTGAAATAGACCCACCTGTCCCAGATGGCTTACACCCAAGGGCCCTCGAAGAGCTGAGCTCTGGTATATCTAAGCCATTGTTTCTAATTTTTAGAAACTCTTTAACCACTTCAGTCCCGGAAGGATTTACCCCCTTCCTGACCAGAGCAGTTTTTACAATTTGGCACTGTGTCGTTTAACTGCTAATTGCGCGGTCATGCAATGCTGTACGCAAACGAAATTTGCGTCCTTTTTTTCCCACAAGTAGAGCTTTCTTTTGATGGTATTTGATCACCTCTGCGGTTTTTATTTTTTGCGCTATAAATGGAAAAAGACCAATAATTTTGAAAAAAAATGATATTTTCTACTTTTTGTTATAAAAAAATCCAATAAACTCAATTTTAATCATACATTTAGGTCAAAATGTATTCAATGTCTTTGGTAAAAAAAATGTCAATAAGCGTATATTTATTGGTTTGCACAAAAGTTATAGCGTATACAAACTAGGGTACATTTTCTGGAATTTACACAGCTTTTAGTTTCTTGAGGTGCTAAAATGGCAGGGCAGTACAAGACCCCCCAAATGACCCCATTTTGGAAAGTAGACACCCCAAGGAAATTGCTGAGAGGCATGTTGAGCCCATTAAATATAACATTTTTTTGTCCCAAGTGATTGAATAATGATAAAAAAAAAAAAAATTACTAAAAGTTGTCACTAAATGAAATATTGCTCACACATGCCATGGTTAAATGTGCAATTGCACCCCAAAATACATTTAGCTGCTTCTCCTGAGTAAGGGGATACCACATGTGTGGGACTTTTTGGGAGTCTAGCCGCGTACGGGGCCCCGAAAATCAAGCACCGCCTTCAGGATTTCTAAGGGCGTAAATTTTTGATTTCACTCCTCACTACCTATCACAGTTTTGAAGGCCATAAAATGCCAAGATGGCACAAATCCCCCCAAATGACACCATTTTGGAAAGTAGACACCCCAAGCTATTTGCTGAGAGGCATGTTGAGTCCATGGAATATTTTATATTTTGACACAAGTTGCGGGAAAATTACAAACTTTTTTTTTTTTTTTTTTTGCACAAAGTTGTCACTAAATGATATATTGCTCAAACATGCCATGGGCATATGTGGAATTACACCCCAAAATACATTCTGCTGCTTCTCCTAAGTACGAGGATACCACATGTGCAATCTACAAGCCGCTGGGGAAAGCCCCGGCGAAAGGGTCGCACGGTGCCACATGCTCCAATCTGCTGATCAAACAAGTGACTAAAAAGTGGCACGCTCGTGTAATAATTGTCCACATATAAGTGGTACCCCTTTCCAAATAAGGGTGACACCAAGTCTCACACAATCTTGCCAGCACTTCTTATGTAGTCAGGGCGGTTTGTCGGCTCTACGTGACTATCTTTTTCCTCGTAAACCATAAAACTACATGTATAGCCTGTGGCCCTGTCACAGAGCTTATACATCTTGACCCAGTATCCGGCACGCTTGCTGTGAAGGTACTGTTTGAATGACAAGCGGCCAAAAAACTTAATCAGGGACTTATCAACGCAGACAACTTGATGGGGAGTAAACAAGTCTGCAAAACGTTGGTTGAAGTGGTTTACGAGGGGCTGAATTTTGTAGAGCCGATCGTATCCAGGATCTCCACGAGGACAACAGAGTTCATTGTCATTGAGGTGCATGAACCGCAAGATCTGCTCATATCGTGCCCTGGTCATGGAGGCAGAGAATAAGGGCATATGGTGAATTGGGTCAGTGGACCAATATGACCGCAACTCACTCTTTTTAGTTATGCCCACGTTGAGGGAAAGGCCCAGAAAGAGCTTAAATTCGGAAACCATAATTGGTCTCCAATCTCTGGCAAGGGAGGACTGGGGAATAGTGGTGATGTGTTGACCAGCATACAAATTGCTTTGGTCCACAATAGATCTATAGAGTGAAAAACAGCGAATAAAAATCAAGTGACGTAAAATCAACTGTTTCCACCTGAATGCCGGGTTGGCCAGTGAATGGGGGAAGTACGGGTGCTGCAGAAGTGGTGGGTTCCCAATTAGGATTGGCGAATGCAGCAGGAAGGGCACTATGGGGACGACGGGCCTGTGTTCGTCTTCTTGGTGGCAGCAGGACACTACTTGTGCTTGCCACCTCACCAGCTTGAACTGCACTTATGGGACTCGCCACGTCACCAAGTTTTACTGCAGTGCTGGATGTATGACCAGGGTGTACTAGGCCGCTGGTGCTTGCCAGTTCACCAGAAGGAATAGCGGCACTAGTACGGCTCTGCTCCATACGAGGGACCTGCGATTTTTGCACCTCAACAACAGCAGAAGATGATCGGGGTCTGGTACGCCTGACCTTGGCAGGGACCACAACTCCGTAGTCAGAGCTATCTGTCATGGAGCCGCTGTCGTCTACAGGATCGTATTCTAAGCCTGAATCTGAAAGATGAGTGACTTCCTCTTCACTATCTGTCATGCTCAGAAACGTGTAGGCCTCTTCACTAGTGTACCTTCGGTTTGCCATTTTGGGCTCTAAATTTAGTGGTACACTAGTGAGACTCACAGGTAAAAAAGCTCCTGACTGTTGGTGACTGTATCAAAACGCTACCAAAAAAACTGTTAGTGATCGCAGGGATCAGGCCTGACTCTGCGAACGCTGCAGTTATGTGTGTTTAGTGTTTTGTAAGTGACAGTGATCGATCGATACTGCACTTGGGTGGGCTGGGCAGGGCTGGGCCGAGGGGCAAAACGCAGGTGCTAGCAGGTATCTGGGCTGATCCCGCTAACACTGCGTTTTCGGGAACCCTAAACTGCTGGGGACGCTAGTATAGATCTGATCAGATCAGATATTGATCCGTTCAGATACTATACCACTAAGGGAGGCGTATGCTGCGTGCTTGGGTGATAGCGGTACTGGCGCTAACCTGACGCTGCCTGGGGCGATGCAGACCCTACCTGACCCTAAAACCCAACTTATATCACCGCCGGGCGATCAGGGGGTTAAACCTTTATTAGGTAATAAACGGCGGGTGCCCTGAAACTATAAAAAACAAACTAACTAACCAGCGTCACCCGTAACAGTTATATGGTGATCACTGGTGAAAGGGTTAACTAGGGGGCAATCAGGGGGTTAAAAACTTTATTAGGTAGTATACGGGGGTCCCTGCCACTATAAAACACTGACGGCGAACCTAAATACTTACCTCCCTAACTAGCGTCACCTGTGACACTAATACAGTGATCAGAAAAACTATCGCTTAGTGACACTGGCGACGGGGGGTGATCACGAGGTTAACCCTTTATTAGGGGGGGTTAGGGGGGTATCCTAGACCTAAAGGGGGCTAACACTAACTGCCCTACCACTTATAACTGTCACAAACTGACACCAATGCAATAATCAGTAAAAAAAAAAAAAAAAAATGCTATTGGTGTCACTGTGACAGGGGGTACAGGGGGGTGATCGGGGGGTGATGGGGGGTGTGCCTAGAGTGTTCTACTGTACGTGTGGTGTTTGGTGCACTTACTTGATGTCTTCTCTCTTCGGCCCCGGAACGAAAAAGACTGACACGAGGAGAGATGACATCACTTCCTCTGCTGCTGTTACATTACAGTGGCAGAGGAAGATTGTCATTCGTTGGGAGCGATCGAGAGGGGGTGGCCACGAATGAGTGGCCTCCCCCTCAGCATTGATCGCTCCCCTAACGATGCCGACCGCCTCGGGAGGCAAATCACGTACCAGGTACGTGATTTTTGCCTGCCCGTGCCATTCTGCCACAGTATATCTGCGTTAGGCGGTCGGCAAGTGGTTAATGACTAGCATGGCACCACTTGTTGGGCGTAAAGGTCAATGTGGTGGCTATATTTAAAAGGGGATCAAAATCTTGACCAAGTGACTACAGAGCTGTTAATTTAACTTCCGTAGTCGGCAAGATACTTAAAATTGTTTAATAAACAATCATTTAGAAGAGCTTTTGCTAAAAAATAATAATTTAACCACCCAGATTTTTTTATTTTTTTTAACCACTTCAGCTCCGGAAGAATTGGCTGCTCAATGACCAGGCCATTTTTTGCGATCTGGCACTGCGTTGCTTTCACTGACAATTGCGCGGTCATGCGACGTTGTACCCAAACAAAATTTATGTCCTTTTTTTCCCACAAATAGAGCTTTCTTTTGGTGGTATTTGATCATCTCTGCGGTTTTTATTTTTTACGCTATAAACAAAAAAAGAGCGACAATTTTGAAAAAACACAATATTTTGCACTTTTTGCTGTAATAAATAGCCCCAATTTTTTTTTAAAAAGATGATTTTTTCCTCAGTTTAGGCCGATATGTATTCTTCTACATATTTTTGGTAATAAAAATCGCAAAAAGCGTATATTGATTGGTATGTGCAAAAGTTATAGCGTCTACAAAATAGAGGATAGATTTTTTTTTTTATCGTGACTGCAACATTATGGCGGAGACATCTGACAGTTTTGACACATTTTTGGGTCAATTGATAATTATACAGCAAACAATGCCATAAAAATGTACTGATTACTGTGTAAATGTCACTGGCAGGAAAGGGGTTAACACTAGGGGGCGATCAAGGAGTTAACTGTGTTCCCTATGTGTGTGTTCTAACTGTGAGGGATGGGACTGACTATAGGAGATGAGAGATCGTGGTTCCCAGCTCGTAGGAACTCACAATCTTTCTTTCCTCAGCTCACAGAACAGGAATATGTGTGTTTACACACACACGTCCCTGTTCTGCCTCTCTTAACCGCGATCGCTCGTGGCCGACGGTCATTGTGACCACCGGTCATGAGCATCGTCACCCCCGCAGTGCATCCGGCTTAAAGGGACTGACGTACAGCTACGGCGGTTAGCGGGATCGTGCCAACCTGCCGCAGCATAATGACGGCGGCTGGTCGGCAAGTGGTTAATAGATTACGTTCTATTAAACTGTTTAAACACTAGGAATCAATGCTATTACAGAAATCGCCGCTTAATTCAGTTTTTTATATATTACTTACTTTTTATCTTTGCTCTGCAGAGCGCTTCCATCTTTAGTGTGGGCATGTGTGGCATTCTCTTCCTCAATATGGTGATGCTGGAAATTGTCGCCATAACAATGGTCTGCGAAGGAGGAAGTGCCCTCCCTGTTGTTATGGTTTCATAGATACGCAATCTAAAGCAAACACATTTAGCCTCAAAGCAGCGTTACTTACAGTTTTGAAATAAAACGATGCTAGCCCTCTGACTCCTGGGAAAGGATGACACACATCTCCCAGGAGCACTAGCGAGCACAGGCACCAAGGGAAATTACATCATGCGCCGCAGAGAGGAAGTGGCAGAATACAAAGGACCCCATAGCAACAGCCCTGAACGAGTGCGTAAAAAAAAAAAATTTCCAAATGATGTTGCTGATGGATATTACTGTTGATTTCTGTAAAGTTCGTTTTATGGGTGGAACTCCACTTTAAGAACTGGATGGATTTGCCCCCTTAATGACCAGGCCATTTTTTGCTATCTGGCACTGCGTCGCTTTCACTGACAATTGCGCAGTCATGCGACGCTGTACCCAAACAAAATTTATGTCCTTTTTTTCCCACAAATAGAGCTATCTTTTGGTGGTATTTGATCACCTCTGCGGTTTTTTATTTAGGACAAAAATAGTCCTACAATTTTGTAAAAAAAGCAATATTTTTTACTTTTTGCTATAATAAATATCCCAAAAAAAAATAATTTCTACATCAGTTTAGGTCAATATGTATTCTTCTACATATTTTTGGTAAAAAAAAAATCGCAATAAGCGTATAGCGCAAAAGTTACAGCGTCTACAAAAGAGGGGATAGATTTATGGCATTTTTATTATTATTATTTTTTTTAGTACTAATAGCGGTGATCTGCAATTTTTTTTTTTGCGGTACTACGACATTGCGGTGGACAGATTGGACACTTTTGACACTTTTTTGTGACCACTGACATTTATACAGCAATCAGAGCTAAAAATAGCCACTGATTACTGCATAAATGTCACTGGCAGGTAAGGAGTTAACACTTGGGGCAATCAAGGGGTTAAGTGCTCCCTAGGGAGGTGTTTCTAACTGTGTGGGGATGGGACTGACTGGGAGTAGAGAGAGAAAGCTGTTCCTGAGTACTCTCTCTACTTCCCTGCCAGAACGGGGTTCTGTCTGTTTACATTGACAGATCCCCGTTCTGTCTCTGTGAGGAGTGATCGCGGGTGGCCGGAGGACATCGCATCCACCAGCCATGAGCATCGGCTCCAGGGACGTGGCGCGGGCCTGCTACAGCCTTTTTAAAGAGCCAACATACAATGACGGCGATTCACGCAGCTGTGCCATTAGTAACCCCAAGGTTCTTTCTTGGGACCCTTACTTTTAACATATTTATAAATGATATAGGTTCTGGGATTGAAAGTACCACTTCAGTGTTTGCAGATGTTTGCAATGCACTATTTAGTTGGGCAAAAATTCCGGAAATGAGGTTTAATGTTGATAAATGTAAAGTTGTACACTCGGGGGCTACATGCCATACATGCATCATACACAATAAGAGAGAGGAGAACATCTAGGAGAGACATTGTGGAGAAGGATCTGGGTCTGCAATGCCAAGCTGCAGTTTCCAATGCAAGCAAAATACTTTCTTGCATTAACCTCTTCCAGCCTGCACTATAGCTAAAAGAGGGCTACAGCACAGGCTTAAAATCACGGGAGGGCGTCCATGGATGTCCATCTGTGCTCGTGCTGCCTGCGGCGCTTGGCCAGCGCCCTTTGTGATCGTTGAGTTTTTGGGACTCAGCTGATCAGAGATCGGAGTAAAGGGCCAATCAGCCAATGACAGCTGATCACACGATGTAAACAGAAGCCGGTTATCAGCTTTTTTTTCCCTCACACTGACAGCGTGAGGAGAAAAGAATAAAACTGATTAACGGCTTCTGTAAAAGGGACATGAGTCCCAACATTTACCCACAAGTGCTGCTAACCAGTGCCCATGAGTGCTGCGAATCAGTACCCTTCAGTACCTCATCAGTGTCACCCATCAATGCTGCCTTTCAGTGCCACTTACCAGTGCCTATCAGCTCCCATCAGTGCCACCTATCTGTGCCACCCATCAGTGCCACCCATCAGTGAAGCCTCATCAATGCCTCCTGATCAGTGCCCACCAGTGCTGCCTCATCAGGGCCCATCAGTGCCACCTAGCAGTGCCACCTAGCAGTGCCGCATATCAGTGCCCATCAGTGCAGCATCATCAGGGCACATCAATGAAGGAGAAAAATTGCCTCTTTGCAAAATTTTATAACAAACTATGAAAAATGATTTTTTTTTTTTAATTTTCTGTCTGTTTAGCAAAAACATAAAAAACCCAGTGGTGATTAAATGCCACCAAAAGAAAGCTCTATTTGTGTGAAAAAAAAATGATAAAATTTCATATGGGTTCAGTGTAGCATGACCGCGCAATTGTCATTCAAAGTGGGGGGGGAGTGGGGTGACCGTGGCGACCCGCTGTCAGAGTCACACCCCAATATTTTGGCCGGACGCAAGCAGAGACCAATGTTATTCTTCTGCTGTGGACTTAGAGCCAGGTATCGGCTGGCAGGGGGGAGGAGCGAGGGAGGGGGTATGGGGTGGGTGGTTTGCGTGGGGGGGGAGGGGGGAGGAAGAGGTAAGGTCTGGGGGAGCAGTGGTGGGAGTGGGAAGTGGGGGATCGGGGGGGAGGGGTGGGAACCAGTCCTGCAGGGGTTCCATAAAGGGGCATTAAAAGGAGTATGCATTAGTGTGATGAGGCCCTTTTTTGAGAACAAGGTGAGATGACAGAGATTAACTGTTTGACATACAACGTAAAAGGGCTAAATTCTCCTTCCAAGAGACATAAGGTGCTAAGAGAGTTACAGCATTACAATGCGGATGTAGTGTTTCTTCAGGAGACCCACCTGACACTGGATACACATATCAGGTTGTTTCAAATTACTTCCCGAACTGGTTCTATAGTGACTCCCCTATAAAGAGGGCCAAAGGGGTGGCAATCGGGTTCTCAAAACGGACCAAGTTTGTTCTCTTAGAAAGAAGAGAAGATCTGGAAGGCCGTTATCTTTTCTTTAAGGTAAGGATCGGGGAAAGGATTTTTACTCTGGCAAATGTGTATTGCCCAAATAGAAATCCGATCGAGTTTTTGTCTCAAGCCCTAAATAGGTTGATGGATTTTAGGTCTGGAGAGGTGATACTGGCAGGGGATTTCAATTTTTGCTTAGATCCAGTGTTGGATAGCACATCTAGATCACAGGGAGTAAGTAGAAAACTCTTAAAAAACATTGGGCTCAAATTACATAACTGCCAAATGATTGATGCATGGAGAGTGCAGCACGCGAAAGTCAAGGATTATACTTTTTTCTCCCCGGTGCATGGGTCCTATTCAAGGCTGGATTATCTAATGGTAGACCACAGCTTGTTAGAATTCGTAAAGGACACGAAGATTGAAATAACCACGTTGTCAGATCACTCTCCAGTCTTGATAAAAGTGGGGATCCCAGGATTGCGGAGGTCCCCATTTTCATGGCATCTGAATGAAAAAGTTATCGAAAATCCCAATATTAGTGGAAAAATACAGGAAGAAATCGATGGGTTTCTTTCAAAAAATGATACGGGGGAGACATCGGGATCAGTCCTGTGGGAGGCATTAAAAGCATACATAAGGGGCATCTTGATCTCAATTGGGGCAAGCGTGAAGAAAGAAAGCTTAAAAAGAAAGGCAGATCTTATAAATGAAATTCACCATCTCGAACAAACCCACAAAGCCTTTAAAGGGATTCACAATACTCTCCCACAACAATTAATAATAAAAAGAGAAGAACCTAAAGGACTTAATGAAGATAGAATCTAATCGAATCTTAAGTAAACACCTAAAAGAGAGATTCAGAGGGGGTAATAAAGAAGGGAAGCATCTGGCAACAGTGTTGAAGAGGAAAAGAGGGGTAAACTTCATAGACAGGATTCAGAATAAAAAGGGGGTACTAAGACATACATCTAGAGAGATAGCTGAAGAATTCCGGAAATATTATACAAATCTTTACTCAGTCAGACAATGCGGGAGTGGAACCCCGGAAAGAGAGGAAAAGGTGAATGAGTTTCTAAAAGTGGCAGTACTACCAAGTCTTTCGGAAAGCGACGCAGGGGAATTGGATAGACCAATCACTGAAGAAGAGATCTTGACTGCCTTAAAATCATCTCCCCCTGGAAAGAGCCCAGGGCCGGATGGCTTTACAACCTATTTTTATAAAAAATGTAAAGAGTCCCTGGTCCCAAAGCTCTGTCAGATTTGGAACGGGTTGGGGGGCCAGGGGGAGCTATGCGAGGGGGCTTTGACAGCTTCAGTGACATTAATCTTAAAGGAAGGAAAAGATAGCTTGTTGTGTTCGAGCTACAGGCCGATAGCGCTGCTGAACGCAGATATTAAATTATTTGCCAAAGTATTAGCCAGGAGATTAAAGGATAAAATGTCATATTGGATCCACCCGGACCAAGCAGGATTTATACCAGGGAGAGAAGGGAGGGACAATGGCGTTAGGTCGCTTCTTATCATGGAAGCAATTAAAGCGAGTGGGTCCCCAGGTCTACTTCTGTCGATTGATGCAGAGAAAGCATTCGACAGAGTAGACTGGGGATTCATGATCAAGACGTTGAAGGCGGTGGGACTGGGGGGAACCATGTTGAACTGGATTAAAATATTGTACAAGTCCCCTTCGGCATTTGTCAAAGTAAATGGCACACCATCAGGGGAGTTTAAGATGGAGAACGGGACCAGGCAGGGTTGCCTGTTGTCCCCTCTTTTGTTCGTTCTGACTCTGGAGACTCTTCTGGCCTCGATCCGAAAAAATCCGGACATTAGTGGATGTGTGGTGGGGAGAGAGGAACACAAGTTAACGGCATTCACTGATGACGTATTGTTCTACATCACTAAACCGAGAATCTCGATCCCTAATCTACTCGACACCCTGAGGAGATACGGAGAGTTATCAAATTACAAGGTTAACCTCAGCAAGTCAGAAGTTTTAAATATCAACATAGACAGACAAGAAGTACTTAAGGAAGTATTCCATTTTCCGTGGAGCAAAAATATCAGATATTTGGGGGTTAAATTAGCAAACTCTCTAAAGAAAATCTATCTATTAAATTATATCCCACTTTTAGATGAGATCAAGCAGGAAACAAAAAAAAGTATTCACTTACCGATCTCTTGGGTCGGACGTATAAATACTGTTAAAATGACTTTGGCCCCGAAGATCTTGTACAAAATGCAGTTGCTACCTATTCCGCTAGCTCAGTCCTATTTTAGAATATTGAATAGCATCATAACTAGATTTATATGGAATGATAATAAAACATGGATCGCTTATGAGGTCCTGAGTAGGGAAAAAGCACAGGGTGGTCTGGCGCTTCCAAACTTTAAAAAATACTACAATGCGATAGTGTTGTCACGGGTGATAGATTGGGAAAAGGATTTGTTAGACAAAAGATGGGTTAATTTAGAAAAAGATTTGAGCAATGCAAAATTGAATCACTTAATATGGAACCCCCCACACTTTAGGAAGTTAGGCCCTAATACGCACACTATAACACGTCATACCTTTAAAATTTGGGATCAACTTCATAAACAAAATGCATGGGAGTTTAATTCACCACTTATTTATTTAAAAGATAACAAGTTTTTTTTTGCCAGGGATGGGGGAGGTGGGAGGTAATTGGATAAAAAAAAAAAGATATACAAATGAAAGATATCACGAAATACGGAAAAATTATCACTTTTCAGGAGTTAGCCCTGCTCAAGGACCTCATAAAAATTGATGTGTGGTGGTACAATCAGCTTGTGCATTTTATCAAAAGTCTCCCAGGACCTGTTAGAGAAAAAAAAAACTATAGGCCACTGGAGAAACTGCTTTTGAGGGAAAAAGTAATAAAGAAAATAACGGGACTTTATAAAATATTGATGGATAGGGGGGAGGGAGCGGTACCGCCATACATCAAAAAATGGGAATACGACTTGGGATCTGTATGTAGTAGAGAGACATTGGAGGCCATTTTCAAGGCAACACATAAATCAGCAGTAGATATGAGAATGATAGAAACCAATTATAAGTGCCTGTCCAGGTGGTATGCGACACCCGATAAAACAAGTAAGTTCCAATCGGACAAACCCTCAAATTGCTGGAGAGGGTGCTCCGATAGGGGAATGATGGTGCATCTCTGGTGGGATTGTCCAATTATTAAAAAAATTTGGCAGGAAGTGTTAAAGATCATAGAGGAGATAACGGGGAAAGTGATCATGGAGGACCCTTGGGTGTGTTTGTTCCATGGGACCGAGGGTCACAATAGAAAGTATACTTCATCATTACCCCCAATATTATTTAATTCAGCTAAAAGCCTAATCCCAAAAAAATGGCAGGATAGAGGGTCCAAATATACGTGACTGGCTAGTAAGGGTAAACGAAACCTACATCCTAGAGGAGGTGGAGGTTGAGGGTTCCGGGCCAGGGGAAGTAGTAGAATCTGATAGGGCTAAATGGGCGAAGTGGATATCTTTTAAAAAAATGGGGAGATTTGCGGAGCTGTTATTGCGATAATGCATGTTCCGTATTGGGAGCGTCACTGCAGGACGGGGGGGGGGGGAGCTGGAAAATTCACGAAGTACATACTGGGATACGTTATAGACTTTGTGTGGTTTTTGTACTTTACAAAGGATAAATAAAGAATTATAATAATGAAAAGGCTACGCTACTATGATGTGACAATGAGATGGGATAAAAATTAACTATAATGGTGATTTAAACCTCTCAAATGAACTCGCTGACGTAGCAAAAAAAAAAATGCCACCAAAAGAAAGCTTTATTTGTGTGAAAAAAATGATAAAAATGTCATATTGGTTCAGTGTAGCATGAGCGCGCAATTGTCATTCAAAGTGTGTCAATGCTGAAAGCTGAAAATTGGCCTGGTCAGGAAATGGTTAAAAGAGGTATAGACTCCAAAAAAGACATAATTTTGCCCCTGTACAAATCATTAGTAAGGTTGGATTCACACCTATGCATTTTTAGTGCATTTTTGCAGATTTGCACTACAGAACGTGTTTCATAGGAAACCATTTAACATGATTTCCTATGGAACACGTTCTGTAGTACAAATCTGCAAAATGCAAAAAGCACTAAAAATGCATAGGTGTGAATCCAGCCTAAGACCTCAAGTAGAATATACAGTTCAATTTTGACCACCAGTTCACAAAAAGGATATCGGTGAACTGGAAAAAGTGCAGAGAAGAGCAACCAAACTGATAAAAGGCGTGGAGGAGCTCAGATATGAGGAGAGATTAGATGTGTTCTCTCTTGAGAAGAGGAGATTAAGGGGGGATATGACCAACATGTATAAATACATAAGTGGTCCATATAGTGAACTTGGTGTTGAGTTATTCACTTTCAGGTCATTACAGAGGACAAGGGGCACTCTTTACATCTGGAGGAATAGAAATGTAACCTTCACACAAGGAAAGGCTTCTTCACAGTAAAAACTGTAAAAATGTGGAATAGACTCCATAAAGAACTGGTTCTGACTAGCTCGGTAGATTGTTTTAAAAAAGAGATGGCTGCATTCTTAAATGCACAAAATATAGCTGGATATTAATATATAGAGGTAATAACACCAGGGCAGGGCAGTTGATCCAGAAAATATCTAAATGCCTCATGGGGGTTCAGGAAGGAATGTTTCCCCCCACTGGAGCAAATTGGATTGTGCTTTATTGTGTTTTTTTGCCTTCCTCTGGATCAAATGTGGGTATAGAATAGGATATATGGAGGTTTTCAATTTGGGTATATTTTTTTAATTAGTTGAACTAGATGAATTAGTGTCTTTTTTCAACCTGATTAACTATGTAATTATGGAAAAAAAGACAGGGGATTTCAACTATGGCAGCTGGCGCCAGCACAAGGTACAGTACTTACATTTAATCCAAAATGTTCCTTGTGCTGGTGCCAGCTGTCATAGTTGAGCCACCCTCCAACCCTGAGGGGTACTGGTAGAACAATATGATACTTCTAATGGGTTTGGTGGTTTGGAGAATTTTTAAGTTTGAGAGACATAATCTTTCCCCTATGCAGCCAATACCCTGTTTTCTTTTTGAATCTGAGCTGAATGACAATAGAAAAATGGAGCAGGAAAAATTAGGATGAGACAAATATCTCGCTGAAAAACTGAGTGGGCTATTAACTTTAAAAGACTACATGAATACATTCCTGGCACATCACAATATAGAGCAACAGTATAATTTTTCAGAAGTTTTATCATTCAAAAGCAGTCCTTAACCCCAATCAGTGACTTTGCTTGGGCTGAGATGATGCCATCAGTCTGCAGCAGGCACGAGGAAGCATTTCCTCAGTCTCCTCTCACCAAATATCAGACTGTAACATTAAGTCTGGGTTCTCACATATGCGATGTCAGACATCGCATGTGATTCACACCGCATTGCTGTGCCGATCACATGCGATGTCTGTGCAATGCAAGTTCAGCCATACAGTTGTATGGATTCACATTGGATTCGCACAAACCTTTTTCCCTGCACTGAAATCGAATCGCATGGTGTTCACATCCATGCGATCTGACTCCTGTACGAATTGAGAGTTTGCACTGCGATCCGATCTGGGGGTGTCATTAACTTTGTATTGATACCTGCAGCGGTTTGCAGAGGGCAGTGTGAACTGCCTGAGAGGGGGATGCAATGCGGGAACCTGCAATGGAATCGCGCCTGTTCTCGCATCCTATATGTGTGAACTGGGGCTTAAACCTTGTAGCAAGTCACAAGTCTGCAGCAGAGGGGTTGATTGATGTCGATCGTTTGTGAACACAGCCAAAAACGGCACAGACAACAGGGATTAACACAATGTTGTCATCTCTGAGCCAGCATCCCAGTCCAGATGCATAAATAAAGATAGCTCTGAAGAGCAAATCAAATGAAAGCATTTTCACGGGCAGTTCTGTGATATCTGTGAGAGATAATAGGTACATGTAACTGTTGTACTTACACATTAGTTAGCGATCTGCACTAAGCATGAAAAAATGTATTTAAAGCTCGGTCTTTAATGAGAACAAAATACTTTGAAAATTCAGGGTTTTCAAAATCTATGTAAATAAAGTTGAAAATTTAAGATTTGGTTGTGTACATATTTTTTGCAGGTGGCGTAGTATTCAGTATATTGAATATATTCCACACATGCACCGACTATATAGTAACTATATGTTCCTGTTCTTCCCTTCTTTTGATCTCTAGCATAACTATTTTGTTGCATCATGTTAAACAGTTAAATATGCAATCTATTCCTGTTTGTACATTCTGGTTACTTTATTTCCTCTCAATCAATCACTTTCTTATAGGTCTGCGCCACACTAGGAACAACATCATCCTGTTCATTTGACAATTTGATGGAAATTGGGCCTATTTGTAAGTAATATAATTGGCTGTTTTTGTGGCATTGTCTGTTCCCATTGCTGTTTTAATCCTCATATTCTAAACTGTTTGATTAATTCCTAGATTTGAAAAAATGTTTTATCACAGAGTCTGTTCTTAAAATTCTAGTTGCTGGCAGATCACCCACGTGGCAGATGATGCTTAGGGCTCAGTGTGTGTCTGACGGGCACAAAAACATAGGAAAGCTGTCTAATATTATCACTTCTGCCTGCCAGTGGCCCCTGTACATACCAGGCTCCTATGTGCATGCATCAGCTACTTCAGGATTTAATTTAGGAGAGGATTGGAAAATTACAGTTTCACAATCTCCTCTGTTTAGGCTAAACCCACTTGCCATCTCTTTTCCTTGTCAAAGATATTGCAATCCCAGAGCATTGGCAGGTTAAGCAGCACATCAGGGACTCTGTGGGGTTGATTTACTGAAGACTAATAAGCTGTTGCACTTTGTAAGAAAAATTTCCCCAGAGAGAATGCAGTGCAATTTTAATTTGCAAAAAGGCCCAAATCTCATGCATAAAAAAACACAATTTTTTGCATGCATGTAAATAGATAATGATAGTCAGCAGAGCTTCCCATTCAATCTTGTAAAGTGCAACTTTGCATGGAAAGTGAACTGTCTATTTTCCTTTAGTAAATCAACCCAGTGGCTCTGCTTGCTCTGCAGGAGCATCAGGAGTCTGAGGATACTATTAGATCCTGGTGTCTCCATAAGCTGTGGCCTCTGAAGACATCCTCTTGTAACTAAACATGTTGGGCGGAGCCTCAACATGATATAATTGCCCATGCTGGTGGATGGTGTTTGACTAATACATGCTGTATTTTGTCTTCACCATGTGAGTGCCCAATTTAGTTTTTTTTACAATAAATCTTGTATAACAGTATTGCGCTATGAGTCTGTTCTCTTCATCTTCCTATGGCTCATACACAATGCTTTGAGGAGATGTGATGCCTGTTTGTCAGGGTTCATCTGACAATTGCCTTGGATAGACTTCATGTATTTATGACCTTCATTCAGAGGTCTGATATCTTTGGTAAGAGGAAGTGTTTGGTGTTGGAGCACAGGAGTGACCACATGTCATATTTAATCAGCACTTTTCACTGTGGATGGACTTTTTTCTTCATGGTGGAGCTATTCATGATTTTAACCGTTTTTGGTGTGGATGTTGTGGGATATTATACACATGAATGTATTTTTTGTTATTTATTTATTTGGATAGTATTGAGTTTTAGCACAATTTGATTCTTTACTGCCCTATGCTGATACACATATATTTAAAGGGGAAGCAAAACATGATTTATGTTTATATACTTTTGATGTCTTTTATAGAGATGGGAAGGCCTGGCAAAAATTGAAAAAATGGGGGGAAAAAAGTTTATTTTCAAAGCCATTTTTCTGTTTATTTCCAGAAAAATTGAAAAAAAAATGTTGAATATGTTCTTTTACAATTATAAATAATTTATCTATGATATGGTATTCAAAACAGACCTTCATGAAAGATTTCTGAAACTTTATGTAAAGTCTTAAATTATTGCAAAGTCTCTCAGCTGAAGACAAGCAAATTCTAAACACAATTAGCACTTAACATTAACAAGTAATACTATACTTTTCAGAGCAGTTCTCAAACAAGAGGAAAATGCATTTGTGCCATTAGGGGGAACTGCAGGAGAAAGGCTCACGTTTAGTTTGCTTGTGGGCTCCATCTTGTATCAACAACAGAAAGAGGAGACAAGGGAGTCCCCAGAAAGCAAAAAAGGGGAATGGTCAACTACGGCTTATGGTACAAAAATGCAAAAAGGCTTTATTAAGGGTAGGGGGGGTGGGGGTATTTACATATACAAAAAATTCCAAATATATGTAGGATAAACAATGTATCTAAATAACACAGTCCGTCTCACTACACTAAACCAAAATTAAAAACCATGCTGCAACATTGATGAATAAAACTGCAGAGCGTGCCTGCAGGCCAAAAACGCATGCAGTGTCCATTTGAATCCAAAGAAAAAAGACGGACTGTGTTATTTAGATACATTGTTTATCCTACATATATTTGGAATTTTTTGTATATGTAAATACCCCCACCCCCCTACCCTTAATAAAGCCTTTTTGCATTTTTGTACCATAAGCCGTAGTTGACCATTCCCCTTTTTTGCTTTCTGGGGACTCCCTTGTCTCCTCTTTCTGTTGTTGATATAGTGCCATTGCTTTTAGGGCAGGTATCCCGTCACATATTGACGAATCGGCTGGTACTCCATTTGCTGTTTGCTACTTTGGTGAGTGTGGATTCAAGGACTTTTTACCCCCCATTTTTTGCTTTACTATTTTGACCATTCTACGGTCCTCCTTGAGTCTGGATCCCCTCCCTTGTTTTTGGCTCCAAGTGTAGGGGGTGGCGGTGTTATATCTCTCTCCACTAATACCGTACTGGTGCCTCTTTGTAATTGTCATGTCTTTTTGATTTATATTTTTTCTCTTTGTGGTGGAATGGCCTTTATACCCGGGGATGATTTTGATGCTGAAATAAGGGCCACTTTTGATGGGAGTTCAGTGGGGGTGGAGCCGCCAGTGCAAGACGACCTAAAACCCTTATTCAAGGAACACAAAAAATTAATTATTAAATCCCTGAATAGAAAATGGGACATTTTGTCACTTGAGTCTTATATAGAAAGGGGTATTGTCCCACGGGGACTAAGGGAGAGGGTAGTGCCGGCTACCCACCTTCATACTGAGAAATTCCTAACTAAGTGGAAAGAACAATGTATTAAACATGGCCTGGAAGTAATGCGGTTGATTGTAGAGGAGGAGAAAGATCAATTGACCTCGTTACAGATCCAGATTCAAGAGACTAGTGAAAAGCTTGAGCCATTGAAGGATAATCCTGATTTTGAGAGACTCAACGATTTCCTCAAGAAGGAAGTCGATAGAACTCAAAAAAATCTTAAAATTACCAAACACAACAAATTTAAGAGGGATTTAGATGACTGGGCAAAAGGGGAAATTTTTGACCTGTCAGTAAGGGGAAGCAGAAGTAGATCGCGGAATCGTAGATTCCCCTCTTGCTCTGATACAGAGACAGGTGCCCAGTCTTCTGGTAGTGAAGACGAAACACGCCATACCGTGTCTTTTTTAGACAAAGACCTACTGGACCAGCAGAAATCTCCCCCGTCCAGGGGTATACTAAAGGGAGGCAAACAAGGGACAACAGGAGGAGGAGGGAATCGAGGAAAAGGAAGACAAGGAAGGAAGGAAGGAAGGGGGGACCCAATAGGAACAGAGCGGACAACGACTCGGAGCCAAAAACGCCCCAGCTAAATGCACTCCATTTGAATGACCCAGTAGAAGATTTTAAAATCATTAATCTCTCTGATTTTCAATTGGAGAAACGACATATTGATTTATTAAGCAAGGGTCTATCCTTTTCCCCTACTACGAGTATGGACCACTTTGGGGTATATAAGGACCTCTGCCTTTTTTTGAGGAAAGTATACCTCAAGGAGATCTATTCTGACAAAACTCCCCTAAATGATCTACAGCTAGATACCAGAGAAACTGAGGCCCTAGAATCATTAATGATATTGATGGAAGAAGGAGGCCAGTCCTCTGGTGAGGAGGAAGCTCCAGAGATGTTGGGGTGGAAAAGAGATCCCAAATTAAAGATCCGTTCAACCAAAATGCCTTTATTTCGGAAGAACAAATGGCTTGGGGTGTTCCTCGACCTTGTTGAGGAGGACCTCAAAAAATTAAATTGGGAAACCATCATGGGTGATAACCTCACATATGAGGAAAGGAAGGCATTAAAAGAGCTTAGGGAAGCGGACCAAGTGATTATCAAAAAGAGTGATAAAGGAGGTAATGTCGTCCTCCTCTCGGTGGATTTTTACGAGGGGGAGGTACGACGACTCCTAAATGATGAATCTACCTATAAAAGACTACACCATGATCCATTCCAGGACCTGGTGGAACTTATTAATGAGAAATTACAATGGGCATTTGAGGCCAATTTAATTTCTAAAAAGGAATTGGAATTCTTGAGAGTGGTGGACTTCAATAAACCAACATTTTATATAATCCCTAAGGTCCATAAAAATAGAAAGGCCCCTCCAGGAAGACCTATTGTCTCCGCCATTCGTGGTCCCCTGGAGAGACTGGGGAAATATATAGATTCCTTAATCAAGGACATGGTCTTGTCTTTGACTTCGTACGTACGTGACACAGGGGACGTATTGAATAAGATTAGTGCATTAGAATTCCCGGAGGGTGCCCTACTCGTGGGGATCGATGTGGAGTCGCTTTACACATCTATTCCCCACGAGTGGGGCATTTTGGCGGTATATCACTTCCTAGAGAAACACTTCCCAGAAATGGGAGCCCAAAATGAATTCATCATTGATCTCCTAGAGCTTGCACTCAAGCACAACTTTTTCCAGTTCTCTGGGTCTAACTATCAGCAGCTGCGTGGCACCTCTATGGGAGCCCCATGGGCCCCGGCCTATGCGTGTCTGCACCTGGGCTGGTGGGAGGAGGAGAAAGTTTATGCCTCATCGATGTACCTCGGCCATGCATGCTGCTGGCTGAGGTACATCGATGATGTCCTGATGGTATGGGCAGGGACTTCAGATGAACTGGAGGTGTTTATGGCAGAGCTAGAAAACAACACTAGAAATATACATCTAACTTATACTGCGGATCCCCATCAACTCTCCTTCCTGGACCTATCTATCCGACTTGAGGGTGGTAGGTTGATTACTAGTACTTTCCGAAAGGAAACAGCCGCAAATACATTACTACAGGCGGATAGCCACCACCCCAAGTCTCTGATACGTGGGATCCCGGTTGGACAGTTCATGAGAATCCGCAGAAATTGCTCTACTGAGGAGGACTACTTTTCCGAATCTAAACAACTCTACCAGAGATTCAGGGAAAGGGGATACCCCCACCGTACCCTCAAGCGAGCAATGAGCATCGCAGGACATAAGAGGAGAGCTGACCTCCTCTTACCCCAGAAAAAGACACAACAGGAGACTGAGGGACTGGTGAGATTTATCACCCCCTATGGGTCCCAGTGGCACCAGGTTAATACAATCCTCTCAAAACATTGGCACATACTGTTGCGGGCTGTTGGGTCGAGGCAAATTATCGGTGAGAGACCGTCAATGGTTGCTAAACGAGCCCAAAACCTCAATGACATGCTGGTGCAATCTGAGTTTGTACGGCCCTCAAATAGAAGTTGGCTCACTGATATGCCTCGGGTCAACGGCATGTTTCCGTGTGGCCACTGTGGCACATGTAAGTATGTGGACCGCTCAAAAACCTTTAGAAATTCGGATGGTAGTCAACAATTTGAGATTCGGTCTTTCATTAACTGTGCCACAACTAGAATACTCTATGTTCTCGAATGCCCATGTCATAAATTGTATGTAGGCAAAACTAAGAGACAGCTGCGTGTTAGATTCGGGGAACACCTGAAGAGTATCAGGCTAAAGGAAGAAACTTCAGTGGCTCAACACTTTTTGGATTTTCATCAGGGCAAAACCACAGGTCTGAGGGTAAAGGGCTTTTATGCCCTTTCTCTGACAGACCGTAGGGGTGACTTTGACAGGGTACTCCTACGCAAAGAGAAAAAATGGATATTCAGGCTTGGTACTCTTCAACCTAATGGCTTGAACCACGAACTAAGCCTGAGTGTCTTTCTTGAACCATAAACATTAGGTTTGAAGTGTTTTATAAAGGCTCCCCGGCTGATCTCTTGTTTTGGTTGTTTTTGATAGAATTTATTTCTGACCATGAGGGCCATTCCACCTTATGAGGAAATTTATTACAATGTCTATTGCGCTCTTTACTTGATGCCTGGTGATATGTGAGATTGTATTTCTTTCTCCCCCCTTGCAAATAAGTACTTTTTTGTTTGAGCAACTGATTGGCACCTTTTTTCCACTGCATTACCTGATGTGACCACAAGATGGCAGAAAATAGCTATTTGGCATGGTTTGATCTGATTGGACAGTGTTCCCTATTTAAATCAACCTTAATTCAATGCCAAATTGTTCTGAAGAAGTACGCGGAGGCGTACGAAACGTCAACGCAGCCCCTGCAGGGCTTGTCAGCAGGCCTTCAACATGCTTCCTTTTCCAGCAATGTAAAAGGGTTTCCCTGTGATTTGCATACAGCACCATACTTCACAAGCTAATTCCGCATCAGCAATTGAATGCAAAGTTCCTGGTTCCTGGTCTCTTCCTAACCATGTGACCGGTCATGTGATCACACAGTCTGCAGTGTCTACTATTGAGGAGAATGGTGTGCTGTGACTACACACTGAATGTTGCTCTGAACTGACTGTGAGCCGCTCCATGCCAAACAGCAAGACAGCAGAGTCTGAGGACATCCCCAGTACTTGAAAGAGGTGAGAGCCCAATGGGCAGTTTCTCTTTCCCTCCTTACCTGCTTATCAATAGTCTTTGCATCTGTTTGCCATTCACCCTCCTGCATGGATTGACACACTTGAAACTGATGAACTGTGAAAATATCATCCTGGTCTAGATTGGAAAAGAGACTAAGCCCTTTCTTTGGAGTGGTTTGTCCTTTGCTTCTTTTATGCTGCATTGAGGAAATAGTGTTTGTGCACTGGACATACCTAGTAACAGGAACGCTGGTCTTTCCATTTCCAAAACAACTGGTGTAAACACACATTTAGTGCACTGAGGTTGGAAGCTGCTTGTGGAGGATTTCCTTCTAATAGAGGTTTTTTTTTTAAAAAAACCCCACCTAATTCAGCTATGTAAGGTCCTGTCTATGTGGATATATGTGGGTTTTTTTTTTTTTTTTTCTCAGTACTGCTCAATCTGATGCACAGTTAATACTAGACCACATAAGACTTGATATCCCATCAGTAGCTTACTCCATGTAATGTTTGGTGCAATACTTTTTTCTTTGGATTCAAATGGACACTGCATGCGTTTTTGGCCTGCAGGCACGCTCTGCAGTTTTATTCATCAATGTTGCAGCATGGTTTTTAATTTTGGTTTAGTGTAGTGAGACGGACTGTGTTATTTAGATACATTGTTTATCCTACATATATTTGGAATTTTTTGTATATGTAAATACCCCCACCCCCCCTACCCTTAATAAAGCCTTTTTGCATTTTTGTACCATAAGCCGTAGTTGACCATTCCTCTTTTTTGCTTTCTGGGGACTCCCTTGTCTCCTCTTTCTGTTGTTGATATAGTGCCATTGCTTTTAGGGCAGGTATCCCGTCACATATTGACGAATCGGCTGGTACTCCATTTGCTGTTTGCTACTTTGGTGAATGTGGATTCAAGGACTTTTTACCCCCCATTTTTTGCTCCATCTTGTATCGCCTACAGTTGGGTAATTGTTGGGATACAGTAGATAGTTGCTGTCCTATCTGGCCTTAATTGACAGGTAGAAGGGTAAATTTGTCTGACAAATTAATTTATCTTTTTTAACCTTTAAATGATTCCTATTAATGTTCTCCACCATCACAGAATAATGTTTACCAATAGTCTGGTCAGTAAATAGTTTTTTTCTTTTCCTCCTCTCAGTAAAATGGTAAGACCAAAATCTACAGTTTGGAAACATTTCCACATGCAATTTCTGCTGAGAGCAAAGCTGCAATTTGCAAATATTGTTACAAGAAATATTATTTTCCAAATGATACAAGGATGACAAAAGATACCCTTGCATGCCGGAGGTGCCCAAAAGACAATAAAAATACTTTATGGAATTAAATGATGAGGACCAGAACAAAAGTGCAAGTAGTTCCCTCCAGGGTTCTCAATCCAAAAACACTCTTTTTTTTCTGCTGCTTCTTGATCATTACAAAGTGTTTCTTCACCAGCAGCATCTTCAAGTAAGGAAGTGTTGCAAACCACTGCTTCCCAAAAATACACTATCTTCATTTATAGATAAAATGACACCTGAAATTCAGGAGAAAATTGATCAATCTCTAACAGGCGCAATATATGCTTCTGGATCAGCATTGTCAATAACTAAAAATAACTAAAATAAAATAAATATTAGCAGGAAGCTTTTAAAATATTATGGGAAGGGGGTGGTTACCTGTTCTTTCTCATAGTTGAAATCTTCTTAACCGGTTCCCGACCATGTCATGCAGCTATACTGGGGCACAATGGCTCTCCTGGGCGAAATCCCTTAAGGGTACGTCCTACCCTTTTTCAGCCCCCAGAGGGCGGCACGTGCACACTGCATGTCGGAGGACCTGATACGTGTGACCGGTGGGCACCACTATTAAAGAGTAAATACAGTATGAAGTACAAGCAAGTGGTTACCAAGGGTAATGAAGGTTTCTCTAAGTGTCCTGTCATAAGTGTGTACAAGTGGCAGACGAGACAGCCTCTTGCAGTGAAGGAGATGTTGCGGCACTCCTTCTTCAGCAATCCATATCCCATAGCAATGGCATCCGCACCGCTAGGGCCCTCAGCCTGTACACGGGCACGGAAGAGTTAAGTAAAGTGCATGCATGCAGTCAGTGCTAGGTGCACGGCGGGGATCCATGAGGTAGCGGTGATATGCTGCACAGGCGGAGAGAGCAAAGGTTCTGCATGTCCCTTGTAAATGCACGAGTGACTGTGGTGGTGTATATTACATCAAGATGTTTTATAGATTTTTTTTTTATTGTTACATATTTGTTTGGATATTAAGTATTGAGATTTAGCAAAATGTGTTTCTTTACTGCCCTTTGCTGATACACATATATTTAAAGGGGAAGAAAAACATGTTTTATGTTTATAAACTTTTGATGTCTTGTATAGAGACACAGTTCCCCACACACAGCTAATGTGTAAGGTAAAAAGTCTACAGGCTTGGAAAAATCAGTTTGTAAATGGATAGAAAAATGGCTAAAAGATCGTATTCAGAAAACAGTCGTTAATGATTTATACTCTGAATGGTCTAAGGTTATGAGTGGGGTACTCCAAGGTTCAGTGTTGGGACCCTTACTTTTTAATATATTTATAAATAATATAGGGTCTGGGATTAAAAATACAATTTCAGTGTTTGCGGATGACACCAAGCTATGCAGTGGACTACCATCCTTACAAGATGTCTCCAACTTACAAGCCAACCTCTATGCACTATTTCATTGGGCAACTGTGTGGAAAATTAAGTTTAATGTTGATAAATGTAAAGGTATGCACTTAGGGGGCTAGAAACATGCACGCATCTTACATACTAGGAAGAGAACAGCTGTGGGAGTCAACGGTGGAAAAGGATCTGGGTGTTCTGATAGATTATAAGCTTAATAATAGTATGCAGTGCCAAGCTACAGTTTCCCAAGTGGGTAAAATCCTTTTTTGTATTAAGAGAGGCATGGACTGCGGAGAGATGGATATCATTTTGCCCCTGTACAAATCCTTAGTAAGACCTCATCTGGAATATGCAGTTCAGTTTTAGGCACCAGTTCATAAAAAGGATATTAGGGAACTGGGGAAAGTGCAGAGAAGGGCAACCAAACTGATAAGAGGCATGGTGGAGCTCAGCTATTAGGAGAGATTAGAGAAACTGAAAGAAACAGAAACTGAATAAGTGGTCTATATAGTGAACTTGGTGTTAAGTTATTCACTTTAAGGTCATCACAGAGGACAAGGGGATAATCTTTTTACATCTGGAGGAAAAGAGATTTCATCTTCAAATACGAAAGGCTTCTTCACATGTTGAGCTGTGAAAATGTGGAATAGACTCCCTCAAAAGCTGGTTCTGGAGGGGCGTGTCCTATCCACGGAGCTGAATGGCAGCCTGAGCAGGGAGCTCTGAAGATCCACAGCCTCTCAAAGCAACCCTGAGCAATGCCTTCTGACCAGGCACCTGCCGCTACTGTGGGTAATGACAGCCGAAACAAGGAGGGATCAGTCAGGAGGAAACCTGTGCAGCCCCGCAAACTGACAGACTTCTTCCCACGGCAGTCTGAGGAGAAATCCCAAGAAGGCTCTGGCACACTGAGCACGGCAGTGTTGGCTGCACAGCTGCACAGATACACTGACACAGGCACACAGGAAGAAGAGCTCACAGAAGACATCATGGACCTCCAGTCACCTCAAAAAGACCCTTACAAGAGAGCAGCCTCTTCACCACTGCAATCCCCACTCTCCAGGGCACATGTGAGTAAAAAGCTGAACCTCTCCCCTGCACTGACACCGCTGCCACTCACTGAGCCTGACAACCCCCTTGAGGCAGGGCTATCTTCATAGCATCATGGGACCCTGGGCAAAGTAATGCTTTGCGGCCCATACAAGCCTGCCCCAATTTACGCACCTACTCTCAAGAATTAAAGTACAATATTTTCTACATAGTTACATAGTAAGTGTTACATAGTCGGTCAACTCTTACTCCGTTAACCTCTTCCTAGATGAGAGGAAAGTGTCTCATACTTCTCTGACTCAGGTGATAACCTACACCCTCCGGTAGCTGAGTCTGCCAAGCATATTTCACATTGTTCCTATGTCATTTAACGCAACCTGTTATTTTCCAGCATTACAGTTAATGTGTAATTGATCAGTTATATGTGTCTTGTTACTTTCTGCAATTTTCTACTCAATCCAGATAAGGTACCAAAACGTAATTGTTTAGTTGATAACCTTGTATGCATCTTGTTCTAGCTCCCTTGCAGACATTTCCAAGCATATCCACACTGCCCAATGGTCAAAATAACCTCCATTAATGCCAGGGGCCTTAATACTCCCTATAAAAGATCTGTCCTCTAGAAAGAGGCCGTCCGTCTCCACACTGACATCCTCTGCATCCAAGAGACACACTTTAATCAATCCAACCCTCCCTCTTGCAAACACAAAGATTTTACACAGTACTTTTTCGCAAATGCTGACACTAAATCCAAAGGTGTCATGATAGCTATAAAACATTTCCTACAGGTTCAAATTCATGACTCCTACTCTGACCTAGCTGGCTCTTTCATTATACTACAAGCCACGATAGAAAACACCCAGATTAATCTGATTAACCTCTATGCACCTAACACACGCCAACGCTCTTTTTTTCGGGAAATCCGAGCAAAAGTAAAACAAAAAGCCCACGGACACCTTATAATCTGCGGGGACTTTAATGATACCCCAAATCCTATAATAGACTCTTCTAAGAGGGCTTGCAAAAAAGAACATCTTCACTGTCCTCATTTATCACTAACACAAACCTCTATGACGATTGGAGATGCCTACATGGCAGTGAAAGGGACTATACCTTTTTTTCCAAACCACAACAATTTTACTTGAGACTTGATCTGTTCCTTGCCGACAAGCTTACGCTACAACATATTTCTAAGACAGAGATTGACTCCATCACATGGTCAGACCATGCCCCTGTCTCATTAGAAATCTTTGAGACTCCATTCAAAAAGAACACGTCTCTTTGGCGACTGAACGCGACCCTTCTTAATAACCCCAGATACAAGGAACAGATCAAACAAGAACTAACCTCTCTTCCAGCTGAATGTAACTGAAGACATAGATAAGTTTGTGCTATGGAATTCACACAAGGCGTTCATGAGAGGCGTCTTGATAAAAATAGGACAAAATATTACAGGACACACATGCAAAAAAAGACATTTACCTCTTGCAAGGCTATTTAAAACACCTAAACATTTTCAAAAAATATGGGGATTTGGTCACACCATATAGATATATGGTGCTTAAGCCCACTTACTGCGACAAAGTACTCCATAATTAGTGGGTCCTACGCTATCCATAGAATGGGAGTTCCTGCTTCTCTGAACCATGGGAGACATACACTCCTTTATATAGGAGAACTAAAGGACTCCACCTAGGACATGGGTGGACACTACTGAGAGGCAATGATGAGGGAGTGGGGTGCTCCAAGGGTACTTTGTCGCAGTAAGTGGGCTTAAGCACCATATCGCAATATGGTGTGACCAAATCCCCATATTTATTATTTAAAAATGTTTTTTGAAAATGTTGTGCATATAAGATTGTATATTTTTTTCCTTCTATTGATTGAACTAGATGTACTTGTGTCTTTTCTCAACCAAGCTAACTATGTAAATATGAGAGCGTTTATTAGAGTTCAGTCATCTGTTCAAGTAAAGGTATCCTATGTGTAAGGCAGTGACGCTTTTCAAAGTGCCTAGTAAAGTCCAGAAAGAACCCACCTCAGGGTAGGCCTCTCATGTGACCCTTGCTTGGTGCCCATCAGGGTGGGGAACATGGAGGACGTGAGGTCTACCACATGGGTAGTATGAGTGATACACGAACACCACTCACCTGTGTGGAAACTGCAGCACCGTGTGTCTACTTACCAGAATTAAAGACTTGATGTGTGTGTATGTGTATATATATATATATACTTTTTTATCACGGTTTTCACCAATGGACTGTGGTAGGACACCCAGACCAGCCCAGAGGGAATCCAATGTTAGGACTCCAACAGAAACTAACCGTACAGATCATAATAATAGATATAGTCCCAGAAGGGGTTACCAAGGTTATATACCGAGGACACCAAGAACTTTCAGGGGACCTATTGACCCTCACAACAGGTTTTCACCATTAAGATATACAGATACAAACAAACCTGTCAGAAACCATGAATCAGACTGAGACAGAAGTACAGTTAAATCACACTTGTTTAATAATAAAAGTAAATAGAACAAACGTAGTCAAAACATAGCCAAAGTTCGGTAACCGGAATGGATAGTCAGACAAGCCAGAAAGTCAGGAAGCCAGGACTCAGCATAGTGGAACAGCAAGCAGGATCTGGAGCCAGAAGAAATGTCAGCCAAGCAAGTCTTTAACAGGAGCACAGGAGAAAGTCTCTGATGTTGACCAAGTCGAAGGCAGAGAACATCTGTGCTGGACTGCTTAAGTAAGCAGGACTGACGAGCAGGATATCATCAACAGGTGAGCAGCTGTGCAGCCAGTTTAGAGAAGGAAGGGCTGAGCCCTGCCCTGACAAAACCATTGAGAACCCCAATACCGAGGGGATTTTTTTCCCAGGGGACACAGAGGAAGACCACCCAGGAACCATGGGGGTTATGGGCCACCCAGGCCTTAGTGAGCGTGGGGCCCCCGAAGAAACTAAGGATGGCAGAATACATGGCAACCCCAGAGATCCTATTACCAAACACAAAGAGAAGTTACATGGGAACAACGGGGGGACAACTGGAGGAACGGACCAGAAATACCACCCAGACATCATGGATGGGAAGAAGGAAATGGACCAGGGGCAAATGAGGGGGGACAAAGAAAAAGAAGAGAATATTAGGAGCAGGGATTTTTAGCTTGAGCAGTGTCATTTTTAATCAGGATGAAATGAATATTTTAGATCTGGCACTCAAATATGCTCCAGATAAAAACTTAGATAAGTTTGAGGTCTACATTGATCTACAGAAATTCGTAAGAAAGTTGAATATGAAAAAGTTATTTTCAATGAAGAAAGTGATTGCAACCACCCCAACACAAAGAATGTATGAACATACGAAGTTAAGGAATAACTTTCAATCCAAAAAATCCAGGAAATGATAGCCTAGAAGTGTTTAAGAAAATGGTAGAGGAGGACATTAAGGAATAAAAAATTCACAAATTCAAAGAAGATGATGTTTGAACTACTATTCGGCTATAGAAAAGAAAAAGAAGTGATTATCTGACCAGCGAATAGGGATGAGCCGAACACCCCCCGGTTAGGTTCGCACCAGAACCTGCGAATGGACCGAAAATTTGCACAAACGTTAGAACCCCATTGACGTCTATGGGACTCGAACGTTCGAAATCAAAAGTGCTCATTTTAAAGGCTAATTTGCATGGTATTGTCCTAAAAAGGGTTTGGGGACCCGGGTCCCAGGGGACATGTATCAATGCAAAAAAACTTTTAAAAAAGGCCGTTTTTTCAGGAGCAGTGATTTTAATGATTCTTAAAGTAAAAAAAAAAAGTGAAATATTCCTTTAAATATCGTACCTGGGGGTGTCTATAGTATGCCTGTAAAGTGGCTCATGTTTCCCGTGCTTAGAACAGTCCCTGCACAAAATGTCATTTTTAAAGGAAAAAAAGTCATTTAAAACTGCTTGCAGCTTTAATGTAATGTCGGGTCCTGGCAATATGGATGAAAATCAGTGAGACAAACGGCATGGGTACCCCCCAGTCCATTACCAGGCCCTTTGGGTCTTGTATGGATATTAAGGGGAACCCTGCACCCAAATTAAAAAAGGAAACAGCAGTATACAGGCTCTGTACTCTGAACAGCAGTATACAGGCGGTGCAAACAAGACAGGGATTGTAGGTTTGTTGTTAAGTAGAATCTGTTTGTAATTTTGAACTGGTACATTTTGAACGTGTTTAGCTCCAGCCAAAAAATCTATTTTAAGCTTTTTGGAAAACATAGGGAAGGGTTATCACCCCTGTGACATTTGTTTTGCTGCCTGTGCTCCTCTTCAGAAGATTTCACCTCACTTTTTGTTCCAATGACAAATGTTTTTTGAAAATTTGTGTTTTTTTGTGAAACAAGGATTGGTGATAAAGCATCAGTGGAAAGGAGAAATGTTTTTCCCATATTAACTCTTACAGGAGATAATTTCCCTTCCTATGGGTAGATTTCATCTCACTTCCTGTTGTCTCCTTCTGTTTGCAAGTAGGAGTCGTTTGTAAGTTGGATGTTTGAAAGTAGGGGCCTGCCCTATATACTCAGCAGAAATTTGGGCCTTAGGTGTTGTTGTGGCCACAACACTGTAAGCCCTCACAGGGCCCTGCTGTGAAATATTAGATCAAGAATTGTAATTACATGCCCCTGTTGAACAGGGGCAGAAAAATTGGGCCTTTGGTGGTGGTGGTGGTGCTGGTGCCACAACACTGTAAGTCCGCACTCGCTCTTGGTGGGCGCAGAAACGGGCCCTGCTGTGAAATATTAGATCAAGAATTGTAATTACATGTCCCTGTTGAACAGGGGCTGAAAAATTGGGCCTTAGGCACTGGTGCTGGTGCCAAAACACTGCAACCTCTCACAGATACTCTAGTTGGAACGCAGGAACGAGCCCTGCTGCAAAGTATTGCATCAAAAATTGTAATTACACGCCCCTGTTACACAGGGGCTGAAAAATTGGGCCTTAGGCACTGGTGCTGGTGCCACAACACCGCAACCCCTCACAGATACTCTAGTTGGAACCCAGGAACTAGCCCTGCTGCAAAGTATTGCATCAAAAATTGTAATTACACACCCTGTTAGACAGAGGCTGAAAAATTGGGCCTCAGGCACTGGTGCTGGTGCCACAACACTGTAACCCCTCACAGATACTCTAGTTGGAACGCAGGAACATGCAAAGTATTGCATCAAAAATTGTAATTACACGCCCCTTTTAAACAGGGGCTGAAAAATTGGGCCTTAGGCACTGGTGGCGGTGCCCAGAACCAAAAATGTTCTTACAAGCTATCAGCATGATCATTGAGGAGGAAGAGGATAATTACTCAGGATAGTCACTCAGCATCAGCATAGGCAGTCTTTGAAGGGATCTGAGATTTAAAAAAAAATTATTCGGTTACATCAGCATCAGGTGCTTGGTAGCTGGTGGTGATCCAAGACTGATTCATTTTTATGAAGGTCAGTCGATCGACCGAGTCGGTGGACAGACCCACCCTGTGATCGGTTACAAAGCCTCCAGCAGCACTGAATGTGCGTTCTGAAAGAACGCTGGATGCAGGACAGGCCAGTAGCTCAATTGCATACTGTGCAAGCTCTGGCCAGTGATCCATCCTCAAGACCCAGTAACCCAGAGGATTTTCGGTGGGAAAGGTGTCCAAGTCAGATCTTGCCCCTAGGTATTCCTGCACCATGTAAAACAGACGCTGGCGATGGTTGCTGGAACCAATCATACCTTGGGGCTGCGGACTAAAAAATTGTCTGAACACATCGGTCAGACGGCCACCTTCTCCACCGCTCCTTCTTTGACTGACCGAAGCCTCAGCAACACGTCCAGAAACAGGAGTTTGTAACCTCCCAGTCTCTGGGAACGCGTTGCAAAGACCTTTCTGCAAGGCCTCCCGAAGATGTTTCATCCTCTGCTCCCTCTGCAACGGCAAGATAAGGTCCTCAACCTTACCCTTGTAACGTGGATCAAGGAGGGTTGCCAGCCAGTATTGGTCCTTCTCCTTGATACCACGAATACGAGGGTCCTTAAGCAGGCTTTGCAGGATCAGGGAGGCCATGCAGCGTAGGTTTGCTGAGGCATTCGGTCCAGAGTCCTCTGGGTCACTAAGGACGACATGGTCCGCAGCCACCTCCTCCCAGCCACGTACAAGTCCATGTGTTTCTTGGGACTGATCCCTTAAAGACTGCTGCTTATGCTGAGTGCCAGGCTCCACCTCCATACTGACACAATCCTCCTCCTCCTCGTCCTCTTCCTGTGTGATCATCGGGCACGCAGGAACACTGTCTGGATAAAGGGCGCCTTGAGAGCTAAGGAAGTCCTCCTCTTCCTGCCTCTGTTCTGCCTCAAGTGCCCTGTCCATTATTCCATGCAGCGTGTGCTCCAACAGGTGGACAAGGGGGACAGTGTCACTGATGCATGCACTGTCACTGCTCACCATCCTTATGTCCTCCCCAAATTGTGACAGGACAGTGCATGCATCCCTGATCATGGCCCACTGGCATGGAGAAAAAAAAACAAGCTCCCCTGACCCTGTCCTGGTGCCGTAGTCGCACAGGTACTCATTGATGGCCCTCTGCTGCATGTGCATCCGCTGCAGCATGGCCAACGTTGAGTTCCACATGGTGGGCATGTCACAGATTAGGCGGTTCTTGGGCAGGTTAAACTTTTTTTGGAGGTCTGCCAGCCAAGCACTGGCATTATATGACCGGCGGAAATGCACACAGACTTTCCTGGCCTGCCTCAGGACATCCTGTAAGCCAGGGTACCTGCCCAAGAACCGCTGCACCACCAAGTTAAGGACGTGAGCCAAACGGGGCACGTGGGTCATTTGTCCCTGTCGGAGGGCAGAGAGGAGGTTGGTGCCATTGTCGCAAACCACCATTCCTGCCTTAAGTTGGCGTGGTGTCAATCACCTCTGAACCTGCTGAACCTGCCCCTGCAGAGCTGACAGGACCTCTGCCCCAGTGTGGCTCCTGTCCACCAAGCACACCAGCTCAAGCACCGCATGGCATCTTTTGGCCTGCATACTTGCGTAGCCCCTTGAACGGCTACGGAGCACCGCTGGTTCCCGAGGACAAAGCACAGGAAGAGGCCATGGAGGAAGAAGAAGAGGGGGTGGAGGAGAGAGGTGTGTCACAATCATTAGTAGTGGCATTTTGGAGGCGTGGTGGCGGAACAACCTCCAACACTACTGCACCTTGTCCTGCATCCTTCCCAGCTGCCCGCAGAGTCACCCAATGCACGGTGAAACTTAGGTAACGTCCCTGTCCATGCCTGCTGGACCATGAGTCAGCAGTAATATGCACCGTACCGCTGACCGCCCTGTCCAGCGAGGCATGGACATTGCCTTCCACATGCCGGTAGAGAGCCGGAATCGCCTTCCGTGAGAAAAAGTGGCGTTTGGGTATCTGCCACTGAGGAACCGCACATTCCACAAACTCACGGAAGGGGGCAGAGTCTACCAACTGAAAAGGTAGCAGTTGAAGTGCTAGCAATTTTGCCAAGCTAGCATTCAACCGCTGGGCATGTGGATGGCTGGGAGCAAACTTCTTTCGGCGGTGCAGCAGCTGGGGCAGGGAAATTTGCCTGGTACAATCTGACGACGGTGTACCGAAAGCAGATTGCCCACAAGTACTTGGCTGTGACGCACCTAATTCTACACCTTCATTCCTCTCAGTGCAGGTCTCAGAGAGGACTGAAGGTATAGTGGGGTTGGAGATCTCAGCTGATGAGGAGCAAGGAGAGGTCCTCTTTGTTCTTGGTGTGGGTCTTTTAGATACGCTTGCCAACTAACTGCATGGCAGGTCAACATATGTCTGGTCAAGCACGTGGTGCCCAAGCGGGAGATGTTTTGGCCACGCAAGATACGCTTGAGACATATGTTGCAAATAGCAGCGGTGCGATCTGATGCACTCGTCTCAAAAAAGGCCCACGCCAAAGAACTTTTTGAATAACGCGCAGAGACAGCAGCGCCCTGCACATGTGGAGCTTTGGGGTGTGATGCAGTCAGTGTGCTGCCCTTAGGCTGGCCCCTGGAGGGCATCCTGCCTCGTTGGTGATGTGCCTCCTCCTCCTCTCTCCTATCAGGCACCCACATTGAGTCAATGACCTCATCATCCCCTACCTTTTCATCACTGGAGCAAACCTGGCAGTATTCTGCAGCAGGGGGAGCATGACTGCCACATTGCTGTCCTTCTTGGGCACCCCCTCTGTCCGTGCTCATGTTACTGCATTCATCTAGCTCAGTATTATCATCAGAGCCTTCTAAACGCTGGGCATCCTCCTGGAGCATGTACCCAACACTGTGGTCAAACAGTTCGAGGGACTCCTCAGGAGGACATGGTAGGGCTAGGGAAGGAGTCACTGATGCTAAAAACTAAAAAACTAACTTGTAGCTTATTTAGCTGCCTGCGGTAGTGATAGGATCAGGAAAACACCACCAACCTTCTACGGGTAGCTTTAGCTGAACACTGTGCAGAGCTCGCAAAAAAATTACTTGTAGCTTATTTAGCTGCCTGCGGTAGTGATAGGATCAGGAAAACACCACCAACCTTCTACAGGTAGCTTTAGGTGAACACTGTGCAGAGCTCGCAAAAAATTAACTTGTAGCTTATTTAGATGCCTGCGGAAGTGATAGGATCAGGAAAACACCACCAACCTTCTACAGGTAGCTTTAGCTGAACACTGTGCAGAGCTCGCACTACACTAACTTGTAGTTTTAGCTGAACACTGTGCAGCGCTCGCAAAAAACTAACTTGTAGCTTATTTAGCTGTCTGCGGTAGTGATAGGATCAGGAAAACACCACCAACCTTCTACAGGAAGCTTTAGGTGAACACTGTGCAGAGCTTGCAAAAAACTAACTTGTAGTTTTAGCTGAACACTGTGAGGAGGATGCACTACACTAACTTGTAGCTTTAGCTGAACACTGTGCAGAGGTCGCACTACACTAACTTGTAGTTTTAGCTGAACACTGTGAGGAGGACGCACTACACTAACTTGTAGCTTTAGCTGAACACTGTGAGGCGGACGCACTACCCTAACTTGTAGCTTTAGCTGAACACTGTGCAGAGGTCGTACTACACTAACTTGTAGTTTTAGCTGAACAGTGTTCAGAGGACGCACTACACTAACTTGTAGCTTTAGCTAAACACTGTGCAGAGGTCACACTACATTAACTTGTAGCTTTAGCTGAACACTGTGAGGAGGATGCACTACCCTAACTTGTAGCTTTAGCTGAACACTTTGCAGAGGTCACACTAAACTAACTTGTAGCTTTAGCTGAACACTGTGAGGAGGACACACTACACTAACTTGTAGTTTTAGCTGAACACTGTGCAGAGGTCACACTAAACTAACTTGTAGCTTTAACTGAACACTGTGAGGAGGACGCACTACACTAACTGTAAATAATGCAATGCAAAATGCAATTTTCTTCAGGTAGCTGTAAATACTGTAACAAGACAAGCCTGCCCGTCAATAGGAAGATAACAGGAACGGATCTAGCTAAACTGAATACAGTGTATATATTTACACACCTGGGATGCAAATATATTTACAATACACTGTAAGTGCAGCTAACTCACTGACTGTCCTGCCTAATCTATCAAACTCAAATGAAATGACACTGTCTCTCTCTCTCTCTAAGCACGTCGGAACACACTACACAGGGCCGCCGTACAGGCGGCCTTATATAATGTGGAGCGTGTTCTAAACCCCCTGAGCCATAATTGGCCAAAGCCACCCTGGCTTTGGCCAATTACAGCTCTCTCTACTGACGGCGCTGTGATTGGCCAAGCATGCGGGTCATAGTGCATGCTTGGCCAATCATACGCCAGCAATGCACTGCGATGCCTCAGTGAATTATGGGCCGTGACACACCACACGAATTTGGCGCGAACGGCCCATATCATTCGCAATTCGGCGAACGATCGAACAGATGATGTTCGAGTCGCACATAGGTTCGACTCGAACGCGAAGCTCATCCCTACCAGTGAATAAAGATGGGGGACTGGGGATTCTGAATAAAATTGACTATGAGAATGAAATGAAGAAAGTAAAGAGGACACATACAAAAGGTTGAATTATAATCCAAAAAAAGAAATATGAGAAAAAATTAAAAGCCTATGTCAATAAGGGGATAGCGAAAAAGACATTCTGAATAAAAAGGAGGCTAAATATTTGGTACCTGAGGCTGCAAAAACACCAGTCATATACTACCTACCTAAGGTTCACAAGAATCAGGAAAATCCACCAGGGAGACTGATTATAAGCGGTATAAACTCCCTTTTCTCCAGACTGGGTGAAAACTTGGATGAATATCTACAACCGCTGGTATCTAAAGGAAAATCATATCTGAGAGATAGTAAACAACTCATTTCAGAAATTAAGGATATACAGATAACAGATGAGGATTTTCTAGTCACTATTGATGTGAACTCACTATACACCAACATAGTGCAGAAGGATGGTCTGGAAAGAGCAAAATGGGTACTACACAAATTTACAAATTTAAAACAAGATCAGATAGTCATTTCCAACCTTCTGCTAGAAATCCTATGAATAGCAATTACTTCTGGTATAATAAAGATTATGTTCAAACAAAAGGAGTCATGATGGGGGCAAAATACACCCCAAGCGTGGCTAATTTATTTATGAATAAATGGGAAGAGGAACACATTTACAGTAAAGAGAGACTAAATCTTATTTTTTACTGACGTTATATTGACAATACTGTCATGACTTGGAGGGGCAATAAAGCCGCATACACACGGGCAGACTTTTCGACCGGACTGGTCCGACGGACTTTCAACGGACTTTTGACGGACTTCCGATGGACTTTTTAACAAACAGACTTGCCTACACACGATCACACCAAAGTTCGACGGATTCGTACGTGATGACGTACACCGGACTAAAATAAGGAAGTTGATAGCCAGTAGCCAATAGACTGGGCAAAAGAACTTTCTTTAAACAAACTGATCGTAATGGGTATATCCCTGCCAGGAGCTGCCACCATCCGAAGTGGTTAGGAAGTGTCCCTAAAGGACAACTCACGAGGATTCAGAGGAATTGCAGCAACGAAAAAGACTTTGAAGAACAATCAGAAGCTCTGATCAAGAGGTTTATAGACAAAGGTTACAAAAAAAGGGAACATCAAAAAACATGAATAGAGAATCACTCCTAAGGAATAAACAAGGAAAATAATTCAAGAAAATGGAATTTGCTTTTCCCACTGGTTTTAATCAACAATATAAGAAAATAGAGGGCATAGTGAGAAAATACTGGCCCATTTTGAAATCTGATAAGATACTAAAGAAATTCCGTTCACAAAGACCAAACTTTATTTAGTTTAGGCGAGCACCTACACTGAGAAATAAGCTGGTGCATAATGCCCTTGATCCACCTAGACACATTAGCTTGTTCCCTAGCCTGAAAGGTTTCAGATGTCATAAATGTCTACCATGTAGTAAGAGTAAAAAACAACCTGAGAGAAAGGAATCATTCAGTTCTACTGTAAGGGGTAGGGAATACAAGTTTAAAGGAACTAATAACATGTACAAGTACCCATGTCACTTATGTGATCGAATGCCCTTGTTGATATCAATATGTGGGCAGGACCACAAGACCACTATTTGTGGGGATTAGGGAACACATGCATAACATTAAAAAAAGGTTTCACTAAGCACAATCTATTAACGCTTTAGAGAAGCCCACAATAGAGACCCTTCCCTTATGATGTTCTATGGTATAGATGTAGCAAAAGGACACTGGCGTGGAGATAATAAGAAGATGAGAGTCTCCCAAAATTAAACTAAACAGATCTATATATTGAATTCTCTCCAGCCAGAAAGTTTAAATATTGATATAGACCTTAATTTTTTTACAGTGTATGTATACATTTTTTTTATATGTATACAGTATTTCTTATATATATATATTTTTTTTTATATATTTTATAATTAGAATTAAATCTAATCAATATAAACATTCTTGCCCATTAGACTAATTTAATTAAGATCTTGTCCCCTCCACAATAATTTTGCCCCTATTGGTCATATTTTAATATTTATTTTATTAATTTTTCCCGTGTGGGTAATTTCTTTTAGTAACAATTTATCAAAGGTTATAGAGAGTATTATAGAGTGTTTTTAATTGATTGTGCATAGGTGACACAAGTTTACGTTAACCTGAGATCCCCGTATTATTAATGCCCCCGGAGGTGTGGATAACCTCGCTGAAGCACTGAGATGGCCATTTGGTTATGTTGCTCCAGTGTATGTTTTAGCTTCGGATGTCCTCCATTTGAGTACCAAGTTGGCCGCTGGCCACGTGACTCCAGGTTGCCAGGTTACCATATACTATAAATACGGGATGGAGTAGTATATATATATATTTTATAGTCACATTTTTTATTACTGTTTTCACCAATAGACTTTATGAATCTATTTAATTTTGCATGTCTTATATGAATTTATATAATTGGCTATCAGTGTGGAACAATTTATTATTTACTTAAAAATATTTAGGTCCATATCGGTTCATGTGCACTGTATTTTGCTATTTGCACAATTTTTATAATTGATGTTAGAGGTTTATGTACTTATTGCATTTTGCACAATTTATAGAAAATGTATAACTTTTGACTTTGCACGATTATACATATCACTTACCCATTAGCAGCGCCATTACCACTTTTGAATTCCTTTTTCCTCTAAAGACAATAGTCCATCCAGTTCAACCTGTGTAGGCGTACATGTGTCAGTGTCTATAATTATTTCCCATATCCCTGTACATTGTGTTTTTTAAGATGCACGTCCAAGAGTCTTTTAAAAATATCAATACTCCCCGCTGACACCACCACTTGTGGAGGAGAGTTCTACATACTTATTGCGCTGACAGTGAAAACCCCCTTGCGCAGTTTAAGGTTAAACCGCTTCTCCTCCAATCTCATTGTGTGGCCCCATATCCTCTTACACTCCTTGAGACTGAATAGTTTTTTTTTCTATGCTGGAAATACCATTGAGGTATTTGTAAATTGCTATCATCTCCCCTCTCAAGCGTCGCTTCTCCAGGGAGAATACATTTAGAGCTTGTAGTCATTCTTCGTAATTGAGGTCCCCCAGTCCCCTTATTAATTTTGCTGCCCTTCTTTGGACTCCAGCTTCACATTGAATTTTTTTTCCCCTGAAAATTTCCATTTTCTCCAGAAAAAAAACACGGAAAAAAGGTTTTTTTCCAGAACTTATACATCTTTGGTCTTGTATTCAGACAATCACTAATTGCTGAAGTATACTGCAATGTGAGAAACATATCAGCCCCCTTGTGACCGTATTTAAACACAAAATATTAAACCCCCCCCACACACACACACACACACATCCCACATACACATACTGTACATGCACACAGGACACACTTTGTATAATGCAACAAGTATCCCTACCCATGCCAGTCAAGATTTTTAGTGAGAGGAGTCAGCTATATGGGAATTAGAGTTTTATGTTTTACAAGCTCATGCAATTCTGAAGCTGGATATGTTTGGTATGATCTTAGACCCAGTGACCAGTAGTACAGCTGGACCATGCTGCTTTTTTCTACGGTTACTGTTTCCCATCACTACCTCGCTCCAAGAGGCCCAAGCAGTGCAGAGCGGTGTAATGACCTAGTGATCAGTATAAGTGTAGTAGGAAGGATACAGAAGATGGAAGAGCTTACAATCAATTAATATATATTGGAAGATACAGAAGGTGGAATAGCTTGCAATCTATTAAGTGAAAAGAATGGTGGATGAAGTGAAATAGGCAACAGTTCATCTTTCTAGTGTGTATTTGGTCCAAAGCACCTAGTGTGAATCTTGTCTTCTCTGTCCTTCTGTTATCTGCATGAGGCACTTCTGACAGTTATTCCCGACACCAGGCAATCCCAGGAGACGCCCCACCATTACACAGCAGGTGATTGATAGCCTCAGCTGTGCATGTTTGTCTATGAGACTGTTGTGTTGTGTTTGTTAAAATATGATTTTTTTTTATATTAATCAGACATAACATTACATGGGACAATATTACAATAGTAGTTGGTTATAGAAATCAGATTACTGTCAGGTTTTGGCTTGAGTAGATATTTCTCAAACAAATGCTGTTGGATACAATGGGAACTTAGATACCATTGTTGTATTTGACAGTTTGAATAGGCTATTGTTTCTATAGCTACAGTAGACAGGTAAGAGAGGGTCTCTCAAACTGAAAGAATGACTGTTATTCAGTTGTTATGGAAAACAAGTTTGTAACCATGGTAAACAAAAGCCCAAAAAAAAGGAGCAGTAGAGACTGATAGTGGAGCCCACTTCATCATGCTTTAACACCAGAAGCCACTCATCATGGATTAACACAAGAGCAGGAGGAAGAATCTGTAATAAGCAAAGAAGAATGTGCCTTGTCTCCGGGAGCAACGGAGATCATGACTACACAGTAACCGGAGTTAAGTTACTTTGAAGTGTATTTCTACTGTTACAGACCATAGGCTGTTTATTTGCTAGGCATTTTGCTTGTTATAGATATCTGTCAGTCTTTTATTGTATTCCTAATATTGTAATAGTTTTGTATGTACAGCATCTTTGTATAGTAAAAGCACATTTACACACTGCAGAGGTCTCAGCTTCCTTGCTTATACCACAAAGTAACCTTGCTAGATAGACACAAGCAAAACAACTGTGTAGCGGGATATGTCTATTTCTCCCACTCAGGTCTCAGATTACCCTCAGCCCTCTGCTCTATGCTATTCAGTGTGTGACATCATATTCCCACTCTCTGTCTCCTGCAAGCTGAGAAATAGCCTTTGATGTGTGAACTTTGAATGACTGTAGATAAGATATGACTGCAGATAAACAGGTACAGCTTATGTAGGAGGATTTTTTTCACCACTGTGTACATGTGTACTGTGTGCATATACCCATTGAGGCTAACCACTTCAGCGGGTATATGTAGAAGTTTACAACCATTTTAAAGTGAAATAAAACCTATGGATTTACTTATTTGCCAGAACAGTTGTATTCAAGGCATGTCTCTAGGGACACCTGTTAGGGCTTGTTCACCAGCAGCCATGCTGAATGCATAGCCACCGGTGTGTGGTGGGAGGAACAGTGCCAATGCACCAATTTCGCATTGTATTGTTTACTTTTTAATTACACTAATTTTATTGAAATGTCACAAAGTAACATTTCAATAAGTTCCATTGGCCAGTGTATGGTGTGCATTGCACCAAGCTGCTCTGAAAGAAATCACTTAACGCCGTACCGTTTTTCAGCAGCACCACTGCAATCCATTGGGGTGAACTGGATCATAGGGTGCAAGGCTTTTTGCCTTTTCTTGAGGTAGGATTGCCCTGGGCAAGACTGATGTGCAGTCCAATGCACCCGGTGAGAATAGACTGTCAACGTTACCATTTTACTATGTCAGATCTCAACTAAACTCAACCAAGCCCTCAAATGGCCGATGTCATAGCTGATCACATGTGCAGCACCATGGCAACTAAAAATTTAAATGGAAGGTAAGATGACACTGTCTTCAGCTGTAAAGGGATAGGAGAGTTTAGTTCCATTTTAATATACTGTATTGGATTTTCCAATAAAATCTGTGGAAATGCATAAAAACTCATGTTGGCACACACTTACATATATTTTAGTTCATGCTTAAACTCACATGATAATGCACATCAATACACAATGAAATTTGTTTTAATGGAATTGCAATGCATTTTGACATGCATTGAAGCTGTTTTACTGAAGCTTGGTGTTTCAGGGCAGAGTCAAGATTGAAACGCTTAGTGGTTGCAAATGATACAAATCTTGACAGTAACAGAAATTGTGCCATACAGATTAAATAAACTTAACATATCCTGTTGCATAATGATTTCACAGTATGTGTGCAAGTCTTGGCCCTTTCCAGTTAAATTGCCACTTCAAGCTAACCTTTGTTCTATGCAGTCTTACTCAAATCTATAAGACTATGAGAATATTGATAGTGGAACATCTAATATTGTGGGACACCATATAAATCATATTTTTACTGTGTTGATAAATAGATTTCCGGCATGTTGTTTGTTTTTGCATAACTGCCCAAACTTAGTGTACCATGTAAATATAGAAATGGTTTATTTTTTGCAGGCAATGATGAAAATATATGGTTACACATTGATGCAGCATATGCAGGAAGTGCCTTTATTTGTCCTGAATTTAGATACCTTATGAAAGGTGTGGAGGTATGTACAGAATATAGATGATGATTATTATTATTTCATGGAAAATTTTTGGATAATGGATGATTTTTATAAAATATATATATTTCAGGTATTACTATAAAATTAATATTTGCACTGAACACACCTTGCATTTATCTGCAAAGCATATAGTTGGGCAGATGTCTCACTGAGAGAGGCATCTGTCCATGATCAAACATGTACTTGGACCACTGGGATACACCATAAGCAAAGAACACCTGTGCCTTGAAAATATCTTTTCTTTTTCTCCCAAAAAATGTAAATTATTCATGTTTGCTCCTACAGAGATTTTCCAGCGCACTGGGAAATCTCCATTTGTATCAAAAGCGCAAAAAAAATTTCCCTCAGAAATGCTTGTGATTGCCCTGTAAGTAAGATCTATGTAGACTAATTTGTACCTGTTGTCACTGAATAAAATTGGAACTGGTAAATTAATATATATAGATATATATCTAGATATAGATATAGATATATATATCTATATCTATATCTAGATATATATCTATATATATATAAATCTCTATATGTAACTATTAATTTTAATTTTTGTAAAATACTTCTTTCTCTAGATAAAATACTATAGTCAATTGAGTGTTAAATTGTCTCCATATAGGCTACCTATTTTCTGCCTATTCTGCCTATTCGGTCAGTATTTCATAGGTTCTTTCCTTACTTCTTTCTGATACTATAATATTTCTAATGAGAGATTTTCACTTTATTCGACTCATCTTTTTTTTTCAATAACTAGGGAAATCTCTGGCTCTCTATCCTCCTCCTTTTACTGCTTTTATAAACAAGTATAATACATTCCTGAAACGCAGACACATCTGCCAATTCTTTTATATCATATTACTCACATATTCTGATTGCTCTTTTGCCAAAAGGTAAAGTATCCAAACCAAAAAATTTCATACAAACACCCAACATGTTTCACCGATAACAACATGACTTTGTCTAGAGAAATTCCCAGTCATGTGTTTGGTGCAACAAAAAATATGCAAAGGCTTTCTCTTATGTAAGTTCTTTATAGATGATGCTCCACCCACTCTATATATGCACATTAGCTCCTGACATACAGTACATCAGCATTTGTATATAATGAAATTGCCCATTAATTTGATTTCTGGAGGATGACATAAACAGAGCACCTTCAATACACAATTTGCATTTAATGCCATATTGTAGTTATTGAAGTCTTTCATATATTTATTTCATGACTCTTTTTATACAAATTTTCACCATATTTCAACTTGATTTTGGATGTTCAATTGTGGATAAAAGGAAGTTAGGTGAGCCTTCATTTAAACCATTTTGGGTTTCTAGAATTGAAATTAAAAATATTTATATAAATTTAATTTAAGCCTTGAGCAGGGGCATTGCTAGGTCTACAAAAGATCTGGGGCTAGAGCCCATAGCAATGAAGTAAAGAAAGTCATACACTTTGGTGGGCATACACGTATGTATGTATGTATGTATGTATGTGTGTGGTTGTATATTTGTGTATGTGTGTGTATATATATATATATATATATATATATATATATATATATATATATATATATATATTATACACACAGTTGTGCTCATAAGTTTACATACCCTGGGCGAATTTATGATTTCTTGCCCATTTTTCAGAGAATATGAATGATAACACAAAACAGTTTACCCACCCCAGTTCTTAATACCGTGTATTGCCGCCTTTAACATCAACGACAGCTTGAAGTCTTTTGTGGTATTTGTGGATGAGGCTCTTTATCTTCTCAGATGGTAAAGCTGCCCATTCCTCTTGGCAAAAAGCCTCCAGTTCCTGTAAATTCTTGGGCTGTCTTACATGCACTGCACATTTGAGAGCCCCCCTTACATCAGGGTCCCCAGGGAGCCCCCCTTACATCAGGGTCCCCAGAGAGCCCCCTCTTACATCAGGGTCCCCAGAGTGCTCCCCCATACATCACGATCCCCAAAGGGCCTCCCCTTACATCAGGGTCCCCAGAGAGCTCCCCTCTTACATCAGGGTCCCCAGAGAGCCCCCCTTACATCAGGGTCCCCAGGGAGCCAGTATGCAGACAAAAGGGAGAGAGAGAGGGGGGAGAGAGTGAGAGAAAGCAATAGTAAGAAAAATACTACTGGAAGAGTGAGTAAGAGAGAGGCAGGAGGACAGAGATGCTGTATGAATGATAAGGAGAGTAAAGAGAATGCAGTGAGAGAGATTTTCCAGCAGCACCTTAATTCTTCCGCCACGGACGTTCTCCTGCTGCTGCCCTCAGGAAGAATCACAAGCTGACTCTGCAGACCAGGCACCAGATAGTGGGTGGCGCCTGCCGGATGTAAAGCAAAATCCAGTGCCACGGTGTGCGGCTGGTCTCCTGCTGCTACTGGCTTCAGGTATATTACTTAGTTTCCGCAGGTAACAGTGCAGTGGGCGGTGACGAGCCGGCCAGATCGAAGAGAAGGCATTGCATCTCATCAGAAAATTCAGCTTCTGCCACTGCTGACTAGCAGACACTGAGGGCAGACGGCCTACAGACTCGGGGCTCCAGATTCGGGGCTATAGCCCCAGTAGCCACCCCCTAACAATGCCACTGACCTTGAGAATTTTCTTATCAAAGCCCCTTTTTTTTATCCCTATATAAGTTCCCTAGCCACCTGAAAATTCAAACATCTAGGATTCCTTGATTTAACAGGATGAGCTTTTGGTTTCTCCCTATTTTTATATACCAGGGACGTGCAGTCAGGGGAGGCAAATGAAAAAATTGTAAAAATCTAGGGTCGTAGCTCGGTGACCCAAGGTCACAGAGACCATTTGGGTGGTAGGTAGCCTAAGTCCTACCCCACCACTGGTAAAAACTTGGGGCTCCTACGACCTATGGTTCCAGAGATATGGGGCTCCTTGAGCAGCCTGTCAGAAGCTACATACAGAGTGGCCAGTTTAAATATAAACTGGCACACTCTGTTTGCAGCAGATTGAGAAGTTGAGCTCACAGTGCCTCTCCTCACTTCTTGTCAGAGGCACTGAGTTCAATGGACAGCTTGGAGTCTTGGACCAATGGTAGAGTACCATTAGCCCCAGCTGTCCAATATAAATGCTGCAGTGGTGGCACGCCTCTCACTGCAGTGTCATAGAAGGGGCATGTGTCTAAAAGACAAATGCTCCCTTCCAGCCCAGCCCTCTTAACTATAACGAAATAACATGGGTTTATGGGTATAAGAATTACGCACAATTCCATGTTTTTCTCACACAGTTAAGAGGGAGAATGATAATCTGCTGCTGTTGAAAAGGTACTGTTATAATCAAGCAAAATCATATTATTATGCTATATGTTATAAGATCATTTATTATTTATCTATTTACTGTGAAATTCTGGTTTGAAGTTATAACGTCAATCTTCAGTAATTTGTCTGTTAGGCTACCTGCTTGAGTACAGTTTTTGAAAATAAAGTAAATTACCTTAAAAACAATATATAATTGTTTGTATATTAGTTACAGTAATTAACCCCTTGCCACCCAGGCCAATTCTGACACTTCTCTCCTACATTTTTTTGCTATAAAATTACTAGGAACCCCCAAACATTATATATATTGTTTTAGCAGACACCCTAGGGAATAAAATGGTGGTCATTGCAACATCTTTAATGTTACACAGTGTTGGCGCAGCAATTTTTCGAATGTGTTTTTTTTTTGGAAAAAAAATGTTTTATGAATAAAAAAAAAAACTCTAAAGATAACCTGATTTTTTTTGTATAATGTGAAAGATGATGTAACGCCAGGTAAATAGATACCTAACGTGTTACGCTGGCGCCAAACTTCAGTACTTAAAAATCTCCATAGGTGACACTTTAACATTTTTTACAGATTACATGTTTAGAGTTACAGAGGAGGTCTAGTTCTATAATTATTACTCTCGCTCTAACGATTGTGGCGTATGTAACCTGTGTGTATCTGGCTCTGATACTAGCCAGTACCTCACCAGCCACTGACCTCACTGCACGTCCCTGTTATATACGTATATTTAAGTGTTCTTGCATAGCAAGACCACTTACTGTTATCTCACATATATATTATTATTCTTATTATAGCCAAATTTACCACCCTAACTCCTCCCACAGTTTTTACACTACATAGACAAGTAATATACCGAAACGTGCGGATTGCTCCCGAATGGTGTGCTATTACTTTGTGGAACGTTTCGAAGAATGGTTCACGAAATATCGTTGTTTTTGCGGCAAAATTAGTCCCATAGGAATGAATGGCGAAATGTTCAATGTCATTTAATTGGTGTGCTATTACTTTGTGGAAATTTGTGAAAAGCTGAAAAATACCAGTGTGAATCCGGAATCAATGTCATTTAATTGGTGTGCTATTACTTTGTGGAACGTTTCGCCGAATGGTTCACAAAATATTGTCGTTTTTGCGGCGAAATTGGTCCCATAGGAATGAATGGCGAAATGTTCAAAACTAGAGTGGGAGGTGACAAAAGCTGACAACCCCATGATCAGCCAAAACATTATGACCACCCCATGATCAGCCAAAAAATATTGAACATGAAAAAAAAAAATATTTTTGAAAAAAAATCATTTTTGAAAAAAAAAAAAAATCATTTTTGAAAAAAAAAAATCATTTTTGAAAAAAAAATTCATTTTTGAAAAAAAAAAAAAAATCATTTTTGAAAAAAAAAAATCATTTTTGAAAAAAAAAAATCATTTTTGAAAACAAAAACAAAATCATTTTTGAAAAAAATGTTCAGCTCTTTCAGCTAATGATGGGACTTCAACTGTTTTACTACTATTTATACTTTTTAAAATATTAAGCTTTTTAACACTTTTCACAGTTACTCAAGCCACTCCACCCAGTTACTCCGCCCACTCCAGTTGTAGAGGCAAGAACACTTTTCACAATTTCCCCAGAAATTGTAGCTTTTCTAGTTTTTACATGTTTCAATACTGTGCATTGGAACTATCTGGTCATTATTTCAACATACATGAGCTAGCTGAAACAGCATGCTTTATAAATTACCCCTACAATGCTACAGTTATAAAAAGACATTTATGCCTATTGTTTCACTAGCTAGGGTTTGTGAAATTTCTTTCACAGTAGGAACAAGGGGATTCTTCCAAATTTCTTTTATTGGTCCACCTTTCTGCTTTTCCATGTGGCTGCGCACGAAGAGGTATTCATGTTCCCCATTCTGTACTTCCCACTAGGTTTATTTGGTAGCATTTTTCTCAAATCTTTATCATATATTGCTTGCTATCAGACAGTTTTTTCACAGGATGCTTAACCCCTTCACGCCGACCGTATGCAAATTTGCGTTCATGGCCTGAAGGGGTTATACCGGGATGATGCCTGCATCACCCTGGTACCGTTTTTTTAGAGTGGGCGGTTGGCTCTTTAGTGATAACATCCGATGCGGCTAAAAGCCGCTCGCCTGTTATCCTAAAGGAGCAGGAGAGGACATTCCTCCCCCGCCACCTTTTGCCACTCTTCCCGAGCCTCCCGTCCCACCGGGAGACCTGAGCCACCAGTCGGCATGTCTGCTGCCTAGGCTGAGAACCGAACGAAGCCGTATTCGGCTCTGATTGGGTCTCCGAGGTAAAATCCCGGAAGCAAAGTCACAACGTCACTTGCGGTTTACTCGTCTGTCAACGGCACCATTTTAAAAAAGTGACAGTATTTAGAATCGCCAATTTTGTCGATCTGAATACTTTTAAGTGCAAAGGAGGGATTTGGGGTCTTTTGGACCCCTGATCCCTCCATAAAGAGTACCTGTCCCCACCTATTACTGTCATGAGGGATGTTTACATTCCTTGTGACAGCAATAAAAGTTATCAGATTTTTTTTAAAGGAACAATGTAAAAAAATAAATAAATAAATAAGAAAATAATAACAATTTTAAAGCGCCCCCGTCCCGCGTGCTTGAGCAACAAAGAAAACACATACGTCACAGCCGCACATGTAAACGGTGTTCAAATCACACATGTGAAGTATCGCCAGAATTGCCAGAGTGAGAACAATATTTCTCGCACCTCCTCCCTACAGACCTCCTCTGAAACTCTAACCTGGTAACCATAAAACATTTTTAACCACTTGAGCCCCGGACCATTATGCTGCCTAAGGACCAGAGGTCTTTTTCCAATTTGGCACTGCGTCGCTTTAACTGCTAATTGCGCGGTCATGCAATGCTGTACCCAAACGAAATTTGCGTCCTTTTCTTCCCACAAATAGAGCTTTCTTTTGATGGTATTTGATCACCTCTGCAGTTTTTATTTTTTGCGCTATAAACGGAAAAAGACAGAAAATTTTGAAAAAAAATGATATTTTCTACTTTTTGTTATAAAAAAAATCCAATAAACTAAATTTTAGTCATACATTTAGGCCAAAATGTATTCGGCCACATGTCTTTGGTGAAAAAAAATGTCAATAAGCATATATTTATTGGTTTGCGCAAAAGTTATAGCGTCTACAAACTAGGGTACATTTTCTGTAATTTACACAGCTTTTAGTTTATGACTGCCTATGTCATTTCTTGAGGTGCTAAAATGGCAGGGCAGTACAAAACCCCCCCAAATGACCCCATTTTGGAAAGTAGACACCCCAAGGAAATTGCTGAGAGGCATGTTGAACCCATTGAATATTTATTTTTTTTGTCCCAAGTGATTGAATAATGACAAAAAAAAAAAAAAATATTTACAAAAAGTTGTCACTAAATGATATATTGCTCACACAGGCCATGGGCCTATGTGGAATTGCACCCCAAAATACATTTAGCTGCTTCTCCTGAGTATGGGGATACCACATGTGTGGGACTTTTTGGGAGCTTAAACCGCATACGGGGCCCCGAAAACCAAGCACTGCCTTCAGGATTTCTAAGGGTGTAAATTTTTGATTTCACTCTTCACTGCCTATCACAGTTTCGGAGGCCATGGAATGCCCAGGTGGCACAAAACCCCCCCAAATGACCCCATTTTGGAAAGTAGACACCCCAAGCTATTTGCTGAGAGGCATATTGAGTCCATGGAATATTTTATATTTTGACACAAGTTGCGGGAAAGTGACACTTTTTTTTTTTTTTTTTTTGCACAAAGTTGTCACTAAATGATATATTGCTCACACAGGCCATGGGCATATGTGGAATTGCACCCCAAAATACATTTAGCTGCTTCTCCTGAGTATGGGGATACCACATGTGTGGGACTTTTTGGGAGCCTAGCCGCGTACGGGGCCCCGAAAACCAAGCACCGCCTTCAGGATTTCTAAGGGTGAAAATTTTTGATTTCACTCTTCACTGCCTATCACAGTTTCGGAGGCCATGGAATGCCCAGGTGGCACAAAACCCCCCCAAATGACCCCATTTTGGAAAGTAGACACCCCAAGCTATTTGCTGAGAGGCATGGTGGGTATTTTGCAGCTCTCATTTGTTTTTGAAAATGAAGAAAGACAAGAAAAAAATTTTTTTTTTTTCTTTTTTCAATTTTCAAAACTTTGTGACAAAAAGTGAGGTCTGCAAAATACTCACTATACCTCTCAGCAAATAGCTTGGGGTGTCTACTTTCCAAAATGGGGTCATTTGGGGGGGTTTTGTGCCACCTGGGCTTTCCATGGCCTCCGAAACTGTGATAGGCAGTGAAGAGTGAAATCAAAAATTCACGCCCTTAGAAAGCCTGAAGGCGGTGCTTGGTTTTCAGGGTCCCGTACGCGGCTAGGCTCCCAAAAAGTCTCACACATGTGGTATCCCCGTACTCAGGAGAAGCAACAGAATGTATTTTGGGGTGTAATTTCACATATTCCCATGGCATGTTTGAGCAATATATCATTTAGTGACAACTTTGTGCAAAAAAAAAAAAAAAAAAAAAAAATTTGTCTCTTTCCCGCAACTTGTGTCGCAATATAAAATATTCCATGGACTCGACATGCCTCTCAGCAAATAGCTTGGGGTGTCTACTTTCCAAAATGGGGTCATTTGGGGGGGTTTTGAACTGTCCTGGCATTTTATGCACAACATTTAGAAGCTTATGTCACACATCACTCACTCTTCTAACCACTTGAAGACAAAGCCCTTTCTGACACTTTTTGTTTACATGAAAAAGATATTTTTTTTTCCAAAAAAATTACTTTGAACCCCCAAACATTATATATTTTTTTAAAGCAAATGCCCTACAGATTTAAATGGTGGGTGTTTCATTTTTTTTTTTTTCACACAGTATTTGCGCAGCGATTTTTCAAACGCATTTTTTGGGGAAAAAACACACTTTTTTAAATTTTAATGCACTAAAACACACTATATTGCCCAAATGTTTGATGAAATAAAAAAGATGATCTTAGACCGAGTACATGGATACCAAACATGACATGCTTTAAAATTGCGCACAAACGTGCAGTGGCAACAAAATAAATACATTTTTAAAAGCCTTTAAAAGCCTTTACAGGTTACCACTTTAGATTTACAGAGGAGGTCTACTGCAAAAATTACTGCCTTCGATCTGACCTTCGCGGCGATACCTCACATGCATGGTGCAATTGCTGTTTACGTTTGACGACAGACCGCCGCTTGCGTTCGCCTTAGCGCGAGAGCAGGGGGCGACAGGGGTGCTTTTTTTTTTTTTTCTTTATTAATTTTTTGATTTTTTATCTTATTTTTAAACTGTTCCTTTCATTTTTTTTTTTTTTTAAATCATTTTTATTGTTATCTCGGGGAATGTAAATATCCCCTATGATAGCAATAGGTAGTGACAGGTACTCTTTTTTGAAAAAATTGGGGTCTATTAGACCCTAGATCTCTCCTCTGCCCTCAAAGCATCTGATGACACCAAGATCGGTGTGATAAAATGCTTCCCCAATTTCCCAATGGCGCTATTTACATCTGGCGAAATCTAAGTCATAAAATGCTCGTAGCTTCCGGTTTCTTAGGCCATAGAGATGTTTGGAGCCACTCTGGTCTCTGATCAGCTCTATGGTCAGCTGGCTGAATCACCGGCTGCATTCTCAGGTTCCCTGTTGAGACAGGAGAGCCAGAGAAAAACACGGAAGACGGTGGGGGGGGGGCATTCCCTCCCACGGCTTGTAAAAGCAGTCTAGAGGCTAATTAGCTGCTAGGATTGCTTTTACATGAAAGCCGACCGCTGGCTGAAAAGAATGATACCAAGATGATACCTAAACCTGCAGGCATCATTCTGGTATAACCATTCAAAGTCGTGAATGGCGTACCTGAAGACAAAAAAATGGTTAACAATAAAGCACAGTAAACGGTAAATAATAAGTATAAATAATTACATACCTGAAAAACAAACATGATAAAACATAATAACAATAAAACATTGCAGAATAGAATACAGTAAAAAAGAGCAGAACAAGAGAGAGAGAATAGAGAGAGAGAGAACAATAAAACGACAACTATTTTTTTTTATTTTATATATTTTTTTCTTTTTTTTACACTTTTTTTGTAACTAACTTTTATAACGGTAACCGGTTCCAGGTTCGGGTCTCTCAAAATGCGATGGCATCTTGGGAGACCCTGTGAAAGTGTGCCTAGTCTGTGCAATGCTGTACCCTACGCTAATACTCAACTAGTGAATGGTAGCGTTCAAAATATTCACCAATGCAAAGACCAGGATTGTCAGGACAGGAGGGACAATAATAGCGGGTGTCACGCCTATATCCGCGCTTGCTGCAGACACAACATCTTTTTTGGGGGGCGTTGGGTAGGGGTACTCGGGAGGACATAAAGAAAATGCCTCTCATGCAGCCGACTGCATTTGGTTGGGGATGTGAATGGGGGAAGTACGGGCGCTGCAGAAGCGGTGGGTTCCCAATTAGGATTGGCGAATGCAGCAGGAAGGGCACTATGGGCACGACGGGCCTGTGTTTGTCTTCTTGGTGGCAGCGGGACACTACTTGTGCTTGCCACCTCACCAGCTTGAACTGCACTTATGGGACTCGCCACGTCACCAAGTGTTACTGCAGTGCTGGTTTGACTACGACCGGGGTGTACTAGGTCGCTGGTGCTTGCCAGTTCAATAAAAAGCTACCAAAAAAACTGTTAGCGATCGCAGGGATCAGGCCTGACTCTGCGAACGTTGCAGTTTAGTTTAGTGTTTTGTAAGTGACAGTGATCGATCGATACTGCACTTGGGTGGGCTGGGCCGGGCGGAGGGGCAAAATGCAGGTGCTAGCAGGTATCTGGGCTGATCCCGCTAACACTGCGTTTTTGGGAACCCTAAACTGCTGGGGACGCTAGTATAGATCTGATCGGATCAGATATTGATCCGTTCAGATACTATACCACTAAGGGAGGCGTATGCTGCATGCGTGGGTGTTAGCGGTACTGGCGCTAATCTGACGCTGCTTGGGGCTGGTGCTTGCCAGTTCACCAAAATACTACCAAAAAAACTGTTAGCGATCGCAGGGATCAGGCCTGACTCTGCGAACGCTGCAGTTATGCATTTAGTGTTTTGTAAGTGTCAGTGATCGATCGATACTGCACTTGGGTGGGCTGGGCTGGGCCGGGCGGAGGGGCAAAACGCAGGTGCTAGCAGGTATCTGGGCTGATCCCGCTAACACTGTGTTTTTGGGAACCCTAAACTGCTGGGGACGCTAGTATAGATCTGATCGGATCAGATATTGATCCGTTCAGATACTATACCACTAAGGGAGGCGTATGCTGCATGCGTGGGTGTTAGCGGTACTGGCGCTAATTTGACGCTGCTTGGGGCTGGTGCTTGCCAGTTCACCAAAATACTACCAAAGAAACTGTTAGCGATCGCAGGGATCAGGCCTGACTCTGCGAACGCTGCAGTTATGCGTTTAGTGTTTTGTAAGTGACAGTGATCGATCGATACTGCACTTGGGTGGGCTAAGCTGGGCCGGGCGGAGGGGCAAAACGCAGGTTCTAGCAGGTATCTGGGCTGATCCCGCTAACACTGTGTTTTTGGGAACCCTAAACTGCTGGGGACGCTAGTATAGATCTGATTAGATCAGATATTGATCCGATCAGATACTATACCACTAAGGGAGGCGTATGCTGCGTGCGTGGGTGTTAGCAGTACTGGCGCTAATCTGACGCTGCCTGGGGCGACGCATATCACCGCCGGGCGATCAGGGGGCTAAACCTTTATTCGGTAATAAACGGCGGGTGCCCTCACACTAAAAAAAATAAACAAACTAACCAGCGTCACCCGTAACACTTATACGGTGATCAGTGGTGAAAGGGTTAACTAGGGGGCCATCAAGGGGTTAAAACATTTATTAGATAGTATATGGGGGTCCCTGTCGCTATAAAACGCTGACGGCGAACCTAAATATTTACCTCACTAACTAGCGTCACCAGCGACACTCATACAGCGATCAGAAAAATGATCGCTTAGCGACACTGGTGACAGGGGGTGATCAAGGGGTTAAAACTTTATTAGGGGGGGTTAGGGGGGTATCCTAGACCTAAAGGGGGGTAATATTCACTGTCCCAACACTGTAACTGTCACAAACTGACACCAATGCAGTAATCAGAAAAAAAAAAAAACTGCTGGTGTCAGTTTGTGACAGGGAGGGGGGGGGGGTGATTGGGGGGGGGATCGGGGGGCGATCGGGGGGGGATCGGGGTGTTTTGTGTGCCTGGCATGTTCTACTGTGTGTGTAGTGTTAGTGCACTCACAGTGAAGTCTTCTCTCCTCGGCGCTGCAACGGAATACCGAGCCGAGGAGAGATGATATCATTTCCTTTGCTGCTGTTTAGCATACAGCAGCAAAGGAAGTTATCTGATTGGCCGGCGGCGATCGCGAGGGGGGGGCCACGAACGGATGGCCTCCCCCTCACCTCCGATCGCCGGGGGACCAAAGACGACCGCCTCGGGCACCGGGGGGGGGTCCGATCGGACCCCCCACCCGCGGAAGGCAAATCACGTATATATACGTGATTTTGCCTGTCCGTGCCACCTTGCCGACGTAAATCGGCGTGAGGCGGTCGTCAAGTGGTTAAAGCATCGCCTATATGGATTTTTAGGTACCGTTGTTTGTCGCCATTTCACGAGTGTGCGCAATTTCAAAGCATGACATGTTAGGTGTATTACTCGGCGTAACATCATCTTTCACATTATATTAAAAAATTGGGCCAACTTTACTATTTAGTTTTTTTTAATTCATGAAAGTGTCTTTTTTACAAAAAAAAATGCTATTGAAAGACCACCACACAAATACTGTGTGACATAAAATATTGCAACAATCACCATTTTATTCTCTAGGGTCTCTGCTAAAAAAATATATATAATGTTTGGGGGTTCCAAGTTATTTTCTAGCAAAAATACTGATTTTAACTTGTAAGCAACAAATGTCAGAAATGGGCTTAGGCGTGAAAGGGTTAAAATCTGGCCTGATTGAGTAGTTGCCAATCACCCTAATAATACTTTCTTCTTTCTTATATTATTCTTTTAATAGGGATATGCAAGTCCAAGATTTTGCTTTTTGATATATTTTGATATAGAGTATCTGTGATTTTTGCTTTTTGACATAGGGTATCTATGGTTCTCAGATCTTTCATTAAAGCGGAGTTCCAACGTATAATAACATTTTTTTTTTTCTAAATTTCTAAGATCATCTAATCAAAATGTACCACTCACTTTTTTGGTGAAAAATATCCTCTGATGTTCGTTTTCGTATCAAAAAGCAACTTATATAATTTCTTCCTGAAAGTTCTCATCTTGCCTGTGGGCATGTGAAGCCCACAAGCATCCTCTTCCGGGATACGGTGCTGCTGAGCGACCAGCACGCACCATCCATTCTCTCCCCGATCTTGCGCATGCGCAATCATCCTTTATTGGAGCGCCGTCAACTACTCAGGTTGCCATAACAACGAGCAGCGGCGTTGGAAGTGCCCGCCCCCTTGTTATGGCAACCTAGCCCTCGGCGCAGCCCACTGACTCCTGGGAAATGATGACACACATATCCCAGGAGCAGTAGCGAGTGGAGGCGCCGAGGGAAGTGGCGTAAGGAGCTGAGGTGAGTAAGGAGGCAGATTACGAGGGACCCCCTAGCAACAGGCATTAAGAGGTGAGTAAAAAAATTTTTTTTTTCCAAATGTTATTAATCGTTTTTAATGCAGCTGATTAATGCAAAAATAATTTTAGGAGTAGAACTCCACTTTAAGGCTGTGCCAATTGCAGTCCCTTTTTAATTGTCTATAAATATTGGCATTGAAAAGACAAATGTTGTGCTTTAATATGAACTGAAATAAATCCATCACAAAGTACATGGAGAAATGACTTGCTCTTTAGGAAATGTCTACAATTCTGAATACCCAAATTAAATAAATTACTTTCACATCAAGGCTCGCAAACACGACTCCTTCCCCAACTATAATTTATTGCAATCTGTTTGGCAAAATCTCTTGTGTCTTTAATGTACAATGGCAAGATTTTCACAAAAGGTCTCGAAATCATCTGAGTATATTTACATAATCATTCTATCAGATTTTTATTTCTAGACATGATGGGTCCACAATATCTTTGTTGAACTCTGGGGGAGAGTCAGCCTCTGTTCACACCAGAGGCGGCACGACTTGCAGGTCGCCTCACCGAGGCGACCTGCACACGACTGCCCGGGCGACTTGCAAAACGACTTCTGTATAGAAGTCTATGCAAGTCGCCCCAAGTCGCCCCCAAAGTCGTACAGGAACCTTTTTCTAAGTCGGAGCAACTTGCGTCGCTCCGATTAGAACGGTTCCATTGTACTGAACGGGACGCTATTTGTCAGGCGACCTAGGTCGCCTGACAAGTCGTCCTAGTGTGAACCGAGCCTTAAAAGTATAATTTGTTGGATAAGATTTAACATGTATCTATACAGGCATACCTCACTTTTAAGTATGCAATGGGGTTTATTTAATAAAGCTGGAAAGTGCAAAATCAGGCTTAGTGCATAGAAACCAATGAGCTTCCAGGTTTTATTACCAAAGCCTAATTGAACAAGCTGGGGTTAGAAGCTCATTGGTTTCTATGCAGAAGTGAGCCTGATTTTGCACTTTCCAGCTTTAGTAAATAAACCCCATTGTGTACTTAAAAGTGGGGTATGCCTGTGCTATTTTTTGAGTTCACTTTGACCTCAACAGTTTTTTGTTTTTTTTTAACAGGCCATCCAACTCCTGTATATAATCTCTTGCCAGATCACTTTCCAAAGTCTCATATTGAGAGATGGCTTCCAGGATTTTAAGACATACACTATATTGTCAAAAGTATTGGGACACCTGCCTTTACACGCACATGAACTTTAATGACATCCCAGTCTTAGTCCATAGGGTTCAATATTGAGTTGGATCACCCTTTGCAGCTATAACAGCGTCAACTCTTCTGGGAAGGCTGTCCACAAGGTTTAGGAGTGTGTCATAGGAATGTTTGACCTTTCTTTTAGAAGCGCATTTTTGAGGTCAGGCACTGATGTTGGACGAGAAGGCCTGGCTCACAGTCTCCGCTCTAATTTATCCCAAAGGTTTTTTATCAGGCTGAGGTCAGGACTCTGAGCAGGCCAGTCAAGTTCCTCCACCCCAAAAAGGTCCATGTCTTTATGGACCTTGCTTTGTGCACTGGTCAAAATCATTTGATGGAGGGGGATTATGGTGTGTGGTTGTTTTTCAGGGGTTGGGCTTGACCCCCTAGTTCCAGTGAAGGGAACTCCCAAGGTAGCAGTATTTTGGACAATTTCTTGCTCCCAACTTTGTGGGAATCGTTTGGGGATGGCCCCTTTCTGTTCCAACATGACTGCGCACCAGTGCACAAAGCAAGGTCCATAAAGACATGGATGAGCAAGTTTGGGGTGGAGGAACTTGCCTGGCCTGCACAGAGTCTTGACCTCAACCCCATAAAACATCTTTGGGATGAATTAGAGTGGAGAATGCGAGCCAGGCCTTTTCGCCCAACAGTAATGCCTGACCTCACAAATCCGCTTCTGGAAGAATGGTCAAATATTCTGATAGACACACTCCTAAACCTTGTTGACAGCCTTCCCAGAAGAGTTGAAGCTGTTATAGCTGCAATGGGTGGGCCAACACAATTTTGAACCCTACGGCTAAGACTGGGATGCTATTAAAGTTCATGTGCGTTTAAAGGCAGGTGTGACAATACTTTTGACAATATAGTATATCTATTGATATTTAGTCCTATCTAAGATGACATATCCATTATTATTCACCTTGTCAGTGGGTTTTATATTAATTGTGTTATTCTCCTGTAATTGTCATAAATATTTCCTCTGATTGCACATCTGTTCACACACAGGTTGGACTTGATGGACTTGTCTTTTTTCAACCTCACCTATTATGTAACTATGTTTCTTAGATGTTTTAGGTAGGTCTATGAAGCAGAATATTATCCCTATTTATATGGTGTGGGTATGAATAGGTTAATTGAGGAAAACAGCCCATAAATACACCCCCTTTTGGCAGTGGAAGACACCAAGGCATTGATTTGGGGGAGAATACTTTGGAAGTTTGTCCCCATGTAAGGTTGAAGAGCAGATGTGGGATGCCTACTATCGCCAGTAAGAAATAGCATAGTACTTCATGCATTACCTGATGACATCATTACACTGGCATACTGAATTACATAGGATGCTGGTGCATGTCTATGGAGTGAGCAGAGCATCATCTATAATGAGCTGGTGTTCCTCAGAATGGAGGCCACTGCATGCTTGTTTGTTGCAACAAACACACGGGAGTGAACCCTGTATACAATTTTTTAATATTAACAAACATAGGGTAGTCCAGATTTCAGCTTTAAAGTAGAAGTATAGCCTCCCATTAAAACAAATAAGATGCATCACGTGGACTTCACTGTCAAGATCAATGGGTATTTGTAGGACTTTGCAAAGAGGCTCTTTAAATGACTGCTTTTATTGTCATGTAAACATTTATTAAATGTTAACAAAGGAGTACAGAGGTATTATAAAAACATTTTATCGCCCTGACCTAGTGTAAAAAAATATGTCTGTGCTGGACATCCCAACTACACTTCAAATAGTAGTTGCATGTTCATAAACCAACTGCTTATTAATCTCCATTTCAGCCACCTAACATATATACATTAAATATCCTACAAATATGTATGTCTATGTACAGAAGAGTCTTCACACACCACCATCTCAAGGATATCCAATCCAATATTAAGCTGGCTATATGCTTGTAGGTTTTAAAACAAACGATTGTATGAATATTTGTATGAAAATTTGTACAAAAATTCCCATTGCCTTTAATGAATTTACAACTGTTGTTCAAAAGTACTTCAGCATTTTGTTCGCATTTACCATTTACTTTTGGAATGAATTCACCTTCCCAAATGAACACCACATACATATTAGAATTTAGTTTGTTGAAGAAAAATTTCCATGCTGCTTTCTCAATATTTTTAATCACAGCAGTTGAGATTGACCCTATTTAGGATTAAAATATTCAACTTACATTCTTAAAACCATAGATTTTGAGTGAAATTGTACTAGTGTACGGCCAGCTTAAAGTTTATGGAACTCCAAAAATTTGAGAATCTTTTGGAATTCGTTTTCCAGGATCAGATGACAATCACCTATTATCTATTGGCAGCTGTAGCCTTAATTTACTAATCCGCATAAGAAAAATAACAGCAGCGATCTGGTTAACTGTGAGCATGAGACATGTTTCTACCCTTAATTTTTTAGAAATTTCCCTCATTTGTTTTTATTTTGGTGTGGTAGTTGTGATAAATGCAATGTTTTGATTTCTATTTTCCCTTTCTTTCATATATTTTATATCACTGGCCATCTTGGAAAGTATGATAGATAGAAAAATGTGTGTACTTTAATTTACTAGCTCTCATTTGTTGTCAAGATAAGTTCTGGTGCCTTATGGCAATATAAATAAGTCTATGAATAAAGGGACCTTAAACAGACAATAACAGATGACATGGCCACAGAAAATGTATGAAAACAACAACATAACCTAATAAAAAGTGACCCAAAGGCTTGAGCCAGTAACAATTTCCTGTTCATTCTTTCTCTTAATTATATGTATTGGTTACTGAAGGAAATGAATGAGAGCTGATGCTGGAAATAGATCATCTGTCAGCATGGGAACAATTGAAAAGCTGTACAGCCTCTTTATTACTTTCTGTTTGCTCTTGTCTACTGTTGTATCCAGCTAGATCTCATAAAAGAAAGAAAAAGGAAAACAGAGAAAAAAAAAGAGTGACAAGAGAACAAATGTGTCTAATTTCATCCCCAAAGAAAACAACCTGTATATAAACTACAGAATATTCCAGAAAATCCCCAAATCAAAATGGAACTTTTGTTAACGTTCAAAATTTTTGCCTTTATTACAGTTTGCAGACTCGTTCAATTTTAACCCACATAAATGGCTGTTAGTGAACTTTGACTGCTCTGCATTTTGGTAAGTAAAACAAAAAAGGTTATAATTCTATCTTCTATATAAATCATGTATAATGATTTAAACAAAGTAATTTGATTTGTGTGAACCGTGTATGGTGTTTTAAAACTGCAGTCCTCCATCTTGCCTAGTCCTTCTCAGCCTCTTTGCCTCCTGAATGTGAAGGGAAGTGACAGCGCAAAAATTTAGCATGGTAGGACTGAGGGAAACCACATTAATCCATAGAATTTACCCTTTCTTAGAGAGTTGAGTGTATTTAAATGCGATTTCAAATTGAGAAAACCCCACTTTATGTGCGTTATGCGTTCCCATTCAAACAGTGACAGAGAGATGAGTTCACCATTGTGCTGCAGTTAAAGTTCTTAAGAAACTCGCCCGTATGGATCCCCAAATCAGTCTTTAGATCAATTCATGGTTTGGTGTCTGAATTCTTATGACAAGGGAGGGTAGCTAGACTGAAACTTGGGGTGTTACAACAACCCTGGAAGGAGGGGGGCCTAGCCGTGCCAAATTTTTACAAATATTTTCTGGCAGGACAGTTGGCAATGGTTAATAGGTGGCTCACTGACCTGTATGATGACGCTGCAGTTGCTCTAGAGGCGGCGGTGGTGGGTTCCTATGAAGCACTGTCACATTTGGTTTTTTGAGAACCCAGATCACACTACGATTTAACCACGTCAATGAGGTCATTTCTCTGCGCCTGGATAGTTGCTCAGAGTGAAGAATTCGGAGGCCCTTTTCCGCCATCGCCTCATGCCCCTCTGTGGAGGAATCCCAATCTGCCCCAATTTTTTGCTTTTGAAGATCCAGTGATCTGGACCAAATTTGAGATTAAAATGCTTGGTAATGTCTCCACAGATGGGCAACTGAAAACCTTTGACGAACTGAAATCTCTCTACCACTTGCCAAACACCCAATTCTTCCATTATATACAGTTAAGACATGCATACCAGAAGCAATTTAAACATATCACTGCTCCCTTTTCAGAGTTTACCATTAAATCCATGTTAAGGGATGATGACCTTCAAAAACCCTTATCTAACATTTATAAATTTCTCTTCCCTGAGACTAATCGCTTGTTAACTGTGTGCAAATCTAAGTGGGAGTTGGGGGTTCCAGATCTGGATGCGGAAGACTGGGAGTATGTCTGGGATGCACCCTTTACCAGGCTAATTTCAGCCCACGACCAGCTGATCCACTATAAATTTCTGCATCGGGTATACCTGACCCCAGCAAAGATAGCCAGAATTTTTAATTCAGTCGTCTCTGCTTGCTGGCGATGTTCCGCAAATGGAGCTGACTTCAAGGATATCTTCTGGGATTGTCCGAGTATACAGAACTATTGGAGGGCGGTTTTGCAGTGCGTGCAGAAGGTGACCACTATCTCTTTAAATCCCTCTATATAACACTGCCTGCTCGGGTTGGTAGATGACCTGGCCCCTACTATGGCTATACAAACCCTACTCACTTTATTAATTTTTCATGCTAGGAAATGCATAGTTTTGTCTTGGTAGGGAACTACGCCCCTGTCCGTAGAGTCCTGGAAGGCTTCAGTGAATAAGAATCTGCCCTTTTACAAAGCCACATATTTGAACAGGGGGGCGCTTCTTAAATTTGATAAGATCTGGGGGGGATGGATGGCCTCGTCTCTCACTGTATCAGATTAAATTTCACCATTGTTTGAAGTTATCCTTTCTCTCTTATTAGCGATTATGATATGCATCTCATTATCGCTGAACGAGCGTGTACACAGTCCTCCTGTGCTAAAAGTATGGTGGGTTTCGTATCTTATATCTCCTTGACAGAGTGGGTGGTTTTTTCACATGAATCCTTATATTTTGGTTAAAGTATTTAATGAGGGGTTGAGGGAGTGTAGGTTGAGTTGACAAGCTTCGTGGGCAATGTTCATACTGGTGAATGTTGCAGAGATGAATAAATCAATAAAATAAAAAATAAAAAAAATCCCAAAAGTTCTTAGATAAACAAAAAAGTGCAACTTGAAAATAAATCATGTGTATGGAAAAATTCTCTCATACTTCTCCCGGTTATATCAAACTTGATCTTGTGTGTAAACTAAATAAGGTTGGCATGCTTACCAGACTTGGTGGACTCGTATACTGAACAGCATAGGAGTCAGATAGGCATTCGTGTGGGGAAACCTCAACGGGATTCAGCATGTGAAGACGATGATCTGGGAATGAGCCGCTTCCAATATCGACAGAGAGATTCCAACGTTAGAAGATGAGCTCCATGGAGTACAGTGATCCACATCAAAAGTGAAATTGGTGATCCATGGAAATGAGTATAAAAAACACAACTAGTGCAACACAGTAGGTTTATTGTAAAGACATGGAGTAGACAATCAAAAAATTCCATAAAATGCTGGTAATTTTCAGTTATAAAAACAACAATGTGCAGTAATTTCAGGAGCGTCACCCTGTGTCCCTCAAATCCATTGAGGGAAACTGCCTGGCTATATGCTACTGCCTACAGGAGGTTTGAACACTGGCAAAAAGAAAAAAGTTGAAGGCGAACCCCCATATAACCCTGACTGTAACCATCATGTCTCAGTTTTCTGTTAGTGTAGAAGGAGGTTTGATGCCTTTTCCTCTCTAATTATATTTTATGTAGCTTATACAAAATATTACTTTTTGTCCCTCAATGTGTGATAAAGAAAAAAAAACATGGTAATCCTGACAGAATTCCGGTGAGACCCAAACTTCCTTTACTGACCTTACAACACAGTGTCTTTGAAGCACTGCAATTCAAAGTAATCCTGCCAAGTTACCTCAACAAATTATGGAACATCTCTCCCCTATGGAATGCATATGAAAATGCAGGGTTTTAAAGTCCAAATCAGGCAACTCTGGTTATTAGAACAGATCCCCCAGGGTCTACTGGGAAACCAACACTTCCAAGAGTTTAAATCTGCTGGATCCCTTGAAAAACACGCAGCTCAGGAGTTAAAGGGTGATGGCTTCCATCTGATGCCCCTCAATCAGGTGTTTTGCTTGGTGACAGATCTTCTCTAAAACTGCACTTGTTAGCAGAGACCACCATCCATTGTAAAGTTAAAGCAGATTTAAATACAAAAACAAAAATATACTGCAACTTATAAATACCTAAATCTGCATATTTTTTTCCTTTTTTTCACCTGGTGATCCAGCCATTAGCACCCTTCCTATCTTAGGGGGTGGCTACCCTGGATGGAAGAGCTACAGAAACAACTTTGGACAGCAGCATTGTTATTCCGGAGAGGGGATAGTGTTAGATGCACTAGCAAATTTAGATGGACTTAACTAACAAATAAAAGCCAAATTCCAACTAACACTTTTTAAGCATTTACAGCAAAATGTTTTTTTTCTTTTGAGATAAAGGTTTTACCACAATGAATAAAAGGTTTATCTTAACCCTCTAACTATCACTTTTGCTGGACAGATTTGTCTGTTAAAGGAATTTGAAAGATAGTAGACTTGCTGGATCACCAGGTGAAAATAAACAAAAAGAGCCTAAACAAAGACTAACACAGCCATCACATCTAAGAATTGGTAAGCTAAAATATAATACACTTTTGTTTTGTTTTAAAACCGCTTTAAAAGTGGACTTGCAGGGCAAAGCAAAAGTTTCACTTAGCTACCACCCTGTGTATATATTCACCAGCACACTAAGGATCTACCAAGGATCTACAATCACTGTTTTTACTGCAGAGAGATCACATCATAAAGACAAGTGCAACCTGTCTCGCAGGACCCCTTTGTCAGGCATGTGTCTTTATGATGTGATCTCTCTGCAATAAAAACCTTGGACGGTGATTGTAGATCCTTGGAATGTTGGTGAATATATATATATACTGTCTTGATGTTTCCAGGATCCAGCTGGTAATCGCTACAGCACCATTGATGAGCCTTGTTTTCCAGGAACGTGTGCGATAGGAATATGGACAAGACTTTAGCTATGACCCTAACTAGCAAAGTTTTCTTTGGTTGCCCAATGCTCTGATTGGCCACCTGTAATTATTTAACCATTTGCCGACCAGCCGCCGTCATACAGCGGCAGGTCGGTACGATCCTACGAACCGTCGTAGCTGTACGTTGGCTCCTTAAAGCGGAATAGCAGGTGTGTGCCACTGCACTGCGGGGGTGCCAATGCCCGTGACCAGCGGTCGCGATGACCGCCAGTCACACGCGATCACGGACACGAGAGGCAAAATAGATACTTGTGTGTGTGTAAACACACAAATCCCTGTTCTTTGAGCAGAGGAGATGCAGATTGTGAGTTCCTAATAGCTAGGAACCATGATCCGTCATCTCCTATAGTCAGTCCCCTCCCCCTACAGATAGAACACACATTAGGCAACACAGTTAACCCCTTGATCGCCCCCTAGTGTTAACCCCTTCCTTACCAGTGACATTTATACAGTAATCAGTGCATTTTTATAGCACTGATCCCTGTATAATTGTAAATCGTCCCAAAAATGTGTCAAAAGTGTCCGATGTGTCTACCATAATGTCGCAGTCCCCATAAAAATTGCAGATCACCGCCATTACATTAAACCTATACCCTATTTTGTAGACACTATAACTTTTGCGCAAACCAATCAATATATGCTTATTGTGATTTTTTTTTACCAAAAATATGTAGAAGAATACATATCGGCCTAAACTGAGAAAAAAATTAGCTTTTAAAAAAAAAAAAACTGGGGGTATTTATTATAGCAAAAAGTAAAAAATATTGTGTTTTTTTTTCAAAATTGTCGCTCTTTTTTTGTTTATAGCACAAAAAATATATAAATAAGTATATAAATATAAATACCACCAAAAGAAATCTCTATTTGTGGGAAAAAAAGGACGTCAATTTTGTTTGGGTACAGCATTGCACGACCACACAATTGTCAGTTAAAGCGACGCAGTGCCGTATCGCAAAAAATGGCCTGGTCATTGAGCAGCCAAATCTTTCGGGCTGAAGTGGTTAAAGAAGCCCTGCGCAAGCTTCGGGTCAAAACCTGCACAAGGCTGAAGGCTTTATCTGCAGGAGCAAAGCACAGGTTCACGTTAAAGACAGCTTAAGTATGAAAACAAAAATAACAGTATGCCATAATTGTACTTCCACACTTCCACCTAGCAGCACTTGGGTGGTTAATTCAAATCCCAACCACGGCACTACCTGCATAAAGTTTGCGGGTTCTCCCTGTGCAGGTTTCTTCTGGGTACTCCAATTCCCTCCCACACTCCAAAGATGTATTAGTAGGTTAATTGGCTCCTGTCCAAATATACAGTATGTATGAATATTATTTATTTAGGGGCCTTAGATTGTAAGCTCCTTGAGGGAAGGGACTGATGTGAAAGTTCAATATACAGTATATGCAAAGCTCTGTATAAATTGATGGTGCTATATAAGTACCTGTAATAAATGAAAAAGAAAATACTCTAGCAGGGTGCAGTAGTGCTCATAAAATTGAATGTGTACTTCATGTAGCCAGCAGTGCCAATACAGAAGTTGGCAACATAGAGTATTCTTCGGATTTTAGGAGTACCGATTAATCCCATGGGAGTGTACGAAGAACCATATAAGAGAAGTGACGCAGTTTTCACTGGAAAGGTCATAAAAAATTTGAACAGGCAGCTATGTAGCTTAAGCTTGGCCTTGATTATTATTTATTATAGCATGCAGGTTTTTAAGGTATGATTGTTAAATAATTAATCAATAATAAATATACAATGCTGAGCTATATTTAAAACATATTTTAATAACAATTTACAGATTTTTAGGGAAATGAGTTCTGTTTATCCTAGTGCAAAGGTATGCAACCAATGTGTCGGGGGACCATATGGGGTTCCAGAATACATGTACAGATGAGAGTCATTGCACTTTATTACCTAAAAAATAAACAGAATACCAACACTTGGTGCTTTCCAAAAATGACAATGCTGTGTTACTCTAAAATTATTTTTATACCACTGTCAGGTTTTTACTGTCATCTGTGTCCCATAATATCCACATAGGAAGATGTCCCTTCTATCTCTGTTTTAGTAACAACTCAAAATGTTGGATTTACGCATCCCTTTCAGTCCCGGTGACAGTGGTCACTAGGACAAAAATAGAAGGTAATTCTCTCCAGCAAGGACAAAGACAGCAACATAATAATAATCATAATAGTAATCATCTGACAGGGATGGTAAGCTTTACTAGTCTATTCAAAACTAAAAAAGTATACAAATTATATTTTTATAGCTTTCTTAACCAGCATATTTTAATTTGTCACACAGGGTAAAAAAAAGATCTGACTTAATAGGTGCCTTCAAACTTGACCCTGTCTACCTTCAACATGACCATCAAGAATCAGGTCAGTCTATTAATTTGTGTTAAATGCTAGCAAAGATATTCTTACATTTGTAGACAAAGATCTATTCTTTCCATGAGTGGAATTCTAAAATAATTACCGTACATCTTTATTAAAACTAAAATCCTAATTAATTCTATACACTTTCAATTCGAATGTAATGAAAATTAAGTTTAATGTACACTTACTTATGAAGTAGAGCTGCTGATCATGGGAAATAAGTATGAGGCCATCATGCAGTAATTTTCTTTATTCACCCTATTCATATAAACAAAGAACATCCGACTGGGAGAGAAAAAAGCTTAGTAACATTCAATTTTGCCAGGATTCACACAAAACAAATGTATGTATTTTCACAGGATAAATAGCTCTGACAAATTGTTATAGATACACCCTTATAAGTGTGTGTACTTGTGGGACAGGCCAGTTAGGCCTAGTACACATGGGCCGAATGTCGGGCAACATCGACAAGTTCAATAAAACTGCCCGACATTTGGCCTGTGTGTATGGCAGCAGGTCTGATAAAAACGATTGCAGTGTCATTATATGTACCCCAATAGTGTGTATGCATTTTTCAATAAGGGATGTCCTGCTATCAGTAAAATAATTTTAATAATTTCAGCACTATAATTTGTTGGAAAGGGAGGTATTTAGAGTAGTGATAAAAAAAATAAAGAAAAACTGTACCAGTCACTGCAAAATTAACACAATTTTGCTCATGAGGAAGGTTATATGTGGACCTAATAACAGACACATCATCTCACCACTGTACTGCAAAAGGGAACAGTTGATCAGCATATATTTTCTGTTGATGAATACACATGTCAGTTCAGATTTCCAGAGACAGCATATACAGCCTCCGCACATCATCGTTACAGTTACAGTATGTACGCTCATTGTTTCTCCCTGCGGGACAGCAAACAAAGGGATATGTAGTATAAAAAGAACAGCAGCATCTTGTGATGATACTTGTCTGTCAAATGTTCAAGAAAAACTTAAATATAAATGTATTAGCATCATGAGTCATGGGATGAAAAGAAGCTTTAGGGCTTGTACAGAAGTAGCCTTATTTTACTTTTTCAGAGGGATATTTACTTATATATAAATTATAAATACAAAATGTATACTTTTTTTTTTACCTTTGTACACAAAGGGTAAATTATATAAATGTAGCTTTTTTAAACAAATCTGAAAGACCTATTTTATGACAAAGGCGTGACATGATACCTCACTTGATGTCCTATAAAAAGCCAATAAAAAGATATACAGTATAAAAAAAATAACAGCATCATGTCATACATATCTGTCAAATGTTCAAGAAAAACAAATATATATTTATTAGCATCATAGGAGGATGCAAAAAAGCTTTAACCACTTCCCGCCCGGCCTATAGCAAAATGACGGCTGGGCGGTGGTTCAGTTATCCTGACTGGGCGTCACATGGGGGGGCGCATCACGGCGATCGGTGGTGTGGTGTGTCAGTGTGACACACCGCTACTCCGATCTCGGTAAAGAGCCTCCGACGGAGGCTCTTTACCACGTGATCCACCGTGTTCAATCACGGCTGATCACGATGTAAACAGGAAAAGCCGTTGATCGGCTTTTCCTCCCTCGCGTCTGACAGACGCGAGTAGAGGAGAGCCGATCGGGGGCTCTCCTGACAGGGGGGTCTGCACTGATTGTTTATCAGTGCAGCCCCCCTCGGATGCCCACACTGGACCACCAGGGAAGCCGCCAGGACCACCAGGGAAGCCCACAACATGTGGATGGCCAGGTACATCCCCCATGGCCATCCACATGTGCTCAATGTGCCCAATCTGTGCCAATCAGTGCCCACAAATGGCACTATAGAGTAATAGATGCATTGAGTAATGCCCAGCAATGCCACCCATCAGTTTCCATCAGTGCCACCTATCAGTGCCCATCCGTGCCCATCAGTGCCCACCTATCAGTGCCCATCAGTGCCCATCCGTACCACCCATAAGTACGTACCAGTGTTGCCTACGAGTGCCCATCAGTGCCGCCTACGAGTGCCTATCAGTGCCCCTCATCAGTGCCACCTCATTGGTGCCACCTCATCGGTGCCCATCAGTGCCCATCAGTGCAGCCAAATCAGTGCCCGTCATTGAAGAAGAAAACATACTTATTTACAAAAAAATTTTACAGAAACAAAGAAAAACTTGTTTCTTTTCAAAATTTTCAGTCTTTTTTTATTTGTTGCGCAAAAAATAAAAATCGCAGAGGTGATCGAATACCACCAAAAGAAAGCTCTATTTGTGGGAACAAAATGATAAAAATTAGTTTGGGTACAGTGTTGTATGACCGCGCAATTGTCATTCAAATTGCGACAGCGCTGAAAGCTGAAAATTGTCTTGGGCGGGAAGGTGTCTAAGTGCCTGGTATTGAAGTGGTTAAGGCTATACTTGCACTAAAGCAGGTTTATTTTACCTTTCAGGAATATATTTACTATAATTTTAAATATAATAACATATGTTAATATATCTAAATTTTACGGTTTACATTTACATCTACTGTATGTGCAAAAAAGACCCATTTTGTGGTCTAACATGGTACTTCATTTCATACCATTGTTAATAAAGTACAGAAAAAAGTAAAAAGTTAACCCATGAACATAGAAATGTGGATGCTCCTGTAGCTTACTTGCTTCTAAAGTGCAATCTATGAGGTTGTCATTCAGATCCTGGATCCCGTGTTCAGTAACTAGTGAGCCACTGACCTGGAACAAGCAAGTAGTATAGGAATTTAGACCATACAGTTGTTGCTGGCTGCAGGCCTACTCAATGTCAGTGACTCACTAAGTAGTAAAGATGTGGTCAGGACGAGAGCCCTGGAGCTTGCACCTTTAACCCTTTCAGTGATCAGGGGTCACTGATGCGTGGATGCACAGACCACAGAGCAGCCTGAATATGCCTCAGTTAACTTGTAATTAACGCTATTTGCCTACCTAATTTTTTACGTTGTTTAAAGACATTGGAAAAATGTTTTAATAAAAACCCTACTCAGATTTATTATTAAAGGTTAATAAATTGATCCAAAAGAAACAAAATAATAATTAAAAAAAAAAATAAGGCCTTTGTACACTTGCTCATTTTCATGCCCAAAAACTCATGCATTTTGCTACATGAAAATTCAACTAGAGATCCCACTCTTTCCTATGTGGCGGAAAGCAAATGGAATTTTTATGGGCCTATATTCACCTATACCTGTGCATTACCACCTGTGCTACATAGCACATGGAAATGTACTAAATGTACTAAATCGAGGCTTATTCATTATTAATATTATTTTTTTTTTTAATAGGATGGATTTCCTGAAGGAGTATAGCACTTTGCATTGGTCAATTTTTACTTATTTAGTGTATGTATTGGGTGCCACATTTTTTTTTAAATAAACAAACGTCATACTTACCTGCTGTGTGCAGTGGTTTTGCACAGAGCAGCGTAATCCCCCTCTTCTCCGGTCCCCCACCGATGCTCTTGGCCCCTCCATTCTACCAAGTGCCCCCAATAGCAAGCAGCTTGCTTTGGGGGCATACGCTCGCTTCCTAGCCGCTGCACTGTGTGTCCATTCACACACGGAGTGCGGTTCAGCCCCGCTCTCTCCTCATTGGTTTACTGGCTGTGCCAATGGCTCAAGCTGCTGTATCAGTCAATGAGGAAGAAGAGACCCAGGAGAGCTGCTGCTCTTGAGCACATTGCTGGATCGAGATGGGGTCCAGCTAAGTATTAGGGCGGGCTATGGGGGGGCTGCTGCACACAGAAGGTTTTTAATCTTCATGCATAGAATGCATGAAGGTAAAAAACCTTGAACCTTCACAACCATTTTAATTGCTGACTGTAAAGGAGAAATGTACTGAACTGTTTTGTGAACACAGTTTGTAGATTAACATCTCGCAGGGAATTTTCCCATTCTGAGGGAATGTTAATCTACATTCCCCTTCATTTATAGGATTGTGCAGCTATTTGCGGTCCTAGATGTGAGACTCTATATTACTTATATTGCCCTGTTTACATAGGTTTGTTTACATAGGTTTGTAAACAAACCTATATAAGCCTGTTTTCTTTTTTTTTTTTGCTTTCTCTACACCAGTGGTTCTCAACTCCTGTCCTCGGGGCCCCCCAACAGGCCAGGTTTGCAAGATAGCTGAAATACATCACAGGTGATATCACTTGCTGCTCAGTGATTGCAGGATTCTAGTCTGCAACTCCCCAAGGTAATACTTAAAATCTGGCCTGTTGGTGGGTCCCGAGGACTGGAGTTGAGAACCACTGCTCTACACATTCAATGTTAAGACAATGACTCTGATTTACTAAAGGAGTGTAGAATATTCCGTATTCAAAGTGAATTTTAACTTATATTAGCACAACTTCACCTCATTTACTGAACTAAGTAAAAGTTCCCTTTATTTAGTGAATAAGGTGACATTGTGCTGATGTATCCAGTCATGTGTGAGCATAGCTCCTTTTATTTTAATTTCCTTTGCATATGACTGGGTATTTTTTCCATAGAGAATTTTCACTTTTTTTCTCCCCATTTTCTAATATAAGTAAAAATTCACTTTCCAAAGTGAAAATTCTTTACTCCTTTAGTAAATCAGGGTCAGTGTTGTTACTGAGAGGGCAAAGAGAAAATCAAGCAGCTTGAGCAATAGAGGTTTGTTTACAACCTAGTAACACACCTTATGTGATCACAATATAAGAGCTGACACTCTGGACCCAGATCATTAGTATCATCAGGGAGCCGCCAGTGATAGCGCAGTCTCATATTTAAGAGCACTGAAAAAAAGCACTAGTATCTGTGAAATGTATCTCAGAATGGAGAAACTCTATGAAAAACTTTAATCTGCAAATTCTGGTCACAAACCAAACTGCTTCTTTAAAGTCAGCAATGAAAGCTCCCATATTTTTATCTTTACAAGTCTTCTTTAAATGTGGATTTTATGGCACCCAATACAGCTTCCTACAGCATTTGCCAGACAGGAAATCATACCAATTTTCAATGGTCAAACACAGCTGTAGACACAAAGGTTATAATCACTGCTACATAAATACACACAAAGTCAAGAGTATGCCTCACAGTCAAAAAAAGAGTGTAAGAGCATAAGAGTCATTAGTGGCTACTGATTTACAGCACCATTTAATTAGAGTGCCTCATAAGCCCCCAACCTATACTAATCTGAATTTAGAGTATAATTGAGATGATTGCAGGCTAGTCATTGAAAATGAATGCACTTTAATTAGGAAGTATAAAGTATAAGTGCACACATTTCATTAATATTCACCATTTTTGCTATAAGTGTAGCCTATGCCTATAAATTTAGGTTTATAGTATTTATTTAGCTAGAGGATAAGGATCTATTCTTGCCTGTAATGAATTTTTCAATGCAGACATTTCTTGTTCCGATAGTGAACCATTCCAAATCATTTATAGTGCTTTTCTTTTTTTTTTGCTCCTTGAAATTACTTGTTCTCAATAAAAGTTACTGTTCTCAATAAAAGTTCTCCCGATATGACAGCTTACATTATTATGTAGTGATCAGGTACTGCCAATATCCCAGGAAAGATTTCAAAGAAGAAGAATCTGCAAGTTCCATACATAATGAGTACTGTGAACTGTGTAAATGTAGCCAATAGAATAATTCTAGCACAGCAGAGATGAGAGAAGCCCAGTCTGCCAAGGTGATGAATTTTGCAATGTTTTTTTTTTTTTTTTGTCAAAGCTTAATTGAACAAGCTGAAATTCGAAGCTGATAGGTTGTCATGCACAGCTGCACCAGATTTTGCACTTTTTAGTAAATCAACGCCAAAGTGTAGGGAGCAGGAGTGCATGATGCACACAGTGCAGGATTCAGTAATGCGTAGTGCACAAAGTGTGGTGGTCAGAAGTGTGTAGTGTATAGAGTGTAGGGGTCAGAAGAAGTAACACACAGAGTGCAGAGGTCAGGGTGTAGGTAACACACAGGATGCAGGGGTCAGGAGTAAGTAATGTACAGAGTTCAGGGGGCTGGACTACATAACACACAGATTACGGAGGTCAAGAGAATGTAATGCACAGAATGCAAAAGATAAAATTAAGTAACGCACGACACGCAGAGGTTAGGTATAAGTAATGTTCAAAGAGCAGGGATCAGGAGTAAATAACACACAAGGAGCAAGGGTCAGGAGTAAGTAATGCACAGAGTACAGGGGTCAGGAGTAAGTAATGCACAGAGTACAGGGGTCAGGAGTAAGTAATGTACAGAGTTCAGGGGGCAGGACTACATAACGCACAGATTACGGAGGTCAAGAGTATGTAATGCACAGAATGCAAAAGTTATAAAGAAGTAACGCACGACACGCAGTGGTCAGGTATAAGTAATGTTCAAAGAGCATGGATCAGGAGTAAATAACACACAAGGAGCAAGGGTCAGGAGTAAGTAATGCACAGAGTAGGGGGTCAGGAGTAAGTAATGCACAGAGTAGGGGGTCAGGAGTAAGTAATGCACAGAGTACAGGGTCAGGAGTAAGTAATGCACAGAGTACAGGGGTCAGGAGTAAGTAATGCACAGAGTACAGGGGTCAGGAGTAAAGCTGGCCATAGAGGAGTCAGCTTTTTAGTTCAACCAGCGGGTTGAGCAAAATAAAAATGACCTGATTATCCCATCCACACATTGGAGGTGGATGGGAGAATCCTTCCCGCTGTGTCTTTGTTTTCTGACAGTGGGGAGACTTGATAGCCTGCAGCACCAATCAACCAAAACTTTTTCAACAGGGCAGTTGTACAGTACAGTATCGACTTCTGTTCAACCACGGTGCCCATACATGGATAGAACTTTAGCTGGCTTGCTGAACTTCGATCTATGTATGGGCAGCTTAATTAATGCACAAGAGTGCCACTTAAGGAGCAATTCCTTCTCTCCTCCAAATACAATACCCCATACCCCAGGAGAAAACCTCCTCCAGCCAGGGGTGGATCCAGAGTCTAGTCTCGGGAGGGGCACTGCCAGAAAATAAGTTTTTCTGCGGGCAATTTATTGGGGCAATGGCTGGTGTTAGAGCTTTCATCATCACTGTACCATGGTATCAGGATGATTGAAGCGCATTATTTCTATTATTACATTGTAATATCAATTGAAATTGTTCAACTCGACTGGTCTAACATATGGCTCACATCTAAGTCATCTTCACCCAACATCTTAGCACTGGAGACAAATTCTAAAGTCCTAACTCGCTGGTACCTTGTACCCGCTAGAGTGGCAAAATATTCACCTAATACCTCAGCTCTTTGTTTTCGAGGATGCCCAGAAATAGGCACATATTTACACATATGGTGGACGTGCCCAGTAATCCAAACCTTCTGGAAGGAAGTCTTTGTGATTGCATCTAAAATATTTAAAAAAATAATACAACCAGATCCATATTTAACTTTACTTAATCTAAAACCGGAATGGTTAACACTCTCTCAATTCAAACTTATGATCCAACTAATAATGGCTGCAAAACAAACAGTGGCCAAGGCATGGAAATCTCCTACATTGGTACTAGCAGAAACAATTCACAGAATGAATAATACAATGTCCCATGCTAAGATGGTAGCCATCGATCAAAATCAAATTCCAAAATTTGAAAAACTTTGGCATCCTTGGATAAAACAACAGTTCCTGTCAAACTTCAATGACTCTGTCCTGTTGCCATGGTAACAGATTAAATGACTTACAGAGACACCCATTCTAAGGCTTCAAAGAGAACTAAAAAGAATAATAAACTGACGAGCGGGACAACCTTGTGGACCATACCTCTACCTTTCAACCCTTTTTCTTCTTTCTCTTTCCTTTTCTCCACCTTACGATTAAAGCTCATTATCAGAATTTATTTGACCTATATACACTCTACTTGTAAACAATATGTATAGTAGGTATAAATCATTTAAATACCTACAAAAGTAACTAAGGAAATGATATATATCTTTAATTTAGGTTTACGTGAACACAATGTTTAATATTTGAAAATTTCATGATATTTACCTATATAAACCCTACTGTAAAACAATGAGCTTACTTTATAGATCCTTGTAAACTTACTTTATGTATCTTTATAACATTGTATACTCAATAAACTTCTTTTGACAAGGAAATTGTTCAACTCACCATAATGCAGAATCAATGGAAGCCCCGAGTGTCACTTTCC